>NC_090363.1:16556343-17756343 GCF_035084215.1 Heptranchias perlo
CCCTAACCCTAACCCTAACCCTAACCCTAACCCTAACCCTAACCCTAACCCTAACCCTAACCCTAACCCTAACCCTAACCCTAACCCTAACCCTAACCCTAACCCTAACCCTAACCCTAACCCTAACCCTAACCCTAACCCTAACCCTAACCCTAACCCTAACCCTAACCCTAACCCTAACCCTAACCCTAACCCTAACCCTAACCCTAACCCTAACCCTAACCCTAACCCTAACCCTAACCCTAACCCTAACCCTAACCCTAACCCTAACCCTAACCCTAACCCTAACCCTAACCCTAACCCTAACCCTAACCCTAACCCTAACCCTAACCCTAACCCTAACCCTAACCCTAACCCTAACCCTAACCCTAACCCTAACCCTAACCCTAACCCTAACCCTAACCCTAACCCTAACCCTAACCCTAACCCTAACCCTAACCCTAACCCTAACCCTAACCCTAACCCTAACCCTAACCCTAACCCTAACCCTAACCCTAACCCTAACCCTAACCCTAACCCTAACCCTAACCCTAACCCTAACCCTAACCCTAACCCTAACCCTAACCCTAACCCTAACCCTAACCCTAACCCTAACCCTAACCCTAACCCTAACCCTAACCCTAACCCTAACCCTAACCCTAACCCTAACCCTAACCCTAACCCTAACCCTAACCCTAACCCTAACCCTAACCCTAACCCTAACCCTAACCCTAACCCTAACCCTAACCCTAACCCTAACCCTAACCCTAACCCTAACCCTAACCCTAACCCTAACCCTAACCCTAACCCTAACCCTAACCCTAACCCTAACCCTAACCCTAACCCTAACCCTAACCCTAACCCTAACCCTAACCCTAACCCTAACCCTAACCCTAACCCTAACCCTAACCCTAACCCTAACCCTAACCCTAACCCTAACCCTAACCCTAACCCTAACCCTAACCCTAACCCTAACCCTAACCCTAACCCTAACCCTAACCCTAACCCTAACCCTAACCCTAACCCTAACCCTAACCCTAACCCTAACCCTAACCCTAACCCTAACCCTAACCCTAACCCTAACCCTAACCCTAACCCTAACCCTAACCCTAACCCTAACCCTAACCCTAACCCTAACCCTAACCCTAACCCTAACCCTAACCCTAACCCTAACCCTAACCCTAACCCTAACCCTAACCCTAACCCTAACCCTAACCCTAACCCTAACCCTAACCCTAACCCTAACCCTAACCCTAACCCTAACCCTAACCCTAACCCTAACCCTAACCCTAACCCTAACCCTAACCCTAACCCTAACCCTAACCCTAACCCTAACCCTAACCCTAACCCTAACCCTAACCCTAACCCTAACCCTAACCCTAACCCTAACCCTAACCCTAACCCTAACCCTAACCCTAACCCTAACCCTAACCCTAACCCTAACCCTAACCCTAACCCTAACCCTAACCCTAACCCTAACCCTAACCCTAACCCTAACCCTAACCCTAACCCTAACCCTAACCCTAACCCTAACCCTAACCCTAACCCTAACCCTAACCCTAACCCTAACCCTAACCCTAACCCTAACCCTAACCCTAACCCTAACCCTAACCCTAACCCTAACCCTAACCCTAACCCTAACCCTAACCCTAACCCTAACCCTAACCCTAACCCTAACCCTAACCCTAACCCTAACCCTAACCCTAACCCTAACCCTAACCCTAACCCTAACCCTAACCCTAACCCTAACCCTAACCCTAACCCTAACCCTAACCCTAACCCTAACCCTAACCCTAACCCTAACCCTAACCCTAACCCTAACCCTAACCCTAACCCTAACCCTAACCCTAACCCTAACCCTAACCCTAACCCTAACCCTAACCCTAACCCTAACCCTAACCCTAACCCTAACCCTAACCCTAACCCTAACCCTAACCCTAACCCTAACCCTAACCCTAACCCTAACCCTAACCCTAACCCTAACCCTAACCCTAACCCTAACCCTAACCCTAACCCTAACCCTAACCCTAACCCTAACCCTAACCCTAACCCTAACCCTAACCCTAACCCTAACCCTAACCCTAACCCTAACCCTAACCCTAACCCTAACCCTAACCCTAACCCTAACCCTAACCCTAACCCTAACCCTAACCCTAACCCTAACCCTAACCCTAACCCTAACCCTAACCCTAACCCTAACCCTAACCCTAACCCTAACCCTAACCCTAACCCTAACCCTAACCCTAACCCTAACCCTAACCCTAACCCTAACCCTAACCCTAACCCTAACCCTAACCCTAACCCTAACCCTAACCCTAACCCTAACCCTAACCCTAACCCTAACCCTAACCCTAACCCTAACCCTAACCCTAACCCTAACCCTAACCCTAACCCTAACCCTAACCCTAACCCTAACCCTAACCCTAACCCTAACCCTAACCCTAACCCTAACCCTAACCCTAACCCTAACCCTAACCCTAACCCTAACCCTAACCCTAACCCTAACCCTAACCCTAACCCTAACCCTAACCCTAACCCTAACCCTAACCCTAACCCTAACCCTAACCCTAACCCTAACCCTAACCCTAACCCTAACCCTAACCCTAACCCTAACCCTAACCCTAACCCTAACCCTAACCCTAACCCTAACCCTAACCCTAACCCTAACCCTAACCCTAACCCTAACCCTAACCCTAACCCTAACCCTAACCCTAACCCTAACCCTAACCCTAACCCTAACCCTAACCCTAACCCTAACCCTAACCCTAACCCTAACCCTAACCCTAACCCTAACCCTAACCCTAACCCTAACCCTAACCCTAACCCTAACCCTAACCCTAACCCTAACCCTAACCCTAACCCTAACCCTAACCCTAACCCTAACCCTAACCCTAACCCTAACCCTAACCCTAACCCTAACCCTAACCCTAACCCTAACCCTAACCCTAACCCTAACCCTAACCCTAACCCTAACCCTAACCCTAACCCTAACCCTAACCCTAACCCTAACCCTAACCCTAACCCTAACCCTAACCCTAACCCTAACCCTAACCCTAACCCTAACCCTAACCCTAACCCTAACCCTAACCCTAACCCTAACCCTAACCCTAACCCTAACCCTAACCCTAACCCTAACCCTAACCCTAACCCTAACCCTAACCCTAACCCTAACCCTAACCCTAACCCTAACCCTAACCCTAACCCTAACCCTAACCCTAACCCTAACCCTAACCCTAACCCTAACCCTAACCCTAACCCTAACCCTAACCCTAACCCTAACCCTAACCCTAACCCTAACCCTAACCCTAACCCTAACCCTAACCCTAACCCTAACCCTAACCCTAACCCTAACCCTAACCCTAACCCTAACCCTAACCCTAACCCTAACCCTAACCCTAACCCTAACCCTAACCCTAACCCTAACCCTAACCCTAACCCTAACCCTAACCCTAACCCTAACCCTAACCCTAACCCTAACCCTAACCCTAACCCTAACCCTAACCCTAACCCTAACCCTAACCCTAACCCTAACCCTAACCCTAACCCTAACCCTAACCCTAACCCTAACCCTAACCCTAACCCTAACCCTAACCCTAACCCTAACCCTAACCCTAACCCTAACCCTAACCCTAACCCTAACCCTAACCCTAACCCTAACCCTAACCCTAACCCTAACCCTAACCCTAACCCTAACCCTAACCCTAACCCTAACCCTAACCCTAACCCTAACCCTAACCCTAACCCTAACCCTAACCCTAACCCTAACCCTAACCCTAACCCTAACCCTAACCCTAACCCTAACCCTAACCCTAACCCTAACCCTAACCCTAACCCTAACCCTAACCCTAACCCTAACCCTAACCCTAACCCTAACCCTAACCCTAACCCTAACCCTAACCCTAACCCTAACCCTAACCCTAACCCTAACCCTAACCCTAACCCTAACCCTAACCCTAACCCTAACCCTAACCCTAACCCTAACCCTAACCCTAACCCTAACCCTAACCCTAACCCTAACCCTAACCCTAACCCTAACCCTAACCCTAACCCTAACCCTAACCCTAACCCTAACCCTAACCCTAACCCTAACCCTAACCCTAACCCTAACCCTAACCCTAACCCTAACCCTAACCCTAACCCTAACCCTAACCCTAACCCTAACCCTAACCCTAACCCTAACCCTAACCCTAACCCTAACCCTAACCCTAACCCTAACCCTAACCCTAACCCTAACCCTAACCCTAACCCTAACCCTAACCCTAACCCTAACCCTAACCCTAACCCTAACCCTAACCCTAACCCTAACCCTAACCCTAACCCTAACCCTAACCCTAACCCTAACCCTAACCCTAACCCTAACCCTAACCCTAACCCTAACCCTAACCCTAACCCTAACCCTAACCCTAACCCTAACCCTAACCCTAACCCTAACCCTAACCCTAACCCTAACCCTAACCCTAACCCTAACCCTAACCCTAACCCTAACCCTAACCCTAACCCTAACCCTAACCCTAACCCTAACCCTAACCCTAACCCTAACCCTAACCCTAACCCTAACCCTAACCCTAACCCTAACCCTAACCCTAACCCTAACCCTAACCCTAACCCTAACCCTAACCCTAACCCTAACCCTAACCCTAACCCTAACCCTAACCCTAACCCTAACCCTAACCCTAACCCTAACCCTAACCCTAACCCTAACCCTAACCCTAACCCTAACCCTAACCCTAACCCTAACCCTAACCCTAACCCTAACCCTAACCCTAACCCTAACCCTAACCCTAACCCTAACCCTAACCCTAACCCTAACCCTAACCCTAACCCTAACCCTAACCCTAACCCTAACCCTAACCCTAACCCTAACCCTAACCCTAACCCTAACCCTAACCCTAACCCTAACCCTAACCCTAACCCTAACCCTAACCCTAACCCTAACCCTAACCCTAACCCTAACCCTAACCCTAACCCTAACCCTAACCCTAACCCTAACCCTAACCCTAACCCTAACCCTAACCCTAACCCTAACCCTAACCCTAACCCTAACCCTAACCCTAACCCTAACCCTAACCCTAACCCTAACCCTAACCCTAACCCTAACCCTAACCCTAACCCTAACCCTAACCCTAACCCTAACCCTAACCCTAACCCTAACCCTAACCCTAACCCTAACCCTAACCCTAACCCTAACCCTAACCCTAACCCTAACCCTAACCCTAACCCTAACCCTAACCCTAACCCTAACCCTAACCCTAACCCTAACCCTAACCCTAACCCTAACCCTAACCCTAACCCTAACCCTAACCCTAACCCTAACCCTAACCCTAACCCTAACCCTAACCCTAACCCTAACCCTAACCCTAACCCTAACCCTAACCCTAACCCTAACCCTAACCCTAACCCTAACCCTAACCCTAACCCTAACCCTAACCCTAACCCTAACCCTAACCCTAACCCTAACCCTAACCCTAACCCTAACCCTAACCCTAACCCTAACCCTAACCCTAACCCTAACCCTAACCCTAACCCTAACCCTAACCCTAACCCTAACCCTAACCCTAACCCTAACCCTAACCCTAACCCTAACCCTAACCCTAACCCTAACCCTAACCCTAACCCTAACCCTAACCCTAACCCTAACCCTAACCCTAACCCTAACCCTAACCCTAACCCTAACCCTAACCCTAACCCTAACCCTAACCCTAACCCTAACCCTAACCCTAACCTAACCCTAACCCTAACCCTAACCCTAACCCTAACCCTAACCCTAACCCTAACCCTAACCCTAACCCTAACCCTAACCCTAACCCTAACCCTAACCCTAACCCTAACCCTAACCCTAACCCTAACCCTAACCCTAACCCTAACCCTAACCCTAACCCTAACCCTAACCCTAACCCTAACCCTAACCCTAACCCTAACCCTAACCCTAACCCTAACCCTAACCCTAACCCTAACCCTAACCCTAACCCTAACCCTAACCCTAACCCTAACCCTAACCCTAACCCTAACCCTAACCCTAACCCTAACCCTAACCCTAACCCTAACCCTAACCCTAACCCTAACCCTAACCCTAACCCTAACCCTAACCCTAACCCTAACCCTAACCCTAACCCTAACCCTAACCCTAACCCTAACCCTAACCCTAACCCTAACCCTAACCCTAACCCTAACCCTAACCCTAACCCTAACCCTAACCCTAACCCTAACCCTAACCCTAACCCTAACCCTAACCCTAACCCTAACCCTAACCCTAACCCTAACCCTAACCCTAACCCTAACCCTAACCCTAACCCTAACCCTAACCCTAACCCTAACCCTAACCCTAACCCTAACCCTAACCCTAACCCTAACCCTAACCCTAACCCTAACCCTAACCCTAACCCTAACCCTAACCCTAACCCTAACCCTAACCCTAACCCTAACCCTAACCCTAACCCTAACCCTAACCCTAACCCTAACCCTAACCCTAACCCTAACCCTAACCCTAACCCTAACCCTAACCCTAACCCTAACCCTAACCCTAACCTAACCCTAACCCTAACCCTAACCCTAACCCTAACCCTAACCCTAACCCTAACCCTAACCCTAACCCTAACCCTAACCCTAACCCTAACCCTAACCCTAACCCTAACCCTAACCCTAACCCTAACCCTAACCCTAACCCTAACCCTAACCCTAACCCTAACCCTAACCCTAACCCTAACCCTAACCCTAACCCTAACCCTAACCCTAACCCTAACCCTAACCCTAACCCTAACCCTAACCCTAACCCTAACCCTAACCCTAACCCTAACCCTAACCCTAACCCTAACCCTAACCCTAACCCTAACCCTAACCCTAACCCTAAACCCTAACCCTAACCCTAACCCTAACCCTAACCCTAACCCTAACCCTAACCCTAACCCTAACCCTAACCCTAACCCTAACCCTAACCCTAACCCTAACCCTAACCCTAACCCTAACCCTAACCCTAACCCTAACCCTAACCCTAACCCTAACCCTAACCCTAACCCTAACCCTAACCCTAACCCTAACCCTAACCCTAACCCTAACCCTAACCCTAACCCTAACCCTAACCCTAACCCTAACCCTAACCCTAACCCTAACCCTAACCCTAACCCTAACCCTAACCCTAACCCTAACCCTAACCCTAACCCTAACCCTAACCCTAACCCTAACCCTAACCCTAACCCTAACCCTAACCCTAACCCTAACCCTAACCCTAACCCTAACCCTAACCCTAACCCTAACCCTAACCCTAACCCTAACCCTAACCCTAACCCTAACCCTAACCCTAACCCTAACCCTAACCCTAACCCTAACCCTAACCCTAACCCTAACCCTAACCCTAACCCTAACCCTAACCCTAACCCTAACCCTAACCCTAACCCTAACCCTAACCCTAACCCTAACCCTAACCCTAACCCTAACCCTAACCCTAACCCTAACCCTAACCCTAACCCTAACCCTAACCCTAACCCTAACCCTAACCCTAACCCTAACCCTAACCCTAACCCTAACCCTAACCCTAACCCTAACCCTAACCCTAACCCTAACCCTAACCCTAACCCTAACACTAACACTAACACTAACACTAACACTAACACTAACACTAACACTAACACTAACACTAACACTAACACTAACACTAACACTAACACTAACACTAACACTAACACTAACACTAACACTAACACTAACACTAACACTAACACTAACACTAACTGATTATAACCCCAGAGGGGGATCAAAGGATTACGGATCAAGAAATTACTAAGAAGCGATCGGCAAGAAAAAGAAGCCAGGTGGTAAGGTAAAGCGTGGGCCAACCAAAAGTGGCAGGTATAAGTGACAAGAAGCTCAAGCGTTGAGTGAGAATACGAACACAAGAGGGTGTAACTACCCTCCTGCCCACACCATACACCCTAACCCTAACCCTAACCCTAACCCTAACCCTAATGCACCGGTCGGAGTGTTCCAAGAAGGAACGATGGATGGTACTTAAGGCTGGAGGACGGGACACATTCAGTAGTAGCCAAGCAGGAACTCTGGATGGTGCCTAAAGCTAAAGCACAAGGTGCATTCATTTGGACAACAGCAACAGTCTGAGGTGCGGGCCAGAACCAAGAGGCAGACAACATAGGGAGGGCGTTTTCCCCCCTCTGCCCACCATTTTAAAACCTAACTTTTGCAAGTGACGCACTAAGGACTTGGTCTGTTTGTTTGTAGCTCCCTGATGAGCCGTAAGATGGCGAAACCGGTCGGAGTGTTCCAAGAAGGAACGATGGATGGTACTTAAGGCTGGAGGACGGGACACATTCAGTAGTAGCCAAGCAGGAACTCTGGATGGTGCCTAAAGCTAAAGCACAAGGTGCATTCATTTGGACAACAGCAACAGTCTGAGGTGCGGGCCAGAACCAAGAGGCAGACAACATAGGGAGGGCGTTTTCCCCCCTCTGCCCACCATTTTAAAACCTAACTTTTGCAAGTGACGCACTAAGGACTTGGTCTGTTTGTTTGTAGCTCCCTGATGAGCCGTAAGATGGCGAAACCGGTCGGAGTGTTCCAAGAAGGAACGATGGATGGTACTTAAGGCTGGAGGACGGGACACATTCAGTAGTAGCCAAGCAGGAACTCTGGATGGTGCCTAAAGCTAAAGCACAAGGTGCATTCATTTGGACAACAGCAACAGTCTGAGGTGCGGGCCAGAACCAAGAGGCAGACAACATAGGGAGGGCGTTTTCCCCCCTCTGCCCACCATTTTAAAACCTAACTTTTGCAAGTGACGCACTAAGGACTTGGTCTGTTTGTTTGTAGCTCCCTGATGAGCCGTAAGATGGCGAAACCGGTCGGAGTGTTCCAAGAAGGAACGATGGATGGTACTTAAGGCTGGAGGACGGGACACATTCAGTAGTAGCCAAGCAGGAACTCTGGATGGTGCCTAAAGCTAAAGCACAAGGTGCATTCATTTGGACAACAGCAACAGTCTGAGGTGCGGGCCAGAACCAAGAGGCAGACAACATAGGGAGGGCGTTTTCCCCCCTCTGCCCACCATTTTAAAACCTAACTTTTGCAAGTGACGCACTCAGGACTTGGTCTGTTTGTTTGTAGCTCCCTGATGAGCCGTAAGATGGCGAAACCGGTCGGAGTGTTCCAAGAAGGAACGATGGATGGTACTTAAGGCTGGAGGACGGGACACATTCAGTAGTAGCCAAGCAGGAACTCTGGATGGTGCCTAAAGCTAAAGCACAAGGTGCATTCATTTGGACAACAGCAACAGTCTGAGGTGCGGGCCAGAACCAAGAGGCAGACAACATAGGGAGGGCGTTTTCCCCCCTCTGCCCACCATTTTAAAACCTAACTTTTGCAAGTGACGCACTAAGGACTTGGTCTGTTTGTTTGTAGCTCCCTGATGAGCCGTAAGATGGCGAAACCGGTCGGAGTGTTCCAAGAAGGAACGATGGATGGTACTTAAGGCTGGAGGACGGGACACATTCAGTAGTAGCCAAGCAGGAACTCTGGATGGTGCCTAAAGCTAAAGCACAAGGTGCATTCATTTGGACAACAGCAACAGTCTGAGGTGCGGGCCAGAACCAAGCGGCAGACAACATAGGGAGGGCGTTTTCCCCCCTCTGCCCACCATTTTAAAACCTAACTTTTGCAAGTGACGCACTAAGGACTTGGTCTGTTTGTTTGTAGCTCCCTGATGAGCCGTAAGATGGCGAAACCGGTCGGAGTGTTCCAAGAAGGAACGATGGATGGTACTTAAGGCTGGAGGACGGGACACATTCAGTAGTAGCCAAGCAGGAACTCTGGATGGTGCCTAAAGCTAAAGCACAAGGTGCATTCATTTGGACAACAGCAACAGTCTGAGGTGCGGGCCAGAACCAAGAGGCAGACAACATAGGGAGGGCGTTTTCCCCCCTCTGCCCACCATTTTAAAACCTAACTTTTGCAAGTGACGCACTAAGGACTTGGTCTGTTTGTTTGTAGCTCCCTGATGAGCCGTAAGATGGCGAAACCGGTCGGAGTGTTCCAAGAAGGAACGATGGATGGTACTTAAGGCTGGAGGACGGGACACATTCAGTAGTAGCCAAGCAGGAACTCTGGATGGTGCCTAAAGCTAGAGCACAAGGTGCATTCATTTGGACAACAGCAACAGTCTGAGGTGCGGGCCAGAACCAAGAGGCAGACAACATAGGGAGGGCGTTTCCCCCCTCTGCCCACCATTTTAAAACCTAACTTTTGCAAGTGACGCACTAAGGACTTGGTCTGTTTGTTTGTAGCTCCCTGATGAGCCGTAAGATGGCGAAACCGGTCGGAGTGTTCCAAGAAGGAACGATGGATGGTACTTAAGGCTGGAGGACGGGACACATTCAGTAGTAGCCAAGCAGGAACTCTGGATGGTGCCTAAAGCTAGAGCACAAGGTGCATTCATTTGGACAACAGCAACAGTCTGAGGTGCGGGCCAGAACCAAGAGGCAGACAACATAGGGAGGGCGTTTCCCCCCTCTGCCCACCATTTTAAAACCTAACTTTTGCAAGTGACGCACTAAGGACTTGGTCTGTTTGTTTGTAGCTCCCTGATGAGCCGTAAGATGGCGAAACCGGTCGGAGTGTTCCAAGAAGGAACGATGGATGGTACTTAAGGCTGGAGGACGGGACACATTCAGTAGTAGCCAAGCAGGAACTCTGGATGGTGCCTAAAGCTAGAGCACAAGGTGCATTCATTTGGACAACAGCAACAGTCTGAGGTGCGGGCCAGAACCAAGAGGCAGACAACATAGGGAGGGCGTTTCCCCCCTCTGCCCACCATTTTAAAACCTAACTTTTGCAAGTGACGCACTAAGGACTTGGTCTGTTTGTTTGTAGCTCCCTGATGAGCCGTAAGATGGCGAAACCGGTCGGAGTGTTCCAAGAAGGAACGATGGATGGTACTTAAGGCTGGAGGACGGGACACATTCAGTAGTAGCCAAGCAGGAACTCTGGATGGTGCCTAAAGCTAGAGCACAAGGTGCATTCATTTGGACAACAGCAACAGTCTGAGGTGCGGGCCAGAACCAAGAGGCAGACAACATAGGGAGGGCGTTTCCCCCCTCTGCCCACCATTTTAAAACCTAACTTTTGCAAGTGACGCACTAAGGACTTGGTCTGTTTGTTTGTAGCTCCCTGATGAGCCGTAAGATGGCGAAACCGGTCGGAGTGTTCCAAGAAGGAACGATGGATGGTACTTAAGGCTGGAGGACGGGACACATTCAGTAGTAGCCAAGCAGGAACTCTGGATGGTGCCTAAAGCTAGAGCACAAGGTGCATTCATTTGGACAACAGCAACAGTCTGAGGTGCGGGCCAGAACCAAGAGGCAGACAACATAGGGAGGGCGTTTCCCCCCTCTGCCCACCATTTTAAAACCTAACTTTTGCAAGTGACGCACTAAGGACTTGGTCTGTTTGTTTGTAGCTCCCTGATGAGCCGTAAGATGGCGAAACCGGTCGGAGTGTTCCAAGAAGGAACGATGGATGGTACTTAAGGCTGGAGGACGGGACACATTCAGTAGTAGCCAAGCAGGAACTCTGGATGGTGCCTAAAGCTAGAGCACAAGGTGCATTCATTTGGACAACAGCAACAGTCTGAGGTGCGGGCCAGAACCAAGAGGCAGACAACATAGGGAGGGCGTTTCCCCCCTCTGCCCACCATTTTAAAACCTAACTTTTGCAAGTGACGCACTAAGGACTTGGTCTGTTTGTTTGTAGCTCCCTGATGAGCCGTAAGATGGCGAAACCGGTCGGAGTGTTCCAAGAAGGAACGATGGATGGTACTTAAGGCTGGAGGACGGGACACATTCAGTAGTAGCCAAGCAGGAACTCTGGATGGTGCCTAAAGCTAGAGCACAAGGTGCATTCATTTGGACAACAGCAACAGTCTGAGGTGCGGGCCAGAACCAAGAGGCAGACAACATAGGGAGGGCGTTTCCCCCCTCTGCCCACCATTTTAAAACCTAACTTTTGCAAGTGACGCACTAAGGACTTGGTCTGTTTGTTTGTAGCTCCCTGATGAGCCGTAAGATGGCGAAACCGGTCGGAGTGTTCCAAGAAGGAACGATGGATGGTACTTAAGGCTGGAGGACGGGACACATTCAGTAGTAGCCAAGCAGGAACTCTGGATGGTGCCTAAAGCTAGAGCACAAGGTGCATTCATTTGGACAACAGCAACAGTCTGAGGTGCGGGCCAGAACCAAGAGGCAGACAACATAGGGAGGGCGTTTCCCCCCTCTGCCCACCATTTTAAAACCTAACTTTTGCAAGTGACGCACTAAGGACTTGGTCTGTTTGTTTGTAGCTCCCTGATGAGCCGTAAGATGGCGAAACCGGTCGGAGTGTTCCAAGAAGGAACGATGGATGGTACTTAAGGCTGGAGGACGGGACACATTCAGTAGTAGCCAAGCAGGAACTCTGGATGGTGCCTAAAGCTAGAGCACAAGGTGCATTCATTTGGACAACAGCAACAGTCTGAGGTGCGGGCCAGAACCAAGAGGCAGACAACATAGGGAGGGCGTTTCCCCCCTCTGCCCACCATTTTAAAACCTAACTTTTGCAAGTGACGCACTAAGGACTTGGTCTGTTTGTTTGTAGCTCCCTGATGAGCCGTAAGATGGCGAAACCGGTCGGAGTGTTCCAAGAAGGAACGATGGATGGTACTTAAGGCTGGAGGACGGGACACATTCAGTAGTAGCCAAGCAGGAACTCTGGATGGTGCCTAAAGCTAGAGCACAAGGTGCATTCATTTGGACAACAGCAACAGTCTGAGGTGCGGGCCAGAACCAAGAGGCAGACAACATAGGGAGGGCGTTTCCCCCCTCTGCCCACCATTTTAAAACCTAACTTTTGCAAGTGACGCACTAAGGACTTGGTCTGTTTGTTTGTAGCTCCCTGATGAGCCGTAAGATGGCGAAACCGGTCGGAGTGTTCCAAGAAGGAACGATGGATGGTACTTAAGGCTGGAGGACGGGACACATTCAGTAGTAGCCAAGCAGGAACTCTGGATGGTGCCTAAAGCTAGAGCACAAGGTGCATTCATTTGGACAACAGCAACAGTCTGAGGTGCGGGCCAGAACCAAGAGGCAGACAACATAGGGAGGGCGTTTCCCCCCTCTGCCCACCATTTTAAAACCTAACTTTTGCAAGTGACGCACTAAGGACTTGGTCTGTTTGTTTGTAGCTCCCTGATGAGCCGTAAGATGGCGAAACCGGTCGGAGTGTTCCAAGAAGGAACGATGGATGGTACTTAAGGCTGGAGGACGGGACACATTCAGTAGTAGCCAAGCAGGAACTCTGGATGGTGCCTAAAGCTAGAGCACAAGGTGCATTCATTTGGACAACAGCAACAGTCTGAGGTGCGGGCCAGAACCAAGAGGCAGACAACATAGGGAGGGCGTTTCCCCCCTCTGCCCACCATTTTAAAACCTAACTTTTGCAAGTGACGCACTAAGGACTTGGTCTGTTTGTTTGTAGCTCCCTGATGAGCCGTAAGATGGCGAAACCGGTCGGAGTGTTCCAAGAAGGAACGATGGATGGTACTTAAGGCTGGAGGACGGGACACATTCAGTAGTAGCCAAGCAGGAACTCTGGATGGTGCCTAAAGCTAGAGCACAAGGTGCATTCATTTGGACAACAGCAACAGTCTGAGGTGCGGGCCAGAACCAAGAGGCAGACAACATAGGGAGGGCGTTTCCCCCCTCTGCCCACCATTTTAAAACCTAACTTTTGCAAGTGACGCACTAAGGACTTGGTCTGTTTGTTTGTAGCTCCCTGATGAGCCGTAAGATGGCGAAACCGGTCGGAGTGTTCCAAGAAGGAACGATGGATGGTACTTAAGGCTGGAGGACGGGACACATTCAGTAGTAGCCAAGCAGGAACTCTGGATGGTGCCTAAAGCTAGAGCACAAGGTGCATTCATTTGGACAACAGCAACAGTCTGAGGTGCGGGCCAGAACCAAGAGGCAGACAACATAGGGAGGGCGTTTCCCCCCTCTGCCCACCATTTTAAAACCTAACTTTTGCAAGTGACGCACTAAGGACTTGGTCTGTTTGTTTGTAGCTCCCTGATGAGCCGTAAGATGGCGAAACCGGTCGGAGTGTTCCAAGAAGGAACGATGGATGGTACTTAAGGCTGGAGGACGGGACACATTCAGTAGTAGCCAAGCAGGAACTCTGGATGGTGCCTAAAGCTAGAGCACAAGGTGCATTCATTTGGACAACAGCAACAGTCTGAGGTGCGGGCCAGAACCAAGAGGCAGACAACATAGGGAGGGCGTTTCCCCCCTCTGCCCACCATTTTAAAACCTAACTTTTGCAAGTGACGCACTAAGGACTTGGTCTGTTTGTTTGTAGCTCCCTGATGAGCCGTAAGATGGCGAAACCGGTCGGAGTGTTCCAAGAAGGAACGATGGATGGTACTTAAGGCTGGAGGACGGGACACATTCAGTAGTAGCCAAGCAGGAACTCTGGATGGTGCCTAAAGCTAGAGCACAAGGTGCATTCATTTGGACAACAGCAACAGTCTGAGGTGCGGGCCAGAACCAAGAGGCAGACAACATAGGGAGGGCGTTTCCCCCCTCTGCCCACCATTTTAAAACCTAACTTTTGCAAGTGACGCACTAAGGACTTGGTCTGTTTGTTTGTAGCTCCCTGATGAGCCGTAAGATGGCGAAACCGGTCGGAGTGTTCCAAGAAGGAACGATGGATGGTACTTAAGGCTGGAGGACGGGACACATTCAGTAGTAGCCAAGCAGGAACTCTGGATGGTGCCTAAAGCTAGAGCACAAGGTGCATTCATTTGGACAACAGCAACAGTCTGAGGTGCGGGCCAGAACCAAGAGGCAGACAACATAGGGAGGACGTTTCCCCCCTCTGCCCACCATTTTAAAACCTAACTTTTGCAAGTGACGCACTAAGGACTTGGTCTGTTTGTTTGTAGCTCCCTGATGAGCCGTAAGATGGCGAAACCGGTCGGAGTGTTCCAAGAAGGAACGATGGATGGTACTTAAGGCTGGAGGACGGGACACATTCAGTAGTAGCCAAGCAGGAACTCTGGATGGTGCCTAAAGCTAGAGCACAAGGTGCATTCATTTGGACAACAGCAACAGTCTGAGGTGCGGGCCAGAACCAAGAGGCAGACAACATAGGGAGGGCGTTTCCCCCCTCTGCCCACCATTTTAAAACCTAACTTTTGCAAGTGACGCACGAAGGACTTGGTCTGTTTGTTTGTAGCTCCCTGATGAGCCGTAAGATGGCGAAACCGGTCGGAGTGTTCCAAGAAGGAACGATGGATGGTACTTAAGGCTGGAGGACGGGACACATTCAGTAGTAGCCAAGCAGGAACTCTGGATGGTGCCTAAAGCTAGAGCACAAGGTGCATTCATTTGGACAACAGCAACAGTCTGAGGTGCGGGCCAGAACCAAGAGGCAGACAACATAGGGAGGGCGTTTCCCCCCTCTGCCCACCATTTTAAAACCTAACTTTTGCAAGTGACGCACTAAGGACTTGGTCTGTTTGTTTGTAGCTCCCTGATGAGCCGTAAGATGGCGAAACCGGTCGGAGTGTTCCAAGAAGGAACGATGGATGGTACTTAAGGCTGGAGGACGGGACACATTCAGTAGTAGCCAAGCAGGAACTCTGGATGGTGCCTAAAGCTAGAGCACAAGGTGCATTCATTTGGACAACAGCAACAGTCTGAGGTGCGGGCCAGAACCAAGAGGCAGACAACATAGGGAGGGCGTTTCCCCCCTCTGCCCACCATTTTAAAACCTAACTTTTGCAAGTGACGCACTAAGGACTTGGTCTGTTTGTTTGTAGCTCCCTGATGAGCCGTAAGATGGCGAAACCGGTCGGAGTGTTCCAAGAAGGAACGATGGATGGTACTTAAGGCTGGAGGACGGGACACATTCAGTAGTAGCCAAGCAGGAACTCTGGATGGTGCCTAAAGCTAGAGCACAAGGTGCATTCATTTGGACAACAGCAACAGTCTGAGGTGCGGGCCAGAACCAAGAGGCAGACAACATAGGGAGGGCGTTTCCCCCCTCTGCCCACCATTTTAAAACCTAACTTTTGCAAGTGACGCACTAAGGACTTGGTCTGTTTGTTTGTAGCTCCCTGATGAGCCGTAAGATGGCGAAACCGGTCGGAGTGTTCCAAGAAGGAACGATGGATGGTACTTAAGGCTGGAGGACGGGACACATTCAGTAGTAGCCAAGCAGGAACTCTGGATGGTGCCTAAAGCTAGAGCACAAGGTGCATTCATTTGGACAACAGCAACAGTCTGAGGTGCGGGCCAGAACCAAGAGGCAGACAACATAGGGAGGGCGTTTCCCCCCTCTGCCCACCATTTTAAAACCTAACCCTAACCCTAACCCTAACCCTAACCCTAACCCTAACCCTAACCCTAACCCTAATGCACCGGTCGGAGTGTTCCAAGAAGGAACGATGGATGGTACTTAAGGCTGGAGGACGGGACACATTCAGTAGTAGCCAAGCAGGAACTCTGGATGGTGCCTAAAGCTAAAGCACAAGGTGCATTCATTTGGACAACAGCAACAGTCTGAGGTGCGGGCCAGAACCAAGAGGCAGACAACATAGGGAGGGCGTTTTCCCCCCTCTGCCCACCATTTTAAAACCTAACTTTTGCAAGTGACGCACTAAGGACTTGGTCTGTTTGTTTGTAGCTCCCTGATGAGCCGTAAGATGGCGAAACCGGTCGGAGTGTTCCAAGAAGGAACGATGGATGGTACTTAAGGCTGGAGGACGGGACACATTCAGTAGTAGCCAAGCAGGAACTCTGGATGGTGCCTAAAGCTAAAGCACAAGGTGCATTCATTTGGACAACAGCAACAGTCTGAGGTGCGGGCCAGAACCAAGAGGCAGACAACATAGGGAGGGCGTTTTCCCCCCTCTGCCCACCATTTTAAAACCTAACTTTTGCAAGTGACGCACTAAGGACTTGGTCTGTTTGTTTGTAGCTCCCTGATGAGCCGTAAGATGGCGAAACCGGTCGGAGTGTTCCAAGAAGGAACGATGGATGGTACTTAAGGCTGGAGGACGGGACACATTCAGTAGTAGCCAAGCAGGAACTCTGGATGGTGCCTAAAGCTAAAGCACAAGGTGCATTCATTTGGACAACAGCAACAGTCTGAGGTGCGGGCCAGAACCAAGAGGCAGACAACATAGGGAGGGCGTTTTCCCCCCTCTGCCCACCATTTTAAAACCTAACTTTTGCAAGTGACGCACTAAGGACTTGGTCTGTTTGTTTGTAGCTCCCTGATGAGCCGTAAGATGGCGAAACCGGTCGGAGTGTTCCAAGAAGGAACGATGGATGGTACTTAAGGCTGGAGGACGGGACACATTCAGTAGTAGCCAAGCAGGAACTCTGGATGGTGCCTAAAGCTAAAGCACAAGGTGCATTCATTTGGACAACAGCAACAGTCTGAGGTGCGGGCCAGAACCAAGAGGCAGACAACATAGGGAGGGCGTTTTCCCCCCTCTGCCCACCATTTTAAAACCTAACTTTTGCAAGTGACGCACTCAGGACTTGGTCTGTTTGTTTGTAGCTCCCTGATGAGCCGTAAGATGGCGAAACCGGTCGGAGTGTTCCAAGAAGGAACGATGGATGGTACTTAAGGCTGGAGGACGGGACACATTCAGTAGTAGCCAAGCAGGAACTCTGGATGGTGCCTAAAGCTAAAGCACAAGGTGCATTCATTTGGACAACAGCAACAGTCTGAGGTGCGGGCCAGAACCAAGAGGCAGACAACATAGGGAGGGCGTTTTCCCCCCTCTGCCCACCATTTTAAAACCTAACTTTTGCAAGTGACGCACTAAGGACTTGGTCTGTTTGTTTGTAGCTCCCTGATGAGCCGTAAGATGGCGAAACCGGTCGGAGTGTTCCAAGAAGGAACGATGGATGGTACTTAAGGCTGGAGGACGGGACACATTCAGTAGTAGCCAAGCAGGAACTCTGGATGGTGCCTAAAGCTAAAGCACAAGGTGCATTCATTTGGACAACAGCAACAGTCTGAGGTGCGGGCCAGAACCAAGCGGCAGACAACATAGGGAGGGCGTTTTCCCCCCTCTGCCCACCATTTTAAAACCTAACTTTTGCAAGTGACGCACTAAGGACTTGGTCTGTTTGTTTGTAGCTCCCTGATGAGCCGTAAGATGGCGAAACCGGTCGGAGTGTTCCAAGAAGGAACGATGGATGGTACTTAAGGCTGGAGGACGGGACACATTCAGTAGTAGCCAAGCAGGAACTCTGGATGGTGCCTAAAGCTAAAGCACAAGGTGCATTCATTTGGACAACAGCAACAGTCTGAGGTGCGGGCCAGAACCAAGAGGCAGACAACATAGGGAGGGCGTTTTCCCCCCTCTGCCCACCATTTTAAAACCTAACTTTTGCAAGTGACGCACTAAGGACTTGGTCTGTTTGTTTGTAGCTCCCTGATGAGCCGTAAGATGGCGAAACCGGTCGGAGTGTTCCAAGAAGGAACGATGGATGGTACTTAAGGCTGGAGGACGGGACACATTCAGTAGTAGCCAAGCAGGAACTCTGGATGGTGCCTAAAGCTAAAGCACAAGGTGCATTCATTTGGACAACAGCAACAGTCTGAGGTGCGGGCCAGAACCAAGAGGCAGACAACATAGGGAGGGCGTTTTCCCCCCTCTGCCCACCATTTTAAAACCTAACTTTTGCAAGTGACGCACTAAGGACTTGGTCTGTTTGTTTGTAGCTCCCTGATGAGCCGTAAGATGGCGAAACCGGTCGGAGTGTTCCAAGAAGGAACGATGGATGGTACTTAAGGCTGGAGGACGGGACACATTCAGTAGTAGCCAAGCAGGAACTCTGGATGGTGCCTAAAGCTAAAGCACAAGGTGCATTCATTTGGACAACAGCAACAGTCTGAGGTGCGGGCCAGAACCAAGAGGCAGACAACATAGGGAGGGCGTTTTCCCCCCTCTGCCCACCATTTTAAAACCTAACTTTTGCAAGTGACGCACTAAGGACTTGGTCTGTTTGTTTGTAGCTCCCTGATGAGCCGTAAGATGGCGAAACCGGTCGGAGTGTTCCAAGAAGGAACGATGGATGGTACTTAAGGCTGGAGGACGGGACACATTCAGTAGTAGCCAAGCAGGAACTCTGGATGGTGCCTAAAGCTAAAGCACAAGGTGCATTCATTTGGACAACAGCAACAGTCTGAGGTGCGGGCCAGAACCAAGAGGCAGACAACATAGGGAGGGCGTTTTCCCCCCTCTGCCCACCATTTTAAAACCTAACTTTTGCAAGTGACGCACTAAGGACTTGGTCTGTTTGTTTGTAGCTCCCTGATGAGCCGTAAGATGGCGAAACCGGTCGGAGTGTTCCAAGAAGGAACGATGGATGGTACTTAAGGCTGGAGGACGGGACACATTCAGTAGTAGCCAAGCAGGAACTCTGGATGGTGCCTAAAGCTAAAGCACAAGGTGCATTCATTTGGACAACAGCAACAGTCTGAGGTGCGGGCCAGAACCAAGAGGCAGACAACATAGGGAGGGCGTTTTCCCCCCTCTGCCCACCATTTTAAAACCTAACTTTTGCAAGTGACGCACTAAGGACTTGGTCTGTTTGTTTGTAGCTCCCTGATGAGCCGTAAGATGGCGAAACCGGTCGGAGTGTTCCAAGAAGGAACGATGGATGGTACTTAAGGCTGGAGGACGGGACACATTCAGTAGTAGCCAAGCAGGAACTCTGGATGGTGCCTAAAGCTAAAGCACAAGGTGCATTCATTTGGACAACAGCAACAGTCTGAGGTGCGGGCCAGAACCAAGCGGCAGACAACATAGGGAGGGCGTTTTCCCCCCTCTGCCCACCATTTTAAAACCTAACTTTTGCAAGTGACGCACTAAGGACTTGGTCTGTTTGTTTGTAGCTCCCTGATGAGCCGTAAGATGGCGAAACCGGTCGGAGTGTTCCAAGAAGGAACGATGGATGGTACTTAAGGCTGGAGGACGGGACACATTCAGTAGTAGCCAAGCAGGAACTCTGGATGGTGCCTAAAGCTAAAGCACAAGGTGCATTCATTTGGACAACAGCAACAGTCTGAGGTGCGGGCCAGAACCAAGAGGCAGACAACATAGGGAGGGCGTTTTCCCCCCTCTGCCCACCATTTTAAAACCTAACTTTTGCAAGTGACGCACTAAGGACTTGGTCTGTTTGTTTGTAGCTCCCTGATGAGCCGTAAGATGGCGAAACCGGTCGGAGTGTTCCAAGAAGGAACGATGGATGGTACTTAAGGCTGGAGGACGGGACACATTCAGTAGTAGCCAAGCAGGAACTCTGGATGGTGCCTAAAGCTAAAGCACAAGGTGCATTCATTTGGACAACAGCAACAGTCTGAGGTGCGGGCCAGAACCAAGAGGCAGACAACATAGGGAGGGCGTTTTCCCCCCTCTGCCCACCATTTTAAAACCTAACTTTTGCAAGTGACGCACTAAGGACTTGGTCTGTTTGTTTGTAGCTCCCTGATGAGCCGTAAGATGGCGAAACCGGTCGGAGTGTTCCAAGAAGGAACGATGGATGGTACTTAAGGCTGGAGGACGGGACACATTCAGTAGTAGCCAAGCAGGAACTCTGGATGGTGCCTAAAGCTAAAGCACAAGGTGCATTCATTTGGACAACAGCAACAGTCTGAGGTGCGGGCCAGAACCAAGAGGCAGACAACATAGGGAGGGCGTTTTCCCCCCTCTGCCCACCATTTTAAAACCTAACTTTTGCAAGTGACGCACTAAGGACTTGGTCTGTTTGTTTGTAGCTCCCTGATGAGCCGTAAGATGGCGAAACCGGTCGGAGTGTTCCAAGAAGGAACGATGGATGGTACTTAAGGCTGGAGGACGGGACACATTCAGTAGTAGCCAAGCAGGAACTCTGGATGGTGCCTAAAGCTAAAGCACAAGGTGCATTCATTTGGACAACAGCAACAGTCTGAGGTGCGGGCCAGAACCAAGAGGCAGACAACATAGGGAGGGCGTTTTCCCCCCTCTGCCCACCATTTTAAAACCTAACTTTTGCAAGTGACGCACTAAGGACTTGGTCTGTTTGTTTGTAGCTCCCTGATGAGCCGTAAGATGGCGAAACCGGTCGGAGTGTTCCAAGAAGGAACGATGGATGGTACTTAAGGCTGGAGGACGGGACACATTCAGTAGTAGCCAAGCAGGAACTCTGGATGGTGCCTAAAGCTAAAGCACAAGGTGCATTCATTTGGACAACAGCAACAGTCTGAGGTGCGGGCCAGAACCAAGAGGCAGACAACATAGGGAGGGCGTTTTCCCCCCTCTGCCCACCATTTTAAAACCTAACTTTTGCAAGTGACGCACTAAGGACTTGGTCTGTTTGTTTGTAGCTCCCTGATGAGCCGTAAGATGGCGAAACCGGTCGGAGTGTTCCAAGAAGGAACGATGGATGGTACTTAAGGCTGGAGGACGGGACACATTCAGTAGTAGCCAAGCAGGAACTCTGGATGGTGCCTAAAGCTAAAGCACAAGGTGCATTCATTTGGACAACAGCAACAGTCTGAGGTGCGGGCCAGAACCAAGAGGCAGACAACATAGGGAGGGCGTTTTCCCCCCTCTGCCCACCATTTTAAAACCTAACTTTTGCAAGTGACGCACTAAGGACTTGGTCTGTTTGTTTGTAGCTCCCTGATGAGCCGTAAGATGGCGAAACCGGTCGGAGTGTTCCAAGAAGGAACGATGGATGGTACTTAAGGCTGGAGGACGGGACACATTCAGTAGTAGCCAAGCAGGAACTCTGGATGGTGCCTAAAGCTAAAGCACAAGGTGCATTCATTTGGACAACAGCAACAGTCTGAGGTGCGGGCCAGAACCAAGAGGCAGACAACATAGGGAGGGCGTTTTCCCCCCTCTGCCCACCATTTTAAAACCTAACTTTTGCAAGTGACGCACTAAGGACTTGGTCTGTTTGTTTGTAGCTCCCTGATGAGCCGTAAGATGGCGAAACCGGTCGGAGTGTTCCAAGAAGGAACGATGGATGGTACTTAAGGCTGGAGGACGGGACACATTCAGTAGTAGCCAAGCAGGAACTCTGGATGGTGCCTAAAGCTAAAGCACAAGGTGCATTCATTTGGACAACAGCAACAGTCTGAGGTGCGGGCCAGAACCAAGAGGCAGACAACATAGGGAGGGCGTTTTCCCCCCTCTGCCCACCATTTTAAAACCTAACTTTTGCAAGTGACGCACTAAGGACTTGGTCTGTTTGTTTGTAGCTCCCTGATGAGCCGTAAGATGGCGAAACCGGTCGGAGTGTTCCAAGAAGGAACGATGGATGGTACTTAAGGCTGGAGGACGGGACACATTCAGTAGTAGCCAAGCAGGAACTCTGGATGGTGCCTAAAGCTAAAGCACAAGGTGCATTCATTTGGACAACAGCAACAGTCTGAGGTGCGGGCCAGAACCAAGAGGCAGACAACATAGGGAGGGCGTTTTCCCCCCTCTGCCCACCATTTTAAAACCTAACTTTTGCAAGTGACGCACTAAGGACTTGGTCTGTTTGTTTGTAGCTCCCTGATGAGCCGTAAGATGGCGAAACCGGTCGGAGTGTTCCAAGAAGGAACGATGGATGGTACTTAAGGCTGGAGGACGGGACACATTCAGTAGTAGCCAAGCAGGAACTCTGGATGGTGCCTAAAGCTAAAGCACAAGGTGCATTCATTTGGACAACAGCAACAGTCTGAGGTGCGGGCCAGAACCAAGAGGCAGACAACATAGGGAGGGCGTTTTCCCCCCTCTGCCCACCATTTTAAAACCTAACTTTTGCAAGTGACGCACTAAGGACTTGGTCTGTTTGTTTGTAGCTCCCTGATGAGCCGTAAGATGGCGAAACCGGTCGGAGTGTTCCAAGAAGGAACGATGGATGGTACTTAAGGCTGGAGGACGGGACACATTCAGTAGTAGCCAAGCAGGAACTCTGGATGGTGCCTAAAGCTAAAGCACAAGGTGCATTCATTTGGACAACAGCAACAGTCTGAGGTGCGGGCCAGAACCAAGAGGCAGACAACATAGGGAGGGCGTTTTCCCCCCTCTGCCCACCATTTTAAAACCTAACTTTTGCAAGTGACGCACTAAGGACTTGGTCTGTTTGTTTGTAGCTCCCTGATGAGCCGTAAGATGGCGAAACCGGTCGGAGTGTTCCAAGAAGGAACGATGGATGGTACTTAAGGCTGGAGGACGGGACACATTCAGTAGTAGCCAAGCAGGAACTCTGGATGGTGCCTAAAGCTAAAGCACAAGGTGCATTCATTTGGACAACAGCAACAGTCTGAGGTGCGGGCCAGAACCAAGAGGCAGACAACATAGGGAGGGCGTTTTCCCCCCTCTGCCCACCATTTTAAAACCTAACTTTTGCAAGTGACGCACTAAGGACTTGGTCTGTTTGTTTGTAGCTCCCTGATGAGCCGTAAGATGGCGAAACCGGTCGGAGTGTTCCAAGAAGGAACGATGGATGGTACTTAAGGCTGGAGGACGGGACACATTCAGTAGTAGCCAAGCAGGAACTCTGGATGGTGCCTAAAGCTAAAGCACAAGGTGCATTCATTTGGACAACAGCAACAGTCTGAGGTGCGGGCCAGAACCAAGCGGCAGACATCATAGGGAGGGCGTTTTCCCCCCTCTGCCCACCATTTTAAAACCTAACTTTTGCAAGTGACGCACTAAGGACTTGGTCTGTTTGTTTGTAGCTCCCTGATGAGCCGTAAGATGGCGAAACCGGTCGGAGTGTTCCAAGAAGGAACGATGGATGGTACTTAAGGCTGGAGGACGGGACACATTCAGTAGTAGCCAAGCAGGAACTCTGGATGGTGCCTAAAGCTAAAGCACAAGGTGCATTCATTTGGACAACAGCAACAGTCTGAGGTGCGGGCCAGAACCAAGAGGCAGACAACATAGGGAGGGCGTTTTCCCCCCTCTGCCCACCATTTTAAAACCTAACTTTTGCAAGTGACGCACTAAGGACTTGGTCTGTTTGTTTGTAGCTCCCTGATGAGCCGTAAGATGGCGAAACCGGTCGGAGTGTTCCAAGAAGGAACGATGGATGGTACTTAAGGCTGGAGGACGGGACACATTCAGTAGTAGCCAAGCAGGAACTCTGGATGGTGCCTAAAGCTAAAGCACAAGGTGCATTCATTTGGACAACAGCAACAGTCTGAGGTGCGGGCCAGAACCAAGAGGCAGACAACATAGGGAGGGCGTTTTCCCCCCTCTGCCCACCATTTTAAAACCTAACCCTAACCCTAACCCTAATGCAGCGTAACCCTAACCCTAACCCTAATGCAGCAACCCTAACCCTAACCCTAACCCTAACCCTAATGCACCCTAACCCTAACCCTAACCCTAATGCAGCAACCCTAACCCTAACCCTAACCCTAATGCACCCTAACCCTAACCCTAACCCTAACCCTAACCCTAATCTAATCACAACTCTGACCCTGGACACTAACCCTGATGCACCCTACCCTACCCCTAAACACCTAACCCTAACCCTGATGCACCCTACCCTACCCCTAAACACCTAACCCTAACCCTGATGCACCCAACCCTACCCCTAAAACATAACCCTAACCCCACCCCACCTCTAAACACCTAACCCTAACACTGATGCACCCCAACCTAACCCCAATATAGCCCTGAACCTAACTGCGACCCTGACCCTCACCTAACCCCAACACTAACCCCAGTGCAGCAACCCTAACCCTAACCTGAACCCCCCAACCTCAATACAACATAACCCTAACACTACGTAAAATAAAGGGTAGAGTTCCAACACCAATAATAATAACTAAATACGACATAGAGACCATAAATTGGCAAAACCCAGGAACTGATTATAACCCCAGAGGGGGATCAAAGGATTACGGATCAAGAAATTACTAAGAAGCGATCGGCAAGAAAAAGAAGCCAGGTGGTAAGGTAAAGCGTGGGCCAACCAAAAGTGGCAGGTATAAGTGACAAGAAGCTCAAGCGTTGAGTGAGAATACGAACACAAGAGGGTGTAACTACCCTCCTGCCCACACCATACAACCTAACCCTAACCCTAACCCTAACCCTAACCCTAATGCAGCATTCATTTGGACAAGAGCAACAGTCTGAGGTGCGGGCCAGAACCAAGAGGCAGACAACATAGGGAGGGCGTTTCCCCCCTCTGCCCACCATTTTAAAACCTAACCCTAACCCTAACCCTAACCCTAACCCTAATGCCCTAACCCTAACCCTAACCCTAACCCTAACCCCACCCTTTGAGCCAGCTGCCATGACTTCGTCACGCCACCGACAGACCCCCTCACCCCTTGGACCAGCTGCCACGACTTCGTCACGCCACCGGCTGACCCCCCCACCCCTTGCACCAGTTGCCACGTCTTCGTCACGCCACCGACAGACACCACCACCACGTGGGCCAGCTCCCCCGACTTCATCACACCACCAGCAGACCACCGAAACCCCCCTTTCCTTGCGGTCCAGGGCAGTGACCCCCCCTTCCCCGCCATCCAGGGCGGCGACTAGCCCTACCCCACCCCACAGGCCAAGGACCAGGATTTCCAATGTGGCCATCATTAGGGACCTGGACATCACACTTGGCTCTCAAGAGCCTGAGCCACGTAGACCCCAGCACTACATGGGGAACCAACATCAGACCGTATTAAACCAAATCACTAGGGATTCCTCAGACCCAAAACAAACAGAAGGGAGAACCCCTCCTACACCAGGGACAAATCCATGCACAACATTCCTGTACCCCAAAACCAGGGTCACGTACCAACCGCTCCCACAGAGACAAAAGAAAGACTGTACCAAACCAACCATCCCAAGAAATACAGCAGTTCTAGTGCCCGAGATCAGAGTCAGAAAACAACCCCTTCCACAGAAACAAAGGAGCGACCAGACCGGACAGGTAAACCCAATAGACACAGAAATGAGGACAGGAACAATGAGAGCCCAGACAGATAACACAGTAGGAGAGGCAGAAATAGCTGAAGCCGAGGTAGGGAACACAATAGGGGAGGCAGGGGTAGCAGACATAGAAACAGAAAACACACCAACAGGGGCAGAACCTGACTCTGAAGGGGAAGATGCACAGAGAGTGACGAGGCACCCCAACACCAGCCGAAAAAACATTACCTGGAAATTGGAACCCAGAAAATCCATTTTAATAATAGGAGATTCTAACCTCTCCAAGATAAAAAGATGCCCAAATCCCACCACCCAAATTGATAGCTTTCCAGGAGCTAAATTCATTCATGTCACAGCAATTCTGGACAAATTGGAACCCTGTCCGGAGACCAAAAAGGTGGTGCTCTCAGTTGGCATTAATAATCGAACGCAGAGACCACTGACTGCAACCAAGCAACTGCAGTCATTACTTAAATTGGCTAAGAGCACATTCCCAAATGCTCAGATCTGGGGGCCGGAAATTAACTTCAGTAACTTACTTCCAGAAATGGAGAGGGATACAATCAGAGGAATTAACCAGCATATAAAAAAACAGAATTACATACCAGCAATTAATGCTAGATCCTTTAAAGTGGGGGCTGAACACATCCATTGGACAGATAGCACTGCCCATAACATAATAAACCAGTGGATGAAGTGTTTAAACTAAAAAGGACATTAACCCAAGAGAAGGGTAGATGAAACCTGGGAAAAACTGTTATTAATATTTCCCAACTCTTTAACCCCACAGAGGTACAGGAGAGGGTTTTGAACAAGGGCCTTACATTTGTTCCAACCCCAAAACATTGTAAAGTACAAATTCAGGAAGATCTGAAAAGGTTTTACAGGAGAGTAAAACTGATCGATTACTTTAGCGATTCAGAAACAGACAAGCAACCTTTTACACCACCATCAGAATGGACCCCACCAAACAATAAAATAGAGCCAGAAATCCTAAACTTTATTAAACAGACTCAATCACAAATTGAAAAAATCCCTAAACAGACAGACAAGCAAAACCTCACTGGAAGAGAGAGACGGGCAATCATAGAACTTAGAAACAATCTCGATATAATCATAAAACCAGCAGATAAGGGCAGTAGTATAGTGATCATGGATAGGCAACAGTATCTACTTGAAGCTCACAGACAGCTTAATAATACAGCCCACTACACTAAATTAGCAGCACCAATTTACCAGGACACACGAAAAGAGATTGGAAACATTTTAACAGAACTAAAGAGGTCTAAACACTTAAATCAGAAACAAGTGGAATACCTAAGAGGGGAACAACCACAACCCAGAAAATTCTACATACTACCCAAAATACACAAGCACCCTGACACATGGACTGTACCAGGAGAAATACCACCAGGAAGACCAATTGTGTCAGACTGTGGTAGTGAATCCTACAGGATAGCAGAATACATTGACTCATTCCTAAACCCCTTATCACAGAAGCACCCTAGCTACATTAAAGACACTTACCACTTCATAGAAATAGTGAACTCACTGACCGTACCGCCGAACGCAATACTCTTTACCATGGACATTGAAAGCCTATACACAAACATAGAAACAGACAGAGGCATACAGGCAGTGGAAAATATCCTTAGAAAGTTCCCCCAACCCCACAGACCAGATGCAGCCATAATCCAGCTATTACACCTAGGACTAACAAAAAATGACTTTGAATTCCAGGAGCAATTCTACCTACAGATTAAGGGCACGGCTATGGGCAAGAAATTTGCCCCGGCCTCCGCAAACATATACATGGTAGAATGGGAAAACACAGTCTTTGAAAAGTGTTCCAAGCTCCCGATGTGTTATTACAGATACCTGGATGACATATGGGGAGTCTGGACTCACACAGAAACAGAATTGCAAGAATTTGTAGGTATTCTCAACAGTCACCACCAATCTATTAAACTTAAAGTTACAACACATAGAGAAAGTGTGGATTTCCTGGACACCACAGTATTTAAATTACAACAGGAGAATAACAGCCACAAGCTAGCAACAAAGGTATTCTTTAAAGAAACAGACACACACACACTCCTGCACATAAACAGCCACCATCCAAAACATACCTTTCGGGGGCTGGTGAAGTCACAACTGACACGTTTTCACCGCATATGCACAAACGGCGAGGACTTTAGGGAAGCCACCACAACCCTATTTACTGCACTGAGACAGAGAGGTTACACAAAAAGGTTCCTCAGGCACCTTAAGTCTGATTTCCTGAGGGGACTGAATAGCCCACGGCCAAACAGAGAAGTAGCAAGACTACCACTGATAACGACATACGATACAACGACCAAACTAATACACGGAGTGATTAAAACCCAATTTGGGAAACTAAAAGAGGATGTTGACACACTTAGTCGATACCACATAACGTCAGCATACAGAAGAAGTCAAAACCTTCGAGGTATGCTGGTTCGGAGTAGGATAAGAAAACAGACAACCCAGAACTGCACAAACCCAAAATGTGGGACGTGTAAATACCTAATAATCCGCAAAATGATACAAAATAGACACACAGGAAAAGCAGCCCTAATTAAACAAAGAATTACATGTGAACAGCACAATGCTGTATATGCAATTCGATGCAAACAATGCCACATCTTGTATGTAGGAGAAACAGGGAATAGTCTAAGGATGAGGCTCACAGGGCACCTCAGTGCTATTAGAACAAAGGATGTATACAAACCTACCTCCCGACACTTCATGGAGCATGGTCTTGAATCCCTGGAATTTATGGGGTTGGAGACCAACATGAACTGGACAACCTCACAAAGGAAGAGGAGGGAAAAACACTGGATAACAACCCTACAAACTCAGTTACCAAAGGGCTTAAATCAGATCTAAAATGGGGGAAATCCAACATCAAAAAACAAAACTGCCCCGACCTTAATTACCACAAATCCCAACCCCAGCTTGATAAACCTCTCAAACCGCAAACACACCCTACCCTAATCACAATAAACAGAGCTAACCCCTACTGTTTGAGCTAACCAAAACCACTAAACCCCACACTGCCCACAACAAACAGACCAAAGCCCCAACCCTAACTACAAACAGACCCCATCCATATCCCAAATCCTAACTCCAAATGCACCCCACTCTACCCCTAAAGCCTAACCGTAACTCTAATACAGCAAACCTAATCTCCCACCCCACCCCTAAAATCTAAGCCTAACACACCCCACTCTACTCCTAAACCCTGACCCTCACTTAACCCTACCCCGAATGCAACCATAACCCATAACTCCAACCCCCTAGCCCTGAATCTAATCACAACTCTGACCCTGGACCCGAACCCTGATGCACCCTGCCCTACCCCTAAACACCTAACCCTAACCCTGATGCACCCTACCCCTAAACACCTAACCCTAACCCTGATGCACCCAACCCTACCCCTAAAACTTAACCCTAACCCCACCCCACCCCTAAACACCTAACCCGAACCCTGATGCACCCCAACCTAACCCCAATATAGCCCTGAACCTAACTGCGACCCTGACCCTCACCTAACCCCAACACTAACCCCAGTGCAGCAACCCTAACGCTAACCTGAACCCCCCAACCTCAATACAACACTACGTAAAATAAAGGGTAGGGTTCCAACACCAATAATAATAACTAAATACTACATAGAGACCATAAATTGGCAAAACCCAGGAACTGATTATAACCCCAGAGGGGGATCAAAGGCTTACGGATCAAGAAATTACTAAGAAGAGATCGGCAAGAAAAAGAAGCCAGGTGGTAAGGTAATGCGTGGGCCAACCAAAAGTGGCAGGTATAAGTGACAAGAAGCTCAAGGGTTGAGTGAGAATACGAACACAAGAGGGTGTAACTACCCTCCTGCCCACACCATACAACCTAACATTCAGGAGTGACACGCTTTACATTACCACAGACAAAAAAAGATATAAATGCCAAGAAAAGAAAACCCAGAGAATATATCTTGCAAATACCTTAAACCTAAACTTGATCAGTGAGGTAGATGGTTAAATAACTTTTTGTTCCCCTTTCGCCCCCCACAAAAAAAGCAGCAAGCAACTTATAAAAATAGGGAGCACCAAGGAGATTTTTAAATTTTAAAATCTAAAATATTTAAAAGGTGCACTTAAAATAAAGCATGGCTGGAAATGTGGGTCTGACAGACATGGAACTCATCTTCCCAAACCCCCCCCCCCCCCCCACGAGGTTTGGGACAGCAATAAGGGCACAAAAGATTACATATTTTTTTAAAAAAGTTGGAGTTCCCACAGACACGGTCTCTGGACATTGATGCAGGGACGGCCCCTTTAAGAGATGCCTGGTGCTGCGGGGACGGCCCCTTTAAGAGATGCCTGGTGCTGCGGGGAACGCGACAGCAGGGAGCTGCTGGATGTCGACCTCGGGTTTTTTTAAAAGAAACCCTTTCCCCGGGGATCTGGAGGAGTTGGGGACACGGGTGAGAATCCGATAACTTTATCCAGTCTTTAGATTTTGAGCGTTCACCGGGTGATTTTTATCTTTGAAATCGGGTTTTTTTCTCAACGACTGAAAAGTGAGGCATTCTGGGATATGGAGTTCTCTCGGGTCAAACACGAGAGCAACGCTCTTAAATAAAAGGGTTTACTTTGGTTTTTTGGGGCTGGGGGACCTTTCTTTCCCCCTCCTCTCCCCCCGGGGGGGCGGTGGGTGGCGGCGGATTCGGGAGTTTTTTTGGGAATCGGAGCTTGGAAATCGGTTTTTTCTGCGCGGCCGCTGAAAAGCGAGCGACGCGTGAGGCATTCTGGGAGATTGAGTTTCGTTTAACGAGCGAGCGGGTTTCAAAAGGAGGAAAGCGGTGGGAAGTTTAATTAATTGTTTAAAATACCCTTATAATTAAAAGGCATAGCCGGAGGTGAGGGTTTGGAGAAGTAGCTTCATGTTTTTATTTAAAAAATCAGGTGAGGCGGAGAGGTAATCAAGCCCCGGGGTCAGCGGAGACAGTCAGACTCCGTGGCGCCAGAATGACCTGGAGCATTAAAACAGATTCAAAGGTTAAAAAGCAATATTTTTAAAAACATTACCTCAAAAAAAATAACCCCAAACATCTAAGATAAACTAAAGGAACATTAAAACATTAGGTTAAAAAAATATAATTTAAAACTAACGAACACGTGGAGCGAAGGGGGCGGGGCCAGCCCTGCATGAGACAGGACTCATTACATACAGGACAGAAATTCTAACCAATCCCAGGTCAAGGCTAGCCTGCTTGTGGGCGGGAACAAAACTTCAGCCAACAGTCGCACACAGGGGAGGGGCCAGTCCAAGGCACCGAGCTTATTAGCGGCTGTAAACAAAATTTAAATCCTTTCTCCCTGATGAAGCTTAAGGATAAGCGAAACATCGGAGAAAAAAAGATTCCAGGCCGGAGAACTTCCTGAACTAAAGTGTTTTTGGATAGTACTGTTGCAGGCAGAGAACCATCGAAGCCAGAGAGCCACCGGAGGGGAGGTGAGACCGCTGGAAAAAGAGCCTTTCCAGGCGGGACAGCCGGCTGAGCTGGGGAGTGTTTGGAGGACGCAGTCCCAGGCAGGAGACCATCTGAGCCAGGGAGCCACCGTGGGGTGAGATTACAGTTACTAGCGGGGAGCCCTATTACCAAATAGAAGCTAGTAACATCTTTTAAAACCTTTTGCACCATTCTACACCCAGGGAATGGCTAACACTATGCGGAACACATGCAGGTTGTCTGAAAACCGTACGCATATGAGGTCGGACCCTGGTACACATAGGTGTCTCCCCGTAGCCAGGGATGAATTTGCTACAACAGTGAGAATAATTGATAGAATTTTCCAGACAATCCACCATCTAATATTCTTAAAGGGCCAGAATCAGCCCCCTAAGGGCAACTTAAAACAAGCTGATAAACTAACCTGCTTTATAAAACCGGCAAAACCGTCACAGGAAACCCTAACCAAATTGGCTTTGAATTCAGAAAATTGGGCAAAACAGACCAGACAGATTCTAATTGAGCACTATACAACAAACCTGGAAGAATTAGAAAATGAATTTGCTCAGGCTGCAGTGACAGAGCGCCTGGAAGAAATGATGGCGAAAGCAACTAATTGGATTAAAAAGAGTCTTAGACATGAATTCAAAATTCAATCAATTGATGAGGCAAAGAGACATGTGGTGGGATTAGCATCACGGTTGACAGAGCAAGGGACCAGCACACAATTGGGGACAGAACAGCGGACCGGCACACGGACTAGGACGCCCCCACGCCATAGGCCAAATACCTGGGCAGCCTTGTTCCACCAGCCTGCGATCACAGACCCCTCATGCCGCAGACGGACTGAAACCTCCCCCCCACCCCGTGGGCCAGCTGCCACGACTTTGTCACGCCACCGACGGACACCCCCACCCTTTGAGCCAGCTGCCATGACTTCAGCACGCCACCGGCAGACCCCCCCACCCCTTGCACCAGTTGCCACGAATTCGTCACACCACCAACACACCCCCCCACCCTTTGAGCCAGCTGCCATGACTTCGTCATGCCACCGATGGACACCCCCATACCTTGCACCCGTTGCCACGACTTCGTCACACCACCAACAACCCCCCCCCCACCCTTTCAGCCAGCTGCCATGACTTCGTCACGCCACCGACAGACCCCCTCACCCCTTGGACCAGCTGCCACGACTTCGTCACGCCACCGGCAGACCCCCCTACCCCTTTAACCAGTTGCCACGACTTCGTCACGCCACCGACAGACACCCCCACCCCGTGGGCCAGCTACACCGACTTCGTCACACCACCAGCAGAGCACCGAAAACCCCCCTTCCTTGCGGTCAAGGGCAGTGACCCCCCCTTCCCCGCCATCCAGGGCGGCGACTAGCCCTACCCCACCCCACAGGCCAAGGACCAGGATTTACAATGTGGCCATCATTAGGGACCTGGACATCACACTTGGCTCTCAAGAGCCTGAGCCACGTAGACCCCAGCACTACATGGGGAACCAACATCAGACCGTATTAAACCAAATCACTAGGGATTCCTCAGACCCAAAACAAACAGAAGGGAGAACCCCTCCTACACCAGGGACAAATCCATGCACAACATTCCTGTACCCCAAAACCAGGGTCACGTACCAACCGCTCCCACAGAGACAAAAGAAAGACTGTACCAAACCAACCATCCCAAGAAATACAGCAGTTCTAGAGCCCGAGATCAGAGTCACAAAACAACCCCTTCCACAGAAACAAAGGAGCGACCAGACCGGACAGGTAAACCCAATAGACACAGAAATGGGGACAGGAACAATGAGAGCCCAGACAGATAACACAGTAGGAGAGGCAGAAATAGCTGAAGCCGAGGTAGGGAACACAATAGGGGAGGCAGGGGGAGCAGACATAGAAACAGAAAACACACCAACAGGGGCAGAACCTGACTCTGAAGGGGAAGATGCACAGAGAGTGACGAGGCACCCCAACACCAGCCGAAAAAACATTACCTGGAAATTGGAACCCAGAAAATCCATTTTAATAATAGGAGATTCTAACCTCTCCAAGATAAAAAGATGCCCAAATCCCACCACCCAAATTGATAGCTTTCCAGGAGCTAAATTCATTCACGTCACAGCAATTCTGGACAAATTGGAACCCTGTCCGGAGACCAAAAAGGTGGTGCTCTCAGTTGGCATTAATAATCGAACGCAGAGACCACTGACTGCAACCAAGCAACTGCAGTCATTACTTAAATTGGCTAAGAGCACATTCCCAAATGCTCAGATCTGGGTGCCGGAAATTAACTTCAGTAACTTACTTCCAGAAATGGAGAGGGATACAATCAGAGGAATTAACCAGCATATAAAAAAACAGAATTACATACCAGCAATTAATGCTAGATCCTTTAAAGTGGGGGCTGACCACATCCATTGGACAGATAGCACTGCCCATAACATAATAAACCAGTGGATGAAGTCTTTAAACTAAAAAGGACATTAACCCAAGAGAAGGGTAGATGAAACCTGGGAAAAACTGTTATTAATATTTCCCAACTCTTTAACCCCACAGAGGTACAGGAGAGGGTTTTAAACAAGGGCCTTACATTTGTTCCAACCCCAAAACATTGTAAAGTACAAATTCAGGAAGATCTGAAAAGGTTTTACAGGAGAGTAAAACTGACCGATTACTTTAGCGATTCAGAAACAGACAAGCAACCTTTTACACCACCATCAGAATGGACCCCACCAAACAATAAAATAGAGCCAGAAATCCTAAACTTTATTAAACAGACTCAATCACAAATTGAAAAAATCCCTAAACAGACAGACAAGCAAAACCTCACTGGAAGAGAGAGACGGGCAATCATAGAACTTAGAAACAATCTAGATATAATCATAAAACCAGCAGATAAGGGCAGTAGTATAGTGATCATGGATAGGCAACAGTATCTACTTGAAGCTCACAGACAGCTTAATAATACAGCCCACTACACGAAATTAGCAGGACCAATTTACCAGGACACACGAAAAGAGATTGGAAACATTTTAACAGAACTAAAGAAATCTAAACACTTAAATCAGAAACAAGTGGAATACCTAAGGGGGGAACAACCACAACCCAGAAAATTCTACATACTACCCAAAATACACAAGCACCCTGACACATGGACTGTACCAGGAGAAATACCACCAGGAAGACCAATTGTGTCAGACTGTGGTAGTGAATCCTACAGGATAGCAGAATACATTGACTCATTCCTAAACCCCTTATCACAGAAGCACCCTAGCTACATTAAAGACACTTACCACTTCATAGAAATAGTGAACTCACTGACCGTACCCCCGAACGCAATACTCTTTACCATGGACATTGAAAGCCTATACACAAACATAGAAACAGACAGAGGCATACAGGCAGTGGAAAATATCCTTAGAAAGTTCCCCCAACCCCACAGACCAGATGCAGCCATAATCCAGCTATTACACCTAGGACTAACAAAAAATGACTTTGAATTCCAGGAGCAATTCTACCTACAGATTAAAGGCACGGCTATGGGCAAGAAATTTGCCCCGGCCTCCGCAAACATATACATGGCAGACTGGGAAAACACAGTCTTTGAAAAGTGTTCCAAGCTCCCGATGTGTTATTACAGATACCTGGATGACATATGGGGAGTCTGGACTCACACAGAAACAGAATTGCAAGAATTTGTAGGTATTCTCAACAGTCACCACCAATCTATTAAACTTAAAGTTACAACACATAGAGAAAGTGTGGATTTCCTGGACACCACAGTATTTAAATTACAACAGGAGAATAACAGCCACAAGCTAGCAACAAAGGTATTCTTTAAAGAAACAGACACACACACACTCCTGCACATAAACAGCCACCATCCAAAACATACCTTTCGGGGGCTGGTGAAGTCACAACTGACACGTTTTCACCGCATATGCACAAACGGCGAGGACTTTAGGGAAGCCACCACAACCCTATTTACTGCACTGAGACAGAGAGGTTACACAAAAAGGTTCCTCAGGCACCTTAAGTCTGATTTCCTGAGGGGACTGAATAGCCCACGGCCAAACAGAGAAGTAGCAAGACTACCACTGATAACGACATACGATACAACGACCAAACTAATACACGGAGTGATTAAAACCCAATTTGGGAAACTAAAAGAGGATGTTGACACACTTAGTCGATACCACATAACGTCAGCATACAGAAGAAGTCAAAACCTTCGAGGTATGCTGGTTCGGAGTAGGATAAGAAAACAGACAACCCAGAACTGCACAAACCCAAAATGTGGGACGTGTAAATACCTAATAATCCGCAAAATGATACAAAATAGACACACAGGAAAAGCAGCCCTAATTAAACAAAGAATTACATGTGAACAGCACAATGCTGTATATGCAATTCGATGCAAACAATGCCACATCTTGTATGTAGGAGAAACAGGGAATAGTCTAAGGATGAGGCTCACAGGGCACCTCAGTGCTATTAGAACAAAGGATGTATACAAACCTACCTCCCGACACTTCATGGAGCATGGTCTTGAATCCCTGGAATTTATGGGGTTGGAGACCAACATGAACTGGACAACCTCACAAAGGAAGAGGAGGGAAAAACACTGGATAACAACCCTACAAACTCAGTTACCAAAGGGCTTAAATCAGATCTAAAATGGGGGAAATCCAACATCAAAAAACAAAACTGCCCCGACCTTAATTACCACAAATCCCAACCCCAGCTTGATAAACCTCTCAAACCGCAAACACACCCTACCCTAATCACAATAAACAGAGCTAACCCCTACTGTTTGAGCTAACCAAAACCACTAAACCCCACACTGCCCACAACAAACAGACCAAAGCCCCAACCCTAACTACAAACAGACCCCATCCATATCCCAAATCCTAACTCCAAATGCACCCCACTCTACCCCTGAAGCCTAACCGTAACTCTAATACAGCAAACCTAATCTCCCACCCCACCCCTAAAATCTAAGCCTAACACACCCCACTCTACTCCTAAACCCTGACCCTCACTTAACCCTACCCCGAATGCAACCATAACCCATAACTCCAACCCCCTAGCCCTGAATCTAATCACAACTCTGACCCTGGACCCGAACCCTGATGCACCCTGCCCTACCCCTAAACACCTAACCCTAACCCTGATGCACCCTACCCCTAAACACCTAACCCTAACCCTGATGCACCCAACCCTACCCCTAAAACTTAACCCTAACCCCACCCCACCCCTAAACACCTAACCCGAACCCTGATGCACCCCAACCTAACCCCAATATAGCCCTGAACCTAACTGCGACCCTGACCCTCACCTAACCCCAACACTAACCCCAGTGCAGCAACCCTAACGCTAACCTGAACCCCCCAACCTCAATACAACACTACGTAAAATAAAGGGTAGGGTTCCAACACCAATAATAATAACTAAATACTACATAGAGACCATAAATTGGCAAAACCCAGGAACTGATTATAACCCCAGAGGGGGATCAAAGGCTTACGGATCAAGAAATTACTAAGAAGAGATCGGCAAGAAAAAGAAGCCAGGTGGTAAGGTAATGCGTGGGCCAACCAAAAGTGGCAGGTATAAGTGACAAGAAGCTCAAGGGTTGAGTGAGAATACGAACACAAGAGGGTGTAACTACCCTCCTGCCCACACCATACAACCTAACATTCAGGAGTGACACGCTTTACATTACCACAGACAAAAAAAGATATAAATGCCAAGAAAAGAAAACCCAGAGAATATATCTTGCAAATACCTTAAACCTAAACTTGATCAGTGAGGTAGATGGTTAAATAACTTTTTGTTCCCCTTTCGCCCCCCCACAAAAAAAGCAGCAAGCAACTTATAAAAATAGGGAGCACCAAGGAGATTTTTAAATTTTAAAATCTAAAATATTTAAAAGGTGCACTTAAAATAAAGCATGGCTGGAAATGTGGGTCTGACAGACATGGAACTCATCTTCCCAACCCCCCCCCCCCCCACGAGGTTTGGGACAGCAATAAGGGCACAAAAGATTACATATTTTTTTTAAAAAGTTGGAGTTCCCACAGACACGGTCTCTGGACATTGATGCGGGGACGGCCCCTTTAAGAGATGCCTGGTGCTGCGGGGACGGCCCCTTTAAGAGATGCCTGGTGCTGCGGGGAACGCGACAGCAGGGAGCTGCTGGATGTCGACCTCGGGTTTTTTTAAAAGAAACCCTTTCCCCGGGGATCTGGAGGAGTTGGGGACACGGGTGAGAATCCGATAACTTTATCCAGTCTTTAGATTTTGAGCGTTCACCGGGTGATTTTTATCTTTGAAATCGGGTTTTTTTCTCAACGACTGAAAAGTGAGGCATTCTGGGATATGGAGTTCTCTCGGGTCAAACACGAGAGCAACGCTCTTAAATAAAAGGGTTTACTTTGGTTTTTTGGGGCTGGGGGACCTTTCTTTCCCCCTCCTCTCCCCCCGGGGGGGCGGTGGGTGGCGGCGGATTCGGGAGTTTTTTTGGGAATCGGAGCTTGGAAATCGGTTTTTTCTGCGCGGCCGCTGAAAAGCGAGCGACGCGTGAGGCATTCTGGGAGATTGAGTTTCGTTTAACGAGCGAGCGGGTTTCAAAAGGAGGAAAGCGGTGGGAAGTTTAATTAATTGTTTAAAATACCCTTATAATTAAAAGGCATAGCCGGAGGTGAGGGTTTGGAGAAGTAGCTTCATGTTTTTATTTAAAAAATCAGGTGAGGCGGAGAGGTAATCAAGCCCCGGGGTCAGCGGAGACATTCAGACTCCGTGGCGCCAGAATGACCTGGAGCATTAAAACAGATTCAAAGGTTAAAAAGCAATATTTTTAAAAACATTACCTCAAAAAAAATAACCCCAAACATCTAAGATAAACTAAAGGAACATTAAAACATTAGGTTAAAAAAATATAATTTAAAACTAACGAACACGTGGAGCGAAGGGGGCGGGGCCAGCCCTGCATGAGACAGGACTCATTACATACAGGACAGAAATTCTAACCAATCCCAGGTCAAGGCTAGCCTGCTTGTGGGCGGGAACAAAACTTCAGCCAACAGTCGCACACAGGGGAGGGGCCAGTCCAAGGCACCGAGCTTATTAGCGGCTGTAAACAAAATTTAAATCCTTTCTCCCTGATGAAGCTTAAGGATAAGCGAAACATCGGAGAAAAAAAGATTCCAGGCCGGAGAACTTCCTGAACTAAAGTGTTTTTGGATAGTACTGTTGCAGGCAGAGAACCATCGAAGCCAGAGAGCCACCGGAGGGGAGGTGAGACCGCTGGAAAAAGAGCCTTTCCAGGCGGGACAGCCGGCTGAGCTGGGGAGTGTTTGGAGGACGCAGTCCCAGGCAGGAGACCATCTGAGCCAGGGAGCCACCGTGGGGTGAGATTACAGTTACTAGCGGGGAGCCCTATTACCAAATAGAAGCTAGTAACATCTTTTAAAACCTTTTGCACCATTCTACACCCAGGGAATGGCTAACACTATGCGGAACACATGCAGGTTGTCTGAAAACCGTACGCATATGAGGTCGGACCCTGGTACACATAGGTGTCTCCCCGTAGCCAGGGATGAATTTGCTACAACAGTGAGAATAATTGATAGAATTTTCCAGACAATCCACCATCTAATATTCTTAAAGGGCCAGAATCAGCCCCCTAAGGGCAACTTAAAACAAGCTGATAAACTAACCTGCTTTATAAAACCGGCAAAACCGTCACAGGAAACCCTAACCAAATTGGCTTTGAATTCAGAAAATTGGGCAAAACAGACCAGACAGATTCTAATTGAGCACTATACAACAAACCTGGAAGAATTAGAAAATGAATTTGCTCAGGCTGCAGTGACAGAGCGCCTGGAAGAAATGATGGCGAAAGCAACTAATTGGATTAAAAAGAGTCTTAGACATGAATTCAAAATTCAATCAATTGATGAGGCAAAGAGACATGTGGTGGGATTAGCATCACGGTTGACAGAGCAAGGGACCAGCACACAATTGGGGACAGAACAGCGGACCGGCACACGGACTAGGACGCCCCCACGCCATAGGCCAAATACCTGGGCAGCCTTGTTCCACCAGCCTGCGATCACAGACCCCTCATGCCGCAGACGGACTGAAACCCCCCCCCCCACCCCGTGGGCCAGCTGCCACGACTTTGTCACGCCACCGACGGACACCCCCACCCCGTGAGCCAACTGCCACAACCTCGTCACGCCACCGACACACACCCCCACCCTTTGAGCCAGCTGCCATGACTTCAGCACGCCACCGGCAGACCCCCCCACCCCTTGCACCAGTTGCCACGAATTCGTCACACCACCAACACACCCCCCCACCCTTTGAGCCAGCTGCCATGACTTCGTCATGCCACCGATGGACACCCCCATACCTTGCACCCGTTGCCACGACTTCGTCACACCACCAACAACCCCCCCCCCACCCTTTCAGCCAGCTGCCATGACTTCGTCACGCCACCGACAGACCCCCTCACCCCTTGGACCAGCTGCCACGACTTCGTCACGCCACCGGCAGACCCCCCTACCCCTTTAACCAGTTGCCACGACTTCGTCACGCCACCGACAGACACCCCCACCCCGTGGGCCAGCTACACCGACTTCGTCACACCACCAGCAGAGCACCGAAAACCCCCCTTCCTTGCGGTCAAGGGCAGTGACCCCCCCTTCCCCGCCATCCAGGGCGGCGACTAGCCCTACCCCACCCCACAGGCCAAGGACCAGGATTTACAATGTGGCCATCATTAGGGACCTGGACATCACACTTGGCTCTCAAGAGCCTGAGCCACGTAGACCCCAGCACTACATGGGGAACCAACATCAGACCGTATTAAACCAAATCACTAGGGATTCCTCAGACCCAAAACAAACAGAAGGGAGAACCCCTCCTACACCAGGGACAAATCCATGCACAACATTCCTGTACCCCAAAACCAGGGTCACGTACCAACCGCTCCCACAGAGACAAAAGAAAGACTGTACCAAACCAACCATCCCAAGAAATACAGCAGTTCTAGAGCCCGAGATCAGAGTCACAAAACAACCCCTTCCACAGAAACAAAGGAGCGACCAGACCGGACAGGTAAACCCAATAGACACAGAAATGGGGACAGGAACAATGAGAGCCCAGACAGATAACACAGTAGGAGAGGCAGAAATAGCTGAAGCCGAGGTAGGGAACACAATAGGGGAGGCAGGGGGAGCAGACATAGAAACAGAAAACACACCAACAGGGGCAGAACCTGACTCTGAAGGGGAAGATGCACAGAGAGTGACGAGGCACCCCAACACCAGCCGAAAAAACATTACCTGGAAATTGGAACCCAGAAAATCCATTTTAATAATAGGAGATTCTAACCTCTCCAAGATAAAAAGATGCCCAAATCCCACCACCCAAATTGATAGCTTTCCAGGAGCTAAATTCATTCACGTCACAGCAATTCTGGACAAATTGGAACCCTGTCCGGAGACCAAAAAGGTGGTGCTCTCAGTTGGCATTAATAATCGAACGCAGAGACCACTGACTGCAACCAAGCAACTGCAGTCATTACTTAAATTGGCTAAGAGCACATTCCCAAATGCTCAGATCTGGGTGCCGGAAATTAACTTCAGTAACTTACTTCCAGAAATGGAGAGGGATACAATCAGAGGAATTAACCAGCATATAAAAAAACAGAATTACATACCAGCAATTAATGCTAGATCCTTTAAAGTGGGGGCTGACCACATCCATTGGACAGATAGCACTGCCCATAACATAATAAACCAGTGGATGAAGTCTTTAAACTAAAAAGGACATTAACCCAAGAGAAGGGTAGATGAAACCTGGGAAAAACTGTTATTAATATTTCCCAACTCTTTAACCCCACAGAGGTACAGGAGAGGGTTTTAAACAAGGGCCTTACATTTGTTCCAACCCCAAAACATTGTAAAGTACAAATTCAGGAAGATCTGAAAAGGTTTTACAGGAGAGTAAAACTGACCGATTACTTTAGCGATTCAGAAACAGACAAGCAACCTTTTACACCACCATCAGAATGGACCCCACCAAACAATAAAATAGAGCCAGAAATCCTAAACTTTATTAAACAGACTCAATCACAAATTGAAAAAATCCCTAAACAGACAGACAAGCAAAACCTCACTGGAAGAGAGAGACGGGCAATCATAGAACTTAGAAACAATCTAGATATAATCATAAAACCAGCAGATAAGGGCAGTAGTATAGTGATCATGGATAGGCAACAGTATCTACTTGAAGCTCACAGACAGCTTAATAATACAGCCCACTACACGAAATTAGCAGGACCAATTTACCAGGACACACGAAAAGAGATTGGAAACATTTTAACAGAACTAAAGAAATCTAAACACTTAAATCAGAAACAAGTGGAATACCTAAGGGGGGAACAACCACAACCCAGAAAATTCTACATACTACCCAAAATACACAAGCACCCTGACACATGGACTGTACCAGGAGAAATACCACCAGGAAGACCAATTGTGTCAGACTGTGGTAGTGAATCCTACAGGATAGCAGAATACATTGACTCATTCCTAAACCCCTTATCACAGAAGCACCCTAGCTACATTAAAGACACTTACCACTTCATAGAAATAGTGAACTCACTGACCGTACCCCCGAACGCAATACTCTTTACCATGGACATTGAAAGCCTATACACAAACATAGAAACAGACAGAGGCATACAGGCAGTGGAAAATATCCTTAGAAAGTTCCCCCAACCCCACAGACCAGATGCAGCCATAATCCAGCTATTACACCTAGGACTAACAAAAAATGACTTTGAATTCCAGGAGCAATTCTACCTACAGATTAAAGGCACGGCTATGGGCAAGAAATTTGCCCCGGCCTCCGCAAACATATACATGGCAGACTGGGAAAACACAGTCTTTGAAAAGTGTTCCAAGCTCCCGATGTGTTATTACAGATACCTGGATGACATATGGGGAGTCTGGACTCACACAGAAACAGAATTGCAAGAATTTGTAGGTATTCTCAACAGTCACCACCAATCTATTAAACTTAAAGTTACAACACATAGAGAAAGTGTGGATTTCCTGGACACCACAGTATTTAAATTACAACAGGAGAATAACAGCCACAAGCTAGCAACAAAGGTATTCTTTAAAGAAACAGACACACACACACTCCTGCACATAAACAGCCACCATCCAAAACATACCTTTCGGGGGCTGGTGAAGTCACAACTGACACGTTTTCACCGCATATGCACAAACGGCGAGGACTTTAGGGAAGCCACCACAACCCTATTTACTGCACTGAGACAGAGAGGTTACACAAAAAGGTTCCTCAGGCACCTTAAGTCTGATTTCCTGAGGGGACTGAATAGCCCACGGCCAAACAGAGAAGTAGCAAGACTACCACTGATAACGACATACGATACAACGACCAAACTAATACACGGAGTGATTAAAACCCAATTTGGGAAACTAAAAGAGGATGTTGACACACTTAGTCGATACCACATAACGTCAGCATACAGAAGAAGTCAAAACCTTCGAGGTATGCTGGTTCGGAGTAGGATAAGAAAACAGACAACCCAGAACTGCACAAACCCAAAATGTGGGACGTGTAAATACCTAACAATCCGCAAAATGATACAAAATAGACACACAGGAAAAGCAGCCCTAATTAAACAAAGAATTACATGTGAACAGCACAATGCTGTATATGCAATTCGATGCAAACAATGCCACATCTTGTATGTAGGAGAAACAGGGAATAGTCTAAGGATGAGGCTCACAGGGCACCTCAGTGCTATTAGAACAAAGGATGTATACAAACCTACCTCCCGACACTTCATGGAGCATGGTCTTGAATCCCTGGAATTTATGGGGTTGGAGACCAACATGAACTGGACAACCTCACAAAGGAAGAGGAGGGAAAAACACTGGATAACAACCCTACAAACTCAGTTACCAAAGGGCTTAAATCAGATCTAAAATGGGGGAAATCCAACATCAAAAAACAAAACTGCCCCGACCTTAATTACCACAAATCCCAACCCCAGCTTGATAAACCTCTCAAACCGCAAACACACCCTACCCTAATCACAATAAACAGAGCTAACCCCTACTGTTTGAGCTAACCAAAACCACTAAACCCCACACTGCCCACAACAAACAGACCAAAGCCCCAACCCTAACTACAAACAGACCCCATCCATATCCCAAATCCTAACTCCAAATGCACCCCACTCTACCCCTGAAGCCTAACCGTAACTCTAATACAGCAAACCTAATCTCCCACCCCACCCCTAAAATCTAAGCCTAACACACCCCACTCTACTCCTAAACCCTGACCCTCACTTAACCCTACCCCGAATGCAACCATAACCCATAACTCCAACCCCCTAGCCCTGAATCTAATCACAACTCTGACCCTGGACCCGAACCCTGATGCACCCTGCCCTACCCCTAAACACCTAACCCTAACCCTGATGCACCCTACCCCTAAACACCTAACCCTAACCCTGATGCACCCAACCCTACCCCTAAAACTTAACCCTAACCCCACCCCACCCCTAAACACCTAACCCGAACCCTGATGCACCCCAACCTAACCCCAATATAGCCCTGAACCTAACTGCGACCCTGACCCTCACCTAACCCCAACACTAACCCCAGTGCAGCAACCCTAACGCTAACCTGAACCCCCCAACCTCAATACAACACTACGTAAAATAAAGGGTAGGGTTCCAACACCAATAATAATAACTAAATACTACATAGAGACCATAAATTGGCAAAACCCAGGAACTGATTATAACCCCAGAGGGGGATCAAAGGCTTACGGATCAAGAAATTACTAAGAAGAGATCGGCAAGAAAAAGAAGCCAGGTGGTAAGGTAATGCGTGGGCCAACCAAAAGTGGCAGGTATAAGTGACAAGAAGCTCAAGGGTTGAGTGAGAATACGAACACAAGAGGGTGTAACTACCCTCCTGCCCACACCATACAACCTAACATTCAGGAGTGACACGCTTTACATTACCACAGACAAAAAAAGATATAAATGCCAAGAAAAGAAAACCCAGAGAATATATCTTGCAAATACCTTAAACCTAAACTTGATCAGTGAGGTAGATGGTTAAATAACTTTTTGTTCCCCTTTCGCCCCCCCACAAAAAAAGCAGCAAGCAACTTATAAAAATAGGGAGCACCAAGGAGATTTTTAAATTTTAAAATCTAAAATATTTAAAAGGTGCACTTAAAATAAAGCATGGCTGGAAATGTGGGTCTGACAGACATGGAACTCATCTTCCCAAACCCCCCCCCCCCCCACGAGGTTTGGGACAGCAATAAGGGCACAAAAGATTACATATTTTTTAAAAAAAGTTGGAGTTCCCACAGACACGGTCTCTGGACATTGATGCGGGGACGGCCCCTTTAAGAGATGCCTGGTGCTGCGGGGACGGCCCCTTTAAGAGATGCCTGGTGCTGCGGGGAACGCGACAGCAGGGAGCTGCTGGATGTCGACCTCGGGTTTTTTTAAAAGAAACCCTTTCCCCGGGGATCTGGAGGAGTTGGGGACACGGGTGAGAATCCGATAACTTTATCCAGTCTTTAGATTTTGAGCGTTCACCGGGTGATTTTTATCTTTGAAATCGGGTTTTTTTCTCAACGACTGAAAAGTGAGGCATTCTGGGATATGGAGTTCTCTCGGGTCAAACACGAGAGCAACGCTCTTAAATAAAAGGGTTTACTTTGGTTTTTTGGGGCTGGGGGACCTTTCTTTCCCCCTCCTCTCCCCCCGGGGGGGCGGTGGGTGGCGGCGGATTCGGGAGTTTTTTTGGGAATCGGAGCTTGGAAATCGGTTTTTTCTGCGCGGCCGCTGAAAAGCGAGTGACGCGTGAGGCATTCTGGGAGATTGAGTTTCGTTTAACGAGCGAGCGGGTTTCAAAAGGAGGAAAGCGGTGGGAAGTTTAATTAATTGTTTAAAATACCCTTATAATTAAAAGGCATAGCCGGAGGTGAGGGTTTGGAGAAGTAGCTTCATGTTTTTATTTAAAAAATCAGGTGAGGCGGAGAGGTAATCAAGCCCCGGGGTCAGCGGAGACAGTCAGACTCCGTGGCGCCAGAATGACCTGGAGCATTAAAACAGATTCAAAGGTTAAAAAGCAATATTTTTAAAAACATTACCTCAAAAAAAATAACCCCAAACATCTAAGATAAACTAAAGGAACATTAAAACATTAGGTTAAAAAAATATAATTTAAAACTAACGAACACGTGGAGCGAAGGGGGCGGGGCCAGCCCTGCATGAGACAGGACTCATTACATACAGGACAGAAATTCTAACCAATCCCAGGTCAAGGCTAGCCTGCTTGTGGGCGGGAACAAAACTTCAGCCAACAGTCGCACACAGGGGAGGGGCCAGTCCAAGGCACCGAGCTTATTAGCGGCTGTAAACAAAATTTAAATCCTTTCTCCCTGATGAAGCTTAAGGATAAGCGAAACATCGGAGAAAAAAAGATTCCAGGCCGGAGAACTTCCTGAACTAAAGTGTTTTTGGATAGTACTGTTGCAGGCAGAGAACCATCGAAGCCAGAGAGCCACCGGAGGGGAGGTGAGACCGCTGGAAAAAGAGCCTTTCCAGGCGGGACAGCCGGCTGAGCTGGGGAGTGTTTGGAGGACGCAGTCCCAGGCAGGAGACCATCTGAGCCAGGGAGCCACCGTGGGGTGAGATTACAGTTACTAGCGGGGAGCCCTATTACCAAATAGAAGCTAGTAACATCTTTTAAAACCTTTTGCACCATTCTACACCCAGGGAATGGCTAACACTATGCGGAACACATGCAGGTTGTCTGAAAACCGTACGCATATGAGGTCGGACCCTGGTACACATAGGTGTCTCCCCGTAGCCAGGGATGAATTTGCTACAACAGTGAGAATAATTGATAGAATTTTCCAGACAATCCACCATCTAATATTCTTAAAGGGCCAGAATCAGCCCCCTAAGGGCAACTTAAAACAAGCTGATAAACTAACCTGCTTTATAAAACCGGCAAAACCGTCACAGGAAACCCTAACCAAATTGGCTTTGAATTCAGAAAATTGGGCAAAACAGACCAGACAGATTCTAATTGAGCACTATACAACAAACCTGGAAGAATTAGAAAATGAATTTGCTCAGGCTGCAGTGACAGAGCGCCTGGAAGAAATGATGGCGAAAGCAACTAATTGGATTAAAAAGAGTCTTAGACATGAATTCAAAATTCAATCAATTGATGAGGCAAAGAGACATGTGGTGGGATTAGCATCACGGTTGACAGAGCAAGGGACCAGCACACAATTGGGGACAGAACAGCGGACCGGCACACGGACTAGGACGCCCCCACGCCATAGGCCAAATACCTGGGCAGCCTTGTTCCACCAGCCTGCGATCACAGACCCCTCATGCCGCAGACGGACTGAAACCCCCCCCCCACCCCGTGGGCCAGCTGCCACGACTTTGTCACGCCACCGACGGACACCCCCACCCTTTGAGCCAGCTGCCATGACTTCAGCACGCCACCGGCAGACCCCCCCACCCCTTGCACCAGTTGCCACGAATTCGTCACACCACCAACACACCCCCCCACCCTTTGAGCCAGCTGCCATGACTTCGTCATGCCACCGATGGACACCCCCATACCTTGCACCCGTTGCCACGACTTCGTCACACCACCAACAACCCCCCCCCACCCTTTCAGCCAGCTGCCATGACTTCGTCACGCCACCGACAGACCCCCTCACCCCTTGGACCAGCTGCCACGACTTCGTCACGCCACCGGCAGACCCCCCTACCCCTTTAACCAGTTGCCACGACTTCGTCACGCCACCGACAGACACCCCCACCCCGTGGGCCAGCTACACCGACTTCGTCACACCACCAGCAGAGCACCGAAAACCCCCCTTCCTTGCGGTCAAGGGCAGTGACCCCCCCTTCCCCGCCATCCAGGGCGGCGACTAGCCCTACCCCACCCCACAGGCCAAGGACCAGGATTTACAATGTGGCCATCATTAGGGACCTGGACATCACACTTGGCTCTCAAGAGCCTGAGCCACGTAGACCCCAGCACTACATGGGGAACCAACATCAGACCGTATTAAACCAAATCACTAGGGATTCCTCAGACCCAAAACAAACAGAAGGGAGAACCCCTCCTACACCAGGGACAAATCCATGCACAACATTCCTGTACCCCAAAACCAGGGTCACGTACCAACCGCTCCCACAGAGACAAAAGAAAGACTGTACCAAACCAACCATCCCAAGAAATACAGCAGTTCTAGAGCCCGAGATCAGAGTCACAAAACAACCCCTTCCACAGAAACAAAGGAGCGACCAGACCGGACAGGTAAACCCAATAGACACAGAAATGGGGACAGGAACAATGAGAGCCCAGACAGATAACACAGTAGGAGAGGCAGAAATAGCTGAAGCCGAGGTAGGGAACACAATAGGGGAGGCAGGGGGAGCAGACATAGAAACAGAAAACACACCAACAGGGGCAGAACCTGACTCTGAAGGGGAAGATGCACAGAGAGTGACGAGGCACCCCAACACCAGCCGAAAAAACATTACCTGGAAATTGGAACCCAGAAAATCCATTTTAATAATAGGAGATTCTAACCTCTCCAAGATAAAAAGATGCCCAAATCCCACCACCCAAATTGATAGCTTTCCAGGAGCTAAATTCATTCACGTCACAGCAATTCTGGACAAATTGGAACCCTGTCCGGAGACCAAAAAGGTGGTGCTCTCAGTTGGCATTAATAATCGAACGCAGAGACCACTGACTGCAACCAAGCAACTGCAGTCATTACTTAAATTGGCTAAGAGCACATTCCCAAATGCTCAGATCTGGGTGCCGGAAATTAACTTCAGTAACTTACTTCCAGAAATGGAGAGGGATACAATCAGAGGAATTAACCAGCATATAAAAAAACAGAATTACATACCAGCAATTAATGCTAGATCCTTTAAAGTGGGGGCTGACCACATCCATTGGACAGATAGCACTGCCCATAACATAATAAACCAGTGGATGAAGTCTTTAAACTAAAAAGGACATTAACCCAAGAGAAGGGTAGATGAAACCTGGGAAAAACTGTTATTAATATTTCCCAACTCTTTAACCCCACAGAGGTACAGGAGAGGGTTTTAAACAAGGGCCTTACATTTGTTCCAACCCCAAAACATTGTAAAGTACAAATTCAGGAAGATCTGAAAAGGTTTTACAGGAGAGTAAAACTGACCGATTACTTTAGCGATTCAGAAACAGACAAGCAACCTTTTACACCACCATCAGAATGGACCCCACCAAACAATAAAATAGAGCCAGAAATCCTAAACTTTATTAAACAGACTCAATCACAAATTGAAAAAATCCCTAAACAGACAGACAAGCAAAACCTCACTGGAAGAGAGAGACGGGCAATCATAGAACTTAGAAACAATCTAGATATAATCATAAAACCAGCAGATAAGGGCAGTAGTATAGTGATCATGGATAGGCAACAGTATCTACTTGAAGCTCACAGACAGCTTAATAATACAGCCCACTACACGAAATTAGCAGGACCAATTTACCAGGACACACGAAAAGAGATTGGAAACATTTTAACAGAACTAAAGAAATCTAAACACTTAAATCAGAAACAAGTGGAATACCTAAGGGGGGAACAACCACAACCCAGAAAATTCTACATACTACCCAAAATACACAAGCACCCTGACACATGGACTGTACCAGGAGAAATACCACCAGGAAGACCAATTGTGTCAGACTGTGGTAGTGAATCCTACAGGATAGCAGAATACATTGACTCATTCCTAAACCCCTTATCACAGAAGCACCCTAGCTACATTAAAGACACTTACCACTTCATAGAAATAGTGAACTCACTGACCGTACCCCCGAACGCAATACTCTTTACCATGGACATTGAAAGCCTATACACAAACATAGAAACAGACAGAGGCATACAGGCAGTGGAAAATATCCTTAGAAAGTTCCCCCAACCCCACAGACCAGATGCAGCCATAATCCAGCTATTACACCTAGGACTAACAAAAAATGACTTTGAATTCCAGGAGCAATTCTACCTACAGATTAAAGGCACGGCTATGGGCAAGAAATTTGCCCCGGCCTCCGCAAACATATACATGGCAGACTGGGAAAACACAGTCTTTGAAAAGTGTTCCAAGCTCCCGATGTGTTATTACAGATACCTGGATGACATATGGGGAGTCTGGACTCACACAGAAACAGAATTGCAAGAATTTGTAGGTATTCTCAACAGTCACCACCAATCTATTAAACTTAAAGTTACAACACATAGAGAAAGTGTGGATTTCCTGGACACCACAGTATTTAAATTACAACAGGAGAATAACAGCCACAAGCTAGCAACAAAGGTATTCTTTAAAGAAACAGACACACACACACTCCTGCACATAAACAGCCACCATCCAAAACATACCTTTCGGGGGCTGGTGAAGTCACAACTGACACGTTTTCACCGCATATGCACAAACGGCGAGGACTTTAGGGAAGCCACCACAACCCTATTTACTGCACTGAGACAGAGAGGTTACACAAAAAGGTTCCTCAGGCACCTTAAGTCTGATTTCCTGAGGGGACTGAATAGCCCACGGCCAAACAGAGAAGTAGCAAGACTACCACTGATAACGACATACGATACAATGACCAAACTAATACACGGAGTGATTAAAACCCAATTTGGGAAACTAAAAGAGGATGTTGACACACTTAGTCGATACCACATAACGTCAGCGTACAAAAGAACTCGGAACCTTCGGGACATGCTGGTTCGGAGTAGGATAAGAAAACAGACAACCCAGAACTGCACAAACCCAAAATGTGGGACGTGTAAATACCTAATAATCCGCAAAATGATACAAAATAGACACACAGGAAAAGCAGCCCTAATTAAACAAAGAATTACATGTGAACAGCACAATGCTGTTTATGCAATTCGATGGAAACAATGCCACACCTTGTATGTAGGAGAAACAGGGAATAGTCTAAGGATGAGGCTCACAGGGCACCTCAGTGCTATTAGAACAAAGGATGTATACAAACCTACCTCCCGACACTTCATGGAGCATGGTCTTGAATCCCTGGAATTTATGGGGTTGGAGACCAACATGAACTGGACAACCTCACAAAGGAAGAGGAGGGAAAAACACTGGATAACAACCCTACAAACTCAGTTACCAAAGGGCTTAAATCAGATCTAAAATGGGGGAAATCCAACATCAAAAAACAAAACTGCCCCGACCTTAATTACCACAAATCCCAACCCCAACTTGATAAACCTCTCAAACCGCAACCACACCACACCCTACCCTAATCACAATAAACAGAGCTAACCCCTACTGTTTAAGCTAACCAAAACCACTAAACCCCACACTGCCCACAACAAACAGACCAAAGCCCCAACCCTAACTACAAACAGACCCCATCCATATCCCAAATCCGAACTCCAAATGCACCCCACTCTACCCCTAAAGCCTAACCGTAACTCTAATACAGCAAACCTAATCTCCCACCCCACCCCTAAAATCTAAGCCTAACACACCCCACCCTACTCCTAAACCCTGACCCTCACTTAACCCTACCCCTAATGCAACCCTAACCCATAACTCCAACCCCCCAGCCCTGAATCTAATCACAACTCTCCAAATGCACCCCACTCTACCCCTAAAGCCTAACCGTAACTCTAATACAGCAAACCTAATCTCCCACCCCACCCCTAAAATCTAAGCCTAACACACCCCACCCTACTCCTAAACCCTGACCCTCACTTAACCCTACCCCTAATGCAACCCTAACCCATAACTCCAACCCCCCAGCCCTGAATCTAATCACAACTCTCCAAATGCACCCCACTCTACCCCTAAAGCCTAACCGTAACTCTAATACAGCAAACCTAATCTCCCACCCCACCCCTAAAATCTAAGCCAACACACCCCACCCTACTCCTAAACCCTGACCCTCACTTAACCCTACCCCTAATGCAACCCTAACCCATAACTCCAACCCCCCAGCCCTGAATCTAATCACAACTCTGACCCTGGACCCTAACCCTGATGCACCCTACCCTACCCCTAAACACCTAACCCTAACCCTGATGCACCCTACCCTACCCCTAAACACCTAACCCTAACCCTGATGCACCCAACCCTACCCCTAAAACATAACCCTAACCCCACCCCACCCCTAAACACCTAACCCTAACACTGATGCACCCCAACCTAACCCCAATATAGCCCTGAACCTAACTGCGACCCTGACCCTCACCTAACCCCAACACTAACCCCAGTGCAGCAACCCTAACCCTAACCTGAACCCCCCAACCTCAATACAACATAACCCTAACACTACGTAAAATAAAGGGTAGAGTTCCAACACCAATAATAATAACTAAATACGACATAGAGACCATAAATTGGCAAAACCCAGGAACTGATTATAACCCCAGAGGGGGATCAAAGGATTACGGATCAAGAAATTACTAAGAAGCGATCGGCAAGAAAAAGAAGCCAGGTGGTAAGGTAAAGCGTGGGCCAACCAAAAGTGGCAGGTATAAGTGACAAGAAGCTCAAGCGTTGAGTGAGAATACGAACACAAGAGGGTGTAACTACCCTCCTGCCCACACCATACAACCTAACCCTAACCATAACCCTAACCCTAACCCTAACCCTAACCCTAACCCTAATGCAGCATTCATTTGGACAACAGCAACAGTCTGAGGTGCGGGCCAGAACCAAGAGGCAGACAACATAGGGAGGGCGTTTGCCCCCTCTGCACACCATTTTAAAACCTAACCCTAACCCTAACCCTAACCCTAACCCTAACCCTAACCCTAACCCTAACCCTAAAGCTAAAGCACAAGGTGCATTCATTTGGACAAGAGCAACAGTCTGAGGTGCGGGCCAGAACCAAGAGGCAGACAACATAGGGAGGGCGTTTCCCCCCTCTGCCCACCATTTTAAAACCTAACCCTAACCCTAACCCTAACCCTAACCCTAACCCTAATGCCCTAACCCTAACCCTAACCCTAACCCCACCCTTTGAGCCAGCTGCCATGACTTCGTCACGCCACCGACAGACCCCCTCACCCCTTGGACCAGCTGCCACGACTTCGTCACGCCACCGGCAGACCCCCCCACCCCTTGCACCAGTTGCCACGTCTTCGTCACGCCACCGACAGACACCACCACCACGTGGGCCAGCTCCCCCGACTTCATCACACCACCAGCAGACCACCGAAACCCCCCTTTCCTTGCGGGCCAGGGCAGTGACGCCCCCTTCCCCGCCATCCAGGGCGGCGACTAGCCCTACCCCACCCCACAGGCCAAGGACCAGGATTTCCAATGTGGCCATCATTAGGGACCTGGACATCACACTTGGCTCTCAAGAGCCTGAGCCACGTAGACCCCAGCACTACATGGGGAACCAACATCAGACCGTATTAAACCAAATCACTAGGGATTCCTCAGACCCAAAACAAACAGGAGGGAGAACCCCTCCTACACCAGGGACAAATCCATGCACAACATTCCTGTACCCCAAAACCAGGGTCACGTACCAACCGCTCCCACAGAGACAAAAGAAAGACTGTACCAAACCAACCATCCCAAGGAATACAGCAGTTCTAGAGCCCGAGATCAGAGTCACAAAACAACCCCTTCCACAGAAACAAAGGAGCGACCAGACCGGACAGGTAAACCCAATAGACACAGAAATGAGGACAGGAACAATGAGAGCCCAGACAGATAACACAGTAGGAGAGGCAGAAATAGCTGAAGCCGAGGTAGGGAACACAATAGGGGAGGCAGGGGTAGCAGACATAGAAACAGAAAACACACCAACAGGGGCAGAACCTGACTCTGAAGGGGAAGATGCACAAAGAGTGACGAGGCACCCCAACACCAGCCGAAAAAACATTACCTGGAAATTGGAACCCAGAAAATCCATTTTAATAATAGGAGATTCTAACCTCTCCAAGATAAAAAGATGCCCAAATCCCACCACCCAAATTGATAGCTTTCCAGGAGCTAAATTCATTCATGTCACAGCAATTCTGGACAAATTGGAACCCTGTCCGGAGACCAAAAAGGTGGTGCTCTCAGTTGGCATTAATAATCGAACGCAGAGACCACTGACTGCAACCAAGCAACTGCAGTCATTACTTAAATTGGCTAAGAGCACATTCCCAAATGCTCAGATCTGGGGGCCGGAAATTAACTTCAGTAACTTACTTCCAGAAATGGAGAGGGATACAATCAGAGGAATTAACCAGCATATAAAAAAACAGAATTACATACCAGCAATTAATGCTAGATCCTTTAAAGTGGGGGCTGACCACATCCATTGGACAGATAGCACTGCCCATAACATAATAAACCAGTGGATGAAGTGTTTAAACTAAAAAGGACATTAACCCAAGAGAAGGGTAGATGAAACCTGGGAAAAACTGTTATTAATATTTCCAAACTCTTTAACCCCACAGAGGTACAGGAGAGGGTTTTGAACAAGGGCCTTACATTTGTTCCAACCCCAAAACATTGTAAAGTACAAATTCAGGAAGATCTGAAAAGGTTTTACAGGAGAGTAAAACTGATCGATTACTTTAGCGATTCAGAAACAGACAAGCAACCTTTTACACCACCATCAGAATGGACCCCACCAAAGAATAAAATAGAGCCAGAAATCCTAAACTTTATTAAACAGACTCAATCACAAATTGAAAAAATCCCTAAACAGACAGACAAGCAAAACCTCACTGGAAGAGAGAGACGGGCAATCATAGAACTTAGAAACAATCTAGATATAATCATAAAACCAGCAGATAAGGGCAGTAGTATAGTGATCATGGATAGGCAACAGTATCTACTTGAAGCTCACAGACAGCTTAATAATACAGCCCACTACACTAAATTAGCAGCACCAATTTACCAGGACACACGAAAAGAGATTGGAAACATTTTAACAGAACTAAAGAGATCTAAACACGTAAATCAGAAACAAGTGGAATACCTAAGAGGGGAACAACCACAACCCAGAAAATTCTACATACTACCCAAAATACACAAGCACCCTGACACATGGACTGTACCAGGAGAAATACCACCAGGAAGACCAATTGTGTCAGACTGTGGTAGTGAATCCTACAGGATAGCAGAATACATTGACTCATTCCTAAACCCCTTATCACAGAAGCACCCTAGCTACATTAAAGACACTTACCACTTCATAGAAATAGTGAACTCACTGACCGTACCCCCGAACGCAATACTCTTTACCATGGACATTGAAAGCCTATACACAAACATAGAAACAGACAGAGGCATACAGGCAGTGGAAAATATCCTTAGAAAGTTCCCCCAACCCCACAGACCAGATGCAGCCATAATCCAGCTATTACACCTTGGACTAACAAAAAATGACTTTGAATTCCAGGAGCAATTCTACCTACAGATTAAGGGCACGGCTATGGGCAAGAAATTTGCCCCGGCCTCCGCAAGCATATACATGGCAGACTGGGAAAACACAGTCTTTGAAAAGTGTTCCAAGCTCCCGATGTGTTATTACAGATACCTGGATGACATATGGGGAGTCTGGACTCACACAGAAACAGAATTGCAAGAATTTGTAGGTATTCTCAACAGTCACCACCAATCTATTAAACTTAAAGTTACAACACATAGAGAAAGTGTGGATTTCCTGGACACCACAGTATTTAAATTACAACAGGAGAATAACAGCCACAAGCTAGCAACAAAGGTATTCTTTAAAGAAACAGACACACACACACTCCTGCACATAAACAGCCACCATCCAAAACATACCTTTCGGGGGCTGGTGAAGTCACAACTGACACGTTTTCACCGCATATGCACAAACGGAGAGGACTTTAGGGAAGCCACCACAACCCTATTTACTGCACTGAGACAGAGAGGTTACACAAAAAGGTTCCTCAGGCACCTTAAGTCTGATTTCCTGAGGTGGACTGAATAGCCCACGGCCAAACAGAGAAGTAGCAAGACTACCACTGATAACGACATACGATACAACGACCAAACTAATACACGGAGTGATTAAAACCCAATTTGGGAAACTAAAAGAGGATGTTGACACACTTAGTCGATACCACATAACGTCAGCATACAGAAGAAGTCAAAACCTTCGAAGTATGCTGGTTCGGAGTAGGATAAGAAAACAGACAACCCAGAACTGCACAAACCCAAAATGTGGGACGTGTAAATACCTAATAATCCGCAAAATGATACAAAATAGACACACAGGAAAAGCAGCCCTAATTAAACAAAGAATTACATGTGAACAGCACAATGCTGTATATGCAATTCGATGCAAACAATGCCACATCTTGTATGTAGGAGAAACAGGGAATAGTCTAAGGATGAGGCTCACAGGGCACCTCAGTGCTATTAGAACAAAGGATGTATACAAACCTACCTCCCGACACTTCATGGAGCATGGTCTTGAATCCCTGGAATTTATGGGGTTGGAGACCAACATGAACTGGACAACCTCACAAAGGAAGAGGAGGGAAAAACACTGGATAACAACCCTACAAACTCAGTTACCAAAGGGCTTAAATCAGATCTAAAATGGGGGAAATCCAACATCAAAAAACAAAACTGCCCCGACCTTAATTACCACAAATCCCAACCCCAGCTTGATAAAGCTCTCAAACTGCAACCACACCCTACCCTAATCACAATAAACAGAGCTAACCCCTACTGTTTGAGCTAACCAAAACCACTAAACCCCACACTGCCCACAACAAACAGACCAAAGCCCCAACCCTAACTACAAACAGACCCCATCCATATCCCAAATCCTAACTCCAAATGCACCCCACTCTACCCCTAAAGCCTAACCGTAACTCTAATACAGCAAACCTAATCTCCCACCCCTCCCCTAAAATCTAAGCCTAACACACCCCACCCTACTCCTAAACCCTGACCCTCACTTAACCCTACCCCTAATGCAACCCTAACCCATAACTCCAACCCCCTAGCCCTGAATCTAATCACAACTCTGACCCTGGACCCTAACCCTGATGCACCCTACCCTACCCCTAAACACCTAACCCTAACCCTGATGCACCCTACCCTACCCCTAAACACCTAACCCTAACCCTGATGCACCCAACCCTACCCCTAAAACTTAACCCTAACCCCACCCCACCCCTAAACACCTAACCCTAACCCTGATGCACCCCAACCTAACCCCAATATAGCCCTGAACCTAACTGCGACCCTGACCCTCACCTAACCCCAACACTAACCAGAGTGTAGCAACCCTAACCCTAACCTGAACCCCCCAACCTCAATACAACACTACGTAAAATAAAGGGTAGGGTTCCAACACCAATAATAATAACTAAATACTACATAGAGACCATAAATTGGCAAAACCCAGGAACTGATTATAACCCCAGAGGGGGATCAAAGGATTACGGATCAAGAAATTACTAAGAAGAGATCGGCAAGAAAAAGAAGCCAGGTGGTAAGGTAAAGCGTGGGCCAACCAAAAGTGGCAGGTATAAGTGACAAGAAGCTCAAGGGTTGAGTGAGAATACGAACACAAGAGGGTGTAACTACCATCCTGCCCACACCATACAACCTAACATTCAGGAGTGACACGCTTTGCATTACCACAGACAAAAAAAGATATAAATGCCAAGAAAAGAAAACCCAGAGAATATATCTTGCAAATACCTTAAATCTAAACTTGATCAGTGAGGTAGATGGATAAATAACTTTTTGTTCCCCTTTCGCCCCCCCACAAAAAAAGCAGCAAGCAACTTATAAAAATAGGGAGCACCAAGGAGGTTTTTTAAATTTTAAAATCTAAAATATTTTTAAAAGGTGCACTTAAAAAAAGCATGGCTGGAAATGTGGGACTGACAGACATGGAACTCATCTTCCCAAACCCCCCCCCCCCCACGAGGTTTGGGACAGCAATAAGGGCACAAAAGATTACATATTTTTTTAAAAAGTTGTAGTTCCCACAGACACGGTCTCTGGACATTGATGCGGGGACGGCCCCTTTAAGAGATGCCTGGTGCTGCGGGGACGGCCCCTTTAAGAGATGCCTGGTGCTGCGGGGAACGCGACAGCAGGGAGCTGCTGGATCTCGACCTCGGTTTTTTTTAGAAGAAACCCTTTCCCCGGGGATCTGGAGGAGTTGGGGACACGGGTGAGAATCCGATAACTTTATCTAGTCTTTAGATTTTGAGCGTTCACCGGGTGATTTTTATCTTTGAAATCGTTTTTTTTTCTCAGCGACTGAAAAGCGAGCGCCGCGTGAGGCATTCTGGGATATGGAGTTCTCTCGGGTCAAACACGAGGGCAAGACCCGTAAATAAAAGGGTTTACTTGGTCTCTCTGGGGCTGGGGGACCTTTCTTTCCCCCTCCTCTCCCCCCGGGGGGCGGGTGGCAGCGATTACGGGAGTTTTTATGGGGAATCGGACCTTGGAAATCAAATTTTGTTCCACGCGGCCGCTGAAAAGCATTCTGGGATATGGAGTTCTCTCGGGTCAAACACGAGGGCAACGCTCTTAAATAAAAGGGTTTACTTTGTTTTTTTGGGGCTGGGGGACCTTTCTTTCCCCCTCCTCTCCCGCCCGGGGGGTGGGTGGCGGCGGATTCGGGAGTTTTTTTGGGGGAATCGGACCTTGGAAATCGGTTTTTTCTGCGCGGCCGCTGAAAAGCGAGCGACGCGTGAGGCATTCTGGGAGATTGAGTTTCGTTTAACGAGCGAGCGGGTTTCAAAAGGAGGAAAGCGGTGGGAAGTTTAATTAATTGTTTAAAACACCACTTTAATTAAATTCATAGCCGGAGGTGGGGGTTTGGAGAAGTAGCTCCATGTTTTTATTTAAAAAATCAGGTGAGGCGGACAGGTAATCAAGCCCCGGGGTCAGCGGAGACAGTCAGACTCCGTGGCGCCAGAATGACCTGGAGCATTAAAACAGATTCAAAGGTTAAAAAGCAATATTTTTAAAAACATTACCTCAAAAAAAATAACCCCAAACATCTAAGATAAACTAAAGGAACATTAAAACATTAGGTTAAAAAAATATAACTTAAAAATAACGAACACGGGGAGCGAAGGGGGCGGGGCCAGCCCTGCATGAGACAGGACTCATTACATACAGGACAGAAATTCTAACCTATCCCAGGTCAAGGCTAGCCTGCTTCTGGGCGGGAACAAAACTTCAGCCAACAGCAGCACACAGGGGAAGGGCCAGTCCAAGGCACCGAGCTTAAAAGCTTCTGTCAACAAAATAAAAATCCTTTCTCCCTGATGAAGCTTAAGGATAAGCGAAACGTCGGAGAAAAAAAGATTCCAGGCCGGAGAACTTACTGAACTAAAGAGTTTTTGCATAGTACTGTTGCAGGCAGAGAACCATCGAAGCCAGAGAGCCACCGGAGGGGAGGTGAGACTGGTGGAAAAAGAGCCTTTCCAGGCGGGACAGCCGGCTGAGCTGGGGAGTGTTTGGAGGACGCAGTCCCAGGCAGGAGACCATCTGAGCCAGGGAGCCACCGTGGGGTGAGATTACAGTTACTAGCGGGGACCTCTATTACTAAATAGAAGCTAGTAACATCTTTTAAAACCTTTTGCACCTTTCTACACCCTGGGAATAGCCAACACTATGCGGAACACATGCAGGTTGTCTGACAACCGTAGGCATATGAGGTCGGACCCTGGTACACATAGGTGTCTCACCGTAGCCAGGGATGAATTTGCTATAACAGTGAGAATAATTTATTGAATTTTCCAGACAATCCACCATCTAATATTCTTAAAGGGCCAGAATCAGCCCCCTAAGGGCATCTTAAAACAAGCTGATAAACTAACCTACTTCATAAAACCGGCAAAACCGTCACAGGAAACCCTAACCAAATTGGCTTTGAATTCAGAAAATTGGGCAAAACAGACCAGACAGATTCTAATTGAGCACTATACAACAAACCTGGAAGAATTAGAAAATGAATTTGCTCAGGCTGCAGTGACGGAGCGCCTGGAAGAAGCAATGGCGAAAGGGACTAATTGGATTAAAAAGAGTCTTAGACATAAATTCAAAATTCAATCAATTGATGAGGCAAAGAGACATGTGGTGGGATTAGCATCACGGTTGACAGAGCAAGGGACCAGCACACAATTGGGGACAGAACAGCGGACCGGCACACGGACTAGGACGCCCCCACGCCATAGGCCAAATACCTGGGCAGCCTTGTTCCACCAGCCTGCGATCACAGCCCCCTCATGCCGCAGACGGACTGAAACCCCCCCCCCCACCCAGTGGGCCAGCTGCCACGACTTTGTCATGCCACCGACGGACACCCCCAGCCCGTGAGCCAACTGCCACAACCTCGTCACACCACCGACGGACCCCCCCACCCTTTGAGCCAGCTGCCATGACTTCAGCACGCCACCGGCAGACCCCCCCACCCCTTGCACCAGTTGCCACGACTTCGTCACGCCACCGACAGACCCCCCCACCCTTTGAGCCAGCTGCCATGACTTCGTCACGCCACCGGCAGACCCCCCCACCCCTTGCACCAGTTGCCACGACTTCGTCACACCACCAACACACCCCCCCACCCTTTGAGCCAGCTGCCATGACTTCGTCACGCCACCGACAGACCCCCCCACCCCTTGGACCAGCTGCCACGACTTCGTCACGCCACCGGCAGACCTCCCCACCCCTTGCACAAGTTGCCACGACTTCGTCACGCCACCAACAGACCCCCCAACCCCGTGGGCCAGCTAGCTCGACTTCGTCACACCACCAGCAGACCACCGAAACCCCCCCCTTCCCTGTGGTCCAGGGCAGCGACACCCCCTTCCCCGCCATCCAGGGCGGCGACCAGCCCTACCCCACCCCACAGGCCAAGGACCAGGATTTCCAATGTGGCCATCATTAGGGACCTGGACATCACACTTGGCTCTCAAGAGCCAGAGCCACATAGACCCCAGCACTACATGGGGAACCAACATCAGACCGTATTAAACCAAATCACTAGGGATTCCTCAGACCCAAAACAAACAGGAGGGAGAACCCCCCCTACACCAGGGACAAATCCATGCACAACATTCCTGTACCCCAAAACCAGGGTCACGTACCAACCGCTCCCACAGAGACAAAAGAAAGACTGTACCAAACCAACCATCCCAAGAAATACAGCAGTTTTAGAGCCCGAGATCAAAGTCACAAAACAACCCCTTCCACAGAAACAAGGGAGCGACCAGACCGGACAGGTAAACCCAATAGACACAGAAATGGGGACAGGAACAATGAGAGCCCAGACAGATAACACAGTAGGAGAGGCAGAAATAGCTGTAGCCGAGGTAGGGAACACAATAGGGGAGGCAGGGGGAGCAGACACAGAAACAGAAAACACACCAACAGGGGCAGAACCTGACTCTGAAGGGGAAGATGCACAGAGAGTGACGAGGCACCCCAACACCAGCCGAAAAAACATTACCTGGAAATTGGAACCCAGAAAATCCATTTTAATAATAGGAGATTCTAACCTCTCCAAGATAAAAAGATGCCCAAATCCCACCACCCAAATTGATAGCTTTCCAGGAGCTAAATTCATTCATGTCGCAGCAATTCTGGACAAATTGGAACCCTGTCCAGAGACCAAAAAGGTGGTGCTCTCAGTTGGCATTAATAATCGAACGCAGAGACCACTGACTGCAACCAAGCAACTGCAGTCATTACTTAAATTGGCCAAGAGCACATTCCCAAATGCTCAGATCTGGGTGCCGGAAATTAACTTCAGTAACTTACTTCCAGAAATGGAGAGGGATACAATCAGAGGAATTAACCAGCATATAAAAAAACAGAATTACATACCAGCAATTAATGCTAGATCCTTTAAAGTGGGGGCAGACCACATCCATTGGACAGATAGCAGTGCCCATAACATAATAAACCAGTGGATGAAGTCATTAAACTAAAAAGGACATTAACCCAAGGGAAGGGGAGATTAAACCTGGGAAAAACTGTTATTAATATTTCCCAACTCTTTAACCCCACAGAGGTACAGGAGAGGGTTTTAAACAAGGGCCTTACATTTGTTCCAACCCCAAAACATTGTAAAGTACAAATTCAGGAAGATCTGAAAAGGTTTTACAGGAGAGTAAAACTGACCGATTACTTTAGCGATTCAGAAACAGACAAGCAACCTTTTACACCACCATCAGAATGGACCCCACCAAACAATAAAATAGAGCCAGAAATCCTAAACTTTATTAAACAGACTCAATCACAAATTGAAAAAATCCCTAAACAGACAGACAAGCAAAACCTCACTGGAAGAGAGAGACGGGCAATCATAGAACTTAGAAACAATCTAGATATAATCATAAAACCAGCAGATAAGGGCAGTAGTATAGTGATCATGGATAGGCAACAGTACCTACTTGAAGCTCACAGACAGCTTAATAATACAGCCCACTACACTAAATTAACAGCACCAATTTACCAGGACACACGAAAAGAGATTGGAAACATTTTAACAGAACTAAAGAGATCTAAACACTTAAATCACAAACAAGTGGAGTCCCTAAGAGGGGAACAACCACAACCCAGAAAATTCTACATACTACCCAAAATACACAAGCACCCTGACACATGAACTGTACCAGGAGAAATACCACCAGGAAGACCAATTGTGTCAGACTGTGGTAGTGAATCCTACAGGATAGCAGAATACATTGACTCATTCCTAAACCCCTTATCACAGAACATAAGAACATAAGAACATAAGAAATTGGAGCAGGAGTAGGCCAATCGGCCCCTCGAGCCTGCTCCGCCATTCAATAAGATCATGGCTGATCTGATCCCAACCACAAATCTAAAGAACACAAGAAGTCGGAGCAGGACCCGGCCACATAGCCCCTGGGCCCTCTCCGCCACCCACAGGGCATTGACCGATCCGAACTCAGCTTCATGTCCAATTTCCTGCCCGCTCCCCATAACCCCTAATTCCCTTTACTTCTCGGAAACTGTCTATTTCTGTTTTAAATTTATCTAATGATGTAGCTTCCACAGCTTCCTGGGGCAGCAAATTCCACAGACCTACCACCCTCTGAGTGAAGAAGTTTCTCCTCATCTCAGTTTTGAAAGAGCAGCCCCTTATTCTAAGATTATGCCCCCTAGTTCTAGTTTCACCCATCTTTGGGAACATCCTTACTGCATCCACCCGATCAAGACCCCTCACAATCTTATATGTTTCAATAAGATCGCCTCTCATTCTTCTGAACTCCAATGAGTAGAGTCCCAATCTACTCAACCTCTCCTCATATGTCCGCCCCCTCATCCCCGGGATTAACCGCGTGAACCTTCTTTGTACTGCCTCGAGAGCAAGTATGTCTTTTCTTAAGTATGGAGACCAAAACTGTATGCAGTATTCCAGGTGCGGTCTCACCAATACCTTATATAACTGCAGCAATACCTCCTTGTTTTTATATTCTATCCCCCTAGCAATAAAAGCCAACATTCCGTTGGCTTTCTTGATCACCTGCTGCACCTGCATACCAACTTTTTGATTTTCTTGCACTAGGACCCCCAGATCCCTTTGTACTGCAGTACTTTCCAGTCTCTCGCCATTAAGAAAATAACTTGCTCTCTGATTTTTCCTGCCAAAGTGCATAACCTCACATTTTCCAATATTATATTGCATCTGCCAAATCTCCGCCCACTCACCCAGCCTGTCTATATCCCCTTGCAGGTTTTTTATGTCCTCCTCACTCTCTACTTTCCCTCCCATCTTTGTATCATCTGCAAATTTTGATATGTTGCACTCGGTCCCCTCCTCCAAATCGTTAATATAGATTGTAAAGAGTTGGGGACCCAGCACCGACCCCTGTGGAACACCACTGGTTACTGGTTGCCAGTCCGAAAATGAAACATTTATCCAAACTCTCTGCTTCCTGTTTGATAACCAATCCTCCACCCATGCCAGAATATTACCCCCAATCCCGTGATTTTTTATCTTAAGTAATAATCTTTTATGTGGCACCTTGTCGAATGCCTTCTGGAAGTCTAAATACACTACGTCCACTGGTTCCCCTTTATCCACCCTATACGTTATATCCTCGAAGAACTCAAGCAAATTTGTCAGACATGACTTCCCCTTCATAAAGCCATGCTGACTTTGTCCTATTAAATTATGCTTATCTAAATGTTCCGTTACTGTCTCCTTAATAATAGACTCCAAAATTTTACCCACCACAGATGTTAAGCTAACTGGCCTATAATTTCCAGCCTTCTGCCTACTACCCTTTTTAAATAACGGTGTTACATTAGCAGTTTTCCAATCTGCCGGGACCTCTCCTGAGTCCAGGGAATTTTGGAAAACTATCACCAAAGCATCCACAATCCCTACTGCCACTTCCCTCAAGACCCTAGGATGGAAGCCATCAGGTCCAGGGGATTTATCTGCCTTGAGTCCCATTATTTTACTGAGTACCATCTCTTGAGTGATTTTAATCGTATTTAGCTCCTCCCCCCCGAGAGTCCCCTGTTTGTCCAGTGTTGGGATATTCTTAGTGTCCTCTACTGTAAAGACTGAAACAAAATATTTGTTCAGCATTTTTGCCATCTCCATGTTTCCCACCATTAATTTCCCGGTCTCATCCTCTAAGGGACCTATGTTTGCCTTCGCCACCCTTTTTCTTTTTATATAACGATAGAAACTCTTGCTATCTGTTTTTATATTTTTTGCTAATTTCTTTTCATAATCTAACTTCCCTTTCTTAATCAATCCTTTAGTTACTTTTTGCTGTCTTTTGAAGAATTCCCAATCATCTATCCTCCCACTAAGTTTGGCTACCTTATATGTCCTTGTTTTTAGTCGGATACTATCCTTGATTTCTTTACTTAGCCACGGGTGGCTGTCATTTCTTTTACACCCTTTTTTCCTCAGTGGAATATATTTATTTTGAAAGTTGTAAAATAACTCCCTAAATGAACACCACTGCTCATGTACCGTCTTACCCTTTAATCTATTTTCCCAGTCCACTTTAATCAATTCCGCTCTCATACCATCATAGTCTCCTTTATTCAAGCTCAGTACGCTTGTTTGAGAATCAACCTTCTCACCCTCTAATTGGATATGGAATTCAACCATGTTGTGGTCGCTCGTTCCAAGGGGATCCTTAACTAGGACATTATTAATTAATCCTGACTCATTACACAGGACCAGGTCCAAGGTTGCCTGCCCCCTTGTAGGATCAGTTACATACTGCTCAAGAAATCCATCCCTGATGCACTCAATGAACTCGTCCTCAAGGCTGCTCTGCCCAATTTGATTTGTCCAGTTAATATGATAATTAAAATCCCCCATAATTATGGCTGTTCCCTTATTACATGCCCCGACTATCTCCTGATTAATACTTCTTCCAGCAGAGTTGCAACTATTAGGAGGCCTATATACTACGCCCACTAATGTTTTTTTTCCCTTATTATTCCTTATCTCCACCCAAACTGTTTCATTATCTTGATGCTTTGTCCCAATATCATTTCTCAGTATTACAGTGATTCCTTCCTTTATTAACATAGCCACCCCACCTCCCCTTCCTTCCTGCCTGTCCTTCCTGATTGTTAAATACCCTGGCATATTTAATTCCCAGTCGTTGTCACCCTGCAGCCATGTTTCTGTAATGGCCACAAGATCATACCCATACGTAGTTATTTGTGCCGTTAACTCGTCCATTTTATTACGAATGCTACGTGCATTCAGATAAAGAACTTTCAAATCTGTTTTGTGACGCTTAGTTCCTGCTTTCTCCTTTTTTAACACTTTACCTATTACTCCATACCTTCTGTCCCTTCCTGTTACGCTTTCCTCTCTCTCCCTGCTCAGGTTCCCAACCCCCTGCCACTTTAGTTTAAACCCTCCCCAACAGCACTAGCAAACACTCCTCCTAGGACAGCGGTCCCGGCCCTGCCCAGGTGCAGACCGTCCGGTTTGTACTGGTCCCACCTCCCCCAGAACCGTTTCCAGTGTCCCAGGAATTTGAATCCCTCCCCCTTGCACCATTCCTCTAGCCACGTATTCATTTGAAATATCCTCCTATTTCTACTCTGACTAGCACGTGGCACTGGCAGCAATCCTGAGATTTATACCTTTGAGGTCCTATTTTTTAATTTACCTCCTAACTCCCTATATTCTGCTTTTAGGACCTCATCCCCTTTTTTACCTATATCGTTGGTGCCTATGTGCACCACGACAGCTGGCTGTTCGCCCTCCCCCTCCAAAATGTTCTGTAGCCGCTCCGAGACATCCTTGATCCTTGCACCAGGGAGGCAACACACCATCCTGGAGTCTCGGTTGCGGCCGCAGAAACGCCTGTCTATTCCCCTTACAATTGAGTCCCCTATCACTATAGCTCTGCCACTCTTTTTCCTCCCAGCCTGTGCAGCAGAGCTACCCGTGGTGCCAGGAAGTTGGCTGCTGCTGCCTTCCCCTGATAAGTCATCCCCCCCAACAGCATCCAAAGTGGCATATCTGTTTGAGAGGGGGATGGACACAGGGGACCCCTGCACTACCTGCCTGCATCTCTTACTCTTCCTGTTGGTCACCCATTCACTTCCTGCCTGTATACCCTTTACCTGCGGTGTGACCAACTCGCTAAACGTGCTATCCACGAGTTTCTCTGCATCGCGGATGCTCCACAGTGAGTCCACCCGCAGCTCCAGCTCCGAGATACGATCGGTCAGTAGCTGCAGGTGGACACACTTCCCGCACACATGGTCGGCAGGGACACTGGTAGTGTCCATGACTTCCCACATCTTGCAGGAGGAGCATATCACGGGTGCGAGGTCTGCTGCCATGACTTGCCTTAGCTGAGTTACCCCTTTTAAATTACGTTGAAATTAGAAAATGTTAACTATACTAGGGACCTAGGTTCACTTAAAAAAAAAACACTAAAAAAAAACACTAAAAAAAAAAAAAAAGCACCCTAGCTACATTAAAGACACTTACCACTTCATAGAAATAGTGAACTCACTGACCGTACCCCCGAACGCAATACTCTTTACTATGGACATTGAAAGCTTATACACAAACATAGAAACAGACAGAGGCATACAGGCAGTGGAAAATATCCTTAGAAAGTTCCCCCAACCACACAGACCAGATGCAGCCATATTCCAGCTATTACACCTAGGACTAACAAAAAATGACTTTGAATTCCAGGAGCAATTCTACCTACAGATTAAGGGCACGGCTATGGGCAAGAAATTTGCCCCGGCCTACGCAAACATATACATGGCAGACTGGGAAAACACAGTCTTTGAAAAGTGTTCCAAGCTCCCGATGTGTTATTACAGATACCTGGATGACATATGGGGAGTCTGGACTCACACAGTAACAGAATTGCAAGAATGTGTAGGTATTCTCAACAGTCACCACCAATCTATTAAACTTAAAGTTACAACACATAGAGAAAGTGTGGATTTCCTGGACACCACAGTATTTAAATTACAACAGGAGAATAACAGCCACAAGCTAGCAACAAAGTTATTCTTTAAAGAAACAGACACACACACACTCCTGCACATAAACAGCCACCATCCAAAACATACCTTTCGTGGGCTGGTGAAGTCACAACTGACACGTTTTCACCGCATATGCACAAACGGAGAGGACTTTAGGGAAGCCACCACAACCCTATTTACTGCACTGAGACAGAGAGGTTACACGAAAAGGTTCCTCAGGCACCTTAAGTCTGATTTCCTGAGGGGACTGAATAGCCCACGGCCAAACAGAGAAGTAGCAAGACTACCACTGATAACCACATACGATAAAACGACCAAACTAATACACGGAGTGATTAAAACCCAATTTGGGAAACTAAGAGAGGATGTTGACACAATTCGCCGATACGACATAACGTCAGCATACAGAAGAAGTCAAAACCTTCGAGGTATGCTGGTTCGGAGTAGGATAAGAAAACAGACAACCCAGAACTGCACAAACCCAAAATGTGGGACGTGTAAATACCTAATAATCCGCAAAATGATACAAAATAGACACACAGGAAAAGCAGCCCTAATTAAACAAAGAATTACATGTGAACAGCACAATGCTGTATATGCAATTCGATGCAAACAATGCCACATCTTGTATGTAGGAGAAACAGGGAATAGTCTAAGGATGAGGCTCACAGGGCACCTCAGTGCTATTAGAACAAAGGATGTATACAAACCTACCTCCCGACACTTCATGGAGCATGGTCTTGAATCCCTGGAATTTATGGGGTTGGAGACAAACATGAACTGGACAACCTCACAAAGGAAGAGGAGGGAAAAACACTGGATAACAACCCTACAAACTCAGTTACCAAAGGGCTTAAATCAGATCTAAAATGGGGGAAATCCAACATCAAAAAACAAAACTGCCCCGACCTTAATTACCACAAATCCCAACCCCAGCTTGATAAACCTCTCAAACCGCAACCACACCCTACCCTAATCACAATAAACAGAGCTAACCCCTACTGTTTGAGCTAACCAAAACCACTAAACCCCACACTGCCCACAACAAACAGACCAAAGCCCCAACCCTAACTACAAACAGACCCCATCCATATCCCAAATCCTAACTCCAAATGCAACCCACTCTACCCCTAAAGCCGAACCGTAACTCCAATACAGCAAACCTAATCTCCCACCCCTCCCCTAAAATCTAAGCCTAACACACCCCACCCTACTCCTAAACCCTGACCCTCACTTAACCCTACCCCTAATGCAACCCTAACCCATAACTCCAACCCCCTAGCCCTGAATCTAATCACAACTCTGACCCTGGACACTAACCCTGATGCACCCTACCCTACCCCTAAACACCTAACCCTAACCCTGATGCACCCTACCCTACCCCTAAACACCTAACCCTAACCCTGATGCACCCAACCCTACCCCTAAATCTTAACCCTAACCCCACCCCACCCCTAAACACCTAACCCTAACCCTGATGCACCCCAACCTAACCCCAATATAGCCCTGAATCTAACTGCGACCCTGACCCTCACCTAACCCCAACACTAACCCCAGTGCAGCAACCCTAACCCTAACCTGAACCCCCCAACCTCAATACAACACTACGTAAAATAAAGGGTAGGGTTCCAACACCAATAATAATAACTAAATACTACATAGAGACCATAAATTGGCAAAACCCAGGAACTGATTATAACCCCAGAGTGGGATCAAACGATTACGGATCAAGAAATTACTAAGAAGAGATCGGCAAGAAAAAGAAGCCAGGTGGTAAGGTAAAGCGTGGGCCAACCAAAAGTGGCAGGTATAAGTGACAAGAAGCTCAAGGGTTGAGTGAGAATACGAACACAAGAGGGTGTAACTACCCTCCTGCCCACACCATACAACCTAACATTCAGGAGTGACACGCTTTGCATTACCACAGACAAAAAAAGATATAAATGCCAAGAAAAGAAAACCCAGAGAATATATCTTGCAAATACCTTAAATCTAAACTTGATCAGTGAGGTAGATGGATAAATAACTTTTTGTTCCCCTTTCGCCCGCCCACAAAAAAAGCAGCAAGCAACTTATAAAAATAGGGAGCACCAAGGAGGTTTTTTAAATTTTAAAATCTAAAATATTTTTAAAAGGTGCACTTAAAAAAAGCATGGCTGGAAATGTGGGACTGACAGACATGGAACTCATCTTCCCAACCCCCCCCCCACCAGGTTTGGGACAGCAATAAGGGCGCAAAAGATTGCATATTTTTTTAAAAGTTGTCGTTCCCAAAGGAATCATAGACACGGTCTCTGGACTTTGATGCGGGGACGGCCCCTTTAAGAGATGCCTGGTGCTGCGGGGAACGCGACAGCAGGGAGCTGCTGGATATCGACCTCGGGTTTTTTTAAAAGAAACCCTCTCCCCGGGGATCTGGAGGAGTTGGGGACACGGGTGAGAATCCGATAACTTTATTTAGTCTTTAGATTTTGAGCGTTCACCGGGTGATTTTTATCTTTGAAATCGGGTTTTTTTCGCAGCGACTGAAAAGTGAGGCATTCTGGGATATGGAGTTCTCTCGGGTCAAACACGAGGGCAACGCTCTTAAATAAAAGGGTTTACTTTGTTTTTTTGGGGCTGGGGGACCTTTCGTTCCCCCTCCTCTCCCCCCCGGGGGGTGGGTGGCGGCGGATTCGGGAGTTTTTTTGGGGGAATCGGACCTTGGAAATCGGTTTTTTCTGCGCGGCCGCTGAAAAGCGAGCGACGCGTGAGGCATTCTGGGAGATTGAGTTTCGTTTAACGAGCGAGCGGGTTTCAAAAGGAGGAAAGCGGTGGGAAGTTTAATTAATTGTTTAAAACACCACTTTAATTAAATTCATAGCCGGAGGTGGGGGTTTGGAGAAGTAGCTCCATGTTTTTATTTAAAAAATCAGGTGAGGCGGACAGGTAATCAAGCCCCGGGGTCAGCGGAGACAGTCAGACTCCGTGGCGCCAGAATGACCTGGAGCATTAAAACAGATTCAAAGGTTAAAAAGCAATATTTTTAAAAACATTACCTCAAAAAAAATAACCCCAAACATCTAAGATAAACTAAAGGAACATTAAAACATTAGGTTAAAAAAATATAACTTAAAAATAACGAACACGGGGAGCGAAGGGGCGGGGCCAGCCCTGCATGAGACAGGACTCATTACATACAGGACAGAAATTCTAACCAATCCCAGGTCAAGGCTAGCCTGCTTCTGGGCGGGAACAAAACTTCAGCCAACAGCAGCACACAGGGGAAGGGCCAGTCCAAGGCACCGAGCTTAAAAGCTTCTGTCAACAAAATAAAAATCCTTTCTCCCTGATGAAGCTTAAGGATAAGCGAAACGTCGGAGAAAAAAAGATTCCAGGCCGGAGAACTTACTGAACTAAAGAGTTTTTGCATAGTACTGTTGCAGGCAGAGAACCATCGAAGCCAGAGAGCCACCGGAGGGGAGGTGAGACTGGTGGAAAAAGAGCCTTTCCAGGCGGGACAGCCGGCTGAGCTGGGGAGTGTTTGGAGGACGCAGTCCCAGGCAGGAGACCATCTGAGCCAGGGAGCCACCGTGGGGTGAGATTACAGTTACTAGCGGGGACCTCTATTACCAAATAGAAGCTAGTAACATCTTTTAAAACCTTTTGCACCTTTCTACACCCTGGGAATGGCCAACACTATGCGGAACACATGCAGGTTGTCTGACAACCGTACGCATATAAGGTCGGACCCTGGTACACATAGGTGTCTCACCGTAGCCAGGGATGAATTTGCTATAACAGTGAGAATAATTTATTGAATTTTCCAGACAATCCACCATCTAATATTCTTAAAGGGCCAGAATCAGCCCCCTAAGGGCATCTTAAAACAAGCTGATAAACTAACCTACTTCATAAAACCGGCAAAACCGTCACAGGAAACCCTAACCAAATTGGCTTTGAATTCAGAAAATTGGGCAAAACAGACCAGACAGATTCTAATTGAGCACTATACAACAAACCTGGAAGAATTAGAAAATGAATTTGCTCAGGCTGCAGTGACGGAGCGCCTGGAAGAAGCAATGGCGAAAGGGACTAATTGGATTAAAAAGAGTCTTAGACATAAATTCAAAATTCAATCAATTGATGAGGCAAAGAGACATGTGGTGGGATTAGCATCACGGTTGACAGAGCAAGGGACCAGCACACAATTGGGGACAGAACAGCGGACCGGCACACGGACTAGGACGCCCCCACGCCATAGGCCAAATACCTGGGCAGCCTTGTTCCACCAGCCTGCGATCACAGACCCCTCATGCCGCAGACGGACTGAAACCCCCCCCCCCCACCCCGTGGGCCAGCTGCCACGACTTTGTCATGCCACCGACGGACACCCACACCCCGTGAGCCAACTGCCACAACCTCGTCACACCACCGACGGACCCCCCCACCCTTTGAGCCAGCTGCCATGACTTCAGCACGCCACCGGCAGACCCCCCCACCCCTTGCACCAGTTGCCACGACTTCGTCACGCCACCGACAGACCCCCCCACCCTTTGAGCCAGCTGCCATGACTTCGTCACGCCACCGGCAGACCCCCCCACCCCTTGCACCAGTTGCCACGACTTCGTCACACCACCAACACACCCCCCCACCCTTTGAGCCAGCTGCCATGACTTCGTCACGCCACCGACAGACCCCCCCACCCCTTGGACCAGCTGCCACGACTTCGTCACGCCACCGGCAGACCTCCCCACCCCTTGCACAAGTTGCCACGACTTCGTCACGCCACCAACAGACCCCCCAACCCCGTGGGCCAGCTAGCTCGACTTCGTCACACCACCAGCAGACCACCGAAACCCCCCCCTTCCCTGTGGTCCAGGGCAGCGACACCCCCTTCCCCGCCATCCAGGGCGGCGACCAGCCCTACCCCACCCCACAGGCCAAGGACCAGGATTTCCAATGTGGCCATCATTAGGGACCTGGACATCACACTTGGCTCTCAAGAGCCAGAGCCACATAGACCCCAGCACGACATGGGGAACCAACATCAGACCGTATTAAACCAAATCACTAGGGATTCCTCAGACCCAAAACAAACAGGAGGGAGAACCCCCCCTACACCAGGGACAAATCCATGCACAACATTCCTGTACCCCAAAACCAGGGTCACGTACCAACCGCTCCCACAGAGACAAAAGAAAGACTGTACCAAACCAACCATCCCAAGAAATACAGCAGTTTTAGAGCCCGAGATCAAAGTCACAAAACAACCCCTTCCACAGAAACAAGGGAGCGACCAGACCGGACAGGTAAACCCAATAGACACAGAAATGGGGACAGGAACAATGAGAGCCCAGACAGATAACACAGTAGGAGAGGCAGAAATAGCTGTAGCCGAGGTAGGGAACACAATAGGGGAGGCAGGGGGAGCAGACACAGAAACAGAAAACACACCAACAGGGGCAGAACCTGACTCTGAAGGGGAAGATGCACAGAGAGTGATGAGGCACCCCAACACCAGCCGAAAAAACATAATCTGGAAATTGGAACCCAGAAAATCCATTTTAATAATAGGAGATTCTAACCTCTCCAAGATAAAAAGATGCCCAAATCCCACCACCCAAATTGATAGCTTTCCAGGAGCTAAATTAATTCATGTCGCAGCAATTCTGGACAAATTGGAACCCTGTCCAGAGACCAAAAAGGTGGTGCTCTCAGTTGGCATTAATAATCGAACGCAGAGACCACTGACTGCAACCAAGCAACTGCAGTCATTACTTAAATTGGCCAAGAGCACATTCCCAAATGCTCAGATCTGGGTGCCGGAAATTAACTTCAGTAACTTACTTCCAGAAATGGAGAGGGATACAATCAGAGGAATTAACCAGCATATAAAAAAACAGAATTACATACCAGCAATTAATGCTAGATCCTTTAAAGTGGGGGCAGACCACATCCATTGGACAGATAGCAGTGTCCATAGCATAATAAACCAGTGGATGAAGTCTTTAAACTAAAAAGGACATTAACCCAAGAGAAGGGTAGATGAAACCTGGGAAAAACTGTTATTAATATTTCCCAACTCTTTAACCCCACAGAGGTACAGGAGAGGGTTTTAAACAAGGGCCTTACATTTGTTCCAACCCCAAAACATTGTAAAGTACAAATTCAGGAAGATCTGAAAAGGTTTTACAGGAGAGTAAAACTGACCGATTACTTTAGCGATTCAGAAACAGACAAGCAACCTTTTACACCACCATCAGAATGGACCCCACCAAACAATAAAATAGAGCCAGAAATCCTAAACTTTATTAAACAGACTCAATCACAAATTGAAAAAATCCCTAAACAGACAGACAAGCAAAACCTCACTGGAAGAGAGAGACGGGCAATCATAGAACTTAGAAACAATCTAGATATAATCATAAAACCAGCAGATAAGGGCAGTAGTATAGTGATCATGGATAGGCAACAGTACCTACTTGAAGCTCACAGACAGCTTAATAATACAGCCCACTACACTAAATTAACAGCACCAATTTACCAGGACACACGAAAAGAGATTGGAAACATTTTAACAGAACTAAAGAGATCTAAACACTTAAATCACAAACAAGTGGAGTACCTAAGAGGGGAACAACCACAACCCAGAAAATTCTACATACTACCCAAAATACACAAGCACCCTGACACATGAACTGTACCAGGAGAAATACCACCAGGAAGACCAATTGTGTCAGACTGTGGTAGTGAATCCTACAGGATAGCAGAATACATTGACTCATTCCTAAACCCCTTATCACAGAAGCACCCTAGCTACATTAAAGACACTTACCACTTCATAGAAATAGTGAACTCACTGACCGTACCCCCGAACGCAATACTGTTTACCATGGACATTGAAAGCCTATACACAAACATAGAAACAGACAGAGGCATACAGGCAGTGGAAAATATCCTTAGAAAGTTCCCCCAACCCCACAGACCAGATGCAGCCATATTCCAGCTATTACACCTCGGACTAACAAAAAATGACTTTGAATTCCAGGAGCAATTCTACCTACAGATTAAGGGCACGGCTATGGGCAAGAAATTTGCCCCGGCCTACGCAAACATATACATGGCAGACTGGGAAAACACAGTCTTTGAAAAGTGTTCCAAGCTCCCGATGTGTTATTACAGATACCTGGATGACATATGGGGAGTCTGGACTCACACAGAAACAGAATTGCAAGAATTTGTAGGTATTCTCAACAGTCACCACCAATCTATTAAACTTAAAGTTACAACACATAGAGAAAGTGTGGATTTCCTGGACACCACAGTATTTAAATTACAACAGGAGAATAACAGCCACAAGCTAGCAACAAAGGTATTCTTTAAAGAAACAGACACACACACACTCCTGCACATAAACAGCCACCATCCAAAACATACCTTTCGGGGGCTGGTGAAGTCACAACTGACACGTTTTCACCGCATATGCACAAACGGCGAGGACTTTAGGGAAGCCACCACAACCCTATTTACTGCACTGAGACAGAGAGGTTACACGAAAAGGTTCCTCAGGCACCTTAAGTCTGATTTCCTGAGGGGACTGAATAGCCCACGGCCAAACAGAGAAGTAGCAAGACTACCACTGATAACCACATACGATACAACGACCAAACTAATACACGGAGTGATTAAAACCCAATTTGGGAAACTAAAAGTGGATGTTGACACAATTCGCCGATACGACATAACGTCAGCATACAGAAGAAGTCAAAACCTTCGAGGTATGCTGGTTCGGAGTAGGATAAGAAAACAGACAACCCAGAACTGCACAAACCCAAAATGTGGGACGTGTAAATACCTAATAATCCGCAAAATGATACAAAATAGACACACAGGAAAAGCAGCCCTAATTAAACAAAGAATTACATGTGAACAGCACAATGCTGTATATGCAATTCGATGCAAACAATGCCACATCTTGTATGTCGGAGAAACAGGGAATAGTCTAAGGATGAGGCTCACAGGGCACCTCAGTGCTATTAGAACAAAGGATGTATACAAACCTACCTCCCGACACTTCATGGAGCATGGTCTTGAATCCCTGGAATTTATGGGGTTGGAGACCAACATGAACTGGACAACCTCACAATGGAAGAGGAGGGAAAAACACTGGATAACAACCCTACAAACTCAGTTACCAAAGGGCTTAAATCAGATCTAAAATGGGGGAAATCCAACATCAAAAAACAAAACTGCCCCGACCTCAATTACCACAAATCCCAACCCCAGCTTGATAAACCTCTCAAACCGCAACCACACCCTACCCTAATCACAATAAACAGAGCGAACCCCTACTGTTTGAGCGAACCAAAACCACTAAACCCCACACTGCCCACAACAAACAGACCAAAGCCCCAACCCTAACTACAAACAGACCCCATCCATATCCCAAATCCTAACTCCAAGGCACACCACTCTACCCCTAAAGCCTAACCGTAACTCTAATGCAGCAACCCTAATCTCCCACCCCACCCCTAAAATCTAAACCTAAAACACCCCACCCTACTCCTAAACCCTGACCCTCACTTAACCCTACCCCTAATGCAACCCTAACCCATAACTCCAACCCCCTAGCCCTGAATCTAATCACAACTCTGACTCTGGACACTAACCCTGATGCACCCTACCCTACCCCTAAACACCTAACCCTAACCCTGATGCACCCTACCCTACCCCTAAACACCTAACCCTAACCCTGATGCACCCAACCCTACCCCTAAAACTTATCCGTAACCCCACCCCACCCCTAAACACCTAACCCTAACCCTGATGCACCCCAACCTAACCCCAATATAGCCCTGAACCTAACTGCGACCCTGACCCTCACCTAACCCCAACACTAACCCCAGTGCAGCAACCCTAACCCTAACCTGAACCACCCAACCTCAATGCAACATAACCCTAACACTACTTAAAATAAAGGGTAGGGTTCCAACACCAATAATAATTTTCAAGTAAGCAAATAATAACTAAATACTACATAGAGACCATAAATTGGCAAAACCCAGGAACTCATTATAACCCCAGAGGGGGATCAAAGGATTACGGATCAAGAAATTACTGAGAAGAGATCGGCAAGAAAAAGAAGCCAGGTGGTAATGTAAAGCGTGGGCCAAACAAAAGTGGCAGGTATAAGTGACAAGAAGCTCAAGGATTGAGTGAGAATACGAACACAAGAGGGTGTAACTACCCTCCTGCCCACACCATACAACCTAACCCTAACCCTAACCCTAACCCTAACCTTCAACGATTTGTTCACATATATCCCCACATCTCTCTGTATTTTTCTGCGTTAAGTTTCATCTGCCACATGTCTGCCCATGCAACCAACTTGTCTATATCCTCTTGAAGTCTATCACTGTCTTCCTCACTGTTTTCTACCCTTCCAAGTTTTGGGTCATGTCCAAATTTTGAAATTGTGCCCTGTACACCCAAGACCAAGTCATTAATATATATCAAGAAAAGCAGTGGTCCCAACCGCTGACCCCTGGGGAACACCAGTGTTCACCTCCCTCCCGTCCTAAAAAACAACTGTTCACCACTACTCTGTGATTCCTGTCCTTTAGCCAATTTTGTATCCATGTTGCTGCTGCCCCCTTTATTCCCTGGGCTTCAATCTTGATGAAAAGCCTCCCATGTGGCACTTTGTCAAACGCCTTTTGAAAGTCCATATTCACCACATCAACTGCATTGCACTCATCTAACCTCCCTGTTACCACACTATTGGCCTTTAACAAATACGTGCTGGCTTTCCCTAATCAATCCACACTCGTCCAAATGACTGTTAATTCAGTCCCGGATTATCGTTTCTAAATGTTCCCCCACCACTGAGGTTAAACTGACTGGTTTATAGTTGCTGGGTTTATCCTTCCACTCTTCTTTGAACAAGGGTGTAACATTTGCATTTCTCCAGTCCTCTGGCACTATCCCCTTATCTAAGGATGTTTGGAAGATTATAGCCAGTAGCCTTGTAAATTTTTCCCTTCAAGTATTTATCCAATTCCCTTTGGAAAATTAATATTGAATCTGCTTCCTCCTCCCAAATCATTCCAAATAAACATAACTCACTGTCTACAAAAATTTCTCCTCATCTCCCCTCTGGCTCTTTTGTCAATTACCTTTAATCTGTGTCCTCTGGTTACCGACTCTTCTACGAGTGGAAACAATTGCTCCTTGTTTACTTCATGATTTTGAACACCTCTAAGAAATCTCCCGTTAACTTTCTCTGTTCTAAGGAGAACAACCCCTTGTTCTCCAGACTCTCCATGTAACTGAAGTCCCTCATCACTGGTACCATTCCAGTAAATCTCTTCTGCACCATCTCTAAGGCCTTGACATCGTTCCTAAAGTGCGCTGCCCGGAAATGGATACAATACTCCCGTGTTTTATAAATGTTTTCGCATAATTTCCTTGGTTTTGTACTCTATGCCTCTATTAATACAGCCCATGATCCCGTATGCTTTTATCACAGCCTGTCCAACTTTCAGATTTGTGAACATACACCCCCAGGTCTCTCTGTTCTTGCACTCCCTTTAAAATTGTACCATTTAGTTTAACTTGCCTCTCTTCATTCTTCTTACCAAAATGTATCATTTCAGACTTCTCTGCGTTAAATTTCAAATGCCACATGTATGCCCATTTAACCACTCTGTCTCTGTCCTCCTAAAGTCTGGTACTATCCTCCACATTGTTTACTATATTTCCAAGTTACGTGTCATCTGCAAACTTTGAAGTTCTAACCTCTCTGTTCTTGCACCCCCTTTAAATTTGTACCATTTAGTTTATATTGCCTCGCCGCATTCTTCTTATCAAAATGTATCACTTCATTGCCGACGTGAGTCTTATGATGTGTTGCCTCCTTGGTGCCAGGGTCAAGGACATCACGGAGAGGGTGCAGAACATTTTGAGTGGGGTGGGGAAGAAGGGGAACAGCCGGAAGTCATGGTCCATGTGGAAACCAATGACATAGGAAGGAAAATGGTTGCGATCCTACAGACAGAGTTCCAGGAACTAGGGAGGAAGTTAGCGAGTTCGAATTCGAAGGTGACAATCTCAGGATTACTCCCAGTGCCACGCGCTAGTGAATGCAGGAATTGTTGGATAAGACAGGTTAACGTGTGGCTGGAGCGATGGTGCAGGAGGGAGGGCTTCAGATTCCTGGTGCATTGGAACCAGTTCTGGGGCAGGAGGGACCTGTACAGGCCGGACAGGTTGCACCTTAAAAGAGCTGGGGCCAATGTCCTTGCGGGGATTTAACTAGTGCTGTGGGAGTGTGTTTAATCGAATTTGGCAGGGGGATGGGCACCAGGATGAAACATTAAGGAGGAGAAACAAGATGCACAGAGGACTGGGAGAGATAAACAGCATTGGAATAAAGAGTAGTTCAGAAATATGAGGGATCAAACGGGGGGTGGGGGGTGGGGCGGTGGGGAATATGCGAGGCAGCATGACATGGATTTGGAGTGCATGTGCGTAGCGCACGGAGCGTGGTAAATAGGGTCGGTGGCGCAAATCGCCACGTGGGACTATGATAGAGTGACAATAACACAGAACTGGCTCAAAGAAGGGGAGGATTGGGCACTTAATATTCATGGCTACAATAGATTCAGGAATGACAGTGAAGGAAAAAGAGGTTTCGGTGGCAGTATTGATCAAAGATACTGTTACAACACGAAAAGGGGATGATGTCGTTGAGGGATCAAAGACAGAATCTATTTGGTTAGAATTAAGTAACAACAGAGGTGCTATTACATGACTGGACGTATACTATATGTGGCCAAAGAGTGGGAAGAAGATAGAGGTGCAAGAACTATAGAGTAGTGATAATGGGGGACTTAATAATCCCAAAATAGACTGGGATAGCAAAAGCGTGAAGGGCAAAGAGGGGGATGAGTGTCTGAAGTGAGTTCAAGGGAACTTTCAGAAACAGTGCGTTTCCTGGAAGCAGTGCTGGATCTATTTCTGGTGAATGATGTGCTGCAGGTGGAGCATGTTCCAGTGGGGGAGCATTTGAGGAACAGTCATCGCGATATCATTATGTTTAGAATAGCGCTGAAAAGGCCAAGCAGCAACAAAGGTGAAAATACTTAACTGGACGAAGGCGAATTTCAGTGAATTTAAATGGGATTCGGCCCAGGTGGATTGGAATCAAAAATTGTCAGGTAAAATGGTAAATGAGCAATGAGAGGCCTTCAAAGCGGAGAATTTTCGGTTACAGAGTAGACACATTCCCACGAAGGGGAAAGGAAGTGCATTCAAATCTGGAGCTCCCTGGATGAATAAAGATGTGGGGATTAAAATGAAACAAAAAAAGGAGGCTGATGATAACATAAGAACATAAGAACAGAAGAAATAGGAGCAGGAGTAGGCCAATCGGCCCCTCGAGCCTGCTTCGCCATTCAATACGATCATGGCTGATCTGATCCTAACCTCAAATCTAAAGAACACAAGAAGTAGGAGCAGGGCCCGGCCACTCAGCCCCTGGGCCCGCTCCGCCACCCACAGGGCCTTGACCGATGCGAACTCAGCTTCATGTCCAATTTCCTGCCCGCTCCCTGTAACCCCTAATTCCATTTACGTCTAGGAAACTGTCTATTTCTGTTTGAAATTCATTTAATGATGTAGCTTCCATAGCTTCCTGGGGCAGCAAATTCCACAGACCTACTACCCTCTGAGGGAAGAAGTTTCTCCTCATCTCAGTTTTGCAAGAACAACCCCTTATTCTAAGATTATGCCCCCTAGTTCTAGTTTCACCCATCCTTGGGAACATCCTTACCGCATCCACCCGATCAAACCCCTTCACAATCTTATATATTTCAATAAGATCGCCTCTCATTCTTCTGAACTCTAATGAGTTCCACAATTCAGTCGAGAACCAGGCTGAATACAAAACGTACAGAGGAGATCTAAAAGAGTGAGAGGGCCAAAAGAGAGTATGAGAATAGATTAGCAGGTAACATAAAAGGGAATCTTAAAGTCTTTCGTAAACATATAAATAATGATGAGTGGGACCGATTTGGAACAAAAAAGGAGATCTTCCTGTGGAGGCAGAGGGCATGGCTGAGGTACTGAATGATTACTTTACATCGGACTTCACTCGAGAAGAGGATGCTGCCAAAGCCACAATAAAGGAGGAGGTAGTAGATAAATTAGATAGGATAAAAATATATAAAGAGGAGGTACTTAAAAGATTGGCAGCGCTCAAAGTACAAATGTCATCCTGTCCAGATGGGATATATCTTCGGTTACTGAGGGAAGTAAGGGTGGAAATTGCAGAGGCTCTGGCCACAATCTTCCAATCCTCCTTCGATATGGGGACGGTGTCAGAGGACTGCAGAATTGCAAATGTTGCGCCACTGTTCAAAAAAGATGAGAGGGGTAATCTTGGCAATTACAGGCCAGTCAGCCTAACATCGGTGACGGGGAAACTTTCAGAGACAATAACGTGGGACAAAATTAATTGGCACTTGGAAAATTATGGGTCAATAAATGAAAGCCAGCACGGATTTGTTAAAGGAAAATTCTGTTTGACTAACTTGATTGATTGTACAGTACAGGAGGAGGCCATTCGGCCCATCGTGCCTGTGCTAGATCTTTGAAAGAGCTGTCCAAATTAGTCCCACATCCCAGCTTTTTCCCCATAAACCTGCAAATTAGTCCTCTTCAAGATCATTTCCAATTACCTTTTGAAAGTTCCTTTGGAATCTGCTTACATCCCCCTTTCAGGGAGTGAGTTCCAGATCTGAACAACCCTCTGTATGAAAAAAAATCTCTCATTTCGTCTCTAGTTATTTTGCCAATTATTTTAAATCCATGACTTCTATTTACCGACCCACTTGCCACGGGACCAGTTTTTCCCTACTTGCTCCATTAAACCCCCCATAATTTTGAACACCTCGATTAGGATTCCTGTTAACCTACTCTGCTCTGAGAACAATCCCAGCTTTTCCAATCTCTCCACATAGCTGAAGTCCCTCATCCCTGGTATCATTCCAGTAAATATCTTCTGTACCCTCTCTAAGGCCTTGACATCCTTCCTGAAGTGTGGTGCCCAGAATTGTACACGGTACTCAAGCCAAGGCCTCACCGATGATTTCTAAAGGTTTTGCAGGACTTCCTTTCTATTCAATGCCCCTATTTACATAGCTAAGTATCCCATACGCTTTCTTAAACACCTTATCGACTTGCCCTGCCACCTTCAAAGATTTGTGAATGAACACCCCTTGGACTCTCTGCTCTTGCACCCCCCTCAAAATAGTACCATTTAGATTATTCTGTATCTCCATGTTGTTCCTCCCAAAGTGCATGACTTCACACTTATCCGCATTAAACTGCATCTGCCATGTGTCTGCCCATTTCACCATTCCGTCTCTGTCCTCCTGATGTCTGCTGCTCGCCCCCTCACTATTTTCTATGTTGCCAAGTTTTGGATCATCTGCAAACTTCGAAATTGTACTCCCTCCACCCAAGTCCAGGTCATTTATATTTAACAAGAGAAGCAATTGTCCTTATACCCACCCCGGGGGGCCCCACTGTATAATTATCTCCAGTCAGAAAAAAACATCCGTTCACCACTATTTTCTGCCTCCGATGGTTTAGCCAATTAAGTACTCAAGTTAGGCTTAGGGTTTGGGTTTCGGTTACAAGGCATCTAGAATCGGAACTAATATTTATATATGGAACGAGGGATGGTACTAATATTGATATGTGATCGAGAGATGGTACTTGTAATTGCAGGCGATCCAGAGGTGGTAGTAATATTGACAGGGAATCCATTGATGGAACAAATATTAACAGGGGATCCAGAGACGGTGCTTTTATTTACTGTAGATAAATAGAAGGCATAAATATTCACAGGGGATCCAGAGACGTTCTTAAAAATTTACAAGGAATCCAGAGACGGTACCAATATTTAGAGGGTATCCAGAGATCACACTATTATTTACTGGGGATCCCGATTCGGTGTTAAAATTTACAGGGGATCCAGAGACGGTACTAATTTTTACATTTGATCCAGAGATGGCATTAGTATTTACAGGGGACCCGGGGTTTGTGCTAATATTTGCACAGCATCCACATAGGTATTAATATTTGGCGGGCAATCCTGAAACTCTAATAATTTTTACAGTGAGTGCAGAGATGTTAATAACATAGAAACAAAAGACAGAAAGCGAAGAAGCAATAGTGGAAGGCAGAGAAAACAAGGGCGAAAAACAAATAAGGCCCTAGTGCAAAATAAAACTAAGATGACAAGCAATCTTAAAAGACAAGTCTTAAGGCATTGTATCTAAATGCGCGGAGCATTCACAATAAGGTAGATGAATTAACAGCGTAGATAGATATTAACAGTTATGATATAGTTGGGTTTACGGAGATATGGCTGCAGGGTGACCAAGGATGGGAACTGAACATCCAGGGGTATTCAATAATTGGGAAGGACAGGCAAAAAGGGAAAGAAGGTGGGATAGCGTTGTTCGTAAAGGGGGAAATCAATGCAATCGTGAGGAAGGATATTGGCTCAGAAAATCACGATGTGGATTTTGTATGAGTGGAGCTAATAATCACCAAGGGGCAGAAAACATTGGTGCGGGTTGTCTATAGGCGCCCAAACAGTAGTGGAGTGCTGGGGGGGGGCATTAAACAGGAAATTAGAGAAGAATACAAGAAGGGTACAAATATAATCATGGGTGACTTTAATCTACCTATAGATTGGCCAAACCAAATTAGCAATAATATTGTGGGGGAGGAATTCCTGGAGTGTGTACGTGATGGTTTTCTCGACCAATGCGTTGAGGAACCAACTAGACAACAGGCAATCCTAGACTGGGAATTGTGCAATGAGAAAGGAAATGAATGAAATTATGAAAGTATGAGGTGCGAGTTGGCTATGATAGTTTGGGGAACATTACTAAAAGGGATGACGGTGGATAGGCGACGGCTAATATTTAAAGAACGTGTACAGGAATTACAACAATTGTTCATTCCTGTGTGGAGCAAAAATAAAACAGTAATGGTGGCACAACCGTGGCTTACAAAAGAAATTAAGGATAGCATTAGATCCAAAGAGGGGGCATATAAATTTGCCAGAAAAAGCGGCAAGCCTGAGATTTGGACCAGTTCAGATGGCTTAAGAGGGGAATAAAAGTGTGTGAGAGTAAACTAGCAGGGAACATAAAAACTGACTTAAAAAGCTTGTTTAAAAATGTCAAGAGAAAACGATTCGTGAAGACAAATGTAAGTCCCTTACAGTCAGAAATGGGAGAAATTATAATGGGGACCAAAGAAATGACAGAACAATTAAACACATACGTTGATTCTGTCTTCACAAAGAAGGGCAGAAATAACCTGCCAAAAATTTTAGGGAACGAAGGGTCCAGTGAGAGGGAGGAACTGAATGAAGCCAGTATCATAAAAAAATAGTGCTGGGAAATTAATGGTGCCAAACGCTGACAAATCCCCAGGACCTGATAATCTGCATCCCAGAGTAAGAAAGGAAGTGGCCCTGGAAATAATGGATGAATTGGTGATCATCTTCCAAAATTCTATAGACTCGAACAGTTCCTACAGATTTGCAGGTGGCAAATGTAACCGCACTATTTAAAAATGGAGGGAGAGAAAAAACAGGGAATTACAGACCAGTTCGTCTTACATCAGTAGTGGGGAAAATGCTGGAGTCTGTTATAAAAGATGTGATAACATAACACTTGGAGGGCATTAACGGGATTGGACAAAGTCAGAATGGATTTATGAAAGGGAAATCATGCTTAACAAATCTACTGGAATTTTTTTGAGGATGTAACTTATAGAATAGATAGGGGAGAACCAGTGGATGTGGTGTATTTGAATTTTCAGAAGGCTTTTGGTAATGTCCCACAAAAGAGGTTCTCGTTCAAAATTAAAGCACATGGGATTGGGCGGGGGGTGGGGGGGGGGGGGGAGGGGGTGGCGGGGGAATACAGGCATGGATTGAGAATTGGTTGACAGACAGTAAACAGAGAGTAGGAACAAAGGGGTCTTTTTCCGGGTGGCAGGCAGTGACGATGCGTCACTGCAGGGATAAGTGGTTGGGCCCCAGCTGTTCACAATAAAAAAAAAAAAATATATATATATATATATATATATCAATGATTTGGATGAGGGAACTCAATGTAACATTTACAAATTTGCAGGCGACACAAAGCTGGGGTGGTATGTGAGTTGTGAGGAGGATGCAAAGAGGCTCCAATGTGAATAATATGAGTTGGGTGAGTGGGCAAGAACATGGCAGATTCAGTATAGCGTAGATCAATGTGAGGTTACCCACTTTGTTGGAAAAACAGAAAGGCAGATTATTATCTGAATGGTGATAGATTGGGAAAAGGGAAGATGCAACGAGACCTGGGTGTCCTTGAACACCAGTCGCTGAAAGCGAGCATTCAGTTGCAGCAAGCAGTTAGCAAGATGAATGGTATGTTGGCCTTCATTGCAAAAGTATTTGAGTACAGGAGCAGGGATGTCCTACTACAGCTATGCAGGGCCTTGGTGAGACCACATCTGGAGCGTTGTGTGCAGTTTTGGTTTCCTTATTTGAGGAAGGTTATCCATGCCATGGAGGGAGTGCAACGAAGGTTCACCAGACTGATTCCTGGGATGGCAGGACTGACGTATGAGGAGAGATTGGGTCGACTAGCCCGATATTCACTGAAGTTTAGAAGAATGAGCGATGATCTCCTAGAAACAAATGAAATTCTAACAGGAATAACCTGCCACAATAACGTACCAGAAATGTTCGGGAACCAAGCGTCGGGTGAGGGGGACGGCTGAGTGCACTGGATACAGTTACGGCTCTGGGCCCCGGCAACATCCCGGCTGCAGTGCTGAAGACTTGTGCTCCAGAACTAGCTGCGCCTCTAACCAAGCTGTTCCAGTACAGCTGGAACTCTGGCGTCCACGCGACTATGTGGACAATTGCCCAGGTATGTCCTGTCCACAAAAAGCAGGACAAATCCAATCCGGCCAATTACCGCCCCATCAGTCTACTCTCAATCATCAGCCAAGTGATGGAAGGTGTCGTCAACAGTGCTATCAAGCGGCACTTACTCACCAATAACCGGCTCAACGATGCTCAGTTTGGGTTCAGCCAGCACCACTCGGCTCCAGACCTCATTACAGCTTTGGTCCAAACATGGACAAAGGAGCTGAATTCCAGAGGTGAGATGAGAGTGACTGCCCTTGACATTAAGGAAGCATTTGACAAAGTGTGGCACCAAGGAGCCCTAGTAAAATTGAAGTCAATGGGAATCAGGGGGAAAACTCTCCAGTCACTGGAGTCATAACTCGCACAAAGGAAGATGGTCGTGGTTGTTGGAGGACAATCATCACAGCCCCAGGACATTGCTGGAGGAGTTCCGCAGGGCAGTGTCCTTGACCCAACCATCTTCAGCAGGTTCATCGATGACCTTCCCTCTATCATAAGGTCAGAAATGGGAATGTTCGCTGATGATTGCACAGTGTTCAGTTCGCAACCCCTCAAATAATGAAGCAGTCCGAGCCCGCATGCAGCAATACCTGGACAACATCCAGGCTTGGGCTCATAACTGGCAAGTAACATTCGCGCCAGACAAGTGCCAGGCAATGACCATCTCCAACAAGAGAGAGGCTAACCACCTCCCCTTGACATTCAACGGCATTACCATCGCCGAATCCCCCACCATCAACATCCTGGGGGTCACCATTGACCAGAAACTGAACTGGACCAGCCATATCAATGCTGTGGCTACGAGAGCAGGTCAGAGGCTGGGTATTCTGCGGCGAGTGACTCACCTCCTGACTCCACAAAGCCTTTCCACCATCTACAAGGCACATGTCAGGAGTGTGATGGAATACTCTCCGCTTGCTTGGATGAGTGCAGCTCCAACAACACTCAAGAAGCTCGACACCATCCAGGACAAAGCAGCCCGCTTGATTGGCACCCCTTCCACCACCCTAAACATTCACTCCCTTCACCACCGGGGCACAGTGGTTGCAGTGTATACCATCCACAGGATGCACTGCAGCAACTCACCAAGGCTTCTTCGACAGCTCCTACCAAATCCGCGACCTCCACCAACTCGAAGGACAAGACCAGCAGGCACATTGGAACAACACCAGCTTCACGTTCCCCTCCAAGTCACACACCATCCCGATTTGGAAATATATCGCGATTCCTTCATTGTCGCTGGGTGAAAATCCTGGAACTCCCTTCCGAACAGCACTGTGGGACAACGGTCACCACACGGACTGCAGCGTTTCAAGAAGGCGGTTCACCACCACCTTCTCAAGGGCAAGTAGGGATGGGCAATAAATGCTGGCCTCGCCAACGACGCCCACATCCCATGAACGAATACAAAAATGAACAGGACGAGACAGACTAAATGCAGGGAGGATATTCCAGATGGCCGGGGAGTCCAGAACCAGGGGTCACAGTCTCAGGAGACGGGGTACGCCATTTAGAACCGAGATGAGGCGAAATTTCTTTATTCAGAGAATGGTGAACCTGTGGAATGATCAACGACATGCAGTGGATGCCACCTCATTACATGTATTCAAGAAGGAGGTAGATATATTTCTCAAAGTTAAAGGGATCAAGGGATATGGGGAAAAAGCGCGAACAGGGTACTGAGTTCGACGATCAGCCAAGATCATTTTGAATGGCGGAGTAGGCCGGAAGGGCGAATGGCCTAATCTTGCTCCTATTTACCATATTTCTATATTTCTATGACTCTAATATTTACCGTGGATCTGCATACGGTAGGTTTGTATTCAATGGATCTAAAGAATGTAATAATATTTACAGGAGATCCTGAGACTGAATTAATATTTAGATCCACAGATGATACTAGCTTTTACATTGGACCCAGAGTTCATGTTAATATTGCAGGTGATCCAGTGACGGCACTTATATATACAGGTGATCCAGATACATCACTTAAACTTGCAGGAGATCCAGATGATTTAATAATATTTACAGGATATCCTGAGATGGTATGAATATTGACAGGGGATCCAGTGGCAGTACTGATATATACAGGGGATCCAGATACATCACTAATATGTACAGGACATCCAGAGAAGTTAATAATATTGACAGGATATCCTGAGACAGTACTAATATTGACTGGAGATCCAGTGACACTACTAATATATACAGGGGTTCCAGATACATCACTAATATTTACAGGGGATCCAGAAGCGGCACGAATATTTACAGGTATCCAGAGGTGGTACTAATATTGACAGGGGACCCAGTGGCATTTCTAATATTTACAGCGGAATCCAGAGACGTTAATAATATTTACAGTATATTCTGAGACAGTGCTAATATTGACTGGGGATCCAGAGGCGGTATTAATATTTACAGGGTATCTGGAGGAGATACTAATATTTACAGAGAATCCATGTATGGTACTAATATTTACAAGGTGTCCAGAAACAGTACTAATAATACAGGTGATCCAGAGATCGTGCCAATCTTGCCAGGGGATCCAGAAGCCATAATAATGTTTACAGTGTATCAGGAGATGGTAATAATATTTACAGGTGAATCCATAGAATCGAAACAAAATTATGGCACAGAAGGAGGCCATTCGGCCCATCGTGTCTGCGCAGCTGAAAATGAGCCACCCAGCCTAATCCCAATTTCCAGCACTTTGTCCGTAGCACAATAGTTACTGCACTTCAAATGCACTTTTTAAATGAGTTGAGGATGTCAGCCTCTAACACCCTTTCAGGCTGTGAGTTCCAGATCCCCACCACCCTCTGGGTGATATAAAATTTCCTCAGCTCCAATGTAACGCTTCTACCAATTACTTCAAATCTATGCCCGCTGATTATTGACCTCTCCACAAAGGGAAATAGGTCATTCCTATCCACTCTACCTCGGCGCCTCATCATTTTGTACACCTCAATTAAGTCACCCCTCAGACGCCACTGATCCAAAGAGAACAAGCATTTCCAATGTTTCCTCACATCTGAAATTCTCCAGTCCTGGCAACATCCTCGTAAATCTCCTCTGTACCCTCTCTCGTGCAATTATGTCCTTCCTGTAATGTAGTGACCAGAATTGTTCACAGATCCAGAGACTGTACTAATACTTACAGTGTATCTACGGACGATATTATTCTTTACAGAGTGATCCCGAGAACATACTAATATTTGCAAGGGGTCAAGAGATGGTTCTGATATTCACAGGACACCCAGAGTCTGGATTAATACTTACAGGAGATCCACAGACTCTACGAATATTTACAGCCGATCCTGAGTAGGTACTAATAATTACAGGGGATCCAGAGTCGGTACTAATATTTACAGGGAATGCAGAGACAGTACTCATATTTATAGGAGTTTCAGAGACGATGCTCATATTTACAGGGGATGCAGAGATTGTGCAAATATTTACAGGGTTGCTGAGATCATGCTAACATTTACAGTTAATCCAGAGGTAGTGCTAATGATTGCACAGGATCCAAAGATGGTATTAATATTTTCACTGGATCCAGAGATGGTACTAATATTTACATGCAATCCTGGGACGGTACGAATAATTAAAGGAGATCCAGATAATGTACTAATATTTACAGTGCTTTCACATGTGTTACTTTTATTTACAGCAGATCTAGTGATGGTACTATTACTTGCAAGGGATACAGAGAAGGTGCTAATATTTACAGGCGATCCAGAGACAGTATGAATAATTACAGGTAATCCAGAGACTGTACAATTTTCACTGGGGATCCAGAGAAGTTACGAATATTGAAAGGGGATCCAGAAATGGCACTAATATTTAGATTTGATCGAGACTCATTACTTGTATTTAAAAGGGATCCAGATATTATAATAATATTTACGGGGGCCCAGAGACGGTAATAATACTCACAGGAAATCCAGAGTCGATACTCATCTTTACAGGGGATCCAGAGATCGTACTCATATTTACAGGAGATCCACAGACGGTCCTAATATTTATAGAGGATCCAGTGATGTATTAATAAGTAAAGGGGATCCAGAGAATGTGGTAATATGTACATGAGATCCAGTGATGTGCTCATATTTGCAGGGGTTCCAGAGACCGAATGAATATTTACAGGGGAGCCACAGATTATGCGAATATTTATAACGTGTTCCAGAGGTCCTACTAATATTTACTGGGCTCCAGAGACGATACTAATATTTACAGGTGATCCACAAACGGTACTAATATTTACATTGGGTACAGAGTTTGTGCTAATATTTAGAGGTGATCCAGAGACGGTATTAATATTTACAGGGCATCCAGAGAAGGTGCTGATATTTAAAGGGAATCCAGAGGTGGTACTAATATTTACAGGGGATCCAGAAATGGTAATAGTGTTTAGAAGTGATCCAGTGACGGTATTAATATTTACATGGAATCCAGCGACTGTCCCAATATTTATAGGGGATCCAGAGACGGCCTTTACGTTTGATCCCAGCCTGATGTACAATTTACCTGTTTACTTCCCTTCCTTACAGTTAACTTACTGACGATTATGATCCTCTCTCCGGAAAAATGCAGTCTCTCCAACTGTGCCTGTCGTACCTCGTGGCCATGGCAGTGGGGGATCTACTGGTCGTTATCACTGATCTGATAATCAAGCAGTTTCCCATTGCTGATCAGGGTCATTTTCAGTTCCTGTATTCAATCCCAGTGTGTAATATCCATGCCGTCCTGCTTTTCGCGGCCACAGACTGTTCAGTCTGGTTCACCATTACTTTCACCTTCGATCGTTTTGTGACCATTTGTTGTGAGAAGCTGAAAAGTAAATATTGCACCGAGAGAAGGGTGGCTGTGGTTCTGGGAAGAGTGAGTGTGCTGGTCTGTTTGAAGAACATGTTCTGGTACTTTATGTTCAGGTATGGGTATATACTTTCCAATCAACCTGGTTTTGTGGGCCAACAATCAGTGTTTTAGAATCACATGCATGGGCAGCAAATCGAACATCCTCACTCCGCGAGTCCCATTCGTTCTGATTCTGCTGCTCAATGCTTTCACCGTCAGACACATTTTAGTGACTAGCAGAGCCCGCAGCAGTGAGGAGAGTCCTAGAGACCCAGAGATGGAGAACCGAAGGAAATCCATCATTTTAATGTTTGTTCTATCAGGGAACTTTATCCTGTTATGAGCAGTATTTACTCTGAATTCTATATGGAGCCGGATGGTGCTTTTGGGGTATGGATCTGTATTTCCACCTGAGTTTGTACACGAACTGGGATTAATGCTCCAGCTGCTGAGTTGCTGGATAAACACATGTAATTGTGCCGGAACACAGACTAAATTCAGAGCGCAGTTGAATAATGTGGTGTAATATCCCTTTCCGGCAAGTGTTCAATTGCTGAAATAATGAGAAGATCGGGAGTCTTTGAAAGAGCAGAGTGAGTTCTCTCTCATATGGTATCTGATTTTCCCTGCACCAGGCTGTCGTTCTGCAAACACTGTGTGTTCTGCAATCACTGAAACACTTATAACCTGAGGCAATTTATCAACACATTGCTCGCGCTTATCAAAGTTTATAGCTCAAGAAAGTAGAAGCTGTAAAATAATATGTCGCAATTAATTACACCAAATGTTTCAACACACTGGATAATTTAAATATATGAAAATAAACAACAATATAACATATCGGAGACAGATGTGTTAAAGGGGCGGGAGGGAGAGGAGTTATCAGGACTGTCCACATTCTCAAAAGCACACACCCCAGGGAAGCAGTGAGTAATATGGTTCACACTAACACCCTCACAGACACCTCAGGGGACCAGTGAGTAGAAAAGTCCATACTCTCTCCATCCCCACACTCCCCGGGGAGAGCAGTGAGTAACAAAGTCCACTCCGTCCAAAAAACTTGGGGATTACAGTGAGCAGGAAATTCCACACTCTTCACCACTCATCACTGCGAGTTAGAGTGAGCAGAAAATTCCACAGTCTCTCCTCCACTCATCACTGTGGATTACAGTGAGCAGTAAATTCCTCAATCTACCTGCCACTCATCACCGGGGATTAAAGTGAGCAGTAAATTCCACACTCCCTCACTCATCACTGGGGATTACAGTGAGCAGTAAATTCCACACTCCCTCACTCATCACTGGGGATTACAGTGAGCAGTAAATTCCACACTCCCTCACTCATCACTGGGGATTACAGTGAGCAGTAAATTCCACACTCCCTCACTCATCACTGGGGATTACAGTGAGCAGTAAATTCCACACTCCCTCACTCATCACTGGGGATTACAGTGAGCAGTAAATTCCACACTCCCTCTCTCATCACTGGGGATTACAGTGAGCAGTAAATTCCACACTCCCTCACTCATCACTGGGGATTACAGTGAGCAGTAAATTCACAATCCCCCATTCATCAAGTGGATTACAGTACGCAGTAAAATACAAACTCTCCCCCACTCATCACTGGGGATTACAGTGAGCACTAAATTCCACACTCTCGCCTCCACTCATCACAGGGGATTACAGTTCAGTAAATTCCACACTCTCTCTCCCACTCATCACTGGCGATTACAGTGAGAAGTAAATTCAACACTCTCTCTCCCACTCATCACTCGGAATTACAGTGAGCAGTAAATTCCGCACTCTCCCCCACTCATCACTCGGAATTACAGTGAGCAGTAAATTCCACACTATATCCAAGTCATCACTGGGGGCTACAGTGAGCAGTAAATTCCACATTCACACCCTCCTCACTCTGGATTGAAGTGAGGAGTAAATTCCAAACTCTCTCCCCCACCCCTTACAGTGCATTACAGTTAGCAGTAAATTCAACCCAATCTCTCAATCATCACTGGGAATTATATTGAGGTGTAAATTCCAAACTCACTCCCCCACTCATCACTGGGGATTAGAGTGATCAGTAAATTTCACAGTCTCTCCCCAACTCTTCTCTGGGGATTACAGTGAGCAGTAAATTCCGCACTCTCTCCCCCAATAATCACTGGGGATTATATCGAGCAATAAATTCCACACTCTCTCCCACTCATCACTGGGGATTAAAGTGAGCAGAGAATTCCACACTCCCTCCTCCACTCTTCACTGGAGATTACAGTGAACAGTAAATTCCACACTCTCTCCCTCACTCATCACTGCGGATTAAAGTGAGCAATAAATTCCACACTCTCTCCTCCAATCATCACTGAGGATTACAGTGAGCAGAAAATTCCTTACTCTATCGCAATCATCACTGGGGATTACAGTCAGCAGTAAATGCCACACTCACCCCTCCACTCATGAATGGGGATTACAGTGTGCAGTAAATTCCATACTCTCTCCCACTCATCACTGGGGATTACAGTTTGCAGTAAATTCTACACTCCTTCCTCAACTCATCACAGGTAAATCAGGTGAGCAGTAAATTGCACACTATCTCCAACTCCATCACTGGGGATTACAGTGAGCAGTGAAGTCCGCACTCTCGCATTCATCAAGTGGATTACAGTAATATACAAACTCTCCCCCACACATCACTGGGGATTACATTGATCAGTAAATTCCACAATCTCTCTCCCACTCATCACTGACGATTACAGTGAGCAGTAAATTCCACAATCTCTCCCCCACTCATCACTGAGGATTACGGTGAGCAGTAAATTCCACACTCTCCCCCACTCATCACTGAGGATTACAGTGAGCAGTAAATTCCACACTCTCCCCCACTCATCACTGGGGATAACAGTGCGCAGTAAATTCCACACCATATCTAACTCATCAAAGGGGGTGAATGTGAGCAGTAAATTCCCACTCCCACACACCTCACTGTGGATCACAGTTACGAGTAAATTCAAAACTCTCTCCCCCACTCATCACTGGGGATTACAGTGAGCAGCAAATTCTACACTCTCTCCCCCAATCATCACTGGGGATTGCAGCGAGCAGTTAATTCCACACTTTCTCCCACTCCTCACTGGGGATGGCAGTAAGCAGTAAATTCAACACTCTCTCATCCACTCATCACTGGGGATTAAAGTGAGCAGTAAATTCCACACTCTCTCCCACTCATCATTGGGGATTACAGTGAGCAGTAAATTCCACACTTTTTCCCACTCCTCACTGGGGATGGCAGTAAGCAGTAAATTCAACACTCTCTCATCCACTCATCACTGGGGATTAAAGTGAGCAGTAAATTCCACACTCTCTCCCACTCATCATTGGGGATTACAGTGAGCAGTAAATTCCACACTCTGTCCCACTCATCACTGGCGATTACAGTGAGTAGTTAATTCCAAACTTTCTCCCACTCCTCATTGGGGATTAAAGTGAGCAGTAAATTGAACAATCCCTCCTCCACTCATCACTGGGGATTAAAGTGAGCAACAAATTCCAAACTCTCTCCTCCACTCATCACTGGGGATTAAAGTGAGCAGTAAATTGAACAATCTCTGCCAGTATCATCACTGGCGATTACAGGGAGCAGTTAATTCCACACTTTCACCCAATCATCACTGGTGATTACAGTGAGCAGTAAATTCCACACTCCCTCCTCCACTCATCACTGGGGATTACAGTGAGGAGTAAATTCCACACTCTCTCCTCCGCTCATCACTGGGGACTACAGTGAGGAATAAATTCCACACTCTCTCCCACTCATCACTGGCGATTACAGTGAGCAGTTAATTCCACACTTTCTCCCACTCCTCACTGGGGATTACAGTGAGGAGTAAATTCCACACTCCCTCCTCCACTCATCACTGGGGACGACAGTGAGGAGCAAATTCCACACTCTCTCCAACTCCATCACTGGGGATTACAATGAGCAGTAAATTCAAAACTCGTTCCCACTCATCACTGGTGTTGCAGTGAGCAGTAAATTCCACTCTCTCCTACTCATCAATGGGGATTACAGGCGATCCAGTGACGATATTAATATTTACAGGGAATCCAGCGACTGTACTAATATTTAAAGGGGATCCAGAGACGGTTCTCATATTTACGTTGGGTCCCAGCCTGATGAATAATTTACCTGTTTACTTCCCTTCCTTACAGTTAACTTATTGACGATTATGATCCTCTCTCCGGGAAAGTGCCGTCTCTCGTACCTCGTGGCTATGGCAGTGGGGGGTCCACTGGTCGTTATCACTGATCTGATACTCAGGCACTTTTACATTGCTGATCAGATTAATTTTCAGTTCCTGGATTCAATCCCAGCGTGTAATATCCACGCCGTTCTGCTTTTCGCGGCCGCAGACTGTTCTGTCTGGTTCACCGTTACTTTCACCTTTGATCGTTTTGTGGCCATTTGTTGTGAGAAGCTGAAAAGCAAATATTGCAGCCAGAGAAGGGCGGCTGCGTTCTGGGAACAGTGAGTGTGCTGGGCTGTCTGAAGAATATTTTCTGGTACTTTATCTTCAGGTATCGGTATATACATTCCAATCAACCCTGGTTTTGTGGGGCAACAATCAATATTTTAGAATCACGTGCGTGGGCAGCAATCGAAAATCCTCACCCCGTGTGTTCCATTCGTTCTGATTCTGCTGCTCAATGCTTTCACCGTCAGACAGAGCCCACAGCAGTGGGGAGAGTCCCAGAGACCCAGAGATGGAGAGCCGAAGGAAATCCATCATTTTACTGTTTGTTACATCAGGGAACTTTATCCTGTTATGGGCACTGTGTGTTCTGCAATCACTGAAACACTTATAACCTGAGGCAATGTATCAACTCACTGTCAGCGCTATGTCACAATTAATTACAACAAATGTTTCACCATATTGGAGCATTTAAATGTAATAAAATAAACAACAATACAACATCTCGGTGACAGATGTGTTAAAGGGCCGGCAGGTAGAGGAGTTATCAGGACTTTCCACATTCTCAAAACCACACACCCCAGGGAAGCAGTAATTAATATATTTCACACTCAGACCGTGACAGACACCCGAGGGGAGCAGTGAGTGGTAAATTCCATGCTCTCCCCGATTCATCACTGGGGATTACAGTTAGTAGTAAATTCCACAGTCTCTCCTGCACTCATCACTGGGCATTACAGTGAGCAGTAAATTCCACACTCTCTTCGACTCATCACTGGGCATTACATCAGCAGAAAATTCCACACTCTCTTCGACACAACCTGTTGAAGCTGTGACTCAGGACTACATGCATGCTAAACAGCGGAAGCAACATGTTATCGACAGAGCTAAACGATTCCACAACCAACGGATCAGATCAAAGCTCTGCAGTCCTGCCACATCCAGTCGTGAATGGCCGTGAATAATTGAACAACTAACGCGAGGAGGAGGCTCTGCAAACATCCACATCCTCAATGATGGTGGAGTCCAGCACGTGAGTGCAAAAGACAAGGCTGAAGCGTTTGCAACAATATTTAGCCAGATGTGCCGAGTGGACGATGCCTCTCGGCCTCCTTCCAATATCCCAACCTTCACAGAAGCCAGTCTTCAGCCAATTCGATTCACTCCACGTGATATAAAGAAACGGCTGAGTGCACTGAATACAGCAAAGGCTATGGACCCCGAAAACAACTCAGTTGCAGTGCTGAAGAATTGTGCTCCAGAACTAGCTGCGCCTCTAGCCAAGCCGTTCCAGTCCAGCTGCAACACTGGTATTTTACCGACAATGTGGAAAATTGCCCAGGTATGTCCTGTCCACAAAAAGCAGGACAAATCCAATCCGTACACTTACCGCCCCATCAGTCTACTCTCAATCATCAGCAAAGTGATGGAATGTGTCGTCGACAGTGCTATCAAGCGGCACTTACTCACCAATAACCTGCTCACCGATGCTCCGTTTGGGTTCCGCCAGGACCACTCAGCTCCAGACCTCATTGCAGCCTTGGTTCAAACATGGACAAAAGAGCTGAATTCCAGAGGTGAGGTGAGAGTGACTGCCCTTGACATCAAGGCAGCTGTTGACCGAGTGTGGCACCAAGCAGCCCCAGTAAAATTGAAGTCAATGGGAATCAGGGGGAAACCTCTCCAATGGCTGGAGTCATACCTAGGACAATGCAAGATGGTAGTGGTTGTTGGAGGACAATCATCTCAGCCCCAGGACATTGCTGCAGGAGTTCCTCAAGGCAGTGTCGCAGGCCCAACCAATTTCAACTGATTCATCAATGACCTTCCCTCCATCATAAGGTCAGAAATGCCGTATGTTCGTTGATAATTGCACACTGTTCAGTTCCATTCGCACCCCCTCAAATAATGAAGCAGTCCGAGCCCGCATGCAGCAAGACCTGGACAACATCCAGGCTTGGGATCAAAAATGGCAAATTACATTCGCACCAGACAAGTGCCAGGCAATGACAATCTCCAACAAGAGAGAGTCTAACCACCTCCACTTGACATTCAATGGCATTACCATTGCCGAACCCCCCACCATCAACATCCTGGGGGTCACCATTGACCAGAAACATAACTGGTCCAGGCATATAAATCCTGTGGCTGCAAGAGCAGGTCAGAGGCTGGGTATTCTGCGGTAAGTGACTCACCTCCTGAGTCTCCAAATCCTTTCCACCATCTGCAAGGCACAAGTCAGCAGTGTGATGGAATACTCTCCACTTGCCTGGATGAGTGCAGCACCAACAACACTCAAGAAGCTCGACACCATCCAGGACAAAGCAGCCCGCTTTATTGGCACCACATCCACCACCTAAACATTCAGTGCATTGACCAACGGCGCACTGTGGCTGCACATGTAAGCAACACCACCTGCATTTTCGCCTCCAAGTCACACACCATCCAGACTTGGAAATATATCGCCATGCATTCATTATCGCTGGGTCAAAATCCTCGAACTCCTTACCTAACAGTACTGTCGGAGAACCTTCACCACACGGACTGCAACGGTTCAAGAAGGCGGCTCAACACCACCTACTCAAGGGCAATTAGCGATGGGCAATAAATGCCAGCCTGGCCAGCGATGCCCACATCCCATGAACGAATAAGAATAAAAACTCATCACTGGAGATTACAGTGAGCATTAAATTCAAAACTCTTGGCTCCATTCATCACTGGGGATTGCAGTGATAAGTAAATTCCACACTCTCTCCCCCACTCATCACTGGGGATTATCGTTCGCAGTAAATTTAACATGCTCTCCCACTCAACACTGGGGATTACTATCAGCAGTTTATATACTCCCTCCCACTCATTACTGGGCATTAAAGTGAGCAGTAAATTGCACAATCCCTCCCCCACTCGTCTCTGTGGAATACAGTAAGCAGTAAATTCCTCAGTCTCTCCCGGACTCTTCTCCGCTGCTTACAGTGAGCAGTAATTCCACACTCTCTCCCCCACTCGTCACTGGGGATTACAGTGAGCAGTAAATTCCACACTCTCTCCCCCATTCGTCTTTGGGGATTACAGTGAGCACTAAATTGCACACTCTCTCCCCCTCACCACTGGGGATTACAGTGAGTTCTCAATTCCACAATCTCTCCCCCAATCATCACTGGGAATTACAGTGAGCAGCAAATTCCACGCTCTCTCCCACTCATCACTGGAGATTACAGTGAGCTTTAAATTCTACAATCTCTCCTCCACTCACGGTGAGTAGTAAATTCCACTCTCTCCCCAACGCATCAATACGAATTACAGCGAGAAGTAAATTCGAAACACTCTCTCCCAATTACCACTGGGGATTACAGTCAGCAGTCAATGTCAAACTCTCTCCTGCACTCATGACTGAGCATTACGCGCGCAGTAAATTCCACACTCTCTCCAAATCATCACTGGGGATGTCAGTGAGCCGTAAATCCCACACTCTCTCCCCGACTCATCACTGGGGATTACAGTGAGCCGTAAATTCCACACTCCGTCCTCGACTCATCACTGGGGAAAACAGTGAGCAGTGAATGCCACAGTCTCTTCCCACTCATCACTGTGGATTACTATGAGCAGTAACTTCCCCAATTACCCACTCACCGCTGAGGAATACAGTGAGGAGTAAATTCCACAATCTCTCCTACATTCATCACTGGGAATTACAGTGAGACAGTAAATTCCACACTCTTTCTCACATTCATCACTGAGGATTACAGTGAGCATTAAATTCCCACACTCCAACCCACACATCACTGGGTATTACAATGAGCAGTAAATGCCACACTCTCTCCAACGCTCATCTGGAGATTAAAGTGAATTTCCACGTCCAGAGCTAAGTTTCACTTTGATTTTTTATTATTCGTCCATGAGATGAGGGCGTCACTGGCTAGAACAGCATTTATTGCCCATCGCTAATTGCCCTTGAGAAGGTGGTGGTGAACCGCCTTCTTGAACCGTTGCATTCCGTGTGGTGAAGGTTCTCCAACAGTACTGTTAGGAATGGAGTTCCAGGATTTTGACCAAGCGACGATGAAGGAACGGCGATATATTTCCAAGTGGTGATGATGTGTGACTTGGAGGCGAACAAGCAGGTGGTGTTGCTTCCATGTGTCTGCTGCCCTTGTCCTTCTAGGTGGTAGAGGTCGCAGGTTTTGGAGGTGATGTCGAAGAAGCCTTGGCAAGTTGCTGCAGTGCATCCTCTGGATGGTACACACTGTTGCCACGGTGCGCACGTGATGAAGGGAATGGACGTTGAGGGAGGTGGATGTGGTGCCAATCAAGCAGGATGTCCTGGATGGTGTCGAGCTTCTTGAGTGTTGTTCGAGCTGCACTCATCCAGGCAAGTGGAGAGCATTCCATCACACTTCTGATTTCTGCCTTGTAGATGGTGGAATGGCTTTTGGAAGTCAAGAGGTGAGTCGCTCACCGTAGAATGCGCAGCCTCTGACCTGCTCTTGTCGCCACATTATTTATGTGGCTGCTCCAGTTAAGTTTCTGGTCAATGGTGACCCCTAGGATGTTGATGGTTGGGGAATCGGCAATGGTATTGTAGTTGATTGTCAAGGGGAGGTGGTTAGACTCTCTCTTGTTGTTGATGGTTATTGCCTCGCACTTGTCTGGCGCGAATGTTACTTGCTACTTATCAGCCCAAGCCTGGATGCAGTCCAGGTCTTGATGCATGCAGGCATGGACTGCTTTATTATCTGAGGCGTTGCAAATTGAACTGAACACTGTGCAATCATCAGCGAACTTCCCCATTTCTCACCTTATGGTGCAGGGATGATCATTTATTTAGCAGCTGAAGATGTTTGGGCCTAGAACGCTGCAATGAGGAACTCCTGCAGCAATGTCCTGGGGCTGAGATGATTAGCCTCCGTAAACAACTATCATTTTCCATTGTGCTGGGTACGACTCCAGCCAATTGAAAGTTTTCCCCCTGATTCCCATTGATTTCAATTTTACTTGGACTCCTTGGTGCCACACTCGGTCAAATGCTGCCTTGATGTCAAGGGCAGTCACTCTCGCGTTACCTCTGGATTTCATTTCTGTTTTCCATGTTTGGACCAACGCTGTAATGACATCTGGAGCCGCGTGCTCCTGGTGGAACATTTCCACCAGACAAGTTCCAGATAATGTCCATCTCCAACAACATAGAGTCTGACCACCTCCACTTGACATTCAATGACACTACCATTGCCGAATCCCCAATCATCAACATCCTGGTGGTCACCATATACCAGTAAATAAACTCGACCAGCCACATAAATACTGTGGCTACAAAAGCATGTCAGAGGCTCGGTATTGTGCGGCGAGTGACTCACCTCCTGACTCCCCAAAAGCAATTCCACCATCTACAAGGCACAAGTCAGGAGTGTGATGGAATACTCTCCAATTGCCTGAATGAGTGCAGTTCCAACAACACTCAAGGAGCTCGACACCATCGAGGGCAAAGCAACCCGCTTGATTGGCACCCCATCCACCACACTAAACATTCATTCCTTTCACCAACAGCGCCCTGTGGATAACGTGTGTACCATCCACAGGATGCACTGCAGCAACTCGCCAAGGCTTCTTCCACAGCACCTCCAAAATCCGCAGCCTCTACCACCTTGAAGGACAGGGGCAGCAGGCACATAGGAACAACGCTCTGAGTGGGATGTGAATGGCATGTTAGCCTTTATTGCAAGGGTGTTGGTGAGTAAGAGTAAGGAAGTATTACTACAATTGTACAGGATTTTAGTGAGACCTCACCTGGAGTACTGTGTACTGTTTTGGTCTCCTTTACTGAGGAAGGATATACTTGCCTTGGTGGCGGTGCAAGAAAGGTTCACTGGATTGATTCCTGGGATGAGAGGTTGTCCTATGAGAAGAGAATGAGTAGAATCTCTGCTGTTTAGAAGAATGAGAGCTGATCTCATTGAAACGTAGAAGGTCCTGAGGGTGTTTGACAGGGTAGATGCTGAGAGGTTGTTTCCCCTGGCTGGAGAGTCCAGAACTTGGGGGCATAGCCTCAGGATAAGGGGTAGGCATTTAAGACTGAGATGAGGAGGAATTTCTTAACATAGAGATTTGTGAATCTTTGGAATTCTCACCCCCAATGGGCTGTGGATGCTCCGTGGTTGAATATATTCAAGACTGATATCGATTTTTGGACTCTAATTGAATCAAGGGATATAGGGATCGGGCGGGAAAATGAAGTTGAGGTTGAAGATCATCCATTATCTGATTCAATGGCGGAACAGGCTCGAGGGGCAGTGTGGCCCACTACTGCTCCTATCTCTTACGTTCTTATGCGCTCGGGCACCCAGAGGCATTGATAAACACACCTGGCCTATCAGAGCGATAAGTCAACACACTGGGACCTATCATAGGGATGGTATAAATATTGGAACCTATTAGTGGGTGGTTAAACATAGTTGAACCTATCAGGGGAATTGATAAAATCACTGGGAGCTTGCAGAGTGATCGATAAGCTCACAGGGACCGATCACACGTTTTACTAAACACCCTGGGACCTATCAAATGTCTCAAAATGACACTGGGACCTCTGAAATGAATTGATAAACACACTGGAACCTATCAGAGGGGCGGTTAAACAAACTGGGACATTTTGGGGGGTTGGCAAAGCATATTGGGACTTGTCCGACTCATGGTTCAACTCACTGGGACCTGTCAGATGGATAGATAAATATACAGAGGCCTAGCAGAGCATTGGCAACCGCACTGGGACCTATCAGAAGGATTGATATATTGACTGGAAATTATCAGATTGTTTATCATTCCAAATGATAGGTCCCAGTGTGTTTATCAATCCCAATGATAGGTTCCAGTGCGTTTAGCAATGCTCTGCTCGGGCCGTTTATATTTATCTAAATGCCGGCCCCTTATCCTGAGGCTCTGCACCCTAGTTCTGGACTCTCCAGTCAGGGGAAACAACCTCTCAGCATCATTGGGATTGATAAACACACTGGGACCTATCATTGGGATTGATAAACACACTGGGACCCATCAGGTAGATTGACAAATATTCTGGGAACTATCAGAGGGATTGTTAAACATACTTGGACCTATCAGAGGGATCGATAAACACAATGGTGCAACTCACTGGGACCTGTCAGATGGATAGATAAATATACAGGGGCCTAGCAGAGCATTGGCAACCGCACTGGGACCTATCAGAGGGATTGCTAAACACATTGGGACCTATCAGAAGGATTGATATATAGACTGGAAATTATCAGAGTGTTTATCATTCCCAATGATAGGTCCCAGTGTGTTAATCAATCCCAATGATAGGTTGGTTATCAATCCCAATGATATGAATGGGGCCTATCAGAGTGATGGTAAAGCATAGTGGGACATGTCCTTGGCATGGGTAAACTCGCTAGGGCCTGTCAAAGGGTTTGATAACAACACAGGGACATATCAGAGGGATTGATAAGCTCACGGGGACCTATCACGGGGACTTAAAAATTAAATTGATCCTGTCAGAGATTGTTTCACCCGGTCCGGGTGGGATGCATCCTAAGTCACTGAGGAAAGAAAGGTTTGAAATTGCGGATTTACTGTCCATTACCTTCCAAACATCCATGATACGGGGATGATGCCAGAGGACTGGAGAATTGCAAATGTTACACTCTTGTTCAAAAAAGTGTGTAAGGATAAACCTAGCAACTACAGGCCAGTCAATTTACCCTTGATGTTGGGTAATCTTTTAGAAACGATAATCCGGGACAAAATTAAAATCACCTGGGCAAGTGTGGATTAATAATGGAAAGCTAGCATGGATTTGTTAAAAGCAAATCGTGTTCAACTAACTTAATTATTTTTTTTTGATGAGGGAAAAGTGAGGGTTGATGAGGGCAATGCGGTAGATGTTGTCTATCTGGACTTTCAAAAGGCGTTTGATAAAATGCCACATAATAGGCCTATCAATTAAATTGAAGCCCATGGAATCAAATGGACAGGGGCTTCATTGATTCGAAATTGGCTAAGTGACAGGAAACAGAGCAGTGGTGAAAGGTTGTTTTTCAGATTGGGGGGAGGTGTGCAATGGTCTTCCCCACGGGTCGGTCGGAGGAAAACTGCTTTTTTGATGTATATATTAATGACTTGGACTTGGGCGTACAGGTCACAATTTCAAAACTTGCAGATGACCCAAAACTTGGAAGTGTAGTGAACAGTGAGGTGGATAGTGATAAACTTCAAGAGAACATAGATATGCTGGTGAAATGGGCGGACACATGACGGATGGAATTTAATGCAGAGAAATGCGAATTGATGCATTTTGGCAGGAAGAATGAGGAGAGGCAATATAAACTAAATGGTACAATTCTAAAATGAGTGCATGAACAGAGAGACCTGGTTATACAAGTCGTTGAAGATGGCAGGACAGATTGAGAAGGCTGTTACAAAAGCATACGGGATCCTGGGCTTCTGATAAAGACACAGAGACCTATCAGAGGGATTGATAAACACACTTAGACATCTCGGAGGCATTGATAAACGCACTGGGATTTATCAGAGTGATTCATAATCACACTGCGACCTCACAGAGGAATTGATAAACACACTGCGATCGATCAGAGTGATCGATAATCAAACTTAGACCTCTCAGAGTCATTGATAAACACACTGGGGTCCATGAGAGTGATTGATAAACACAGTGGTATCTATAAGAGGAATTGTAAATCACATTGGGACCTATCAGAGTGATTGATGAACACTCTGGTACCTGTCACAGTGATGGTTAATTTAATAAGGACGTTTCAAAGACATTGGTAAGCTCACTGGGACCTGTCAAAGTTTAAACATAGTGGAGCCTATCAGAGGGATAAATAAACACATTGTGAATTATCAGAACGTTTCAATGAACACACTGGACCTATCAGATGGAGCGATAAACATACAGGCATATATTGGATCGATTGATGAAATAACTGACAACACTCAGAGGGATTGACAAACACACCTGGGGCCTATCAGAGTGATTGCATACCTCACGGGTTATTAGCGGGATTGATAAATAGACTGGGTCCTCGTAGAAGGATTGATCAACACATTGGGACTTGGGAGATGAATTGGTAAACCAATGGGAGCTTTCAGAAGGATGGATAAACACAGTGGGGCCGATCAGAGGGATTGATGAACACGGTGGGACCCATGAGAGGGATTGATATACACAGTGTGGCCTAACAGAGGGAATGATAAACACACAGGGAGCTATCAGAGTGATCGTTAAACACACTGGGACCTATCAGAGTGATTGATAAGTTTCCGCGGACATATCAGACGAATTGATAAACACACAGGGACAGAGAAGAATAATGGGACCTATCCAATGGATCGTTAAACATAGTGGAACCTATCAGAGGGATGGTTAAACAGTCTGCGACGCTTCATAGAGAGTCTGAAGCATATTGGGTTATTGACAGTGTAGGTGAGATAAATACCTGACAATGTTTCTGAGATTAGTATTGTGTCTGGGTTTGATATTGTGAATGAAGGTGAGGTCAGCAATATGACTGGGTTGAATATGTACAATGTAGGTGCGATCAGTGATATATGGGGGTTGGATATTTGCAGTGTGGTTACTAGACTCATAGAATCATAGAAATTTACGACACTGAAGGAGGCCATTGAAGTGCAAGCAAGTGTCTAATTCCACTTGCTAGCAATTCAAGTACATATCCAGGTACTTTTTAAATGTGATGATGTGGCGATTCCGGTGATGGACATGGGGTGGACAAATGTAAGGAGTCGCACCACACCAGGTTATAGTCCAACAGCGTTATTTGAAATCACAAGCTTTCAGAGCTTTGATCCTTTGTCAGGTGAAGTGAAGAGATGCATATAGGCACAGCATATATAGTCAGAGAACAATGCCTGGTGATTACAGATAATCTTTCGAACTGCCCTTTATCACACCTCGGCAGAGAGATAATCACAGCAATCAAAGGAGTGAATGGTGTTCAAACAGGTTCGTCAGGGAAACATTACATCCAAGAATACTGAGGTGGGGTCACAAGGGGTCAAATGTAGCAGATGCTGGGGTTTGTATTGAGAACAGATAACTTTTTTTTGCTGGAAATCGCAGCCGGTCCGGCCGCATCTGTGTATGGAGAACAAGCCAACGACGACTTGAGTCTGGATGACTCCAAGTCAGGTGGGGTTGCATCCTCTGGGTGAAAAACATTTCTCCTCAGCTGCACTCTAATCCTTCTACCAATTAGTTTAAATCTGTGCCCACTGGTTATTGAACTCTCGCTTAAGGGAAATAGGTGCATCGAAGAATCATTGAAAATTTACAGCACAGAAGGAGGCCATTCGACCCATTGTATCCGTGTCGGCAGAAAATGATCCGCCCAGCCTAATCCCAATTTCCAGCACTTGGTCCGTAGCGTTGTAGGTTATGGCACTTCAGGTGCACATCCAGGTACTTTTTTAAAGGAGTTGAGTGTTTCTCTCTCGATCACCTTTGCAGGCAGTTTGTTGGAGAACCCCACCACCATCTGGGTGAATAAATGTCTCCTCTGCTCCTCTCTAATTATCCTACCAATCACTTTAAATTTATGCCCCCTGGTTACTGACCATTCTGCTCAGGAAATAGGTCCTTCCTATCCACTCTATCTAGGCCCCTCATAATTTTGTATAGCTCAATTAAATCTCCCCACAGCCTCCTCTGTTCCAAAGAGCCGATACAACCTTTCCACATAGCTAAAATTCTCCAGTCCTGGCAACATCCTCGTAAATCTCCTCTGTACCCTCTCGAGTGCAATTACATCTTTCCTGTATTTTGGTGACCAGAACTGTACACAATACTCAAGCTGTGGCCTAACTGGTGTTGTATACAGTTCAAGCATTACCTTCCCTCTCTTATATTCTCTGCCTTGGCTAATAAAGGAAAGTATTCCATTTGGCATATTATCTAACTTATCTACCTGCCCGGCTACCTTCAGGGATCTGTGGACATTCAATCCAAGGTCCCTCATTTTCTCTACACCTTTCAGTATCCTCCCATTTATTGTGCATTCCCTTGTCTTGTTTGCTCTCCCCAAAAGCATTACGTCACACTTCTCCAGATTGTATTCCGTTTGCCACTTTTCTGCCCACCTGACCAGTCCATTGTTATCTTCAAGCAGTCTGCAGCTTTCCTCCTCCCTATCAACCACACGGCCAATTTTTGTATCATCTACAAACTTTTTAATCATGCCCACTACATTTAAGTCAAAATTAGTAATATATACCACAAAAAGCAAGGGACCTGGTGCAGAGCCCTGCGGAACCCCACTGGAAAAAGCCTTCCAGTCACAAAAACACCCGTCGACTAATACCCTTTACTTCCTTTGAGCCAATTTTGGATCCAACTTGCCACTTTCCCTTGGATCCAATGGGCTTTTACTTTTTTGACCAGTCTGCCACGTGGAACCTTGTCAAAAGCCTTGCTAAAATCCATGCAGACTACTTCAAATGTGCCACCCTCATCGACCCTCCTTGTTAACTCCTTAAAAAAATTCAAACAAGTTCGACAGACGCGACCTTCCCTTAACAAATCCACGTTGACTCTCCTTGATTAATCCGACCAATAGATGAGATCAGTCATGTGTCGGGGCTGGATATTGAAAGTGTTGGTGAGGTCAGTGATGTGCGTGTTGAATATTCACAGTGTTGGAAAGGTCAGTGATTTATATTGGGTGGATATTGACAGTGTAGATGAGGTCAGTGATTGGTCTGTGTTGTATGTTGACAGTGTAGCTGAGATCATTGCTGTGACTGGGGTTGATATTGAAAGTGTAGATGAGGTCAGTGATGGGTCTGTGTTGGATATTGACAGCGTAGGTCAGATCAGTGACGTGTCTGGGCTGGATATTGACAGTGTAGATGAAATCATTGATTTGTCTGGGCTGGATATTGACAGTGTCGGTGAGGTCAGTGATGTATCTGGGTTGGACATTGACTGTGTAGGTGAGGTCAGTGATGTGACTTGGGTGGATGTTAAGTGTACAGGTGAGGTCAGTGATGGGTCTTGTTTGGATAATGACAGTGTCGGTGAGATCATTGATTTGCCTGTGTTGCTTATTCACAGTGTAGGTGCGGGCATTGATGCGACTGGTTTCGATATTGATAATGAAGGTGAGGTCATTAAAGTGACTGGGGTGGATATTGACAGGGTAGATGAGGTCTGTGATGGGTCTGTGTTGGATATTGACAGTGTAGGTGAGATCAGTGATGTGTCTGGGCTGAATATTGACAGTGCAGGTAAAATGAGTGATGTGTTTCGCCTGGATATTGACAGTGTAGGTGAGATCAGTGATGTGTCTGGGCTGGATATTGACATTGTAGGTGAAATCATCGATTTGTCATGGCTGGATATTGACAGTGTCGGTGAGGTATGTGATGTGTCTGTGTTGGATATTGACAGTGTCGGTGAGGTCAGTGATGTGTCTGTGTTGGATATGGACAGTGCAGGTGAAATGACTGATGTGTCTCGCCTGGATATTGACAGTGTCGGTGAGGTCAGTGATGGGTCTCAGTTGGATATTGCCGGTATATTTGAGATCATTGATGAGTGTGTTGGATATCGACAGGGTAGAGGCTAAGAGGATGTGTCCCCTGGCTGGATAGTCTAGAACGAGAGGGCATAGTCTTAAAATAAGGGGTTGATCATTTAAGAATTAGATGAGGAGGAATTTCTTCACTCAGAGGGTTGTAAATCTTTGGAATTCTCGATCCCAGAGGGCATATGCAAGGCTGATATAGATAGATTTTTTGACTCTCTGGAAATCAAGGGATATGGGGATCGGGCGGGAAAGTAGAGTTGAGGTCGAAGATCAGCCATGATCTCATTGAATGGCGGAGCAGGCTCGAGGGGCCAAATGGCCTACTCCTGTTCCTTTTTCTTATGTTCTTGTGCCAGTGTTGTGTCTGAGCTGGATGAAAGTGCAGGTGCAGTCAATGGTACAGACTCGTTCTCTGTCCCTATCCCTCTGTTTCCCTTTCCATCTGTCAGTCTCTCTCTGTCCCTCTATCCATTTGTTTCCCTTGATCTTTTTGTCTCTCTCTCTCTTTCCCTTTTCCGTCTTTCTCTTTGTCTCTCTCATTGTCCATCTCACTGTTTCTGTCTCTCTCTCTCTGTCTCAGTCTCACTGTCTCTGTCACTCTCTCCGTCTCAGTCTCTCTCTGTGTTTGCCTCTGTCTCTCTGTCTCAGTCTCTCTCTCTATCTCAGTCTTTCTGACTCTCTCTGTCTGTCTCTGTCCCCCACTCTCTCTCTCTATCTGTCTCTACCCCTCTCTCTCTCACTGCATCTATCTCTCTCTCTGTATCTCTGTCTCTGTGTCTTTATCTTTCACTCTCTCTGTCTCTCTCTGTTTGTCTCTATCCCTCCCTCCCTCTCACACACACACACACACACACACACAATGGCTGTCTCACTGTCTCGCTCTCTGTCTCATCATCTCGGTCTCCCTCTCTGTCTGTCTCTATATCGCACTCTCTATCCCCCTCACAAAACTTCTCACACACACTCTCCCTCTTACTGTCTCTGTCTCACTCTCCCTCTCTCTCAATCTCGCTACCCCTCTCTCTCTATTACCCTCTCTCTCGCTCTGTCTCTATCCCTCACTCTCACTCTCTCCCTCTATCTGGTGGATCGGTACCTGTATTTCGTGCATCAGCTCCTGCTCTGTTTCTAGCAATTCCCTATTTTACCGCAGAAGTTCTGCGCTGCCCAATCTCTCTCTCTCTCTCTCTCTGGTTTGTAATGGTCCCTGTGTGCTGGTAATATGTTTCAGTTCCTGTGTTAATGTTTGCTTATCTTGCCGCTGTTTTCTGTCTTTTACTGGATGAACCCTGACTGTGGACTTTCCAACAGATGCTGCCAACATCTGCTTGTCGATTTCAGGAGCCGAGCTGTGTTCAAGCGACATGTTTTTTGGATCCAGTCACCAATCCCCGTGTAATTCTTTCCGCTTCGCATTTCTACCCTTAATCTTTAAACGGGCAGTTAAACGAGCCGGTTAATCAGCTGAATGTACAAGATTATCATGTGGTGTTTAATTGACAGGAATTTAATTACTGGATTTCGGAAGATTCCCCATCTTTTTGCACACTCATTTAAATATAATGTTATACATTACTCTTGACAGCACTTACCAATCTGCTGTGTGCAACTGACTGCAAGGAACATGATGTGACCTCCCCGCCCTCTCCCCCCCTCGAGGGGGTTTCTTCCTCTCCAGAAATAGGAGCTCTCCTCAGTGCATCGTGTGAGAGGGACTGGGAACGAAAGGCTGCAGGACCAACCGACTCACGCCATGCATAATAGACAGTTAGTGAGGATTGTCTACCCGATAATTGCTGCTGTTTCTATCCCAGGTCAGTGACTGTGTGTTGCTGCTGTTGCTGATAATGTAAGATTGTGGTCTTTACCTGTTTGTCCTATTTGTGATATCAGTTCAACCAATGCCACATTTCACATGTTCACTCAACTCCTTTACACAAAGTATACTAATGTGAATCTCCAGTGTAAGTGCCGCTGCGCCCAGATCTGTCTGACAAACTATGATCCAGACCGCGCCCTCGCTCCAGATGACAGGTTTCTGACTGGGTCTGAGCTCCGCACTGACTGCAGCAAACGGATCCTGACAGATGCACTTTCGATTCTGTCTGTGCCGGTCTCTTTTTCCTCCTGTTTCAGCTTCGCGTATCCTGCTGTCCTGCTCTTTTCTACTTTAATGCAATAACTGGAATCCACAAATTGCAATAACATTAGCCAGATTCGATTGTATCGCCAGTCATTGCTTTCAAACTGTTTAATATTGTGATTAACGGGCGTTGCTCGGGTTATATTGAGCAGTGCAGATTGACTGAGCTCCTCCCATCTCTCGCTGTCTGTCTCTGTCTGACTCTATCTCACTCTCTCCCTCTCTCTCTCTCTCTGGGTCTTTCTCTGTCTCTGACTGTCTCTGTCTCTCCCTCTCTGTCTTGCACTCTGTCTCTCTTTCTTCGCTCTCTCTCTGTCTCTGGTTCTCTGTCTCTCTCTCCCTCTCTGTCTGTCTCGCTCTCTGCCTTTCTCTTTTTCTCTCTCTCTCTCACTCTCTCCATGTCATTCTTTCTCTGACTCGCTTTCTCCCTCTTTCTATTTTTCCCTCTCTCCTCTGAATTCAGTCCCCTCCTATCGTCCCTTAATCTCTCCCTCCATATAAGCTCCCGTCCCTTTATTCACAGTCACCCCCTCGACCTTGTCATCCCACGTGGCCTCTCCAATCACATCATGGATAAGGCCCTCTCTGATACCCAATTTGTAACCCTCTCCACCCACATCCCCTTTCACCCTCCCAGCCCTATTTCCATCAGTGTTTCCCCTGGAAAAAAATTCTCCCTCAAGTCACTTACAACGACAGTTTCAAATTCCCAAATGTTTCACCGTTGGCCCTCCATTCACCACGAACTTCCTGCAACGACCGATCTGCTCAATCATACCCTCACCTCATTCTTTGGTGCCATTTTCCCCATTAAAACCACTACTCTTTCTCACCCTGGTCGTTCCCCCTGGTACGGCCCCCATATCCAGTACCTTAAGTCCAAGGGGCGCAGACGTAAAAGTTTATGGCGGACGAATGGTTTAACCATTTATCGCCTGATCTCTCTGTTCCAGTACTCCTTTTAGAGTTGTGCCCTCAAGTATATATTGCCTCTCCTCGTTCTTCCTACTGAAATGTATCACTTAGCATTTTACTGCATTAAATTTCATACACTGCCACATGTCTATCTGTGCCCTTTGATCATCTGCCTTATTCACTATACTTCTTGTATTGAGGTATATACCTTGAAGCACTGCCAAACTCTTCAGTTCTTTATTTTCTTACATTTTTTCACTCTGCCTTCCAAACTCACTTGCTAACTTTCTGCATTCTTTCTCCAGTTCTGATTCTGTGCAATCTGAATCGACACTCAGCTTCCCAAGTTAGTTTAAACACTCCCCAACAGCACGAGCAAATCTCCTCGCAAGGATATTGGTCCCGGCCCAGTTGAGGTGAAAAACGTCCGGCCTGCACAGGTCCCACCTCCTCCAGAATCGGTCCCAATGACCCAGAAATCTAAAGCCCTCCCTCCACCATCATCTCTCCCGCCACAATGTTTTTTATGAAAGGGAAATCATGTTTGACAAATCTAATGGAGTTTTTTTGAGGATGTAACCCAGTAGATAAGGGAGCACCAGTGAATGTGATGTATTTGGATTTTCAGAAGGCCTTTGATAAAGTCGCACATAAGATGTTAGTGTGCAAAATTAAAGCACATGGGATTTCTGGTAATATACTGGCATGGATTGAAAATTGGTTGACAGACAGGAAACAGAGAGTAGGAATAAATTGGTCTTTTTCAGGGTGGCAGGCAGTGATTCGTGGGGTACCGCGGGGATCAGTGATTGAGCCCCAGCTATTCACAATATATATCAATGATTTGGATGAGGGAACCAAATGCAATATTTCCAAGTTTGCTGACGACACAAACTAGGTGGGATCGTGAGTTGTAAGGAGGGTGCAAAGAGGCTTCAAGACGATTTAGAGAAGTTGAGGGAGTGGGCAAATACATGGCAGTTGCAGTATAATGTGGTTGAATGTGAAGTTATCCACTTCGGAAGGAAAAACAGAAAGGCAGAATATTATTTAAATGGTGATAGATTGGGAAATGTTGATGCACATAGGGACCTGAGTATCCCTGTACACCAGTACTGAAAGCAAACATGCAGGTGCAGCAAGCAGTTAGGAATGCAAATGGTATGTTGGCCTTCATTGCAAGAGGATTTGAGTACAGGAGCAAGGATGCCTTACTGCAGTTATACAGGGATTTGGTGAGACCACACCTGGAGTATTGTGTGCAGATATGGTCTCATTACCGAAGAAAGGATGTACTTGCCATCGAGAAAGTGCAGCGAAGGCTCACCAGACTGATTCCTGGAATGGCAGGAGTGTCGCATGAGAAGAGATTGGGTCGAATCGTCCTGTATTCACTCGAATTTAGACGAATGAGAGGGGATCCCTTTTAAACACTTAAAATTCTGACAGGTCTAGACAGACTGGATGCAGTTAGGATGTTTCCTGTGGCTGGGGGGCCCAGAAGAACGGGTCACAGTCTCAGCATAAGGGTGAGAATAGTTCGGACTGTGATGAGGAGAAATTTCTGCACTCAGAAGATGGTGAACCTGTGGAATTCTCCACGACAGAAGGCTGTGCAGGCCAAGTCACTGATAGATAGATTTGAAGACACAAAAGGCATCAAGAGATATGGGGAGAGGGCGGGTATATGGTATTGAGATTAAGGATCAGCCACAATCATATTCAATGGTGAAGCAGGCTCGAAGGGCCAAATGGCCTGCTCCTCATCCTATTTTCTCTGTTTCTATCTGTTTCTATTTGTTAGCACTATCCAAGGCTGTGGATCATTCTCCATTTGATAACAATGCCGAAGTCCAGAGATCAGTCATTGCTTGATAGCACTGGCCAGGATATGGAATCATAGAAAATTTATGGCACAGAAGTAGGCCATTCGACCCATCGTGTCCGTGTCGGCTGAGAAACAAGCCACCCAGCTGAAAAGCACTTTCCCATATTTAGTCCGTATAACTGCAGGTCACGGCTCTTCAGCTGCACATCCAGGTATTTTATAAATGAGTTGAGGGTTTCTGCCTCTCTCACCCACTCATGCAGTGAGTTCCAGACCCCCACCACACTCTGGGTGAAAAATGTTTTCCTCATTTCCGCTCTAATCCTTCTCCCAATCACTTTAAATCCATGCCCCTTGGTTATTGACCACTCCACCAATGGTCATATGTCCTTCTTATTCACTCTATCTAGGCCCCTTATAATTTTGAACACCTCAATCAAATCACCCCTCAATCTCCTCTGTTCCAAGGAAAACAACCCCAGCTGATCCAATCTGTCATCTTAGCTAAAATTCTCCCATCCTGGAAACATCCTCGTAATCTTCTCTGCACCCTTCCTAGTGCAATTACATCCTTCCTGTATTGTGGTGACCAGAACTGTACGCAATACTCAAGCCGTGGTCTAACAGTTCCTGCATAACATTCCTGCTTCTATATTCTATGCCTCGGCTAATAAAGGAAAGCGTTCCATATGCCTTCTTAACCACCTTATCGACCTGTCCTGCTTCCAACAGGGATCTGTGGACATGCACTCCAAGGTCCCTCACTTCCTCTCAGTATCCTCCCATTTTCGGTGTATCCCCTTGCCTTGTTTGCCCTCCTCAAATGCATTACCTCACACTTCTCCGGATTGAAATCCATTTGCCACTTTTCTGCCCATCTGTCCAGTCGATTGATATTTTCCTGGAGTCTACAGATTTCCTCGTCACTATGAACCACACGGCCTATTCTTGCTTCATTCGTAAATTTTATAATCATAGAATCATAGAATCATAGAAGTTTACAATATGGAAATATCCCCTACCTTTAAGTCCAAATCGTTAATGTATTCCACAAAAAGAAAAATGTCTAGTACCGAGCCCTGTGGCACCCCACTGGAAACAGCCTTTCAGTCGCAAAAACACTCTTCGTCCATTACACTTTGTTTTCTGCCACTGAGTTAATTTTGGATCCAATTTGCCACATTCCCTTGGATCCCATGCGCCTTCTCTTTTTTGACCAATCTGCCATGTGGGACATTAGGTGAGTCTCCATTTGGTAGCATCGTCCAGGCCGGGAGTTCAGTGGCCATTTGTTAAAATTTTCCTATCTAAAGTGCAGTGTCAATTTCAAATCACTGTCTTGGTCCAGAGATCAGTCTCCATTTGATAGACCGTCCAGGTCTCGAAATCAATGTCCATTTCATAGAACGGTTCAAGACTCGGTATCAGTGGTCATTTGATAGCACGGTTGAAGACTGGGTATCAGTGGCCATTTGATCGCACTGTCTAGGCCTGGACATCAGTCTTCATTTGATAGCACCGTCCAATTTCCAGTCTTCAGTTTCCATTCCATGGCATTGTCCTGGTCTGGTGTTCAATCACCCTTTGATAGCGCTGCCCAGTCCAGAGATGAGTCTCCATCTGGTAGCACTGCCAGTTCTATGGATCAGTCTCTATTCGAAAGCAAAGCCCTGGTTTGTGGATCAGTGTCCATTTCATAGCACTGCCCAAGTCCAGAGGATCAGTCACCATATGATACTGCTGACCAGGACTGCGGATCAGTCTCCATTTGATAGCGCTGGCCGGTTCAGGGAATCAGAATCCATTTGAAAGCACTGTCCAGGTCAGGAGATCGGTGTCCATTTGATGGCACTGCCCAGGTCCGGAGATCGGTGCCTATTAGATAGAATTACAAGGTCAAGACATCAATGTTCATTTGACAGCAATATCTGCTCTAGAGTTCAGGCTCCATTTGATAGCACTGTCCAGGCCTGAAGTTCGGACGGGTTGGACCACAACAGAGCTGGGACTAATGTCCTCTTTGGGGAGGTTAACGAGTGCTGTGGGGGAGGGTTTACACTAATGTGACAGGGGGATAGGCACCAGGATGTAGCATTACAAAGCACAAGCAAGGTGCACAAATAGAACTAGAGTAAGAAATATTACAGTATTAGGTGGGATCAGACTAAGAGAGAATACGAGAAGATCTAAGATAGCTTTGAAGGGCATGTGTGTAAACGCACGAAGCGAGGTAAATAAGGTTGGTGAACTTCAGGCACAAATAGCCACATGGGAATATGATGACGTGGCTCAAAAAAGGGCAGGATTGGGTACGAAACATTCCTGGACACAAGGTGTTCAGGAAAGATAGGGAAGGAATCAAAGGAGGCAATGACAGTATTAATCAGTGGGGGAACATTTAGGGAATAGTGATCATAGTATCATTAGGTTTAGATGAGTTATGGAAAAGGAAAAGTATCAATCTGGAGCAAAAATAGGTAATTGGAGCAGTGCCAATTTCAGCCCACTTCTGTGCTGTGTCTTTTCTATGGTTCTAATTAGAATCGAAGATTGACAGGCAAAATTGTCAACAACAATGGGCAGCATTTAAAGAGGAGATGGTTCGGGTACAGACTGGGTACATTCCCACGAGAGAGAAAGATGAGGCAACTGAAGCTAGAGCTCTCTGGATGACGAAAGAGATCGAAACTAAGATGAAGCAGAAAAAAGGGGGCGTTTGACAGCTATCAGGTTGACAATACAAATGAGAACCAGGCTGAATATAGGAAGTTCAGAGGGGAAGTTGAAAATGAAATAAGAAGGATAAAAAGAGAGTACGAGAATAGACTGGTGGCTTACTTAAAAGGGAATCCAAAAGTCTTCTGTAGGCATATAAACAGTAAACGGGTAGCAAGAGGAGGGGTGGGGTTGATTGGGACCAAATAGGAGATCTTCAGACGGAGGCAGAGGAGATGGCAGAGTTACTAAATGATTACTTGGCACCTGTCTTTACCAAGTAAGAAGAGGCTGACAAAGTCACAGTAGAAGGCGAGGAATTTGAGATACTGGATGGGATAAAATTTGATAAAGGAGGTACTTGAAAGGTTGATTGTATTTAAAGTAGATAAGTCACCCGGTCCGAATGGGATTAATCCGATGTTGCTGAGGGAAGTAAGGGTGGAAACTGCAGAGGTACAGGCCATAATCTTCCAATCATCCTCAGATACGGGGGTGGTGTCAGAAGCCTGGAGAATTGCAAATCTCAAAAAAGGGTGTAAGGATAAACCTAGCAATTGCAGGCCAGTCAGTTTATCTCGGTGGTGGGGAAGCTTTTAGAAACTATAATTCGGGATAAAATTAACAGTCACTTGAACAAGTGTGGATAAATTAAGGAAAGTCAGCACGGATTTGTTCAAGACAAGTCGTGTTTCACTAATTTGTTTTAAGTATTTGGATGAGTTAAGAGAAAGGGTTGATGAAGGCAATGCGGTTGATGTTGTGTACACGGATAGCAAATGGCGGTTGATAAAGTGCCGCATTATAGACTTTTCATCAAAGTTGAAGCCAATGGAATAAAAGGGGCAGTGGCAACGTGCATACGAAATTGGCTACGTGACATGAAACAAGAGTGTTGGTGAACGGCTGTTTTTCGGACTGGAGGTAGGTTCACAGTGGTATTCCCTGTACAAGACCACTGATTTTCTTGATATATATTAATGACTTGGACTTGGGTGTACAGGGCACAATTTCAATATTTGCAGAAAACAAATGCTGATACCCATTGATTTCAATTTTACTCGGGTTTCTTGCTGCAACACTCGGTCAAATGCGGCCTTGTTGTGAAGGTCAGTCATTCCCAGCTCACCTCTGTCATTCAGCTCTTTTGTCCATGTTAGGACCAAGGCTGTGATGAGATCTGGAGCCAAGTGGTCCTGAAGGAACCAAAACTGAGCATTGGAAAGCAGGTTGTTGGTGAGTAAGTGCTGCTTGATAGCACTGTCGACGACACTTTCCATCACTTTGCTGATGATTGAGAATAGACTGATGGGCCAGTAATTGACCAGTTGGGATTTGTCCTGCTATTTGTGGACAGGGCATACCTGGGCAATTTTCCACATTGTCAGGTGGATGCCAGTGTTGTAGCTGTACTGGAACAGTTTGGCTAGAGGCGCGGCTCGTTCTGGAGACACAAGTCTTCAGCACAACAGCCGGGATGTTGTCCGAGCCCAGAGCATTTGCTGCATCCATTGCACTCAGCCGTTTATTGATATCACGTGGAGTGAATCGAATTGGTTGAAGACTGACTTCTGTGACGGTGGCGATATCGGTACCAACGACACAGGTAACAAGAGGGATGAGGACCTGCAAGCATAATATAAGGAGTTAGGATATAAGTAAAAAAGCAGGGCCTCAGGATTACTCCCAGTGCCACGTGCTATTGACGATATGAATAGGAGAATACAACAGATGAATGCGTGGCTGGAGGGTTGGTGCAGGAGGGAGGGATTCAGATTCCTGAGGAATTGGGACCGATTCTGGGGAAGGTGGGACCTGCACAAGCCGGACGGGTTGCACCTCAACAGATCCGGGACTAATATCCTTGCAGCGGGGAGGGGCGGTCGCTACTGGTGTTGCGGAGGATTTAAACTAGTGGCAGGGGGATGGGAACCTGAGCAGGGAGTCAGAAGAGAATAAAGTTGAGAAAAGCAAAAGTGGGGAGGACACAGGCGAAATTTACATTACGAAGAGTACAAATAGCTGTTCAAGAAAAAATTGAAAGGGAAAAGCATAGAGCAGCAGAAATAAAGTGTACTTTAGACACTATAGATGAATTGAAAACTAAAAGGTGCAAAGCGATTAACCCAACATCAAAGCTGAAGGTCAGGCGAGGGTGTGTGGCTCAACTAAGAGTTCTATAAACGAACGGAAGGAGGATAAGGAATAAATTAAATGAACTGCAGGCACAAATTCAAATTGGAAGGTATGGCATCATAGCTATTACTGAGACATGGCTGCAGGATGGTCAGGATTGCGAACTAAATATACCAGGTGATAAGGTCTGCAGGGGAGATAGCGAAAATGGAAGAGGGGGAAGAGTAACCTCAGTGAATAGAGAAGAAATCACTTCAATGATAAAGGAGGATATAACGAGGGGTAAGCAGCCAACAGAGACCTTATGGGTTGAATTGAGAAATAAGAAAGGATCTAAGACTATAGTGGGAGTTGTGTATCGGACCCCTGGCAGCAGCTCTGAAGTGCTAGATTGTGTAAATGCAGAGATTATACAAGCGTGTAACAAAGGCATAGTGGTCTTAATGGGGGACTTTAACCTTCACATAGATTGGGAAAAATGTAAGGAATCTTACAACACCAGGTTATGGTCCAACAGTTTTATTTGAAAATCACAAGCTTTCGGAGCGAACCTCCTTCGTCAGGTGAGTGAAGGGTTCGAGAACCCTTTAGAACCCTTCACTCACCTGACGAAGGAGGTAAGCTCCGAAAGCTTGTTTATTTCAAATAAAACTGTTGGACTGTAACCTGGTGTTGTAAGATTCCTTCCATTTGTCCACCCCAGTCCATCACCGACATCTCCACATCATAGATTGGGAAAAGCAGACTAGCAACTATCAGAAATGTAGCGAATTTCTTGAGTTTGTCCGCGATACTTTTCTACAGCAGTCTGTCCTGGAGGCAACAAGGGGACAAGCCATACTATATTTAGTAATGAATAATGAACCAGATTTAGTTAACAGCTTAACTGTGCGTGAACATCCATCCAATAGCGATCATAACATGATCCAGTTCAAAGTAGTGTTTGAAAGGGAAAAAAGTAAATCAGCTGCTAAGATTCCAGACTTGGGTGAGGCCGGCTTCATTGCGGTGAGGCAGAGACTGTCCACAGTAAACTGGACAAATTTATTAATGGGTAAAACGACTGATGATCAGTTGGAAATGTTCAAAAAACTTTTAACGAGATACAGAATCGGTTTATACCCCTGAGGGTCAAGAAGTCTAATTCCTAAAAAAAACAGCCATGGACAAATAAGGAGGTAAAGGACAGTATAAGACATAAGGAAAGGGCATAAAAAAGGCAAAACAATCGCACAGGTCCCGGCGAATGGGAAAGGTACAAAGATCAACAAAGGGTCAGAAAACAGATAGTAAGAGCAACAAAAGAAGAGAATGAAAAGAAACTTGCAAGGGATATCATATCCAATACGAAGAACTTTAATAGTTATATTAGGAAAAAGAAGGTGATCAGAAGCAGCGTTGGCCCCTAAAAAACTGAAAGTAAGGATATTGTCATTGACAATGGGGAAATGGCGGACTTTTTGAATTTTACATTGCATCAGTATTTACAGTAGAAAAAGAGGACAGCATGCCTGATATCCCAAGAAAATTAATATTGAATCGGAGACAGGGATTCAATCAAATTAACATAAGTAAAGCAACAGCAATGAAGCAAATAACAGTACGAAATTTGCTTGAGTTCTTCGAGGATATAACGTATAGGGTGGATAAAGGGGAACCAGTGGACGTAGTGTATTACTTAAGATAAAAAATCACGGGATTGGGGGTAATATTCTGGCATGGGTGGAGGATTGGTTATCGAACAGGAAGCAGAGAGTTGGGATAAATGGTTCATTTTCGGACTGGCAACCAGTAACCAGTGGTGTTCCACAGGGGTCGGTGCTGGGTCCCCAACTCTTTACAATCTATATTAACGATTTGGAGAAGGGGACCGAGTGCAACATATCAAAATTTGCAGATGATACAAAGATGGGAGGGAAAGTAGAGAGTGAGGAGGACATAAAAAACCTGCAAGGGGATATAGACAGGCTGGGTGAGTGGGCGGAGATTTGGCAGATGCAATATAATATTGGAAAATGTGAGGTTATGCACTTTGGCAGGAAAAATCAGAGAGCAAGTTATTTTCTTAATGGCGAGAGACTGGAAAGTACTGCAGTACAAAGGGATCTGGGGGTCCTAGTGCAAGAAAATCAAAAAGTTGGTATGCAGGTGCAGCAGGTGATCAAGAAAGCCAACGGAATGTTGGCTTTTATTGCTAGGGGGATAGAATATAAAAACAAGGAGGTATTGCTGCAGTTATATAAGGTATTGGTGAGACCGCACCTGGAATACTGCATACAGTTTTGGTCTCCATACTTAAGAAAAGACATACTTGCTCTCGAGGCAGTACAAAGAAGGTTCACTCGGTTAATCCCGGGGATGAGGGGGCGGACATATGAGGAGAGGTTGAGTAGATTGGGACTCTACTCATTGGAGTTCAGAAGAATGAGAGGCGATCTTATTGAAACATATAAGATTGTGAAGGGTCTTGATCGGGTGGATGCAGTAAGGATGTTCCCAAAGATGGGTGAAACTAGAACTAGGGGGCATAATCTTAGAATAAGGGGCTGCTCTTTCAAAACTGAGATGAGGAGAAACTTCTTCACTCAGAGGGTGGTAGGTCTGTGGAATTTGCTGCCCCAGGAAGCTGTGGAAGCTACATCATTAGATAAATTTAAAACAGAAATAGACAGTTTCCTAGAAGTAAAGGGAATTAGGGGTTATGGGGAGCGGGCAGGAAATTGGACATGAAGCTGAGTTCGGATTGGTCAATGCCCTGTGGGTGGCGGAGAGGGCCCAGGGGCTATGTGGCCGGGTCCTGCTCCGACTTCTTGTGTTCTTTAGATTTGTGGTTGGGATCAGATCAGCCATGATCTTATTGAATGGCGGAGCAGGCTCGAGGGGCCGATTGGCCTACTCCTGCTCCAATTTCTTATGTTCTTATGTTCTTATGAAAGAGTGACAAATCCCCAGGACGAGATCGTTTCCATCTCAGAGTTTTAAAGGAAGTAGGTGAGCACATTGCAGATGCCCTAACTATAACCTTTCAAATTAAGGGGTGATCTGATCGAAGTTTATAAGATATTAAGGGGAACAGATCGGGTGGATAGAGATAAACTATTTCCGCTGGTTGGGGATTCTAGGAGTAGTGGGCACAGTCTAAAAATTAGAGCCAGACCTATAGTGAGTCAGATTAGAAAACATTTCTACACGCAAAGGGTAGTGGAAGTTTGGAACTCTCTTCCACAAACGGCAATTGGTGCGAGCTCAATTGCTAAATTTAAATTTGAGATCGATAGTTTTTTGGCAACCAAATGTATTAAGGGATATGGGCGAAAGGCAGATATATGGAGTTTGATCACAGGTCAGCCATGATCTTATCAAATGGCGGAGCAGGCTCGAGGGGCTGAATGGCCTACTCCTGTTCCTATATTCCTATGTTCCTATGGTATCAGGAGGAGGCCTGGATGGATCATCCACTTGGCACTTCTGACTGAAGATGATTGCAAACGCTTCAGCCTTGTCTTTTGCACTAACTGCTGGACTCTGCCTTCATTGAGGATGGGGATGTTCACAGAGCCTCCTCCTCCCGTTAGTTGTTTAATGCTCCATCACCATACACGACTGGATGTGAAAGGACTGCAGAGCTTTCATCTGATCTGTTGGTTGTGGGATCGCTTAGCTCTGTCTAAAGCAATCTAGTTCGAATATTTAGCATGCATGTCGTCCTGTGTTATAGCTTCACCAGACAGGCAACTCATTTTTACGTGCTTCTGGTGATGCTCCTGGCCTGCTCTTCTCCACTGCTCATTGAATCAGGGTTGATCACCTGGATTGTTGGTAATGGTAAAGTGAGGAATATGCCGGGCCAAGTGGTTACAGATTGTGCTGGAATACAATTTTGCTGCTGCTGATGGCCCACAGCGCCTCGTGGATGCCCTGATTTAAGCTGCTTGATCTGTTCTGAATCAATCCCATTTAGCATGCTTTAGTGTCACACAACACGACGGACGGTGTCCTCAGATTGAAGACGGGCCTTCGCCTCCACCAGGACTGTGCGCTGGTCACTCCTATCAATACTGTCATGGAGAGTTGCATCTGCAACTGGTAGATCTCTGATACCACCCTTACCTCCTGTAGCAACCATGATTCACCCCATGCTCTTCATCTAATTCTATCCTATGCAATTTATCTAACGCCTTCTCCTTTTCTGTGACTCGGGCAGCATCCTCATCTTCAGTGAAGATAGAAGGAAAGTATTCATTTAGATCCTCGGCAATACCCTCACCTTCCACAAGGTGATTAGTGTTTTGGCCCCACCCTGCCTTTCATTATCCATTCACTCACTCATTCTGGTGGACTGGTGTCTCTTATTTTCTAATAATTTGCCAATCTCTTTTTTACTAAATTTGTCTCCATTTTATGGAACTGTCCAGATCTGAGGTTCAGTCTCCATTTGATGGCACTCACCAGGTCTGGGGTTTAGACTCCAATTCATGGCACTGTCCAGTTCTTGGGATCAGTCTCCATTTGATGGCACTGCCCAGGTCTGGGGTTCGGTCTCTATTTGATGGCACTGCCCAGGTTTGGGGTTCGGTCTCCATTTGATTGCACTGCCCAGGTCTGGGGTTCAGTCTCCTTTTGATGGCACTGCCCAGGTCTGGGTTTCATTCTCTATTTGCTGAATACATTAAGCTCAATATAAATTTCTCTCAAAATCCTGTGCAATCTTTGTTGTCAATCTGATGAGTAATTTTCCTGATATTTTTTGTTCCGATTTCTCTCAGTTAACCTGCTGGTGATCCTGATCTTATCCCGGGGAAAGTGTGGTCTGTCTCGATGCATCTCCTGTTACCTCGTGTCCATGGCAGCGGCTGCTCTAACCGTTATCCTCACTGCTGTGATACTGAACCGTATTGTCACTCTTTATTTCATGAATATATTCATAAACAGCGTTACGATGTGTGGTCTCGGTGACTGCCTCACTCATGCAGCCACAGACTGTTCTGTCTGGTTCACCGTCGCTTTCACCTTTGATCGATTTGTGGCCATTTGTTGCCAGAAGCTGAAAACGAAATATTGCACCGCGAGAACAGCGGCTGTGGTTCTCGGAACAGTGAGTGTGTTGAGCTGTTTGAAGAACATCCCTTGGTATTTTCGGTATCAAGTTATTTATTTATTTTCCACGCCGGTATTTTGCCTGGTGAGGTTCAGCTACTACACCTCACCCCTGTGGAAAGCATTCGACTACTTTCATCGTGCGTTAACTCCACTGCTCCCGTTCGTGCTGATTCTGCTCCTCAACGTTCTGACGGTCAGACGCATTTTACTGGCGAGTCGAGTGCGCAAGGGTCTCCGGGGGAAGCGTGATCGGGAGAATCACAAGGACACAGAGATGGAGAATCGCAGGAAGCCCATCGTTCTTCTCTTCAGCATATCTGCAAGCTTCATACTGTTGTGGGTGACACAAGCTGTGTCCACCATCCACGAACGAATTGTGTTAAATAAATTCACTGATCAAATCTTCGGCAACCATCTTCCAGGCGGCTTCCGTGACTTTGGGGCGATACTGCAACTCCTCAGTTCCTGCAGTAACACCTGCATCTACGTCTTGACTCAGACCAAAGTCAGACAGGAGTTTAAGAATGTGCTCACTTATCCCTTTGTTCTGATTCTCCAGTTGTTTAAATAAACCCAAGAGCTGACCGCTCTCCTGCACTCGAAGTGAGATTGTTTCACATTCCATCTCAGAAAGCACATCCCAGCTCCTGTTACTGGAGACACAAAACATCGCAGAAACTGTTGAAATCATGTGGCATTTTAAAGCTAATCCAAGGATACCTGGCTTCGAACACACTTAACGCTGACTGACAGTATTGTGAAGAATTGTTGAGTAGGATTCTCAGCTTGAATGGAAATCTTTAATCTTTGATGAAAAACAAAAAGAGAAACGTAAAATTTATCATCAGTGTCATCATAAGTGAGACTTCTCTGCGGCCTCTAGTTTGACCCGCCCCTCTCCCCCGACCCGCCCTTCCACCTCAAATTCCTCCTCGATCTGCCCCCCCCCCAACTCCCACCAATCCGACCTCACATGCCCCCCCCCCCCGAAAAAACCACCCTGCCCCCTCACATGGCCCTTGCCCCTCGACCTCCAACCGACCGCGCCCTGTGGAGGGTAACTAGATAAAGAACCACGTCCATGTCTGGTTGGAAACAATGAACGAAGCAATTGTTCAGGAAAATACCTGTGTTCATTTTTATTCTACGTCAGCTAATTTCAAGCTGGAATATTATGGACAGAAAAAACATCCTTTGTTCCCATGAACACAATTCATGTTGGCAAAGTGGCTGTTCATTTGAGATGTACAAACAGAACAAAAACCTAAAACTGAGACTGTAGATTCTGTAAATCTCACAATCAATACCATTTGTGCACATCATATCCAATAGGGCTCAAAGAATAGACTGGTGCCAAGTCAATAGGTAGCACTGTTAAGATCCATTAGATCCTCTGAAATGTTCAATGAAACAATGAAACGTGGCTAAAGAGTTGGTGCAGGAGGGAGGGTTTCAGTTTCCTGGATCACTGGGCCTGCTTCTGGGGAAGGTGGGACTTGTACAAGTCGGACGGGTTGCACCTGAACCAGAGCGGGACAAATATCCTTGCGGGGAGGCTTGCTAGCACTGTTGGGAGGGGGGGTTTAAACTAACTTGGCAGGGGGATGGGATACAGAGTGGAGCTACAATAGGGGGTGATGTGCAGCCAAATATAGAGAAAAAAACAAGTCAGCTTGGAAGACAGGGCAAATATGTAAGGGCAAGGCTGGATGGCATCTATTTTAATGCAAGGAGTCTTGCGAATAAGGTGGATGAACTGAAGGCGTTGATAAACACATGGGAGTATGATATTGTTGCTGTCACAGAGACATGGTTGAGGGAGGGGCAAGACTGGCAGCTCAATATTCCGGGGTACAGAATCTTCAGGCGAGACAGAGGGGGAGGTATAAGAGGAGGGGGGGGGGGTCGCAATATTAATTAAAGAATCAATTACTGCCATAAGGAGGGATGATATATTAGCAGGTTCCTCTAATGAGGCCATATGGGTGGAGCTTAAAAACAAAAAGGGGGCAAGCACTTTGATGGGAGTGTACTATAGGCCCCCAAACAGTCAGGGGGAGAGCGAGGAACAGATATGTAGACAAATCTCAGAAAATTGTGCAAATAATAGGGTAATAATCGTGGGGGATTTCAACTTCCCCAATATTAACTGGGATACTCAGAGTGTAAAAGGCTTAGAGGGTACAAAATTCTTAACGTGCATCCAGGAGAGCTTTTTGAGCCAGCATGTAGAAAGTCCTACAAGAGAGGGGGCGGTACTGGACCTAATTCTAGGGAATGTGGCCGGCCAAGTGGAAGAAGTGCTCGTAGGTGAGCACTTTGGTGACAGTGACCATAATTCGGTGAGATTTAAGGTGGTCATGGAAAAGGACAGGGAGGGGCCGGAAATAAAGGTTCTAAATTGGGGGAAGGCCGATTTTAATAGGATAAGGCAGGATCTGGCCAAAATGGACTGGGATCAGCTGCTTGTAGGAAAATCCGCATCGGAGCAATGGGAGTCTTTCAGAAGGGAGATTGAGACCATACAATGGCAACATGTTCCCGTAAAGGTCAAGGGTGGTTCCAAGAACTCCAGGGAACCTTGGATGTCAGGGGATATACGAGAATGGATTAGGAAAAAAAGAAGGGCTTTTGGCAGATACAAAAGGCTAAAGACGGAGGAAGCCCTAGAGGAGTACAAAAAGTGCAGGGGGATACTTAAAAAAGAAATTAGGAGATCAAGGAGGGGCCATGAAATAACACTGGCGAGCAAAATAAAGGAAAATCCTAAGATGTTTTATAAGTATATTAAGGGTAGGAGGATGACTAGGGAAAAAATAGGGCCCATTAGGGACAAAAATGGCAATCTGTGTGTGGAGCCGGCAGATGTAGGAGGGGTTCTAAATGAATTTTTTGCATCTGCTTTCACTATGGAGAAGGACGTTGTAGACATAGAAATACGGCAGGGGGACTGTGATATACTCGAACATATTAACATCGAGCGGGAGGAGGTATTGGCGGTTTTAGCAGGCCTAAAAATGGATAAATCCCCAGGCCCGGACGAAATGTATCCCAGGCTACTGTGTGAGGCAAAGGAGGAGATTGCGGGGGCTCTGACACATATATTCAGAACCTCTCTGGCCACAGGGGATGTGCCAGAGGACTGGAGAACCGCTAATGTAATACCATTATTCAAGAAGGGGAGTAGGGAAAAACCGGGGAACTACATGCCAGTGAGCCTAACATCAGTGGTAGGAAAATTATTGGAAAAAATTCTGAAGGACAAAATTAGTCTCCACTTGGAGAAGCAAGGATTAATCAGGGATAGTCAACATGGCTTTGTCAAGGGAAGATCATGTCTGACGAATTTGATTGAATTTTTTGAGGGGGTGACTAGGCGTGTGGATGAGGGTAACGCAGTGGATGTGGTATACATGGATTTCAGTAAGGCCTTCGATGAAGTCCCCCACAGGAGACTGGTCAAGAAGGTACGAGCCCATGGAATCCAGGGTGCCTTGGCACTTTGGATACAAAACTGGCTTAGTGGCAGAAGGCAGAGGGTGATGGTCGAAGGTTGTTTTTGTGACTGGAAGCCTGTGGCCAGTGGGGTACCACAGGGATCGGTGCTGGGTCCCTTGCTGTTTGTGGTCTACATTAATGACTTGGATATGAATGTAAAAGGGGACATAGATTCAAGGTAAAAGGCGGGAGGTTTAGAGGGGATTTGAGAAAGAACTTTTTCACCCAGAGGGTGGTTGGAGTCTGGAACTCACTGTCTGAAAGGGTTGTGGAGGCAGGAACCTTCACAACATTCAAGAAGCATTTGGATGAGCACTTGAAATGCCATAGCATACAAGGCTACGGACCAAATGCTGGAATATTGGATTAGAGTAGACAGGGCTGATGGCCGGCGCGGACACGATGGGCCGAAGGTCCTCTATCCGTGCTGTATGACTCTATGACTCTATGACTCTATGAAATTATCTTCCAGCTCTAGGAATCCCACTGAACTTTTCGTGCCTGTCGACTCACATTTTCTGACAGTATAATTACAAATTAAAAGCGAACCCATCAGTTCAGTCAGTGATTTGCTCAGAGCATCACATCACAGTCGGACAATCCATCTCCTCTCAAGTCCCCCAGTTGTAGGAGTCACTATGCTGTGCTCCAGTTCAGTTTTGGGACATATTTCACAGAAATGGTTTTGCTCTGTGGTATCAGTGTGTTTACCTTTGGATCATTGGCCCGTGAAGCAAAATGGCGCATGGGGAAATGAATCTTCAAGGAAATGCATGAGTGAGATGGAATGGTGACCCAGAACCCAGGTTATACACCAAGTTGTGACCTCCTGAACTCAGCTGTACGATCAAAGTGAGCTGCTGAGCAGAGCCCAGTGCATCCCAGTAAGTATAGAAGAGTGAGGAACCCTGGGTCAGTGTTGAGTATCTGCAAGTGCCTCGTTTCTATTTGGAAACAGCAGAAGAGCAAGGCACCTTACCTCTTGGATTGGACTCAAGCTTTTTCAGCACTTCAGGGCTTTTCATTAACCCACTGCGCAGCTGCTGTCAGTTGCGGAGAGGGGCCACGTGGCTTCAAGGAGGACAAGCACTTGGTGCTGCCTGACTTCGTATTCGGCAGTACCCGCGGGTAGAAGCATTTGCTGGGAGCAGGCAGAAATTATCCCCTGTCCCTCAGGTTTTTTTTTGATACTTTTTAAACTTCATTTGAACTTATGATGAGGCATCTGATGTGGAGCGGGGGCTGATGGTGAGTCGCCCCCATTAAACTCCTTAAAGCAATAGTGAGATTGGGAATTTGATTTTCTACCCATTTTTCCATTTTCCCCTTTACGTTGCGTTGTTTGACCAGTTTCTTTCTCTCTCTTGCCTGTTCACGTTCCTATTTAATACTCCAAGTTATTCTGACCTGTGGAGGACAGCAGGCAGTCCCCGTTGGCCCTTAACCCAGAAACCACATCGAACCCTCCTCCAATCAGTCGAGTTTCATTCTGGGCAAATCCCACACCTCTGGACTTGTACTTCCCCAATGCGTCTCTGAGGATCATCACACCAACTTGGCAAAGGTGATTCACTCCACTCTATGCTGTCTGATAGGGGGTAATAGAGTGAGAGAGGGATTGGCCAAGCTTTTGGTTGAGGGCGATCAAATGAAACTGGCAGGTGCTCATTATCGCCATTCCGGTTTAAATAAGCCTTGTGATCCAAGGCCTCCTCACTCAATTCATTGGTGCCTTTCACTGACAGATATCCAGTCTCCAGCACACGGCAGGCCCATCTATCAATCACACCAAGGCAGCCCTGAGCTGCTTTCTCACAGGCCTGTGACTCTTGTGATTGAGTGTAATCATGGCCATAATTTCCTATGTGCACTTCAATGTTGCTGATTAAAATGGATTGCTTGATCAAATCTCTGTGCCATCGATCTGCAGCCTCCTGGCAGGTGAAATGAAAGGTTGAAACGCTCAGATGGTACATTCCCTGATATAGTCCTGGACAGACATTTTGGAGGCAGTTTTCGTTAAGTGATGAACAATGATGAATGTTTAGGGGATGCTGCACCACATGGTGTTCTTTTGGTATCTGATCTGAATGTAGCTTTGTGCCTTCAAATAAAATATCCAGTGTTTTTGCCGGGAGTTTGTAATGATTATATCTGGCACCAACCTTCTCCCCCACATCCCCTCCCTCGGGGAGATCATCCTGACACTCCCATATTATCCCACAGCTGACTTCTTTTGTTTGTTTTCCCCAGATGTTTATGCCAATATTTCTCAACATGTGTTGGGAAACATTAAAGATGTCTTCTAAGGGCTGTCCCTTGTTTCTCCATTCCTTGGTCTCACTCAATGGATTCCAACCCACTGGACTCTGCATTTCTCTGGAGAAGCTCTCCCAGTGGGGCCCACATGGAGAATCTTGATCGGCCTCCCAAATCTTTGCGAGGGAGTTGCTGGTCTTGCACAGCTGGACGGGAGGAGTGTGGCTTTTAAACTGAGGTGAAGCAGCATTTGAAAACATGTGTTTTTGTGACACTGGAATCTGCGTAAGATGCTTAGACTGGTTCAAGTCCTCATTCAGCATCTTCACTGATCCTGTTCTCAGATTCCACTCCGTATCTGACGGTCTCTTTCCAAGAGGAGGACTTTTAAAGATGTTTGCAGTGACTTCGTCGTTTCCAAACTGCTTGCATTTTTCCACATCCACCTGTGCTAATGGCTGGTATGTGTGAATGAAGTGTCCTCATCAGTTTGGGCCCTGGCCGTTACTGAGAAGGCACCACCTTGTTGTTCATGAAACAAATAACTGCAGTGTGTGATTTTCTGTGGCCAGACTTCTGATAACCCTGTACCGGCTGGGAAACACCCTGATATCCTTAGTCCAGCAAAACCGTTCGAATCCTGCTTTCTGCAAGAAAGTCGATTCACCTCGTCATAAAACAAATCATTGGGTGAATGATTAACAGAATGTATAACAACAGCAGGTAAATGGAAGGAAGTATGTGGCAGGCAAAACGCTCCAGATTGTCGTTACATCCTGATAACCTCAATGCTATGATATTTACAGAGGTACCAAACAATCGTAAAATAAGGTGGGTTGGCGTCTGGGCACAGAAGGAGATGTCTGTGCCAACTCTGATATAATCAGGATTGGTACAGAATGATGCCGGCCGTCTGTGGGCTGATGGAGCACTGCAATGATGTAGGAGTGAGGAGGGAGTGCAGTACACGTCCTTTCCTGCACTCTCCCTTTGCAAAGAATTAAGACCCAGTCAGACAACTTTTCCAATCTATTGGGTTCAACACTGAAATGGAACCAAGGCTGTGCTTCTGTCGGTTCCTGCTCTCAAAACCTGCCCAACTCTCCTGGTTCCAAATTTTTCACGTCCCCACTGTCCCCCCGCGCCCCCAATCTCCAAGCCCCCAGCCCTGCATGCCACCTACTCCCGCCCCATTCCATCCCATCCCATCCCGTTCTGTGCAGCCTCCCCTACCCTACCCCTCTCTGGCGTCACGACAGTCCATACGGGAAGCTGAGAGTTTCGTGAAAACACGTTTCAGTAGGTGGTCACCCAACAACTGCAGACAGTTCAGGTGGAGAGGGAGTGGATGACCAATAGACAGATGAGTAGGAACAGGCAATCAGTGCAGTAGTCCCCTGGGAGTGTGGCACTCACAAACCTGTGAGGGAGTTGACATCTCGGTGCAGCACAGTCAGGAGCAAATCCATAGCAACAAGGGAGACTCGGCTGCACAGGGGCCAAAGGAAACGCAATTGTTACAGGGAATTTGATAGTCAGGGAGATATACAGGCGTTTCTGCAACAGCCGACATGAGTCCCGCATGGTGTGTTACCTCCCTGGTGCTAGGCAGGGTAAAGGACTTCACCAAAAGGGTGCAGAACAATTTGAAGGGGCAAGGGGAACAGCCAGAAGTCGTGGCCGATGTGGTAACCAATGACATAAGAAGGAAATGGGTCTAGTTCCTGTCGTCAGACTTTCAGGGGCAAAGGAAGAAGTTAAAAAGAAGGACCTCAAAGTTAGTAATCTCTGGATTACTCTCAGTGCCACACGCTAGTGAGTATAGAAATAGTTGGATAAGACAGGTTCATGCATGACTGCAGAGATGGTGCAGGAGGCCGGTTTTCAGATTCCTGGGGCATTGGGACCAGTTCTGGGCCAGATGGGATTAAAAAACATTAAATAAGGTGGCACATTCAAGGTTGTTATGCAAGATAAGTGCTTATGTGGTTGTGGGTAATATATTTGCATGGATAGAGGATTGGTTAATGGAAAGGAAACAGAGAGTAGGGATGAACGGGTCATTTTCAGATTGGCAGGCTTTAATTAGTGGGATGCCACAAGGATCAGTGCCTGGGCCTCAGCTATTTACGATCTATATTAATGACTTGGATGAAGGGACCGAGTAAAATGTATCCAAGTTTGCTGACGATGCAAAGCTCGGTGGGAAAGTAAGCTGTGAGGAGGTCACAGATTCTGCAAAGGGTTATAAACAGGTTAAGCGAGTCGGCAAGAAGGTGGCAGATGGAATATAATGTGGGGAAATGTGAGGTTATTCACTTTGGTCGGAAGAATAGAAAAACAGAATATTTTAAAATGGTGAGAAACTATTGAATGTTGTTGTCCAGAGAGACCTGGGTGACCTCGTACAAGAAACACAAAGTTAACATGCGGGTTCTGCAAGCAATTGGAAAGCTAATGGCACGTTGGCCTTTATTGCAAGGGAGTTGGAGTACAAGGTTAAGGAAGTCTTGCTGCAGATGTACAGGGCTTTGGTGAGACCTCACCTGGAGTACTGTGTACAGTTTTGGTCTCCTTATCCAATGAAGGATATACTTGCACAAGAGGTGGTGCAAAGAAGGTTCAATAGATTAATTCCTCGGCTGAGAGGGTTGTCCTTTGAGGCGAGATTGAGTAGAATGGGCCTATATTCTCTGGAGTTCAGAAGAATGAGAGATGATCTCATTTAACATATCAGATTCTGAGGGGGCTTGACTGGGTAGATGCTGAGAGTTGTTTCTCCTCGCTTTAGAGTCCAGAACTAGGGGGCAGAGTCTCAGGATAAGGGGTTGGCAATTTAAGACTGAGATGAGGAGGCATTTTTTTTCACTCAGCGTGCTTTGAATCTATGGAATTCTCTACCCCAGAGGGCTGTGGATGCTGAATCACAGCTTATATTCAAGGCTGAGATCGATAGATTTTTGGACTCTAGATGAATCAACGGATATGGGAATCGGGCGGTAAAGTAGAGTTGAGGTCGACGACCAGCCATGATCTTCGTGAATGGCGGAGCAGGCTCGAGGGGCCGTATGGCCTACTCCTGCTCCTATTTATTTTGTTCAGGATCTGTTCAAGACGGACGGGTAGTACCTCAACATTGCTGGGACCAATGTCCTTGCGCGGAGGTTCTTTAGTGCTGCGTGGGAAGGTTTAATCTAATTTGGCGGGTGGATGGGCAAGAGGATGAAACTTTAGGGAGGAGGTACAAGGTGCACAGAGGACTGGGAGACACAAGTAGGACAAGAACAAAGAATAGTTCAGAATTAGGAGGGATTAGACAGGGGAAAAATGCAAGGCAGTCCAAGATGAGTCTCGAGTGCCTGTGCGTAAATGCACATAGCGTGGTAAATAAGGTTGGTGAGCTGCAGGCTCAAGTCGCCACATGGGAATATGATATAGAGGCAATAACAAAGACCTGGCTCGAAGAAGGGCTGGACTGGCTACCTGATATTCCTGGCTACAAGTTATTCAGGAAAAATGGGGAAGGAATGAAAGGAGGGGATTGTCAGAATTAATCAAAAAACTATTATAGCACAAGAAATGGATGATTTAGTTGAGGGTTCAAAGACAGAATCTATTTGTTTCGAATGAAGGAACAATAGAGGAGCTGTTACACTACTGGCTGTATAACATATGCCAACAAATAGTGGGAAGGAGATAATGGAGCAAATTTACAGAGAAATTATAGAAAGATACAAGATCTATAGCGTAGTGATAATGGGGAACTACAATTATCCCAATATACAGTGGGACATTAACAGTGTAAAGGGCAAAGGGGGGGAGGAATTCCTGAAAAGTGTACAAGAACACTTTCCGGATTCAGTGCTGGATCTACTTCTGTGAAATGAATTGGGGCAGGGGAGTATGATTCAGTGGGTGAGCATTTGGGAAAACAATGATCATAATATCATTAGGTTTAGAATCGTTACAGAAAAGGACAAGGAATAATCAAGTGTGAAAATGTCTAACTGGAGGAGGGCAAATTTCAGAAAGTTAAAATGGATCCTGTGCAGTGGATTGGAATCAGAAATTGGGAGACAAAATCATAATTGAACAATGGGAGGCCTTCAAGGAGGAGATAGTCCGGGTACAGAGTTGACACGTTCCTACGAAGGGGGTAAGGTTGGGCATCCAAATCTAGAGTCCCTGGATGACGAAAGATATAGAGATTAAAGTGAAACAGAAAAAGGAGAAATTTAAGGTTCATAATTCAGTAGAGAACCAGCCTAAACATGGAAAGTACAGAGGAGATCTAAAAATGGGAGTAAGAGGGGCAAAGAGAAAGTTTGAGAATAATTTAGCGGCGAACATAAAAGGGAACCCAAAATGATAAAAAGGGTATTCAAAGAAGGGTGCGACCGATTAGGAACAAAGAAGGAAATCTTCTCATGGAGCCAGAGGGCTTGGCTGAGGTACTAAATTAATATTTCACATCGGTCTTCACTACAGAAGAGGGTGCTGCCATTTTGCAAAATAAAGGAGGAGGTGGTAATGATATTGAATACGATAAAAATAGATAAAGAGGAGATCCTCAAAAGACTGGCAGTACTCAAAGTAGAAAAGTCAGCCGGTCCAGATGGGATGCATCCGAGGTTACTGAGGGAAGTAAGGTTGGAAATTGCCGAGGCTCTGGCCACAATCTTCCAATCCTCGTTAGATATGGTGATGGTGCCAGAGGACTGGAGGATTGCAAATGTTACACCCTTTTCAAGAAAGGGGAGAGGGATTAGCCCGGCAATTACAGGCCAGTCAGTCCAACGACAGTGGTGGGGAAACCTTTCGCGACAATAATCCAGGCCAAAATTAACGTGCACTTGGAAAATTTTGGGCGAATAAATGAAAGTCGTCATGGATTTGTTGAAGGCAAATCGTGTTTGACTAACTTGATTGAGTTTTTTGATGAAGTAACAGAGTAATGGCATTCGATATGGTGCCACATAAAGGTTATTATGCAAAATAAGGGCTCATGGGGTTGGGACTAATATTTGCATGGATAGAGGATTGGGTCGTGGACAGAAAACGGATCATTTTCAGGTTGGCAGGCTGTAACTAGTGGGGTGCCGCAAGGATCGGTGCTTGGACCTCAGCTATTTACAATCTATATTAATGACTCAAATGAAGGGACCGAGTGCAACGTATCCAAGTTGCTGACGGTACAAAGCTAGGTGGGAAAGTAAGCTTTGAGGAGGACACACAGAATCGGCAAAGGGATATAGACAGGTTAAGTGAGTGGGCAAGAAGGTGGCAGATGGTGTATAATGTGGGGAAATATGAGGTCGTTCACTTTGTTGGGAAGAATAGAACAACAGAATAGTTTTTAATTCGTGAGAAACTATAAAATGTTGGCGTTCAGAGTGATTTGAGTGTCCTCGTAGAAGAAACACAAAAATTTAATATGCAGGTACAGCAAGCAATTCGGAAAGCAAATGGCATGTTGGCCTTTCTTGCAAGGGGGTTGGAGGACAAGAGTAAGGAAGTCTTGCTACAGTTGCACAGGGCTTTGGTTGTACCACAACTGGAGTACGATGTACAGAGATCCGGTCCAACGAAGGTTCACTCGATTGATTCCTGGGATGAGCGGGTTCTCTAATGAGGATACATTGAGTAGAATGTGCCTATACTCTCTGGAGTTTAGAAGAATGAGAGGTGATCTCATTGAAAGATAAACTATTCTGAGGGGGCTTGAAAGTGTAGATGCTGAGAGGTTGTTTCCCCTGGCTAGAGAGTCCAGAACTCGGGGGCATAGTTTCAGCATAAGAGTTCGGCCATTTAGCGTTGAGATAAGGAGGAATTTCTTCACTCAGAGTGTTGTAAATCTTTGGAATTCTCCACCCCAGAGGGCTGTAGATGCTCGGTCGTTGAGTTCATTCAAGGCTGTGGTAGATAAAGATTTGGTCTCTAGGGGAATCAAGGGATGTGGGGATCGGGCTTTAAAGTGGAGTTGAGGTTGAAGATCAGCCATGATCTTATTGAATGGCAGACTAGGCTTGAGGGGCTGCATGGTCTCCTCCTGCTCCTATTTTGTATGTTTTTTAGGAGGACTGAGAGAGATGGGTGAAATTTAAAACAGGGAAGTGTGACGTGATACATTTTGGTCGGAAGAATGAGGAGAGGCAACATAAACTAAATGGCACAATTTTAAAGGGGGTGCAGGAACAGAGAGACCTTGGTGATCTTTGAAGGTGGGAGGATAATTTGAGAAGGCTGTTAAAAAGCATATGGGACTCTTGGCTTTATTAACAGAGGCATAGAGTACAATCGCTTGGAAGTTATGCTAAAACTTTATAAAACACAGGTTAGGCATCAGCTGGAGAATTGTGTCCAGTTCTGGGCACCACAAATTAGGAAGGATGTCCAAGCCTTCAGAGAGGCCTTAGGCCGCAGAAGAGATTTACTAGAATTGTCCCAGGAATGAGGAACTTCAGTTATGTGGAGGGACTGGAGAAGCTGGAGTTGTTCTCCTTGGAGCAGAGAAGGTTGAGGGGAGATTTGATCGAGGGGTTCAAAATCATGAACGGTTTGGACAGGGTAATTAAGGAGAAACTGAAGGTTCAGTAACCAGAGGTAGGTTCAGTAACTGAAGGTTCAGCAACCAGAGGAATCAAGGCATGTGGGGATCGGTTTCAGGTGATCGGCAAAAGAACCAGAGGCGAAATGAGGAAACATTTTTTACAGTGAGCAGTAATGATCTGGAATGCGCTGTCTGAAAAGGTGATGGAAACAGATTCAGTAATAACTTTCAAAGGTGAATCGGATAAATACTGGAAGAGAAAAAATACAGGGCTCCGGGGAAAGAGCAGGGGAATGGGACTAATTCGATCGCTCTTTCAAAGAGCCGGCACAGTAATGATGGGACGAAGGGCCTCCTCCTTTGCTACACCTATGATGATACTGTGAGTGGGGCCAGAGGATGGACATCAGTGGGAGATTGGGGAATGTGACAGTGAGCCTAAGTCACTCCTCACCACATGTTTAGACAGGGACTGGCCAGCACCAATCACTGAATCATTAGGAGAAGCGAGACCTGGCTGAGCTGGGCTGACTCAGCACTGAGCGGGAATCAAATCTTCGTTGATGTGGTCAGTACCATACCGAGCGGTACCAGCTCCCAATGTGGCAGTGTTTGGAGAAAGGTCATATTCAATGTGACACGGCAGTCTCTCATCGTGGGAGTGCCTTGATTATCACAATCACTGGGTCACAACGCAAAAAACGACAGGTTCCCAAACACCACCACTTCATCTCAGAGCTCTCAAAATATCATTCACAAATAAATGATTGCTTTACCATCACTGGAGATAAATTGATCGGAAATCCACAAGCCGTGCTGCCTTTCTGGGGTATAATTGTCTCATCAATCAGCTGATCCCTTGGAGCAGAGCGTTTACTTACAGCTGTGTTTTCACAACGTGAATCGATACGGGAACTGGAGGGTCGGCACAACCCTGAAGAAATTGAGAAGAGATTCATTAGCTGCAATCAGTTATCCAGCAAGAGCACGCACGGAAAGTTGAGGATTAAACAGGGAAAGATTCCCTCTCGGGGTCAAGTGTAATCATAGACTCTCACAGCACTGGAGGCCATTCGACCCATCGTGCCTGTGTCGGCTCTTTGAAAGAGCTATCTAATTAGTCCGCTTTCACTGCTCTTTCACAGAGCCATAGAAAGGTTACAGCACGGAAGGAAAGCATTTGGCCCATTGAGTCCGTGCCGGCTCTATGCAAGAGTAACCAAGCTGGTCACACTCCCCCGTTCTATCCCAGCAGCCCTGCAATTATTTCCTTTCAAGTACTTATCCAGTTCTCTTTTGAAGGTCATGATTGAATGTGCATCAGCCACCCCCTCGGGCAGTGTATTCTAGATTCTAACCATTCGCTGTGTTAAAAAGTTTTTCCTCATGTCACCTTCGGTTCTTGTGCCAATCACCTTAAATCTATGTCCTCTGGTTCTTGACCCTTCCACCAATGGGAAGAGTATCACTATCTCTACTCTGTCCAGATCCTTCATGATTTTGAATATCTCTAGCAAATCTCCTCGCAACCATCTCTGTTCCAAGGAGAACAGCCCCAGCTTCTCCAGTCTATCCACGGAACTAAAGTCCCTCATCCTTGGAAACATTCTGGTAAATCCGTTCTGCTCCCTCTCTCAGGCGTTCACATATTTCCAAAGGTGTGGTGGCCAGAACAGGATGCAATACTCCAATTGTGGCCAAACCAGTGTTTTATAAAGGTTCATCATGACTTCCATACTTTTGTACTCCATGCCTCTATTTGTAAATCCCAGGATCCCGTATGCTTTTTGTAACCGCTTTTTCAAACTACCTTGCCACCTTCAACTATTTGTGCAGATATACCTCCAGATCTCCCTATTCCTGTACCCTTTAAGAGTTGTGCCCTCTAGTTTATATTGCCTCTCCTCGTTCTTCAAAATGAAATATATCACTCCGTATTTTTCTGCATTAAATGTCATCTGCCAAATGTACGTCCGTGCAACCAGCCTGTCTATATCCTAGCGAAGTCTATCACTACCCTCCTCGCTGTTTACTCTCCTTCCAAGTTTTGTGTCAATTGCAAATGTTGAAATTGTGCCGTGTACACCCAAGTCCAAGTCATTAATATATGTCAAGAAAAGCAGTGGTCCCAGCACTGACCCCAGGGGAACACCACTGTACACCTCCCTCCAGTCCAAAAAACAACTCTTCACCACTACTCTCTGTTTCCTGCCCATTAGCCAATTCTGTATCCCTGTTGCTACTGCCCGCTTTATTCCATGGGCTTCAATCTTGATGATAAGCCAACCGTGCGGCACTTTATCTCGTGCCTTCTGAAAGTCCATAAACACCAGGTCAACTGTATTGCCCTCATTTACCCGCTCCGTTAACTCATCAAAAAACTGGATCAGGTTAGTTCAGCACGATTGGAGTTTAGGGAAAGCCAGCACCAATTTGTTAATCAATCTACCCTCGTCCAAGTGACTGTTAATTCTGTCCCGAATTATAGTTTCTAAAAGTTTCCCCACCACGGTAGTTAAACTGACTGGCCTATAGTTGCTGGGTTTAACCTTACACCTTTTTTTGAACAAGGGTGTAACATCTGTAATTCTCCAGTCCTCTGGCACCATCCCCGTATCTACGGATGTTTGGAAGATTATGGCCAGTAGTCCTGTAAATGTATCCCTTCAAGTATTTATCCAATTCTCTTTTGGAAGTTACTATTGAATCTGCTTCCACCGCCCTTTGAGGCAGTGCATTCCAGATCATCACAGCTCGCTGTGTAAAAACATTTCTTCTCATCTCTTCTCTGGCTCTTTTGCCAATTAACTTCAATCTGTGTCCTCTGGTTACCGATCCTTCCACCAGTGGAAACAATTGTTCCTTGTTTGCTTCATGATTTGGAACATCTTGATGAAATATCTCCTTAAACTTCTCTGTTCTAACGTGAACAACCCCAGTCTCTCCAGTCTCTCCACAGAACTGAAGTCCCTCATCACTGGTACCATTCTAGTAATCTCCTCGGCACCTGTCTAATGCATTGACATACTTCCTAAAGTGCGGTGCCCAGAATTGGATACAATACTTCAGTGTTTTATAAATGTTTTGCATAATTTCCTTGGTTGTGTACTCTATGCCTCTATTAACAAAGCCCATGATCCCGTATGCTTTTTTAACAGCCTTCTCAACATTCAAAGATTTGTGAACATACACCCCCACGTCTCTCTGTTCCTGCACTCCCTTTAAAATGGTACCATTTGGTTTAAATTGCCTCTCCTCATTCTTCTTACCAAAATGTATCATTTCTCACTTCTCTGCGTTAAATTTCATCTGCCACGTGTCTGCCTATTTCATCAGTCTGTCTCCGTCATCCTAAAATCTGTTACCATCCTCCGCATTGTTTACTATATTTCCAAATTACGTGTCATCTGCAAAATTTGAAATTATACCCTCTCTATTCTTACATCCCCCACTTTAAATTTGTACAATTTAGTTGATATTTCCTCTCTGCATTCTTCATGCCGAAATGTATTACTTCACCGCCGACGTGAGTCCTGCATGGTGTGTTGCAGCCTTGGTGCCAGGGTAAAGGACATCACCGAGTGGGTGCATAACATTTTGAGATGGGGTTGGTGGGGGGGGGGGTAAAGAAGGGTAGCAGCCGGAAGCCATGGTCCATGTGGAAACCAATGACATTGGAAGGAAAATGGTTGCCGTCTTACAGACGGAGTTCCAGGAGCTTGGGAGGAAGTGACCGAGTTAGAATTCTAAGGTGACAATCTCTGGATTATTTCCAGTGCCACGCGCTAGTGAGTTTGATAAGTCAGGTTAACGGGTGGCTGGAGCGATGGTGCAGGAGGGAGGGTTTCGGAATCCTGGTGCATTGGGACCAGTTCGGGGGCAGGAGGGACTTTTACTGGCCGGACAGGTTGCACCTCAACAGAGCTGGGACAAATGTCGCGGTGAGGTTAACGAGTGCAGTGGGGGAGTGTCTAAACTAATTTGGCAGTGCGATGGGCACCAGGATGAAACATTAAAGAGGAGATGCAAGATGCACAGAGGATTGGGATAGATAAATAGCATTGGAATAAACAGTCGTTCAGAAATATGAGGGATCAAGCATGGGGCGGGGTGGGGGGGGGGGGGGAGATGTGAGGCAGCCTGAGATGGATTTGGAGTGCATGTGCGTATCGCACGGAGCGTGGTAAATAGGTTGGTGGCGCAATTCGCCACGTGGGACTATGATATTGTGACAATAACAGAGAACTGGCTCAAAGAAGGATTGGGCACTTAATATTCCTGGCTACAAGGTATTCAAGAATGGCAGTGAAGGAAAAAGAGGTTGAGGTCGCAGTATTGATCAAAGATACTGTTACAGCACGAAAAAGGGATGATGTAGTTGAGGGATCAAAGTCATAATTTATTTGGTTCGAATTAAAAAACAATAGAGGAGCGAGAACACTACTGGGTGTATACTATATGCGACCAAGTGGTGGGAAGAAGATAGACGAGTAACTTTGCAGGCAAATTACAGAAAGATGCAAGAACTATAGAGTAGTGATAATGATGGATTTCAATAATCCCAAAATAGACTGGGATAGTAACAGTGTAAAGGGAAAAGAGAGTGATGAATTTCTGAAGTGTGCTCAAAACAACTTTGTGGAACAGTGCGTTTCCAGCCCAGTGAGGAAGGAAGCAGTGCTGGATCTATTTCTGGGGAATGATGTGGGGCAATTGGAGCTTGTTCCAGTGGGAGAGCATTTGCGAAACAGTGATCGCGATAGCATTAGTTTTAGAATAGTTATGGAAAAGGACAAGCAGCAATCAAATGTGAAAATACTTAACTGGACGAAGGCAAGTTTCACTGAATTGAAAAGGGATCCGGCCCAGGTGTATTGGAATCAAAATTATCAGGTAAAACAGTGAATGAGCAATGGAAGACCTTCAAAGAGGAGCAAATTCGGGTACAGAGTAGACTCATTCCCACGAAGGAGAAATGAAGAGTATTCAAATCTAGAGCTCCCTGGATGACTAAAGATATGGGGATTGAAATGAAGCAAAAAAAGGAGGCTTATAGTAAGGGAATTAGGGGTTATGGGGAGCGGGCAGGAAATTGGACATGAAGCTGAGTTCGGATCGGTCAATGCCCTGTGGGTGGCGGAGAGGGCCCAGGGGCTATGTGGCCGGGTCCTGCTCCGACTTCTTGTGTTCTTTAGATTTGTGGTTGGGATCAGATCAGCCATGATCTTATTGAATGGCGGAGCAGGCTCGAGGGGCCGATTGGCCTACTCCTGCTCCAATTTCTTATGTTCTTATGTTCTTATGATAAGATGTCAGGTTCATGATTCAGTAGAGAACCAGGCTGAATACAAAAAGTACCGAGGAGATCTCAAAGAGTGAGAAGGGCAAAGAGAGTGTGAGAATAGATTAGCAGGTAACATGAAAGGGAACCCAAAAGTCATTTATAAACATATAAACAGTAAGATCTTAGTCCAAGGAAGGGTGGGACCGATTTGGAACAAAAAAGGAGATCTTCTTTTGGCGACAAAGGGTATGGCTGAGGTACTGAATGAATAATTTGCATCGGTCTTCACTAGGGAAGAGAATGCTGCCATAGCAACAGAAAAGGAGGAGGTAGTAGATAAATTGGAGAAGATAACAATAGATAAAGAGGTGGCGCATAAAAGATAGACAGCGCAGAAAGTGGAAAAGTCACCCGGTCCAGATGGGATGTATCCTCGCTTACTGAGGGAAGTCAGGGTGGAAATTGCAGAGGCTCTGGCCACAATCTTCCAATCCTCCTTAGATATGGAGACGGTGCCGGAGGAATGGATGTTTGCAAATGTTACACCCCGGTTCAATAAAGGAGAGTTGGGTGAACCCGTCAACGACAGGCCCCAGTCAGACTAACATCGGTGACGGGGAATCTTTCAGAGACAATAATCTGGGACAAAATTAATTGGCACTTGGAAAAATATGGGTCAATAAATGAAAGCCAACACGGATTTGTTAAATGCAAATTGTGTTTGACTAACTTGATTGAGTTCTTTCATAGAACCTTACAGTACAGGAGGAGGGCATTCAGCCTATCGTGCCTGTGACAGATCTTTGAAAGAGCTGTCCAATTTAGTCCCACACCCCAGCTTTTTCCTCATAAACCTGCAAATTAGACCTCTTCAAGTACATCTCCAATTGTCATTTGAAAGTTCCTTTGGAATCTGCTTCCACCAACATTTCAGGGAGAGAGTTCCAGATCTTAATAACCCTCTGTATGAAAAAAATCTGCCATTTCGTCTCTCGTTCTTTTGCTAATTATTTTAAATCTATGACTTCCATTCACCGACTCACTTGCCACCGGAACAGTTTTTCCCTACTTGCTCCATCAAAACCCCACATAATTTTGAACACCTCGATTAGGATTCCCCTTAACCTACTCTGCTCTGAGAACAATCACAGCTTTTCCAATCTCTCCACATTGCTGAAGTCCCTCATCCCTGGTACCATTCCAGTAAATGTCTTCTGCACCGTCTCTAAGGCATTGACATCCTTCCTAAAGTGTGGTGCCCAGAATTGTACACAATACTCAAGCCGAGGCCTAATCTGTGATTTGTAAAGGTTTAGAAGGACTTCCTTTCTATTCAATGGCTCTATTTACATAGCTAAGAATCGCATACGCTTTCTTAAACACCTTATCGACTTGCCCTGCCACCTTCAAAAATTTGTGAATGTACACCCTCTGGTCCCTCTGATCTTCCACCCTCTCAACATAGTACCATTTAGATTATACTGCATCTCCATGTTGTTCCTCCCAATGTGCATGACTTCACACTTATCCACATTAAATTTCATCTGCCATGTTTCTGCCCATTTCACCATTCTGTCTCTGTCCTCCTGATGTCTGCTGCTAGCCTCCTCACTATTTACTATGTTGCCAAGTTTTGTAACATCTGCAAACTTCGAAATTTTACTCCCTCTACCCAAGTCCAGGTCATTTATATTTAACAAGAGAAGCAAGGGTCCTCATACCGACCCCCAGGGAACCCACTGTGTATTTCTCTCCAGTCAGAAAAACATCCTTTCACCACTATTCCCTGCCTCCGAATGCTTAGCCAATTACTCAAGTGAGGCTTCGGGCTAGGGTTGGGGTTATAGGGCATCTAGAGTGGGAACTAATATTGATATGGGGACCGAGGGATGGTACTAATATTGATATGTGATCCAGAGGTGGTAATTGTAATTGCAGGGGATCCAGAGGCGGCAGTATTATTTACAGGGGATCCGGAATCGGTGTTAAAATTTACAGCGGATCCAGAGACGGTGCTAATATTTGAATTTGATCCAGAGATGACACTAGTATTTAGAGGGGATCCAGGGTTTGTGCTAATATTTGCACAGCATCCAGAAATGGTATTAATATTTGGCGGGCAATCCAGAAATTCTAATAATATTTCCAGGGAGTGCAGAGATGGTACTAACATAGACACAAAAGACAGAAAGCGAAGAAGCAATAGTGGAAGGCAAAGAAAACAAGGGCGAAAAACAAATAAGGCCATAGTTCAAAATAAAACTAAGATGACTAGCAATCTTAAAAAGACAAGTCTAAAGGCATTATATCTAAATGCACGGAGCATTCGCAACAAGGTAGATGAATTAACAGCGTAGACAGATATTAGCAGTTATGCTATCATGGCTGCAGTGTGACCAAGGATGGGAACTGAACATCCAGGGGTATTCAATAATTGGGAAGGACAGACAAAAAGGGAATGCAGGTGGAATGGAGCGTTGTAAGTAAAGGGGGAAATCAATGCAATAGTGAGGAAGGATATTGACTCAGAAAATCACGATGTGGATTCTGTATGGTTGGAGCTAAGAAATACCATGGGGCAGAAAACGTTGGTGGGTGTTGTCTATAGGCCTATAAAAGTGGAGATATAGGGGAGGGCAATAAACAGTAAATTTAGGGAAGCATGCAAGGAGCGCACAATTATAATCATGGGTGACTTTAATCTACATATTGATTGGTCAAGCCAAATTAGCAATAATGCTGTGGGGGAGGAATCCCTAGAGTATGTCAGTGATGGTTTTCTAGACCTATACGTTGAGGAACCAACTAGAGAACAGGCGATCCTCGGCTGGGAATTGTGCAATGAGAAAGGATTAATTAACAATCATGTTGTGCGGGGTCCTCAGGGAAGAGCGACCACAACATGATAGAATTCATCACTAAGATGAAGAGTGAAGTCGTTGAATCCGGAACTAGGGTCCTGAATCTAAATAAAGGAAATTATGAAAGTATGAGGTGCGAGATGGCTATGATAGTTTGAGGAACTTTACTAAAAGTGATGACGGTGGATAGGCAATGGCTAATATTTAAAGAACGTGTGCAGGAATTACAATAATTATTCATTCCTGTTTGGAGCAAAAATAAAACAGGAAAGGTGGCACAACCGTGGCTTACAAAAGAAATTAGGGATAGTATTAGATCCAAAGAGGAGGCATATAAATTTGCCGAAAAAAGCGGCAAGCCTGAGGATTGGGACCAGTTCAGATTGATTAAGAGGGGAATAAAAGTGTATGAGTGGAAACGAGCAGGGAACATAAAAACTGAATGTAGAAGCTTCTATAAATATGTCAAGAGAAAACGATTTGTGAAGACAAATGTAAGTCCCGAACAGTCAGAAATGGGGGAAATTATAATGGGGAACAAAGAAATGGCAGAGCAATTAAACACAGACTTTGATTCCGTCTTCACAAAGAAGGACACGAATAACCTGTCAGAAATGTTAGGGAACCAAGGGTCCAGTGAGAGGGAGGAACTGAAGGAAACCAGTATTATAAAAAAATAGTGCTTGGGAATTAATGGGGCTAAAGGCTGACAAATCCCCAGGACCTAATAATCAATATCCCAGAATAAGAACGGAAGTGGCCCTGGAAATACTGGATACATTCGTGATCATCTTCCAAAATTCTATAGACTCTGGAACAGTTCCTACAGATTGAAGGGTGGCAAATGTAACCGCACTATTTAATAAGGGAGGAAGAGAAAATACAGGGAATTACAGGCCAGTCAGCCGAACACCAGCAGTGGGGAAAATGATAGAGTTCTTTTTTATTTTTTTTATTCGTTCATGGAATAAGGGCGTCGCTGGCGAGGCCGGCATTTATTGCCCATCCCTAATTGCCCTTGAGAAGGTGGTGCTGAGCCGCCTTCTTGAATCGCTGCAGTCCGTGTGGTGACGGTTCTCCCACAGTGCTGTTAGGAAGGGAGTTCCAGGATTTTGACCCAGCGACGATGAAAGAACGGCGATATATTTCCAAGTCGGGCTGGTGTGTGACTTGGAGGGGAACTTGCAGGTGGTGTTGTTCCCATGTGCCTGCTGCTCTTGTCCTTCTAGGTGGTTGAGGTCTCGGGTTTGGGAGGTGCTGTCGAAGAAGCCTTGGCGAGTTGCTGCAGTGCATCCTGTGGATGGTACACACTGCAGCCACAATGCGCCGGTGGTGAAGGGAGTGAATGTTTAGGGTGGTGGATGGGGTGCCAATCAAGCGGGCTGCTTAATCTTGGATGGTGTCGAGCTTCTTGAGTGTTGGTGGAGCTGCACTCATCAAAGCCAGTGGAGAGTATTCCATCACACTCCTGACTTGTGCCTTGTGGATGGTGGAAAGGCTTTGGGGAGTCAGGAGGTGAGTCACTCGCCGCAGAATACCCAGCCTCTGACCTGCTCTCGTTGCCACAGTATTTATATGGCTGGTCCAGTTAAGTTTCTTGTCAATGGTGACCCCGCAGGATGTTGATGGTGGGGGATTCGGCGATGGTAATGCCACTGAATGTCAAGGGGAGGCGGTTAGACTCGCTCTTGTTGGAGATGGTCATTGCCTGGCACTTATCTGGCGCGAATATTACTTGCCACAATGAGCCCAAGCCTGGATGTTGTCCAGGTCTTGTTGCATGCGGGCTCGGACTGCTTCATTATTTGAGGGGTTGCGAATGGAACTGAACACTTTGCAATCATCAGCGAACACCCCCATTTCTGACCATATGATGGAGGGAAGTTCATTGATGAAGCAGCTGAAGATGGTTGGGCCGAGGACACTGACCTGAGCAACACCTGCAGCAATGTCCGGTGGCTGAGATGATTGGCCTCCAACAACCACTACCATCTTTCTTTGCGCTAGGTATGACTCCAGCCACTGGAGAGTTTTCCCCCTGATTCCAATTGATTTCAATTTTACTGGGGCTCCTTGTTGCCACACTCGGTCAAATGCTGTCTTGATGTCAAGGGCAGTCACTCTCAGCTCACCTCTGGAATTCAGCTCTTTTGTCCATGTTTGTACCGAGGCTGTAATGAGGTCTGGAGCCGAGTGCTCCTGGCGGAACCCAAACTGAGCATCGTTGAGCAGGTTATTGGTGAGTAAGTGCCGCTTGGTAGCACTTTCGACGACACCTTCCATCACTTTGCTGATGATTGAGAGTCGACTGATGGGGCAGTAATTGGCCGGATTGGATGTGTCCTGCTTTTTGTGGACAGGACATACCTGGGGAATTTTCCACATTGTAGGGTAGATGCCAGTGATGCAGCTGCACTGGAACAGGTTGGCTAGAGGCGTATCGAGTTCTGGAGCACAAGACTTCAGTCCGACAGCTGGGATGTTGTCGGGGCCCATAGCCTTTGCTGTATCCAGTGCACTCAGCCGTTTCTTGATATCACGTGGAGTGAATCGAATTGGCTGAAGACTGGCTTCCGTGATGGTGGGGATATCGGGAGGAGGCCGAGATGGATCATCCACTCGGCACTTGTGGCTAAAGATGGTTGCAACCGCTTCAGCCTTGTCTTTTGCACTATAAAAGATGTGATAACATAACACTTGGAGGGCATTAACGGGATTGGACATCGTCAGAATGGGTTTATGAAAGGGAAATCATGCTTATCAAATCTACTGGTGTTTTTTGAGAATGTAACTAGTAGAATAGATAGGGGAGAACCGTTGGATGTGTTTATTGGATTTTCAGAAGGCTTTTCATAAGGTCCCACACAAGAGCTCAGCGCTCAAAATTAAAGCACATGGGATTAGGGGAAATATAATTGCATGGATTGAGAATCGGTTGACCGACAGGAAACAGAGAGTAGGGACAAATGGGTCGATTCCGGGTGGCAGGCAGTGACTAGTGCGTTACTGCAGGGATCAGTGTTGGGCCCCAGCTATTCACAATATATATCAATGATTTGGATGAGGGAACTAAATGTAACATTTCCAAATTTGCAGGCGACACAAAGCTGGGGTTGTATGTGAGCTGTGGGGAGGATGCAAAGAGGCTCCAATGTGATTAAGGCAAGTTGGGTGAGTGGGCAAGTACATGGCAGATTCAGTGTAACGTGGATCAATGTGAGGTTATCCACTTTGGTTGTAAAAACAGAAAGGCAGATTATTATCTGAATGGTGATAGATTGGGAAAAGGGGAGGTGCAACGAGACCTGGGTGGCTTTGTACACCAGTCGCTGAAAGCGAGCATTCAGGTGCAGCAAGCAGTTAGGAAGCTGAATGGTTTGTTGGCCTTCATTGCAAAAGGATTTTTGTACAGGAGCAGGGATGTCTTACTGCAGCTATACGGGGCCTTGGTGAGACCACATCTGGAGTATTGTGTGCAGTTTTGGTTTCCTTATTTGAGGAAGGATATCCTTGCCATGGAGGGAGTGCAACGAAGGTTTACCAGACTGATTCCTGGGATGGCAGTGACGATACCGGATTCTTTTTACCCTTAGTCTGGTTCAGCAAAAACTGATGCGAATACACTTGAAAGTTCAACACAATTTTATTAGCTGCAGCTGAGCTTATCTACAGAATTGATTTCAACTCTTGACAGAGTCTGGTCAATCTCATAGAACAAGCAAGATTACATAGGCAGAGTTCACACAGTTATACATTTTCAGAGTGGGGAGGGACATGATTAGCAAGGGGTTAAAACCAATCATAAGCTGAGTCTAGGCAAGCCATACTAACTGACATAATGACTGACCACTCACAGGTGATACCTGTTCATGCGTAGGTTAAAGGAAAGGGAGTCTTGCTTATCTCTGGCCTGGGATGTTTTTTGACATTGCCCGAAATAAGGATCCATTCATTAGGTAGCTGCAAAACAACACTCCCAATACCTCCCTACCCCAGAATTCAGCTCTATCATATGTCTTTGCTTGATTAATCATAAAGCATACATTTTCATAAAGAAAATTAATAACATAAACGAATGATCAAAGAAAAGCTCGTTGAAAAGCTCATTGTTCTAATTCTAGCGAGAAAAATGGGCTCCTTATATTAACCCCTCGTTTACCACACTGCCATTTTGCTATGGAGGTATCTTATTGAACTACTGAAAGCTTACTACATATGCATTTTCATTAGAGTGGCACCGCGTAGGTATTCTCGTTCCCCCCCTTTTATCATTTTATGATAACTAATCTTTGCTCAATCGACAGTTCTGATTGGGCAAGGCTTTATACTCCGATTTGGTTCATGGCTATCTTGCAGACAATTTTGATGCTAAGAACCATTATGGCGAAAATGAGTATTGCTGCAATTAGGATAACCAATCCATGCACTAGATACGCTCCCCATGAGCTACTGAAAAGCCAGTCTAGCCAACCCTCTCCTGGGGTTTGGTGTAATTTCTTTACTTCGTCCCGTACGTGCTTAGCCAGATTAGTTATGTTTTCTGAGTTATCTGGTATGTTGGTGCAGCACTCTGATCCAATCAGCGCACACGTTCCCCCTTTTTCGGCCAACAGATAGTCTAGAGCCATGCGATTTTGCAAGGCCTCTGTACGCATGGCTATCATTTCGGCGTTAATGTCCTGCAGTGCGTCTGCTGTTTCATTAGCTACCTGTTCTAAGACGGAAGCGATAAGCCGAATTTCCTTGATTGTCCTGCCCACCCCATAGCCAGGGAACAAAATAGCGATGAATCGTTCTGTCTCTGTGATTTCCCTTTTGGAGGATATTTCTATGATTCTAATATTTACAGTGGATCTGGATACGGTACTTAATTTTTCAATGGATCTAAATAAAGTAATAATATTAACAAGAGATCCAGAGACTGAATTGATATTTAGATCCACAGATGATACGAGCATTTACATTGGATCCAGAGTTCATGTTAATGTTGCAGATGATCCAGTGACGGCATTGAAAAGCTCATTGTTCTAATTCTAGCTAGCAAAATGGGCTACTTATAGTAACCCCTGGTTTACCACACTGCCATTATGCTAACATTTACAGGCGATGCAGAGACAGTATGAATAATTACAGGGAATCCAGAGAAAGTACTAATATCTCCAGGGGATCGAGAGACTGTACAATTTTATTACAGGGGATCCAGAGAAGTTACGAATATTGAAATGGGATCCAGAAATGGTACTAATATTTAGAGTTGATCAAGTGTCATTACTTATATTTAAAAGTGATCCAGATATGATAATAATATTTACGGAGGCCAGAAACGGTAATAATACTCACAGGAAATCCAGAGTCGATACCAATATTTACAGGGGATCCAGAGATCACACCAATATTTAAAGGGGATCCAGAGATCGTATTCATATTTACAGGAGATCCACAGACGGTCCTAATATTTAGAGAGGATCCAGTGATGTATTAATAATTACAGGGGATCCAGATAATGTGATAATATGTACAGGACATCCAGTGATGTGCTCATATTTACAGGGGATCCAGAGACCGGATGAATATTTACAGGGGAGCACAGATTATGCGAATATTTATATGGTGTTCCAGAGGTCCCACTAATATATAATGGGCTCCAGAGACGATACTAATATTTACAGGTGATCCACAAACGGTGCTAATATTTACATGGGGTACAGAGTTCGTGCCAATATTTAGAGGTAATCCAGAGACGGTATTAACATATACAGGGCATTCAGAGAAGGTGAAAATATTTATAGGGAATCCAGTGGTGGTACGAATATTTACAGGGGATCCAGAGACGGTAATTGTGTTTAGAAGGGATGAAGTGACGGTATTAATATTTACAGTGTATCCAGAGATCGTACTAATACTTACAGGCGATCCAGTGACGATATTAATATTTACAGGGAATCCAACGACTGTCCTAATATTTATAGGGGATCCAGAGTCGGTTCTCACATTTACGTTGGGTCCCAGCCTGATGTATAATTTACCTGTTTGCTTCCCTTCCTTACTGTTAACTTATTAACGATTATGATCCTCTCTCCTGAAAAGTGCAGACTCTCCAAATGTGTCTCTCGTTCCTAGTGGCCATGGCAGTGGCGGATCGACTGGTCGTTACCACTGATCTGATACTCAGGCAGATTCCGATTGCTTATCAGGGTCAATTTCAGTTCCTGGATTCAATCCCAGTGTGTAATATCCACGCCGTCCTTCTTTTCGCGGCCATAGACTGTTCTGTCTGCTTCACCATTAGTTTCACCTTTGAACGTTTTGTGGCCATTTGTTGTGAGAAGCTGAAAAGTAAATATTGCACCGAGAGAACGGCGGCTGTGGTTCTGGGAACAGTGAGTGTACTGGGCTGTTTGAAGAATATGTTCTGGTACTTTATGTTCAGGTATCAGTCTATACTTTCCAATCAACCCTGGTTTTGTTGGGCAACATTCAGTGCTCTAGAATCAAATGCGAGGGCAGCAATCGAATATCCTCACCCCGTGTGTCCCATTCGTTCCGATTCTGCTGCTCAATCCTTTCACCGTCAGAAACATTTTAGTGACCAGCAGAGCCCGCAACAGTGGATAAAGTCCCAGAGACCCAGAGATGGAGAACTGAAGGAAATCCATCATTTTACTGTTTGTTATATCAGGGAACTTTATCCTGTTATGGGCAGTGTTTACTCTAAATTCTATATGGAGACGGATGGTGCTTTTGGGATATGGGTCTGTATTTCCACCTGAGTTTGTACAAGAACTGGCATTCATGATCCAGCTCCTGAGTTGCTGCACAAACACATGTATTTATGCCGTGACACAGACTAAATTCAGAGCGAAGTTGAAGAATGTGGCGAAACATCCATTTACTGCAAGTGTTAACTTCTTGAAATAATGAGAAGATCGGGACTCTTTCCAAGAGCAGAGTGAGTTCTCTCTCATACGGATTCTCTCTGCACCAGAGTGTCGTGCTGCAAACACTGTGTGTTCTGCAATCACTGAAACACTTATAACCTGAGGAAATGTATCATCACATTTACAGCGCTTGTCAAAGTTTATCGCAGAAGAAAGTATAAGTTGTAAAATAATATGTCGCAATTAATCACACCAAATGTTTCACCATATTGGAGAATTTAAATGTAATAAAATAAATAACAATATAACATGTCGGTGACAGATGTGTTAAAGGGGCGGGAGGGAGAGGAGATATCAGGGCTGTCCACATTCATAGAATCATAGAAGTTACAACATGGAAACAGGCCCTTCGGCCCAACATGTCCATGTCGCCCAGTTTATACCACTAAGCTAGTCCCAATTGCCTGCACTTGGCCCATATCCCTCTATACCCATCTTACCCATGTAACTGTCCAAATGCTTTTTAAAAGACAAAATTGTACCCGCCTCTACTACTGCCTCTGGCAGCTCGTTCCAGACACTCACCACCCTTTGAGTGAAAAAATTGCCCCTCTGGACCCTTTTGTATCTCTCCCCTCTCACCTTAAATCTGTGCCCCCTCGTTATAGACTCCCCTACCTTTGGGAAAAGATTTTGACTATCGACCTTATCTATGCCCCTCATTATTTTATAGACTTCTATAAGATCACCCCTTAACCTCCTACTCTCCAGGGAAAAAAGGCCCAGTCTGTCTAACCTCTCCCTGTAAGTCAAACCATCAAGTCCCGGTAGCATCCTAGTAAATCTTTTCTGCACTCTTTCTAGTTTAATAATATCCTTTCTATAATAGGGTGACCAGAACTGTACACAGTACTCCAAGTGTGGCCTCACCAATGCCCTGTACAACTTCAACAAGACATCCCAACTCCTGCATTCAATGTTCTGACCAATGAAACCAAGCATGCTGAATGCCTTCTTCACCACCCTATCCACCTGTGACTCCACTTTCAAGGAGCTATGAATCTGTACTCCCAGATCTCTTTGTTAAAACCACACACCCCAGGGAAGCAGTGTGTAATATGGTTAACACTCACACCCTTACAGACACCTCAGGGGATCAGTGAGTAGAAAAGTCCATACTCTTTCCATCCCCACACTCCCCAGGGAGAGCAGTGAGTAACAAAGTCCGCTCTGTCCAAAAAACTTGGGGATTACAGTGAGCAGGAAATTCAACACTCTCCCCCACTTATCACTGGGGATTACAGTGAGCAGTAAATTGCACACTCTATCTCCCACTCATCACTGGGGTTTCGAGTGAGCAGTGAACTCGACAATTTGTGTCCAATCTTCACTGGTCTATACAGTGAGCAGTAAACTCCACACTGGCTCACCCACTCGTCACTGGGAATTGCATTGAGCAGTAAACTCCACAATCCCCATTTCATCAAGTGGATTACAGTGCGCAGTGAAATACAAACTCTCCCACACTCATCACTGGGGATTACAGTGAGCAGTAAATTCCACACCCTCGCCTCCACTCAGCACTGGGGATTACAGTTCAGTAAATTCCGTACTCTCTCCCCCACTCATCACTAATTATTACAGTGAGCAGTAAATTCCATACTCTACCCCACTCATCACTGGGGATTACAGTGAGCAGTAAATTCCGAACTATATCCAACTCATCACTGGGGATTACAGTGAGAGGTAAATTCCAAACTCTCTGCCCCACTCATCACTGCGGATTACAGTGAGCAGTAAATTCTACACTCTCTCACCCATTCTGAACTGTGCATTACAGTGAGCAGTAAATTCAACCTGTTGACCGGAAGACACCGGTTAACGGGTTTGGCTTAGTACCCAGAGGAAGAGTCAATTCTCTCTTAATTCTCAATTCGCTTTATAAACGTTATTAGATCATGTACATACCGCTTATACATCTAGTTAGATATAGGCATGCAGTTTACAGCAGGTTATACAGTTTTGTACTCAAACTAGGATTTAAACGCACACCCACCAGGTTTCTCTGACTAACACTCCCTGAGTATTAAGATTTAAGCGCACACCCACTTGGTTTCTCTGACTAACACATCCCTGAGTGGTCACAGCATAGAAAGGATATTACATTACTCGGAAAGGAGAGATACTGCTGGCCAGGCAATTCGCTCTCTCATTCTCGACGACGTCTCTACGTCCCTGACGTAGTCTCCACGTCCCTGACGTCGTGTCCCGACTTCCACGATGGTGAGTCTCCGGAGTCTCCCTCAAAAACACACTCTGGCACCAAGCCTGCAATGCTTCAGTTTTATTCCCAAGCCTTTCTTTTCGAATGATGTTGTCTTCTCCGGTTGGCTCAAATTTATTGGAGTCGTCGGTGTCATCCCCTGATTGGCTCTGTTCCAAGGGGCGAAGTGGCATCACCTCAATACTCCTTTTCTAAATAAGGCCTGGTGTCTCATCAACGCTCCTTTGTCCCTCTAAGAAGCGGAACGAATTTGAACCGGTTCTGGCCAGTTCAGACCAGTGACTGAACTCCAGGTCACCTCAGTTCAAAAGTCAGTGTCTTTGTTAGCACTTCGAATTAAGCTCAATAGGTTTCTGCAGCCTCTGGTCAACATCTCCCCCCCCCCCTTTTGATCCAAGGATGCCTATCTTAGGATCATTATTCTCCCTTTCTGTGTACCACTCCTGAGGCTGTCATTGTCCCCCAATGGGCATGTTACATCCGCGATATCATATGATTATAGAAAAAATATATAAATTGTTACACAAAAAAGAAGCGTATAAAATATACTTCACACAGTGTTCTTATATTGATAATCGCTTCTTCTGTTTCATTATAGCACTAATACTCAATTGTTGCAAAATTTCATTTTTCCACCTTCTAAGCTGATAAACATTTGAATATGACAAGTATTAATGCACATAAAATCACAACTACAGCAGCATGTGATAAAATCCTGACCCATGGATGAATTTGAACATTAGATCCCCAATTCCAAAACTTATTCCAGAACCCGGGGTCCCGTAGCAGTTCATCTGCTTTATCAGCATGAGTTTTAATTATTTTAGTGTGTATAGTCCATTGATGAATTATTTCATTGCCTTCCTCCGCTATTTGCGTCCAATCTGCAGTCAGGTGCGGAATGGGTGGTAGTTCGGTCGGAACATATTTCCGAAGATCTTGGTCTATATCAATACTTTGGACTGTGAGGTTTTCGTTTATTACCATCCTCATTATTGGCTTCGGCAGAACTTGTCCACCGACAACCAGGTCTGAGGTCACGTTGTTAATGGCCACATTGTGTCCTGAGGGCACTGTTTCCATCCTTTATTATAGTTCATAGCCGCTGTGGCTATGTAATATGTTTGACCCACAAGGGCGTATTGTAAAAAGGACTGGTTGTTAACCGGCAAAATGGACAATGAACAATTTTCATAAGTACTGAACCCACAATTAGTCAGTTTCTGTGTAGTTATCTCTTCTGGACAGGCGCAGTGATTCCCTCCTTGGTGACACTTTGACAAATCTACCCCTTTCTCAGCACCGTCCATTACAATAGCATAAGATGGTGGATTGCTCAAAGATATCCAAGTACCCTCATGATACTTGCCCACGTTATGAACTCTTTTGAAAGGGTAGGTCAAATTCCCCCCGTGCCGGGGAATATGAAACACCGCCCCAACGTAATATTTACATAGGTGTGGTCCCAGTGGACCATAATTTACCTCGAACGTAGCTCCCCGATGGTCGGTCCATAAATGGACCCACAAATTGATCAATGATTTTTCCTCTGGGATTACCGACAATGTCACCTCTCGAACTGTGTTGCATGATAACTGTACTTCCGCTCCCTCCGGTATACCCAAAGTCTTTCCCGCGCAGGCCAACCCATCCACTCTCGTATAATACAAATTTAAATCCTCTCTTTCCCCTGTGTTGGTTCGGACTGTCTTATTCTGCTGAGCAAAGTTGTTGCTGGTCTCGGGATAGCCCTCCATCGCCGACACCGCTTCAGGCACGTTCATTCGTCGTGACGGCTCCGAGGCAGGTTCAACCGCAGCTCTGATGATGGTCAATCCGATAGCAACAAAATGCTTTATCCCCTTCATTCTAGGCTGGACCTGGAATAAACAAGTGTAATTTCTGCTCTAATGTAAAGATTCTTTTAGATACTATCACAAGTCCAGTCTCTCCATAGACTGAGCCAGACCGTCCAAATCCTGTTCCCAATTTGTTTCAGATTCTAACCGTCCGTTTCTTCGAACCCACTTATTCCCCCTTTGTTTTAATGTTCCTTTCTTTTTTTTCCTGGATTCGCCTCTGCATGTGTTCAATCACCTCCTCTTGGACCTGTAGCTGGTCCTGTTCTTGATCTCCCTGACCTTCAGAATTCGGAACATCGTTATCATCGAGCAGCACAGGCCAATGGTGATAATCTTGTTTTTCTCCGACCAACTTTAGCTGATTAATGTGGTATCAGCCACACTTATCTGGTTCCGTTAATATCCTGTTTACAGATGGGCTAGCTTTGTCCACTAGCTCATAGGGACCGGCAAACGTTGGACTCTGGAATGAGGTGGGCTGTTGTATTCTAATCATTATTCTCTGTCCGGGGCTCAAATCTAACGGGCTGGCTTTTGCATCGAAATAAGCCTTGCTTTGCTGTTTCTTCTTTCCCTGTCGGTGAGCGGCTACATAATTTGCTTCTTTTACTGTTTCTACTTGCTGTTGTACCCATTTTTCTGATATAATGTGGTCTACCTCGGGGTCGGACAAATCCAAACGTACCAACCCCTCCATTCCCCTCATGTCCCTTCCCGTCATAAGTTTATAAGGAGTGTAGCCTGTTGACGAAGCCACGGTATTCCGGACTATCATCAGCACAAAGGGCAGAACCACTTGCCAGGTTGTCCTGCGCTGCAGCACCATTTTGGTTATCATGTTTTTCAATGTCCGATTCATTCTTTCCACAATTCCACTAGACTGTGGTCTATAGGATATATGAAATCCCTGTCTAACCCCAAAAAGGGTCATAACATCCTGCATGACTTGGGCTGTAAAATGTGTTCCCTGATCCGATTCTATGCTTGGGGTAAACCCCAACGGGTAAACACCTTTTCTAATAGAATTTTCGCAGTAACTTTGGCTGTGTTTGTTCTGGTCGGAACAGCTTTCACTCATTTAGTGAAGGTATCCACTATTACTAGAATGTACTTGTATCCTCCTGGAGTGGGAGGAAGCGGTCCTATATAGTCTATATGTAAATTAGTCCAAGGCCCTTCGACTGGTCTGGTATGTCGGAGGGCCCCTTTCTTAACATTTCTATCAGGGTTGTGTTGTGCACAGATCAAACAATTCTTGACGTTGTGTTCCACGTCACCTGTCATTCCGGGCCACCAGCACACCTCCTTTATCCTATCTAGGGTGCTCTCCATCCCTTTATGTCCCCATAAGTCATGGTACCAGTGGATTATTTGACTCTATGACTCTATAATTATTTGGTTTCGTCCCCCCTCTGGCACCACAAATTTTCCTTCATACAAAACCACTCCGTCTTGAATATAGACCCCCTTTTGCCTTTTGTATGTATCTGATTCTGCTCCTTCTATTGTTTTTTTTTTAATTCTCCGTCTTCCTTTTGCTCCTCAGATAAATCCATTACTTTGACCTGCTTCTCTTTCTGGCCCCCGATTTCCCCAATCGGTGGCTGCCATTCCTGTCCACTTACAGCATCTCGTTTAGCTCGCTCATCAGCTTTCCTGTTCCCTTCGGGAGATAGTTTTGAATGAGCTTTCACTTTTGTGACCCCATATCCTTTCCCTTGTGCTTCTTCAAAGGTGTTCCGTAATAGCGAGGCTGACGGAAGGGGTCTTCCATCCGCTGAGACAAAACCTCTCGCTTCCCATCGGGGCAAATGTTCTGTGAGACTATTACAAACATACATGCTATTCGAATATATGACTGATCTGGGCGGAAAATATTCCGGGTGTCCAACCACATATACGACGGCTGCTAGTTCTGCTACCTGCGCACTAATAGTGTTAGGTAATTTCAGAGCCGCACTAAATCTTTCCTGTCCGTGGTCATCCTCCATGTATATCCCACAGCCAGTTCTCCTTTCCCCATCCTGTACTGATGAAGAGCCATCCACAAAAATTTTAAAATAGGGTTCTTCCTTTCCTGTTTCCTTTGTCTTTCTGCTTTCAGGCCCCGTCTTACCCCTTCCTTTTTGTTTTGATACAAATGGGCCCTTGGGGTCATTTGCTATCATCAATTGATACTCATGTTTCTCTCCCTGATAAACTAAGTTATCTGCTAACATAATGGTGGTTTTTACCGCCTATACGTTGATATTTCTTCCTTGCAGCAACAATGTCCATCTAGCAATTTTATTTTGGCTAACTGAACCATCCTTAATCCTTCCATCTAACAGTAGCTGTGCGGGGGTGTGTTCAGTTAATATTGTAAGTGGGTTTAGTCCCACTATATAGGTAAAATGCTGCACTGCCCAAAAGGCAGCTAACAAGTGTCTTTCGCATACCGTATACCCCTGCTCTACTGGTGAGGGCATACGTGAGGCGTACGCTACTGGTCTTAATTTCCCGTATGTCTCCTGTAATAGAACTGCCGAGAGGGTGGTGTCTGTGGTAGCCACCTGCAATGAAAACGGCTCAGTTGGATTTGGACTTTTTGGAGCAGGCGCGGCAGCTCGAGCTTGCTTTAGATCAGTCATGGCCTGGGTGTGTTCTGTTTACCACTCCCAGGCCACATTCTTTTTTAATAATTCCATCAGCGGGGCCGCCTTTGTGGCGAATCCATCAATATGGTCCCTGCAATATCCCACCAACCCCAAGAAGGACCTTAACCCTTTTACATCCAGCGGAACAGGGAGTCTGCTAACTATCTCTACCCTTCGCTTGTCAATGTCCCTTTGTCCCGGCGTCAGAATCATTCCCAAGTAAGTAACTTTTTGTTTCATGATCTGCGCTTTTTTAGGGTTAATATTTAATCCCAAGTCATGTAACAACTGCAGTAATTCACTTAGCAGTTGATAATGTTCCTTCTTGGTTTCAGTTTGGAGGAGTAAGTCGTCTACATACTGCACTGGACATTCAGGCCTCGAGAATCCTTTTAACCCTTCCCTCAGCTGTTGGTAAAATATGGACGGGGAATTGTGAAACCCCTGCGGCAGGGTGGTCCATGTATATTGCTGTCTTTGGAAAGTAAATGCAAATTTATATTGACATTTTTTCTCCAGTGGAATAGACCAAAAACCGTTACTTATGTCCAAAACCGTAAACCACTGCGCATCCTCATTTTGTAGAACTACTGTCACTGGGCTAGTTGCTACAGTAGGGGCTGTTAGCGGGGTGACTTAATTTAATTCTCTGTAGTCTATCGTTAGTCGCCAGCTACCATCGGGTTTCCTCACTGGCCAAATAGGTGCGTTATTAGTAGAAGCTATTGGTCTTAATATCCCTTGCTGCAGCAGACTCTGTATCACCTTCTCTATCTCTTCTTCTGCTTGCTTTGGGAAACCATACTGCTTTTGTGGTTTGGGGTCTGGACCTTGTATACACACACTCCCGGTCATTTTCCCACAACCATGTTTATGTCGGACAAATACCATAGAGTTTTGTGCAATAATTTGTTGTACTTCACGATCGTTACTCATTTCTCCTGGTTCTATCCACATTTCCCCGATCGTGCATATCCTATCCTGATATTCCCCCACCGGGACGAGTGTGTGATTTATACTGCCCATGCCCAAAGGCAGTTGCCAAATCATACAATTAACAGGGTCGAAGCAGAATCCCGCTTTGGCCATGTAGTCACTCCCTAATATATGTTCTTGTTCTCTAGGTAATTTAATAAGGACCACTGAATGCTCTATCACGATGTCTCCCACACCGACTTCCAACGGTACACTCACATATCCCACTTGTGAATGCCCTGTGAATGCACTGAGAATAATTTTATTTTGAATTTTCCAATCTATGTCATTGATCTGAGTGGTGTTAACGGTGGTTCGAGATCCCCCTGTGTCCCACAGGAATGTAAGAGGCCGGCCTCCGACTCTACCATTCACTAGGGGTCTCCCCGTGTCATCCAACCACGCGTCACACACAGATAACGGAGATGCCTGAGACCGTCATTGAGGTTCGGGTACAACCCGGAACTCGGTGATATTTCTATCATATCACACTGAGGACTTGGTCTATTCGGCCCTTCCACGGGTAGGCTCTGATTCCTTCCCCGACCTGCATTCTCTCGTCTCGGGTTCGGGCAATCCCTTGTGAAGTGTCCCTCTTGGCCACAGTTATAGCATTTGGACAACTCGCCTTGAGTTCTCCCCGTTCCTGAGATGTTTCCTCTTCCTCTGCCTCCAATTCTCCTCACTGTCTGATAAGCTGGAGGGGGTTCCCCCTGAGAAGGTCCCCTCCCTTCATTTCTCCAGATTATCGTCTGATCTTTAACAGGCATTGTCCTGTCCCCGGATGCCTTGGATCGTTTTGGTATTTCGCTTTCCCATACTCTCACCATCTTCCTAATTTTCCAGGGCTCCGTATGTCTGTCATCAGCGGGGTCAAACTGATCTAGTGACTTCCTCGACTCCTCAGTGCCATGCGACACTAGTGTTCTCAGCCATCGGTTCCTAACCTCCCGCTGTAAATTATCCCTATCTAAGTCTGTACCGTAGACCCCCTGAAACACCGCCCAAATGCGGGCCGAAAATACAGTGGGGTGTTCAACTTTCCTGTGATAGCATTTCATGAGCGCCTCCACTGGATCCCCTCTGTTATCGCCCATGACAGATAATACCTGGTCCTTTCAGGCCCCATTTGTGCCTCTACCAAGTTTTTGTTCCTCTGGTAGGGCGGAGTGTATATGTGGGTGTAGGCACATTAGGATTAATTTCCTTTCCTCACCATCGTCTAAGCCGTGTATCGCTCTCTGTTGCCTGACCGCTAGGAACAACTCCCGAGGATCATCCCCAGGCACACACGTTCCAATATCTTTCGCAATAACCCTCAGTTCCTGTACCCCAAGTGGGATGGAATATGTCATATCCTGGCCATCTTCCCCCATCTGCGCTCTACTGGTTTCAAGGGGGGCCATTGGGGCAGGCGGTTTTTTCGGCTCTGGAGCATATGCTGGCGGTGGGTCCCCTAGTGGAGGTTCCCTGTCACCGCTGCTGTATCTATCCGCCTTTTCTGCTAAATCATCCCAATCTCCATCCCCTAGACCACTTTTTTTCACCTCTTCCAGCTGCAAATGCCCCTCTGTGCGGCTATCTGATCTTGCAGCCTCCCTATCACTTTCTGACACGTTTTGTGATCGCTGGTACTACTCCTCTTCTCCTGAGCTGATCTTTGAATCACATTCATAGCAGTTTTTAAATCACGACATTGTTGTTTCCATCTCTCCACCTCAGCTTTAGCTGCTTGGGCTTCTCCCTCTCTCTTACTCTTTTCATGAGTCAATTTATCGCACTGTAGCTGTTATTGGTTCAGGTGCATCAAATCTGCACTTCTCTGTCCCTGTGGATCAGTTACCTTCTCACTAAGGCGGGCTGTCTCCTCACGGAGTTTTTTATTCTCTTCCCCAAATCCGTCTTGGATTTTCTGATTCTCTTCTCTCTCTCTCTCCTAGCCTGCTGTCGGCATTCTATCCATTCCTCAATTAAACATCCGATCGCTATGGACTTCTGTATCTTTTTAAATTTCCGATCTGACATCTTTGTTTGTGCAATTTTCCAAAGGACCTCCCCAACAGGCGTTCCCTTGTCTCCAATGTGACCCGCATACTCCCGGTATTGCGGCCACTTCCCGATTACGTATTTTTGAAGGAGTCCCTTCCAATCAAAACAGTCCATGTCCCCAGGGCTTGGTGATTTCCCTTTAGACATCATATTGTGTTATTAATTATGAATTAACCCAAACTCGTGTTCTCTGTATACTTTGCCAAATTCGGTTCGCCTCGAGTCTCCCACTAACACAACGGAGAGATTTATCCTCGAGCCCACCCAGGGACGCCAAAGATGTTGACCGGAAGTTAACGGGTTTGGCTCAATTCTCTCTTAATTCTCAATTCGCTTTACTAACGTTATGAGATCATGTACCTACCGCTTATACGTCTAGTTAGATATAGGCATGCAGTTTACAGCAGGTTATACAGTTTTATACTCAAACTAGGATTTAAACGCACACCCACTAGGTTTCCCTGACTAACACTCCCTGAGTGGTTACAGAACAGAAAGTATATTATATTACCCGGAAAGGAGAGATAATACTGGCCAGGCAATTCTCTCTCTCACTCTCGACGTCGTCTCTACGTCCCTGACGTAGTCTCTACGTCCCTGACGTCGGGTCCCGACTTCCACGATCGTTCGTCTCCGGAGTCTCCCTCAAAAATACACTCTGGCACCAAGCCTGCAATGCTTCAGTTTTATTCCCAAGCCTGTCTTTTCGAATGATGCTATCTTCTCCGGTTGGCTCAAAGTTGCTGGAGTGGTCGGTGTCATCCCCTGATCGGCTCTGTTCCAAGGGGCTAGGTAGCATCACCTCAATACTCCTTTTCTAAATAAGGCCTGGTATCTCAGCAAAGCTCCTTTGTCCCTCTAAGAAGCGGAACGAATTTAAACCGGTTCTGGCCAGTTCAGTCCAGTGATTGAACTCCAGGTCACCTCAGTTCAAAAGTCAGTGTCTTTGTTAGCACTTCGAATAGTTTTCAGCAGCCTCTGGCCAACGAACCCAATCTCTCACTCATCACTGGGAAGTATAGTGAGGTGTCATTTTCAAACTCAATCCACCACTCATCACTGGGGATTAAAATGAGCAATAAATTCCACACTCTCTCCTCCAATCATCACTGGGGAATACAGTGAGCATTAAATTCCACACTCTCTCCTCCAATCATCACTGGGGATTAAAATGAGCATTAAATTCTGCACTCTCTCCTCCACTCATCACTGGGGAATAAAGTGAGCAGTAAATAACACATTGTCTCCCCCAATCATCACTGGGGATTACATTGAGCAGAAAATTGCTCACTGTATCGCATTCATCACTGGGGATTGCACTCAGCAGTAAATGCCAAACTCACTCCTCCACTCATGACTGGGGATTGCAGTGTGCAGTAAATTCCGCACTCTCTCCCACTCATCACTGGGGATTAAAGTGAGCAGTACACTCCACACTCTCTCCCGCTCATCACTGGGGATTAAAGTGACCAGTAAATTCCACAATCTCCACCCGAATCATCACTGACGATTACAGTGAGCAGTTAATTACACACTCTATCCCCCACTCATCACTGGGGATTACAGTGAGCAGCACATTCCGCAACCTCCCCCACTCATCACTGAGGATTACAGTGAGCAGCACATTCCGCAACCTCCCCCACTCATCACTGGGGATTACAGTGAGCAGCACATTCCGCAACCTCCCCCACTCATCACTGGGGATTACAGTGCGCAGTAAATTCCATACGAAATCCAACTCATCAAGGGGGATTACTGTGATGAGTAAATTCCAAACTCTCTCCCACACACCTCACCGTGGATAAATGGAGGAGTAAATTCCAAACTCTCTCATACCCACTCATCACTTGTGGATTACAGTGAGCAGTAATTTCAACACAATCTCTCACTCATCACTGGGAATTATAGTGAGGTGTAAATAGCAAATTCTCTCCCCCACTCATCACTGGGGATTATAGCGAGCAGTCAATTCCACACTTTCTCCCACTCCTCACTGGAGATTACAGTAAGCAGTAAATTCAACACTCTCTCCTCCACTCATCACTGGGGAGTGAAGTGAGGAGTAATTTCAACACAATCTCTATACTAATGATCACTGGCAATTACAGTGAGCAGTAAATTCCGCACTCTCTCCCCCAATCATTACTGGGGATTATAGCGAGCAGTTAATTGCACACTTTCTCCCACTCATCACTGGGGATCACAGTGAGCAGTAAATTCCACACTCTCTCCAATTCATCACTGGCGATTACAGTGAGCAGTTAATTCCACACTTTCTCCCACTCCTCAATGGGGATTACAGTGAGCAGTAAATTCCACACTCCCTCCTCCACTCATCACTGGGGAATAAAGTGAGCATTAAATTATACACTGTCTCCCCCAGTCATCACTGGCGATTACAGTGAGCAGGAAATTCCACACTCTATCGCACTCATCACTGGGCATTGCAGTCAGCAGCAAATGCCGCACTCACTGCTCCACTCATGACTGGGGATGACAGTGAGCAGTAAATTCCACACACCCCCATTCATCAATTGGATTACATTGCGCAGTAAAATACAAACTCTCCCCCACTCATGACTGCGGATTACAGTGAGCAGTAAATTCCATACTGTCGCCTCCACTCATCACTGGGAATACAGTGATCAGTACATTCCTCACTTTCTCTCCCACTCATCACTGGCGATTACAGTGAGCAGTAAATGCCACACTCTCTCCCCCACTCATCACTGCGGATTACAGTGAGCAGTAAATTCCACACTCTCTCCCCCACTCATCACTGAGGATTACATTGAGCAGTAAATTGCACACTCTCCCCCACTCATCACTGGCGATTACAGTGAGCAGTAAATGCCACACTCTCTCCCCCGCTCATCACTGACGATTACAGTGAGCAGTAAATTGCACACCCTCCCACACTCATCACTGGGGATTACAGTGAGCAGTAAATTCCACAGTATATCCAACACATCACAAGGGGTTACTGTGAGCAGTAAATTCCACGCTCCTATACTCCTCACTGTGGATAACAGTGAGGAGTAAATTCAAAATCCTCTACCCCACTCATCACTCTGGATTACAGTCAGCAGTGAATTGAACACAATCATTCACTCATCACTGGGAATTAGAGTGAGGTGTAAATTCCAAACTCTTTACCCCACTCATCACTGGGGATTAGGGTAAGCAATAAATTCCACACTCCCTCCTCCACTCATCACTGGCGATTAAAGTGAGCAGTAAATTCCACACTCTCTCTACCCCAATCATCACTGGGGATTAGAGTAAGATGGAAATTCCACACTCTCTCCCACTCATCACTGACGATTACAGTGAGCAGTTAATTCCACACTTTCTCCCAATCATGACTGCGGATTACAGTAAGCAATAAATTCCACACTCTCTCCTCCACTCATCACCGGGGATTACAGTGAGCAGTAAATTCTACCCTCTCTCCTCCACTCATCACTGGGGAATTAAGTGAGCAGTAAATTACACACTGTCTCCCCAATCATCACTGGGGATTACTGTGAGCAGGATATTCCACACTCTATCGCACTCATCACTGGGGATTACAATCAGCAGTAAATGCCACACTCACTCCTCCATTCATGACTGGGGATTACAGTGAGCAGTAAATTCCACAATCTCAACCCCAATCATCACTGGCGATTACAGTGAGCAGCAAATTCTACACTGTCTCCTCCACTCATCACTGGGGATGAAAGTGAGCAGTAAATTCCACACTCTCTCCCCTACTCATCGCTGGGGATTACAGTGAGCAGTAAATTCCTCACTACCCCACTCATCAATGGAGTTTACAGTGAGCAGTAAATTCCACACGCCCCCACTCATCACTGTCGATTACAGTGAGGAGTAAATTCCACAATCTCTCCCACACTCATCGCTGGGGATTACAGTCATCAGTAAATTCTACACTCTTTCCCACACTCATGACTGCAGATCACAGTGAGCAGTAAATTCCACATTCATTCTCCACTCATCACTGGGGATTGCTGTGAGCAGTAACTTCCACACTTCCCCACTCATCACTCGGGTTTACATTCGGAATAAGTTCCATAATCTCTCCCCCACTTATCACAGGGAATTTCTTGAGCAATAAATTTCACATTCTATCCCCTAGTCCTCATTGGTGATTACAGTGAGCAGGAAATTCCACACTCACCCCCACTCATCACTGCGGATTATGGTGAGCTGTAACGTCAAGACTCTCTCTCCCCCCACACACACTCCAGGGATCAAAGTCAATTTGATAGCTACTTTCAGGACCAGAGCGAAGTTTCCATTAGATTTTTATAATTATTCGTTCAGGGGTTTACAGTGAGCAATACATTCCGCACTCTCTCCCCCACTTTCACTGGGGATTACAGCGAACAGTAAATTGCACAATCTCCTCTACTCATCACTGGGGATTAAAGTGAGCTTTAAATTCCACAATCTCTAACCCACACATCACAGGGGATTACAGTGTGCAGTAAATTCCACACTCTCTCCCACTCATCACTGCGGATTACAGTGAGCTGTAACGTCAAGACTCTCTCTCCCCCCAAACACCCATCCAGAGATCAAAGTCAATTTGATAGCAACTTCCAGGTCCAGAGCTAAGTTTCCATTTGAATATTTATTATTCGTTAATGAGATGAGGGCATCGCTGGCAAGGCCAGCATTCATCGCCCATCGCCAATTGTCCTTGGTAAGGTGGTGGTGAGCCGCCTTCGTGAACCGTTGCAGTCCGTGTGGTGAAGGTTCTCCCACAGTTCTGTTAGATAGGGAGTTCCATGATTTTGACACAGCGACGATGAAGCAATGGCGATATATTTCCAAGACGGGATGGTGTGTGAACTGGAAGAGAACAATGAAGGTGGTGTTGCTACCATGTGCCTGCTGCCGTTGTCCTTCTAGGTGGTGGAGGTCGCGGGTTTGGGAAGTGCTTTCGAAGAAGCCTTGGCGACTTGCTGCAGTGCACCTGTGGATGGTACATATTGCAGCCACGGAGCGCCGGTGGTGAAGGGAATGCATGTTTCGGGTTGTGGATGGGGTGCCAATCAAGCGGACTGCTGTGTCCCGGATGGAGTCTAGCTTCTTGAGTGTTGTTGGAACAGGACTCAACCAGGCAAGTGGAGAGTATTCCATCACACTTCTGATTTGTGCCTTGTAGATGGTCGAAAGGCTTTTGGGTATCAGGAGGTGAGTCACTCACCGTAGAATACTCAGCCTCTGACCTGCTCTTGTCGCCACAGTTTATTTGTGGCTGCTCCAGTTAAGTTTCTGGTCAATGGTAACCACCAGGATGTGGATGGAGGGGGTTCGTCAATGGTAGTGCCCTTGTTTTTCAAGGTGAGGAGCTTAGACTCTCTTTGGTGGTGATGGTCATTGCCTGGCACTTGTCTGGCTCGAAGGTTACTTGCCACTTATCAGCCCAAGCCTGGATATTGTCCAGGTCTTGCTGCATGCGGGCAAGAACTGCTTCATTGTCTGAGGGGTTTTAAACTGAACAGAACACTGTGCAATCATGAGTGATCTTCTGCATTTCTCACCTTATGATGCAGGGATGATCATTAATGAAGCAACTGAAGAAGATTTTGCCTAGGACGCTGCGCTGAGGAACTCCTGCGCAACCACCACCCAAAACATTCATTCACTTAACAACTGGCGCACCGTGGCTGCAGTGAACAAGGACTCCCTACCAAACAACACTGTGGGAGAACCTTCACCACACGGACTGCAGCGGTTCAGGAAGGCGGCTCACCACCACCTTTTCAAGTGCAATTAGGGAAGGGCAATAAATGCTGGCCTTGCCAGCGACGCCCACATCCCATGAACGAATAAAGAAAAAAACTGACGATCGTTGAGCAGGCTTTTGGCGAGTAACTGCCACTTGATAGCACTGTCGACGAATACTTCAATCACTTTGCTGATGATTGAGATTAAACTGATCGGGCGGTAATTGGCCGAATGGATAGGTCCTGCTTTTTGTGGACAGGACATATCTGGGCAATTTTCCACATTCTTGGGTAGTTGCCAATGTTGTAGCTGTACTGGAACAGTTTGGCTACAGGCGTGGCTATTTCTGGAGCACAAGTCTTCAGCACTACAGCCAGGATGTTGTCGGAGCCCATAGACATTGTTGTAACCAGTGCAACCAACCATTTCTTGACATCACGTGGAGTGAATCGAATTCGTTGAAGACTGGCATATTCGGAGAAGGCCGAGATGGATCATCCACTCGGCACTCCTGGCTGAAAATGGTTGCAAACGCTTCAGCCTCGTATTTTGCACTCACGTGCTGGACTCTGCCATCATTGAAGATGGGGATCTTTACAGATCCTCCTCCTCCGATTAGTGCTTAAATTGTTCACCACCATTCACGACTGGATGTGGCAGGACTGCAGAGCTTTGATCCGATCCATTATTTGTGGAATTGCTTAGTTCTGTCCAAAGCATGTTGCTTCTGCTGTTTTAACATGCATGCAGCCCTGTGTTGTAGCTTCACCAGATTGGCATCTCATTTTTAGGTATGCCTAGTGCTGCTCCGGCATGCTCTTCCACACTCCTTATTGAACTAGGGTTGATCCCCTGGCTTGTTGGTAATAGTGGAGTGAGGAATATGCCGGGCCATGAGGTTACAGATTGTGCTGGAATAGAATTCTGCTGCAGCTGATGGCCCACAGCGCCTCATGGATGCCCAGTTTTGAGCTGCTAGATCTGTTCTGAATCTATCCAATTTCGTACGGTGATAGTGCCACACAACAGGTTGGATGGTGTCCTCAATGTGAAGCAGGGACTTCGTCTCCACAAGGGCTGTGCGGTGGTCACTCATACCAATACTGTCATGGACAGATGCATCTGTAACAGTTGATTGGTGAGGTCGAGGTCAAGTACGTTGTTCCCTCGTGTTGATTCGCTCACCACCTGCTCACACGCCCATTCTGGCAGTTATGTCCTTCAGGACTCGGCCAGCCGTGGTGCTATCGAGCCACTCTTGGTGATGGACATTGAAATCCCCCACCCAGAGTACATTATGTGCCCTTGCTACACTCAACATTGAGGAGGACTGATTCATCAAGCTGAGGGAGGGTGTAGGTGGTAATCAGCAGAAGGTTTCCCTGCCCTTGTTTGACCTGAACATGGCGTCCAGAGTCAACGTTGAGGACTCCCAGGACCACTCCCTCCTGACTGTATATCACTGTACCGCCACCTCTACGTGGGTCTGTCCTGCCCGTGGGATAGGATATCCCCCACGATGGTAATGGAAGTGCCTGGAAGGTATGATTCTGTGAGTATGGTTATGTCTGGCTGTTGCTTGAGTAGTCTGTGGGATAGCTCTCCCAATTTTCGCACAAGTCCCCAGATGTTCATGAGGAGGACTTTGCAGTCCTTGGGTTGCCTTTGTCGTGTCTGATGCCTAGTGGTCCTTCCGGTTTCATTCTTATTATTACTTTTTGTAGCGAGATTGTACAACTGAATGGCTTTCTAGGCCATTTCAGGGGGCGATTTGGAATCAATCACATTTCCGTGGCGGGATTATGAACTCCAAACTCCCGATGATTAGGCGAGGCTTACATGGATTATTAGTCCAATGACAAAATCTCTATGCTACCGTGACCGCACTAATAGTACTGTCCAGCCCTGGTGATCGGTCTCCATTTGATGGCACTGTCCAGGTCCAGCAATGATTGTCCTATGAGGAAATATTAAGAAGAATGGGCCGATATTCTCTGGTGTTTTGAAGAATAGTTCAGAATTCTTAGAGGGTTTGACAGTGTAAATATGGAGAAGCTGTTTCCCCTGACTGCAGAGTGTAGATCTAGGGGTCATAGTCTCAAGATAACCGGTGAGCGATTTAGGACTGAGATGAGAATGAATTCCTTCACTCACAGGGTTGTGATTCTTCGGAATTCTCCACCCCAGAGGGCTGTGGATGCTCAGTCATTAAATATATTCAAAACTGAGATCGATAGATTTTTGGACTCTAAGGGAATCAAAGGATATGTGGATAGGGCGGGAAAGTGGAGTTGACTTCGATGATCAGCCTGATCTTATTAAATATTGTAGCAGGCTCGAAGCGCCGCATGGCCTACTCCACCTCTTATTTTCTATGCACTTATGCTCTAATGTCCAGAGATTAGCCTCCATTTGATAGCCAAATCTCTGTCCAGAGATCTGTCTCCCGTCGGTAGTCATGCAAAGGTACAGAGATCAGTCTCGATTTGATGGCACTGCCGAGGTCTGTGGATAAGTGTCCATTTGATAGCACTGTCTTCGTTGAGGGGTCATTGGGCAATGGATAGGCCAGTCTCTATCTAGAGATCAGTCTCCATTTGTTAGCCATTGCCCAGGTCCAGAGATCAGTCTCCAATTGATGGCACTGCCAAGGTCCAGAGAACAGTCTCTTTTTCCTACCACTGACAAGGTCAAGGGATCAGTCTCTATTTGATAGCACTCTCCAGCTCTGGAGATCAGCCTCCATTTGATAGCCTTGCGCATGACCGGAAATCAGTGTCCATTTGAAAGCACTCTCCAGGCTGAGCCGTCAGTGTCAATTTGAGAGCAGTTTCCAGGTGTGACGATCATTTTCCAGTTGATAGCATTGCCCTGGTCTGGGGATATATCTCCATTTGATAGTACATTCCAGGTACAGAGATCAGTCTCCATTTGATAGTACTGTCCAGGTCCAGAGATCAGTCTCCATTTGTTATCACTGGCCAGCTAAAGGGATCAGTCTCCAATTGATATCACTGCCAATGTTCCCAGTTCAGTTTCCATTTGATAGCACCGTCCTGAATTAGGGATCAGCGTTCATTGTAGCATTTGAAAGTAGAAACAAGATGCACAAACGATTGGGAGAGATATAAAGCACTAGAGTAACAAATAGTACAGTTTTAGGTGGGACCAGACTAAGAGAGAATACGAGAAGATCTAACATAGGTTTTGCGTGCATGTTTTTAAACGCACGAACCGTGGTAAATAAGATTGGTGAGCTTCAGGCACAACTGCCCACATTGGGACCATGTGGCGGTCATAGAGACCTGGCTTTAAAAAGGGCAGGATTGGGGAGTAAATATTCATGGATACAAGGTGTTCAGGAAAAATAGGGAAGGAAAGAAAGGAGGGGAAATGGCAGTATTGATTAAGGAGGATATTGCAGTGCTGGAGAGAGAGGATGTCCTGAAAGGGTCAAGGACAGAATCTATTCGGAAAGCGTTAATAAACCATACAGGTGCCATTACACTACTGGTTGTATTCGATAGGCCTCCAGCTAGTGGGAAGGATATAGAGGAGCAAATATGTATAGAAATTACAGAGAGGTGCAAGAGCTGTGGGATAGTGATAATGGGGGACTTCAACTGTCCTAATACAGCCTTGGACAGTAATAGATTAAAGGGCAAAACTGGGGAGAATTTCTTAAGTGTGTTCAAGAGAACTTTCTAGCTCAGTGCATTTCCTGCTCAACGAGGAAGGAGGCATTGCTGGACTTGGTTCCAGGAAATGAGGTGGGCCATGTCGAGCAAGTTTCAGTGGGGGAGCATGTTGGAAGCAGCGATCATAGAATCATAAGGTTTAGAATTGCTATGGAAAGGGACAAGGACCAATTTAAAGTAAAATACTGAATTGAAGGAGGGTCAATTTCAGTGGGATGAGAACTGATCTAACCCTTGTAAATTGGAATCAAAGATTGGCAGGCAAATCTGTAATTAAACAATGGGCGGCCATTGAGGAGGAGATGGTTCGGGTAGTGTCTAGGCATATTCTCACGAGGGAGAAACGTCGGGCATCTAAAATCAGAGCTCCCTCGATGGCAAAAAAATAGAGAGTAAGATGCAGCATACAATAGGGGGCGTATGGCAGATGTCAGGATGATAATGCAAGTGAGAACCAGGCAGAATATAGAAAGTTCAGAGGGGAAGCGAAAAGAGAAATAAGAGGGACAAAGAAAGAGTATGAGAATAGATTGGAGGCAAACATAAAAAGGGAATCGAAAACATAGGAACATAGGAACAGGAGTAGGCCATTCAGCCCCTCGTGCGTGCTCCGCCATTTGATAAGATCATAGCTGATCTGTGATCTAACTCCATATACCTGCCTTTGGCACATATCCCTTAATACCTTTGGTTGCCAAAAAGCTATCTATCTCAGAATTAAATTTAGCAATTGAGCTAGTATCAATTGCCGTTTGTGGAAGTGAATTCCAAACTCCTACAACCCTTTGTGTGCAGAAATGTTTTCTCATCTCACTCCTGAAAGGTCTGGCTCCAATTTTTTGGACTGTGCCCCCTCCTCCTAAAATTCCCATCCAGCGGAAATAGTTTCTCTCTATCCACCGTATCCGTTCCCCTTAATATCTCATAAACTTCGATCAGATCACCTCTTAACCTTCGAAACTCGAGAGAATACAACCCCAATTTCTGTAATCTCTCCTCGTAATTTAACCCTTGGCGTCCGGGTATCATTCTAGTAAACCTACGCTGCACTCCCTCCAAGGCCAATGTGTCCTTCCAAAGGTGCGGTGCCCAGAACTGCTCACAGTGCTCCAGGTGCGGTCTAACCAGGGTTTAGTTAAGCTGCAGCATAAATTCTGCCCCCTCGTACTCTCGTCCTCTAGATATAAAGGCCAACATTCCATTTGCCTTCTTGAATATTTCCTGCACCTGTTCATGACACTTCAATGATCTATGTACCTGAACCCCTAAGTCCCTTTGGACATCCACTGTTTTTAACAATTTATCATTTAGAAAGTACCCTGTTCTATCCTTTTTTGATCCAATGTGGATGACCTCACATTTGTTTACATTGAATTCCATTTGCCACAGTTTTGCCCATTCACCTAATCTATCAATATCGCTTTGTAATTTTATGTTTTCATCGACACTGCCGACAATGCCACCAATCTTTGTGTCATCGGCAAAGGCTTCTATAGGCATGTAAACAGTAAACGGGTCGTAAGAGGAGGGGTGGAGCATTTCAGGGACCAAAAAGAAGACTTACTCATGGAGGCACAGGGGATGGCACAGGTGTTAAATTAGTACTTTGCATTGTCTGTACCAAGGAAGAAGATGCTGCCAGAATCTCATTAAAGGAAGATGTGGTTGAGATGCTGGATGGGCTAATAATTGATAAAGATGATAAACTAAAAGGCTAGCTGTACTTAAACTAGATCAGTCCCTCGGTCCGGATGGCTCGCATCCTAGTATGCTGAGGGAAGTTTGCGTGAAAATTTCGGAGTTTCTGGCTATAATCTTCCAAACATCCGTCATTATGCGGTAATGCCAGAGGACTGGAAAATTGTAAGTTTTACCCCCATGATCAAAAAGAGTGGAAGGATAAACCCAGCAACAATAAGGGACTCAGTTTAACCTCGATGGTGTTAAAACTTTTAGAAACGATAATCCGGGTCAAAATTAACTGTCACTTGGACAAATGTGAATTAATTAGGAAAAGCCAGCACTGATTTGTTAAAAGCAAATCGTATTTAACTAACTGGATAGAGTTTTTTTGATGAGGCAACAGAGAGGGTAGATCAGGGCAAAGCAGTTAATGTGGTGTATATGGACTTTCAAACGGCGTTTGATTAAGTGCCACATAAAAGGCTTGTCATCAAAATTGAAGCCAGTGGAATAAAGGGGGCAGTAGCAGCATGGTTTCATAATTGGCCAATTGACAGGAAACAGAGAGTAGTGGTGAACGGTTGCTTTTTGTACTCGAAGAAGATATACAGTAGTGTTCACCGTGGGTCGGTGCTGAGACCATTACTTTTCTTGATATATATTAATGACTTGGATTTGGGTGTACAGGGCACAATTTCAAAATTTGCAGATGACACAAAACTTGGAAGGGTAGTAAACAGTGAAGAAGATAGTGAAAGACTTCAAGAGGACATAAGCCGGCCTATGAATTAGGCGGAGACATGGCAAGTGAAGTTTAACGTACGGTGTGATACATTTTGGCAGGAAGAATGAGGAGAGGCAGTATTAACTAAATGGTACAATTCTAAAGCGGGTGCAGGAACAGAGAGACCCGGTGGTATATGTGCAAAAATCTTTGAAGTTGACAGAACAGGTTGAGAAAGCGGTTAACAAAGCATACGGGATCCTTGGCTTCATAAATAGAGGCATAGGGTACAAAAGCAAGGAAGTTATGTTGAACCTTTCTAAAATACTGGTTCGGCCAGAGCTGGAGTATTGTGTTCAATTCTGGGCACCACATTTTATGAAAGAAATGAAGGCCTTCGAGAGAAAAGATTTACTGGAATGATTCCAGGGATGTGGAACATCAGTTACGTGGAGAGACTAGTGAAGCTGGTGTTGTTCTCCTTCGAGCAGAGGAGGTTAAGAGGAGATTTGATCGAAGTGTTCAAAATCCTGAAGGGTTTAGATGAAGAAAATAAAGAGAAACTGTTCCCATTGGCGGAAGTTTCGCGAACCAAAGGACAGAGATTTAATGTGATTGGCAAAAGTACCAAAGGCGACATGAGGAAATATTTTTTGACGCAGCGAGTAGTTATGATCTGGAATGTGCTGCCTGAAAATGTGGTGGAAGCAGATTCAATCATGGCGTTCAAAAAGGAATTGGATAAAGACTTGAGGGCAAAAAAACTTACAGATCTAACGGGAAAGAGCTGGGGAGTGGGACTAACTGGATTGGTCTTACGCAGAGATGACACAGGATCGATGGGCTGAATGGTCATCTTCTGTGATGTCAACATTCTATGATGCTATATGATAGCACTGTCCTTGTCCAGAGACCAGTATACATTTGCCAAAGTCGAGAGATTAGTGTCCATTTCATAGCACTGTCCAGGACTGGGGATCAATCTCCATTGGATAGCACCGTCCATTTCCAGAGATCGGTGCCCAATTGATAGCAATGTGCCTGTCCAGAGATCAGGCTCCATTTGATGGCACCGTCCAGGTCCAGAGGTCAGTCTCCATTTCAAAGAACTGCACAGGTCTAGACATCAATCTCCATTTGATAGCACTATTCAGGCCGTGAGATCAGTGTCCATTTGATAGCACTCTCCATGTCCAGACATCAGACTCATTTTAATAGCTTTGTGTAGGTCTGAGGACCAGTCTCCGTTTGATAGCACTGTTTTGGACTGGGAATCAAAATCCATTTCATTGCACTGTCCAGATCTGGGAGTCAGTGTCGAGGACCAGAGATCAGTGTCCATTTGATAGCACTGCACAGGTCCAGAGATCAGTTTCCATTACGTGGCACTGCCCATGACAGGGGATCATTTTGCATTAGATAGCACAGTCCAGGTCGGGGGAACAATGTCCATTTATTAGCACTGTCCCGGTTTTGGGACCAGTGTCCATTTGATCGCACTGACGAGATCCAGAGATCAGTCTCCATTTGATAGAATTACAAGGTCAAGAGATCAGTGTTCATTGGATAGACTACCTCGTCCAGAGATCAGGCTCCAATTGACAGCCCTGTTCAGCTCTGGGGAGCAGTCTCCATTTTATAGCACCGTCCAGGTCCGAAGATCGGACGGGTTGCACCTCAACGGAGCTGGGAGTAATGTTCTCGCTGGGAGGTTCACTAATGCTGTGGGGGAGGTTTTTAACTAATTTGACACGGGGGTGGGCACTAGGATGTAGCATTAGAAAGGAGAAACAAGACGCAGAAAGGATTTGGAGAGACAGATAGCACTAGAATAAGAAATATTACAGTATTAGGTGGGATCAGACTAAGAGAGAATACGAGAAGGTCTAAGGTTTGTTTACAGTCCATGTGTTTAAACTCCCGAAGCGTAGTAAATAAGCGTGGTGAGCTTCAGGCACAAATAGTCACATGGGAATATGATGTCGTCGCGATGACGGAGACCTGACTTTAAAAAGGGCAAGATTGGGTAAGAAATATTCCTGGATACAAGGTGTTCAGGAAATATAGGGGGAGAAAAAAAGGAGGGGTGGCAGTATTGATTAAGGAGAATATTGCAGTGCCGGAGACAGGATGTCCTGGTGGTGTCAAGGGCAGAATCTATTTGGTTAGAGTTAAGAAACTATAGAGGTTCCACTACACTACTGGGTATATTCTATCGGCCACCAACTAGTGGGAAGGATACAGAGGAGCAAATTTAAAGGGAAATTACAGACAGGTGCAAGAACCATACATTAGTGATAATGGGGGACTTCAATTATCCAAATATAGCCTGGGATAGTAATAGTGTAAAGGGCAAAGACGGGAGGAATTTTTGTACAGTGTTCAGGAGAACTTACTTTTTCAATATGTTCCCAGTCCAATGGGGAAGGAGGCGTTGCTGGATCCAGTTTTGGGAATGAGGTGGGTCAAGTGGAGCAAGTGTGAGTAGGTGAACATTTAGACAACAGTAATCATAGTATCATAAGGTTTAGATTAGTTATGGAAAAGGGCAAGGAGCAACCCTGAGTAAAAATACTTAATAGGATGAGGGTCAATTTCAGTGAGTTGAGAACGGATCTGGCCCGGGGAAATTGGAATCAAAGATCGGCAGGCAAAATTGCAATCGAACAATGGGCAGCATTTGGAGAGGAGATGATTCGTGTGCAGTCAAGGTACATTCCCAAGAAGGAGAAAGGCAGGGCAACTAAAGACAGAGCTCACTGGATGACGAAAAAGATAGATAATAAGATGAAGCATCAAAAGGGGGAGTATGACAGATGTCAGGTTGATAATATAAGTGAGAACCAGACTGAATATAGAAAGTAAAGTGAAGTGAAAAAGGAAAAAAGAGGGGCAAAGAAAGCGTACGAGAATAGATTGGCGGCCAGCATAAAAGGTAACCCCAAAGTTTTCTGTAGGCATATTAACATTAAACGGGGAGCAAGAGGAGTGGTGGGGCCGAAGAGGGCCATAAAGGAGATCTACTCATGGAGGCAGAGGGGATGGTTGAAGTGCTAAATTAGTACTTTGCATCTGTCATTACCAAGGAAAAAGATGCTGTCAGAGTCTCAGTGAAGAAGGAGGTAGTTGAGATACTGGATGGGCTAAAAATTGATACAGAGGTGGTACTAGAAAGGCTGGCTGTACTTAAAGTAGATAAGTCACCAGTCCAGATAGGATGCATCCCACGTTGCTGACGGAATTAACGGTGGAAATTGCAGAGGCACTGTCCATAATCATCCAAAGATCCGTAGATACAAGGGTGGTGGCAGAGGACTGGTGAATTGCAAATGTTACACCCTTGTTCAAAAAAGGGTGCACGGATAAACCCAGCAAATATAGGCCAATCAGTTTATCTCGGCGGTGTGAAACTTTTAGAGATGATATCCGGGACAATATTTACAATCACTTGGACGAGTTTGGATTAATTAAAGAATGGCAGCGCGGATTTGTTAGACGCAAATCGTGTTTAACTAACCTGGTAGAGTTTTCTGATGAGGTAACAGACAGGGTTGTTTCGGGCAATGCGGTTTATGTGTTGTATCTGGCCTTTCAAAAGGCGTTTGATAAAGTACCACATAATAGGTTGTCCAGGCCCAGAGATCAGTCTCCATTTGATGGCACTGCCCAGGTCTGGGGTTCAGTATCCATTTGCTGAACACAGTAAGCTCAGTGTAAATTCCTCTCAAAATCCTGTTCAATCTTTGGTGTCAATCTGATGAGTGATTTTCCGAATCATTTTTGTTCCGATTTCTCCCAATTAACCTGCTGGTGATCCTGATCTTATCCCGGGCAAAGTGTGGTCTGTCTCGATACATCTCCTGTTACCTGGTGTCCATGGCAGCGGTTGATCTAACCGTCAACCTCACTGCAGTGATACTGGACCGTATTGTCACCCTTTATTTCATTAATATATTTAGACACAGCATTACCATGTGTCGTCTCGGTGACTGCCTCACTCGTGCAGCCACGGACTGTTCTGTCTGGTTCACCGTCACTTTCACCTTTGATCGATTTGTGGCCATTTGTTGCCAGAAGTTGAAAACTAAATATTGCATCGCGAAAATAGCGTATGTTTAGTCCCACCCTCACTCAGTGGACTCCTGTAAATTTCCTGAGTCAACCTGTGTTCTGCAGTCAGTTTCTCAGTCACTCAGGCCCGTTTAGTTGATTCCTCAGTCACTCAGCGGTCTTCAGTTAGTCCCTAAGAAACCCAACAGCCTGTAGTTAGTCCCTCAGTTGCACAACTGCCTTAGTTCGTCCTTCGGTCACTTCGCAGCCTATAGTTAGTCTCTCACTTATTCAGCTGTCTGTCGTTATGCCCCTCAGTCAACCAATGGCCGATCGTTAGTCCCTCAGTCATTCAGCAGCCTGGAGTTAGTGAGTCAGCCACTCAGGAGCCTGTAGTTCGACCCTCAGTCACTCATCAGCCTGTAACTTCGTTCCACTCGCTCACCAGCGTGAAGTGAAGTTTTTCAGCCGCCCTGTGGTGTGCAGTTAGTTTCTATATCACTCAGCTGCGTGTAGTTTATCCCTGAGTCGCTCAACAGCTTTTAGTTTGTTCCTCAGTCACCCAGCGGAATGTGGTTAGTCCCTCAGTCACCCAGCAGCCTGTAATTTTCCCCTCAGACAGTCAGCAGCATAGAATTAGTCCCTCGGACAGTCAGCAGCCTGTATTTAGTCCCTGTGACAGACAGCACCGTGTAGTTGATCCCTCAGTCACCCAGCGGGCTGTATTTAGTTTCTCATTCACTCACCAGCCTGCATTCAGGTACCTCAGTCACTCAGCAACCTGTAGTAAAGCTTGTCAGTCAATTGGAAGCCTATCGTTCGTCCATCGTTCCCTCACCTGCCTGTAGTTAATCCCTCAGACACTCAACGGCCTTTAGTGAGTCCCTCAGACCCTCAAGTGAATGGAGTTAGTCGCGCAGACCCTCAACTGACTGTAGTTAGTCCCACAGACACTCAGCGACCTGCAGTTAGTCCATCAGACATTCAGCGGCCTGTAGTTAGAACATCAATCACTCAACTGCCTGTAGATAGTCCCTTAGTCACTCAATAGACTATAGTTATAGAATAGTACGGTTACAGCACGTAAGGAGGTTATTCAGCCCATCGAGTCCACGCCGGCTCTATGCACGAATAATCCAGCTCGTCCCACTCCCGCGCCCTATCGCCGTGGCTGGAAACATTTTTTTCCTTTCAAGTGCTTATCCAGTTCCGTTTTGAAGCCATGATTGAATCTGCCTGCACAACTACATTGGACAGTGCATTCCAGATCCCAACCACTCGCTGTGTAAAAAGGTTTCCCTCATATCGCCTTTGGTTCTTTTGCCAATCACCTTAAATCTATGTCCTCAGGTTCTTGACTCTTCGAAGTCCAAGTCTGGCAGCACGCCTATAGGCAGGGAGGATTGGAAAATAATGGTCAGAGCCTCCGCTATTTCCTCCCTTGCTTCTCTTAACTGCCTCGGATACATTTCATCCGGGCCTGTCGATTTATCGACATTAAAAGGTGATAATCCCCTTAATACTTCCTCTCTCACTATGTCTATCCCATCCAATATTTCACACTCCTCCTCATTAACTACAATGACTGCATCGTCCCTCTCTTTTGTGAAGATAGACAGAAAGTATTCATTGAGAACCATACCCACATCTTCCGCCTCCATCCATACGTTACCTTTTTGGTCTCTAATAGGACCTACTGTTTCCTTCGTTATCTTCTTTTCATTCATATACAGAGAAAGCATCATTTACTTGATTTTACTTGCCAGTATTTTTTGGTGCCCTCTCTTTGCTTTCCTAATTTCCTTTTTTAATTTCACCCCTGCACTTTCTATACTCATTTCGGCTGTCCGCAGTATTGAGCTCTCGGTATCTGACATAAGCTTCCCTTTTTTGACTTATCTTACCATGTATGCTCCTTGACATCCAGGGGGCTGTAGATATGGCAGTCCCACCCTTTTTCTTTGTGGGAACATATTTACTTTGCACCCCTTGAAAATCCCCCTTGAATGCCTCCCACTGCTCTGACACTGTTTTACCTTCAACTAGCTGTTTCCGGTCGACTTTTGCTAAATCACATCTCCCCTTAGTAAAATTGGCCTTCCCCAATTCAGAACTCTAGCTCCTGTTCGATATTTGTCCTTTTCCTTAACTATGTAAAATCTAACTGAAATATGATCGCGACCACCAAAATGCTCTCCCACAGATATTCCTTTCTCTTGCCCAGCTTAATTTCCTATAACTAATCCAGAACTGCTGCGTCTCTTGTTGGGGTTGCTACGTACTGGCTAAAACAGTTCTCCTGAATGCATTTTATGAATTCTGCGCCCTCGATATCCTTTTGCACTGATTCTATCCCAGTTAATATTAGGGTAGTTGAAATCCCCTACTGTTACTGCTCTACTGATTCTGCACTTCCCTGAAATGTGGCTACAATTTGTTCTTCTATCACCCTCTGACAGTTTGGGAATCTATTGTACAGTCCCAGCAGTGTGACTGCTTATTTTTTGTTCTTTGGATCGACCAATGTGGCCTCACTTGATGATCCTTCTCATATATCATCGCTCCTCACATCTGTAATTGTTTCTTTAATTAATATTGCCACCACCTCCTTTTTATCACCCTCTATATCTCGTCTGAAAACCCTATAACCAGGAATGTTGAGCTGCCATTCCTGCCCCTCGTTAAGCCATGTTTCAGTTATAGCTATTTGTGCCCACAGATCATCTGCACTATACTCCTTGAATTGAAGTATATACCATTTAGCACTCCTTTGTTGTCTATTTTCTAACCATTGTTTCTTCTGCATTCCAAACTCACCGACTACTTTTCTGCCTTCCATTTCCAGCTCTGCTTCTCTCCTTTATGAATCCACGCTCCCGTTCCCATCCGCCTCCCAAGCTAGATTATACCCTCCTGGACAGCACCAGCAAACCACCCGGTCCTGTTGAAGTGCAACCCGTCCGGCTTTTACAAGTCCCACCTCCCCCAAAGCGGGTCACAATGCCCCAGGAATCTAAAGCCTTCCCTCCTGCACCATCTCACAAGTCGTGCATCATGACTGATATGCAACCTCAACTCCACTTTCCCACCCGATTCCTATCCCCCTTGATTCCCCTCGAATCCAAAAATCTGTTTATCACAGCCTTGAATATACTCTACCCCAGAGCACCCCTCTGGGGTAGAGAATTCCAAAGATTCACAACGTTCTGAGTCGGGTGTAAATGCAATGTTTGCCTTTATTGCAAGGTGTTTGGAGTGTAAGAGTAAGGGAGTCTTAGTTCAATTGTACAGGACTTTTGTGAGACCTCACCTGGAGTACTGTGTAGAGTTTTGGTCTTGTTTACTGAGGAAGGATATATTTGCCTTGGTGGCGGTGCAAGGAAGGTTCACTGGATTGATTCCTGGGATGAGAGGGTTGTCCTATGAGGAGAGATTGAGAAGAAAGGACCTGTAATCTCTGCTGTTTAGAAGAATGAGAGAAGATCTCATTGAAACGTATAAGATCCTGAGGGGGCTTGACAGGGTAGACGCTGAGACGCTGTTTCCCCTGGCTGGAGAGTCCAGAACTAGGGGGCATAGTCTCAGGATAAGGGGTCGGCCATTTAAGACTGAGATGAGGAACAATTTATTAACAAAGAGGGCTGTGAATCTTTGGAATTCTCTCCCCTAATGGGAACTATCAGAGGGACGGTTAAATATAATGGGACATTATGGAGGGTTGGTAAAGCATATTGGGAAATGTCCGAATCATGGTTCAACTCACTGGGACCTATCAGAGGGTTAGGTAAATATACAGGGGCCGAGCAGAGCCATGATAAACACACTGGGACCCATCAGAGGGATTGAGAAACACACTGGGCTCTATCGGAGGGATTGATAAAAACACTCCGACCTATCAGAGGGATTGATATATAGACTGGAACCTTTAAGAATAATGGTAAACACATTGCGAACTACCGTTGTTATTGATAAACACACTGGGACTTATCAATAGGGTTGATAAACACACTGGGACTTATCAGATTGACTGATAAACACAATGGGACTTTTCACAATGATTGATAAACACACTGTGAACAATCAGAGAAATTGACAAATATTCTGCGAACAGTCAGAGGGTTCGTTAAACATAATTGGACCTATCAGAGGGATGGATAAAAACAATGGGACCTATCAGGGTGATTGTGAAGCATAGTGTGACATTTCTTGGGGATGGCTAAACTCGCTAGGGCCTGTGAAAGGGGTTGATAAACACACAGGGACCTATCAGAGGGATTGATAAGCTCACGGTGACATACGAGGGGGACTGAAAAATACAATTGGTCCTATCAGGGATTGTTTCACCCGGTCCGGATGGGATGCATCCTAAGTCACAAGGGAAGTAAGGGTGGAAATTACGGATGTACTGTCCATACCCTTCTAAACGTCCGTAGATAAGTGGGTGGTGCAGAGGACTGGAGAATTGCAAATGTTACACTCTTGTTCAAAAAAGGATGTAAGGATAAACCCAGCAACGACAGACAAGTCAATTTAAACACGGTGTTGGATCATCTTTTAGAAACGATAATCCGGACAAAATTAATGGTCACTTGGGCAAATATGGATTAATAAAGGAAAGCCAGCACGGATTTGTGAAAAGCAAATCGTGATAAACTAACTTAATTGTGATTTTTGATGAGGCAACTGACAGGGTTGATGAGGGCAATGCGGTTGATGTTGTCGATATGGTCTTTCAAAAGGCGTTTTATAAAGTGCCACATAATAGGCCTGTCAATAAAATTGAAGCCCATGGAATAAAATGGACAGGGGCAGCATGGAGACGAAATTGACTAAGTGACAGGAAACAGTGTAGTGGTGAACGGTTGATTTTCAAATGGGAGGGAGGTGTACAGTTGTGTTCCCAACGGGTTGGTACGAGGAAAATTGCTTCTTTGATATATATTAATGAATTCGCTTGGACTTGGGATTACAGGGCACAATTTCTAAACTTGCAGATGACAAAAAACTTGGAAGTGTAGTGAAAAGTGAGGACGATAGTGATAGGACATAGGCAGGCTGGTGAAACTGGCGGACACATGGTGGATGAAATTTAATGCAGAAAAGTGCGAAGTGATGCATTTTGGGAGGAAGAATACAGGTATACCGTTTTGGATACTGTTGGGGGAGATGGCTCACCAGGGGAAGGTGGCAGTGGCCAGGTTCATGGCACCGTGGCTGGCTCTGCTGCACAGGAGGGCAGGAAAAAGAGTGGCAGAGCTATAGTGATAGGGGACTCGATTGTAAGGGGAATAGACAGGCGTTTCTGCGGACGCAACCGAGACTCCAGGATGGTATGTTGCCTCCCTGGTGCAAGGGTCAAGGATGTCTCGGAGCGGCTGCAGGACATTCTGGAGGGGGAGGGTGAACAGCCAGTTGTCGTGGTGCATATAGGCACCAACGATATAGGTAAAAAACAGGATGAGGTCCTACAAGCTGAATTTAGGGAGTTAGGAGTTAAACTAAAGAGTAGAACCTCAAAGGTAGTAATCTCAGGATTGCTACCAGTGCCACGGGTTAGTCAGAGTAGGAATGACAGGATAGCTAAGATGAATACGTGGCTTGAGAGATGGTGCAAGAGGGAGGGATTCAAATTCCTGGGCCATTGGAACCGGTTCTGGGGGAGGTGGGACCAGTACAAATTGGACGGTCTGCATCTGGGCAGGACTGGAACCAATGTCCTAGGGGGAGTGTTTGCCAGTGCTGTTGGGGAGGGTTTAAACTAATGTGGCAGGGGGATGGGAACCGATGCAGGAAGTCAGTGGGAAATAAAGTTGTGACAGAAACAAAAGGCAGCAAGGGAGAGTGCACAGAACATGACCGGACAGATGGTCTGAGAAAGCAGGGCAAAGACCAAGGGAAGTCTAGATTAAACTGCATTTATTTCAATGCAAGAAGTCTGATGGGCAAGGCAGATGAACTCAGGGCATGGATGGGGACATGGGACTGGGATGTTATAGCTATTACTGAAACATGGATAAGGGAGGGGCAGGACTGGCAGCTCAATGTTCCAGGGTACAGATGCTATAGGAAAGATAGAGCAGGAGGTAAGAGAGGAGGGGGAGTTGCGTTCTTGATTAGGGAGAACATCACGGCAGTAGTGAGAGGGGATATATCCGAGGGTTCGCCCACTGAGTCTATATGGGTAGAAATGAAAAATAAGAAGGGAGAGATCACTTTGATCGGATTGTACTACAGACCCCCAAATAGTCAACGGGAAATTGAGGAGCAAATATGTAAGGAGATTACAGACAGCTGCAAGAAAAATAGGGTGGTAATAGTAGGGGACTTTAACTTTCCCAACATTGACTGGGACAGCCATAGCATTAGGGGCTTGGATGGAGAGAAATTTGTTGAGTGTATTCAGGAGGAATTTCTCATTTAGTATGTGGATGGCCCGACTAGAGAGGGGGCAAAACTTGACCTCCTCTTGGGAAATAAGGAAGGGCAGGTGACAGAAGTGTTAGTGAGGGATCACTTTGGGACCAGTGATCATAATTCCATTAGTTTCAAGATAGCTATGGAGAAGGATAGGTCTGGCCCAAAAGTTAAAATTCTAAATTGGGGAAAGGCCAATTTTGATGGTATTAGACAGGAACTTTCAGAAGTTGATTGGGAGAGTCTGTTGGCAGGCAAAGGGACGTCTGGTAAGTGGGAGGCTTTCAAAAGTGTGTTAACCAGGGTTCAGGGTAAGCACATTCCTTATAAAGTGAAGGGCAAGGCTGGTAGAAGTAGGGAACCTTGGATGACTCGGGAGATTGAGGCACTAGTCAAAAAGAAGAAGGAGGCATATGACATGCATAGGCAGCTGGGATCAAGTGGATCCCTTGAAGAGTTTGGAGATTGCCGGAGTAGAGTTAAGAGAGAAATCAGGAGGGCAAAAAGGGGATATGAGATTGCTTTGGCAGATCAGGCAAAGGTGAATCCAAAGAGCTTCTACAAATACATAAAGGGCAAAAGGGTAACTAGGGAGAGAGTAGGGCCTCTTAAGGATCAACAAGGTCATCTATGTGCGGAACCACAAGAGATGGGTGAGATCCTGAATGAATATTTCACATCGGTATTTACGGTTGAGAAAGGCATGGATGTTAGGGAACTTGGGGAAATAAATAGTGATGTCTTGAGGAGTGTACATATTACAGAGAGGGAGGTGCTGGAAGTCTTAACGCGCATCAAGGTAGATAAATCTCCGGGACCTGATGAAATGTATCCCAGGACGTTATGGGAGGTTAGGGAGGAAATTGCGGGTCCCCTAGCAGAGATATTTGAATCATCCACCGCTACAGGTGAGGTGCCTGAAGATTGGAGGGTAGCAAATGTTGTGCCTTTGTTTAAGAAGGGCGGCAGGGAAAAGCCTGGGAACTACAGACCAGTGAGCCTGACATCTGTAGTGGGTAAGTTGTTAGAGGGTATTCTGAGGGACAGGATCTACAGGCATTTGGAGAGGCAGGGACTAATTAGGAACAGTCAGCATGGTTTTGTGAGAGGAAAATCATGTCTCACGAATTTGATTGAGTTTTTTGAAGGGGTAACCAAGAAGATAGATGAGGGCTGTGCAGTAGACGTGGTCTACATGGACTTCAGCAAAGCATTTGACAAGGCACCGCAAGGTAGGTTGTTACATAAGGTTAAATCTCATGGGATCCAAGGTGAGGTAGCCAATTGGATACAAAATTGGCTTGACGACAGAAGACAGAGGGTGGTTGTAGAGGGTTGTTTTTCAAACTGGATGCCTGTGTCCAGCGGTGTGCCTCAGGGATCGGTGCTGGGTCAGCTGTTATTTGTTATTTATATTAATGATTTGGATGAGAATTTAGGAGGCATGGTTAGTAAGTTTGCAGATGACACCAAGATTGGTGGCATTGTGGACAGTGAAGAAGGTTATCTAGGATTGCAACGGGATCTTGATAAATTGGGCCAGTGGGCCGATGAATGGCAGATGGAGTTTAATTTAGATAAATGTGAGGTGATGCATTTTGGTAGATCGAATCGGGCCAGGACCTACTCCGTTAATGGTAGGGCGTTGGGGAGAGTTATAGAACAAAGAGATCTGGGAGTACAGATTCATAGCTCCTTGAAAGTGGAGTCACAGGTGGATAGGGTGGTGAAGAAGGCATTCAGCATGCTTGGTTTCATTGGTCAGAACATTGAATGCAGGAGTTGGGATGTCTTGTTGAAGTTGTACAGGGCATTGGTGAGGCCACACTTGGAGTACTGTGTACAGTTCTGGTCACCCTATTATAGAAAGGATATTATTAAACTAGAAAGAGTGCAGAAAAGATTTACGAGGATGCTACCGGGACTTGATGGTTTGACTTACAGGGAGAGGTTAGACAGACTGGGACTTTTTTCCCTGGAGAGTAGGAGGTTAAGGTGAGATCTTATAGAAGTCTATAAAATAATGAGGGGCATAGATAAGGTCGATAGTCAAAATCTTTTCCCAAAGGTAGGGGAGTCTATAACGAGGGGGCACAGATTTAAGGTGAGAGGGGAGAGATACAAAAGGGTCCAGAGGGGCAATTTTTTCACTCAAAGGGTGGTGAGTGTCTGGAACGAGCTGCCAGAGGCAGTAGTAGAGGCGGGTACAATTTTGTCTTTTAAAAAGCATTTGGACAGTTACATGGGTAAGATGGGTATCGAGGGATATGGGCCAAGTGCAGGCAATTGGGACTAGCTTAGTGGTATAAACTGGGCGACATGGACATGTTGGGCCGAAGGGCCTGTTTCCATGTTGTAACTTCTATGATTCTATGATTCTATAAGAATGAGGAGAGGCAACATAAACGAAATGGTACAGTTCTAAAATGGGTGCATGAACAGAGAGACCTGGGTGTACAAATCTTTGAAGGTGGCAGGACAGGTTGAGAAGACTGTTATAAGAGCATATGGGATCATGGGTTTTATACGTTGAGGCATATAGTACAAAGGCAAGGAAGTTATGATGAACCTTTATGAAACACTGCTACGGCCACAACTGGAGTAGTGTGTACAATTCTGGGCACCGCACTTTAGAAAAGATATGAAGTCCTTTGAGAGGGTGCAGAAGGGATTTAGTAGAATGATTCCAGGGATGAGAGGCTAGGAAAAGCTGGGATTCTTCTCCTTGGAGCAGAGAAGTTTGAGAGGAGATTTGATGGAGGTATTCAAAATCATGAAAGGTTTAGATAAAGTAAATAAAGAGAAGCTGTTCCCATTGGCAGAAGGGTCGAGAACCAGAGGAAAGAGATTTAAGGTGATTGGCAAAAGAACCAAAGGTGACAGGAGGAATGACATTTGTACGCAGCGAGTAGTTATGATCTGGAATGCACTGCCTGAAGAGGTGGTGGAAGCTGATTCATTCATGGCTTTCAAAAAGGAATTCTCTAAATCTTGAAGGGAATAACTTGCAGGGCCATGGGGAGCGGGTGAATGGGACTGACTGGATTGCTCTTACAAAGAGCCGGCACAGGCTCGATGGGCCGAATGACCTCCTTCTGTGTTGCAACTATTCTGTAATTCTATGGTTCTATGATAATCACACTGAGACCTCTCAGAGTGATTGATGAACACACTGGGACCCAGCAGAGTGATTGATAAACACTCTGGGGCCTATCTGAGTGATTGATAATCAAACTTAGACCTCTCCGAGTGATTGATAAACACATCTATCAGATTGATTGATAATCACACTTAGACCTCTCATCGGAATCGATAAATACACTGGGATCTATCAGAGTGATTGATAATCACATTTAGACCTCTCAGAGAAATTGATAAACACACTGAGATCTATTTGAATGATTAATGAGTGCACTTAGACCTCTCAGAGGAATTGGTAATCACACTGGGACCTATCAGAGTGATTGATGAACACACTGGCACCTGTCAGATTGATGGTTAAAAAAACTGGGACCTTTCAATGACATTGATAATTCCACTGGGGCCTATCAAAAGTATGTTTAAACATATTGCAGCCTAATGAGCGATAAATTAGAACATAAGAACATAAGAAATAGGAGCAGGAGTAGGCCATACGGCCCCTCGAGCCTGCTCCACCATTCAATAAGATCATGGCTGATCTTCTATCTCAACTCCACTTTCCCGCTATATCCCCATATCCCTTGTCTCCGTTAGTCTCCAAAAAATCTACCGATCTCAATCTTGAATATACTCAACGACTGAGCATACTCAGCCTTCTGGGATAGAGAATTCCAAAGATTTACAACTCTCTGAGTGAAGAAATGATTCCTCATCTCAGTCTTAAATGACAGACTTCTTATCTTGAGACGATGATCCCCTGGTTCAAGACTCTCGAGTCAGGGAAAACTGCCTCTCAGCATCCACCCTGACAAGCCCTCTCAGAATCTTATTTGTTTCAATGAGATCACTTCTCATTCTTCTAAGCTCCAGAGAATATAGGCCCATTTTACTCAATCTCTCCTCATAGGACAATCCCCTCAACCCAAGAATCAATCTAGTGAACCTTCGTTGCACCCTGTCTAAGGCAAGTATATCCTTCCTTATGTAAGGAGACCAAAACTGAACACAGTACTCCAGGTGTGGTCTGACCAGAACACTACATCATTACAGCCCCCTTTCTCTACTGCTTCAATCCCCTTGCAATAAACGCTAACATATCATTTGCCTTCCTAATTGCTTACTGTATCTGCATGTTAACTTTCTGTGATTTGTGTACAAGGACACCCAAATCCCTCTGAAGACCAACATTTCTTAGTCTCTTACTTTCAAAAAAGTATTCTGCTTTTCTATTCTTCATACTAAAATGGATAATTTCACATTTCCCCACATTATACTCCATCTGCCACCGTCTCACCCACTCACTTCACCTGTCTATAGCCCATTGCATCCTCTTTGCGTCCTCCTCACAGCTTACTTTCCCATCTCGCTTTGGATACATTACACTCGGTCCCTTCATCTAAGTTATTAATATAGATTGTAAACAGTTGAGGCCCAAGCACTGATCCTTGCGGTACCCCACGAGTTACAACCTGCCAACCCGAAAATGACCAGTTCATCCCTGCACTCTAATATTTTACCCCCAATCCCATGAGCCCTAAACTTGTGCAACAACCTCGTGCGTTGCACCTTATGGAATGCCTTTTGAAAATCCAAAATATACTACATCCACTGATTCCCCCTTATCTACCCTGTTAGTTACACCCTCAAAAAAATCTAATGGATTTGTCAAACACGATTTCCCTCTTCGAGGTTAATTGCCCAGCCAACGAGACACCCGCTGGCAGTGATTGGGGACGCAACATATGTGATTCAGCTGCATGGGCGTGCAACCAAAAGCGCCCAGATTAAACTCGAAAGTGGGCATGTTGGTGCCAGCTTGCGTTTGTGATCGCAAAAATTGGAATTTGCATCTCCCACCGGTCTCCAACCCACCTGTTCATGGGGGTTAAATTTCCCTCCAAGTTATCACTTGCCTCTACAGGCTCCCTGTCCATCACTGTATTATTTTTTTAAATTCTCATCCTGGTCTTTAAATCTAGCTACATTCTGTCCCACCCTATCTCTGCAAGCTCCCCCAGCCCTATAACCCCTTCCAGATGCTCCACTCTTCTAATTCTGGCCTTCTATTCATCCACCCCTCCCTTCACCCCACCATATTGGTAGAACCTTCAGTCTCATCAGTCACGCTCTCTGGAACTCTCTTCGTACACCTTTTCGCCTCTCCACTTCTCTCCTCACCATTAAAAATCTTCTCATAACCCATGTCTTCAGCCAAGTTTTCTTCCTCATTTCCTAATTTCTCTTTTCCTAACTTGGTATTCATCCCCAATCGCTTTCTGTAAAGCTTTTTGGGATGTTCATCAACATTAAAAGTGTTATATAATTTTAAGTTGTGAGGAAAAAGTAGCTCACTGCTGGGAAACATGGGAGTAAACCCTGATCCAGTATTGCTAAAGCAAGATCAGTGGAAATTGTGAGAACATTCTTATGAAAAAGTGACAAATTGCAAACCAAAGATACATTTTTTCATTGGACACAAAAAGATTGTGGCCCTGAAATTCCTTGGAGGGGAGTATTAAACCTTTGTGGAGCCAAAAACTTTTGATGGGATTCAACTGAGACTGCTCATGTTAACGTTTGGTCATATCTTTGGACTCACATTGGGACAGAACAGAGGGATTGAGAAACATATAAGGGACTTTTTTCCCTGGAGAGCAGGAGGTTAAGGGGTGATGTTATCGAAGTCTATAAAATAATGAGGGGCATAGATAAGGTCGATAGTCAAAATCTTTTCCCAAAGGTAGGGGAGTCTATAACGAGGGGGCATAGATTTAAGGTGAGAGGGGAGAGATACAAAAGGGTCCAGAGGGGCAATTTTTTCACTCAAAGGGTGGTGAGTGTCTGGAACGAGCTGCCAGAGGCAGTAGTAGAGGCGGGTACAATTTTGTCTTTTAAAAAGCATTTGGACAGTTACATGGGTAAGATGGGTATGGAGGGATATGGGCCAAGTGCAGGCAATTGGGACTAGCTTAGTGGTATAAACTGGGCGACATGGACATGTTGGGCCGAAGGGCCTGTTTCCATGTTGTAACTTCTATGATTCTATGATTCTATGATTTTAGATCGATTGATAAAAGTACTGGCAACGTTCAGAGGGATTGGCAAACCAACTGGGGCCTATCAGAGGGATTGAATACCTGAAGTGTTTTTAGGGGTTTGATAAATAGACTGGTTCCTCGTAGAAGGATTGATCAACAAAATGGGACCTGTCAGATGAATTGGTAAACCAATGGGAGCTCTGAGAAGGATGGATAAACCGAGTGGGACCTATCAGAGGGATTGATAAACACTGTGGGGCCTATCAGAGGGGTTGGTAAACACAGTGGAACCTATCAGAGGGATAGATAAACACAGTGGAACATATCAGAGGGATGGATAAACACAGTGGGACCTATCAGAGGGATTGATGAACACACTGAGATCTATCAGAATGATGGTAAAGCTTCTTGGGACATGTCAGTCTGATGGTGAAATAAACTTAGACCTATCAGAGGAATTGATAGACTAACAGGGAGCTATCAGAGTGATCATTAAACGCACTGCGACCTATCAGAGGGCTTCATAAGTTTACGGGGAACTATCAGAGATATTGATAAACACACAGCGACAGGGAAGAACGCTGGGACCTATCAAAGGGATCGTTAAACTTGGTGCAACCTATCAGAGGGCTGGTTAAACAAACTGGGACGTTTCACAGAGATGTTATTGTCAGTGTAGGTGAGATAAATACTTGACAGTGTTTCTGAGATCAGTATTGTGTCTGGGTTTGAATGAAGGTGAGGTCTGTAATATGATTGTGTTGGATATTGATAACACAGATGAGATCAGTGATGTGCTCGGCTGGATATGTACAGTGTAGGTGAGATCAGTGACATTTCGGGGTTGGGTAGTGGCAGTGTAGATAATAGACTAATAGAATCATAGAAATTTACGGCACAGAAGGAGGCCATTCGGACTATCGTGTCCGTGTCGACCGAAAAATGCTATCATGCCTTATTCCACTTACTAGAACTTGACGTGCATATCCAGGCATTTTTAAATGTGATGAGGGTGTCTGTCTCTACCACCCTTTCAGACAGTGAGTTCCAGACCCCCACCACCCTCTGGGTGAAAAAATATCCTCAGCTCCCCTCGAATTCTACCAATTACTTTAAATCGATGCCCCCTGGTTATTGACCTATCTGCTAAGGGAAATAGGTGCATAGAAGAATCATTCAAAATTTACAGTACAGTAGGAGGCCATTCGACCCATTGTGTCAGCGCCGGCCGAAAATGAGCCACCCAGCCGAATCCCACTTTCCAGCATTTGGTCCGTAGCCCTGTATGTTACGGCACTTCAGGTGCACATCCAAGTGCCCTTTAAATAAGTTGAGGGTTTCTGCCTCTACCACCCTTTCAGGCAGTGAGTTCGAGACCCCCTGCACCCTCTGGGTGAAAATTTCTCCTCAGCTCCCCTCTAATCCTACCAATTACTTTAAATCACTGCCCCCTGGTTATTGACCTTGCTGCTAAGGGAAATAGGTCCTTCCTATCCACTCTATATAGGCCCACATAATTTAGTATACCTCAATTATATCCCCCCACAGCCTCCTCTGTTCCAATGAGCCGATCCAACCTTTCCTCATAGCTAAAATGTTCGAGTCCTGGCAACATCCTTGCAAATCTCCTTTGAACCCTATGTTGTGCAATTACAACTTTCCTGTTTTGTGGTGACCAAAAATGTACACAATATAAAAGCTGTGGCCTAACTGCTATTTTATACAGTTCAAACATTACCTCCTCGCTCTTATATTCTCTGCCTTGGCGAATAAAGGAAAGTATTCCATATTCCTTCTTAACCACTTTATCAACCTGTCCTGCTAACTTCAAGGATCTTTGGACATGCACTCCAAGGTCCCGCAATTCCTCGACACCTTTCAGTATCCTCACATTTATTGTGTATTCCCTTGTCTTGCTTGTCTTCCCCAAATGCATTACCTCACACTTCTCTGGATTGAATTTGTCACTTTTCTGCCGACTTGACCAGTCTATTGATAGATTCCCGCAGTCGACAGCTTTCCTCCCCACTATCAACAACACGGCCAATTTTTGTATCATCCACAGACTTTTTAATCATGCCCACTACATTTCAGTACAAATCATTAAAATGTATCACAAAGAGCAAGGGACCTAGTATAGAGCACTGCGGAACCCCACTGGAAACAGCCTTCCAGTCACAAAAACAACCGCCGACCATTACCCTTCACTTCCTTTGAGCCAATTATGGATCCAACTTGCCGCTTTCCCTTGTATCCCATGGGCTTTTAGTTTTGTGACCAATCTGCCATATGGGACCTTGTCAAAAACCTTGGTAAAATCCATGTAGACTACATCAAATGTGCTATCCTCATCGATCCTCATTGTTACCTCCTCAAAAAATTCAATCAAGTTAGTCAGACGCGACCTTCTCTTAACAAATCCATGATGACTGTCCTTGATTAATCCGACGAACAGATGAGATCAGTGATGCGTCCGGGCTGGATATTGACAGAGTAGGTGAGATCAGTGTTGTGTCTGTGTTGGATATTGACACTGTCGGTGAGGATATTTATGTTCCTGGGGTGGATATTGACAGCGAATGTGAGCTCATTCATATGACTAGGTTGGATATGGACTGTGTTGGTGAGGTCAGTGATGTGTCTGTGTTGGATATTGACAGTGTAGGTGAGGTCAGTGATGTTTCTGTGTTGGTTAACCGACAGTGTAGTCGAGGTCAGTGATGGGTCTGTGTTGGATATTGACAGCATGGTTGAGATCATTGATGTATGTGTTGGAGATTGGAATTCTCTACCCCAGAGGGCTGTGCATATTCAAGCTGAGATCGATAAATATTTGGTCTCTAGGGGAATCAAGGGATGTGGCGATTGGGCGGGAAAGTGGAGATTAGGTCGAATATCATAGATGATCTGAATGAATGGCGGAGCAGGCTCGAGGGGACGAATCGCCTACTCCTGCTCCTATTTCTTATGTTCTTGTGTCAGTGCTGTGTTTGAGTTGGATGAAAGTGCAGGTGAGATCAGTGATACAGACATTTTCGCAGTCTCTTTCTCTCTGTCTGTTTCTCTCTGCCTCTCTTTCTATCTGTCTGCCTCTCTTTGTCCCTCTGTCCCTTTTTTTCCCTTTCTCTTTTTGTCCCTCTCTCACCCTTTCTCTCTATTTCTCGTTGTCTCTCTCATTCTCCGTCTCACTGTTTCTGTCTCTCTGTCTGTCTCTGTCTCACTGTCTCTGTCCCTCTCTCTGCCTCAGCCTCTCTGTCTGTCTCAGTGCCTCTGTCTCTGTCTCTCTCAATCTCTCTGTCTCAGTCTCTCTCGCTCTCTGTCTCAGTCTCAGTCTCTCTGTCTCAGTCTCTCTCTCTCTGTCTCAGTATAATTCTTTCTGTCTCAGTCGCTCTGTCTCTGTCTCTCCCAGTCTCTATTTCTCAGGCTCTCGCTCTGTGTCAGGCTCTCTCTCTGTTTCAGTCTCAGTCTCTCTGTCTCTGTCTCTCTCTGCCTGTGTCTATCCCTCACTCTTTCTCTGACTGTGTCCATCCCTCTCTCTCACTGTTTCTCTCTATCCTTCACTCTCTGTCTCTCTATCCTTCACTCTCTCACTCTCTCTCTGTATCTTTCTCTCTCTCTCTCTCTCTCTCTCTCTCTCGGGTATCGGTACCTCTACGTGGTCCAGCAGCTCCTGTCCTGTTGCCAGCGATTCCCTATTTTGCCGCAGCCGTTCTATGCTGCTCAATCTCTCTCTCTCTCTGGTTTGTAATGGTCCCTGTGTACTGGCAGTTTGTTTCACTGTCTGTGTTAATGTTTCTGTGTCAATGTTTCCCTATCTTGCCGCTGTTTTCTGTCTTTGAATGCATGAACCCTGACTGGGGACTTTCCAACAGATGCTGCTAACATCGGCATGTAGATTTCAGGAGCCGGGCTGTGTTCAAGCGTCATGTTTTTCGGATTCAGGCACCAATCCCCGTCGAATTCATTCTGCTTCGCATTTTCACCTTTAATGGTGAAACGGGCAGTTAAACGAGCCGGTTAATCAGCGGAATGTAAAAGATTATCAGGTGGTGTTTAATTGACAGGAAATTAATTACTGGATTTCGCAAGATTCCCCACATGTTGTGCATTCATTTAAATAAAATGTTATACAATACTCTCGACAGCACTTACCAATCTGCTGTGTGCAACTGACTGTAAGGAACATGGTGTAACCTCCCCGCCCTCTCCCTGCCTCGCGGGGGTTTCCTCCTCAATAGAAATAGGAGCTCTCCTCAATGCATCGTGTGAGAGGGACTGGGAGTGTGAGTTTGAGTGGGACTGGGTGTGGGAGTGAGAGGGACTGGGACTGTGACTTGTAGTGAGAGTGAGAGCGGCTGTGACTGGCACTCGGAGTTGGACTGGGAGCGGGAGTGAGAGGGATTAGGACTGCGAGCGAAAGGCTGCAGCACAACCGACTCACGCCATGGACTATAGACAGTTAATGAGGATTGTCTACCCTATAATTGCTGCTGTTTCTATTCCAGGTAAGTGACTGTGTGTTGCTGCTGTTGCTGATAATGTAAAGTTGTGGTCTTTACCTGTTTGTCCTATTTGTGATAACAGTTCAACCAATGCCACATTTCCCATTTTCACTCCACTCCTTTACACAAAGTATACTAATGGGAATCTCCAATGTATGTTCCGCTGCCCCGCGGATCTGTCTGTCAAACTCTGATCCAGACCGCGCCCTCGCTCCAGATGACAGGTTTTTGACAGGGTCTGAGCTCCGCACTGACTGCAGCAAACGGATCCTGACAGATGCACTTTCTATTTAGTCTGTGCCGGTCACTTGTTCCACCTCTTTCAGTTTCGGGCATCCTGCTTTCCCGTTCTGTTCTAGTTTAATGCAATAGCTGGAATGCACATATTGCAATAATATCAGCCAGATTCGATTATATCGCCAATCATTGCTTTGAAACTGTTGAAGATTGTGATTAACGGGCGTTGCTCGGGTTATATTGAGCAGTACAGATTGACTGAGCTCCCCCCATCTCTTTCTGTCTTATTTGTCTGATTCTATCTTAATCTCTCTCTGCTTCTCTCTCTCTCCCTCCATCTCTCTCCACCTGTCTCGCTTTCTCTGTGCGGATGTTTCTGTCTCGCTTTCAGTTTCTCTCTCTCTCCCTCTGCCTCTGTCTGTCTCTCTCTCTGGGTTACGCTCTGTCTCTGACTATCTGTCTCTCTCTGTGGTCCGTCTCTGTCTCTGACTCTCTCTATCCCTCTCTCTGTCTTGCACTTTGTCTCTGTTTTTCTCCCTCTCTCTCACCCTTTATCTGTCTGTCTTGCTCTCTGCCTCTCTCTTTTCTCTCACTCTCTCTCACTCTCCATTTCACTCATTCTAAGAACATAAGAACATAAGAAATTGGAGCAGGAGTAGGCCAATCGGCCCCTCGAGCCTGCTCCGCCATTCAATAAGATCATGGCTGATCTGATCCCAACCACAAATCTAAAGAACACAAGAAGTCGGAGCAGGACCCGGCCACATAGCCCCTGGGCCCTCTCCGCCACCCACAGGGCATTGACCGATCCGAACTCAGCTTCATGTCCAATTTCCTGCCCGCTCCCCATAACCCCTAATTCCCTTTACTTCTAGGAAACTGTCTATTTCTGTTTTAAATTTATCTAATGATGTAGCTTCCACAGCTTCATGGGGCAGCAAATTCCACAGACCTACCACCCTCTGAGTGAAGAAGTTTCTCCTCATCTCAGTTTTGAAAGAGCAGCCCCTTATTCTAAGATTATGCCCCCTAGTTCTAGTTTCACCCATCTTTGGGAACATCCTTACTGCATCCACCCGATCAAGACCCTTCACAATCTTATATGTTTCAATAAGATCGCCTCTCATTCTTCTGAACTCCAATGAGTAGAGTCCCAATCTACTCAACCTCTCCTCATATGTCCGCCCCCTCATCCCCGGGATTAACCGAGTGAACCTTCTTTGTACTGCCTCGAGAGCAAGTATGTCTTTTCTTAAGTATGGAGACCAAAACTGTATGCAGTATTCCAGGTGCGGTCTCACCAATACCTTATATAACTGCAGCAATACCTCCTTGTCTTTATATTCTATCCCCCTAGCAATAAAAGCCAACATTCCGTTGGCTTTCTTGATCACCTGCTGCACCTGCATACCAACTTTTTGATTTTCTTGCACGAGGACCCCCAGATCCCTTTGTACTGCAGTACTTTCCAGTCTCTCGCCATTAAGAAAATAACTTGCTCTCTGATTTTTCCTGCCAAAGTGCATAACCTCACATTTTCCAATATTATATTGCATCTGCCAAATCTCCGCCCACTCACCCAGCCTGTCTATATCCCCTTGCAGGTTTTTTATGTCCTCCTCACTCTCTACTTTCCCTCCCATCTTTGTATCATCTGCAAATTTTGATATGTTGCACTCGGTCCCCTCCTCCAAATCGTTAATATAGATTGTAAAGAGTTGGGGACCCAGCACCGACCCCTGTGGAACACCACTGGTTACTGGTTGCCAGTCCGAAAATGAACCATTTATCCCAACTCTCTGCTTCCTGTTTGATAACCAATCCTCCACCCATGCCAGAATATTACCCCCAATCCCGTGATTTTTTATCTTAAGTAATAATCTTTTATGTGGCACCTTGTCGAATGCCTTCTGGAAGTCTAAATACACTACGTCAATACACTACGTCCACTGGTTCCCCTTTATCCACCCTATACGTTATATCCTCGAAGAACTCAAGCAAATTTATCAGACATGACTTCCCCTTCATAAAGCCATGCTGACTTTGTCCTATTAAATTATGCTTATCTAAATGTTCCGTTACTGTCTCCTTAATAATAGACTCCAAAATTTTACCCACCACAGATGTTAAGCTAACTGGCCTATAATTTCCAGCCTTCTGCCTACTACCCTTTTTAAATAACGGTGTTACATTAGCAGTTTTCCAATCTGCCGGGACCTCTCCTGAGTCCAGGGAATTTTGGAAAACTATCACCAAAGCATCCACAATCCCTACTGCCACTTCCCTCAAGACCCTAGGATGGAAGCCATCAGGTCCAGGGGATTTATCCGCCTTGAGTCCCATTATTTTACTGAGTACCATCTCTTGAGTGATTTTAATCGTATTTAGCTCCTCCCCCCCGAGAGTCCCCTGTTTGTCCAGTGTTGGGATATTCTTAGTGTCCTCTACTGTAAAGACTGAAACAAAATATTTGTTCAGCATTTTTGCCATCTCCATGTTTCCCACCATTAATTTCCCAGTCTCATCCTCCAAGGGACCTATGTTTGCCTTAGCCACCCTTTTTCTTTTTATATAACTATAGAAACTCTTGCTATCTGTTTTTATATTTTTTGCTAATTTCTTTTCATAATCTAACTTCCCTTTCTTAATCAATCCTTTGGTTACTTTTTGCTGTCTTTTGAAGAATTCCCAATCTTCTATCCTCCCACTAAGTTTGGCTACCTTATATGTCCTTGTTTTTAGTCGGATACTATCCTTGATTTCTTTACTTAGCCACGGGTGGCTGTCATTTCTTTTACACCCTTTTTTCCTCAGTGGAATATATTTATTTTGAAAGTTGTAAAATAACTCCCTAAATGAACACCACTGCTCATGTACCGTCTTACCCTTTAATCTATTTTCCCAGTCCACTTTAATCAATTCCGCTCTCATACCATCATAGTCTCCTTTATTCAAGCTCAGTACGCTTGTTTGAGAATCAACCTTCTCACCCTCTAATTGGATATGGAATTCAACCATGTTGTGGTCGCTCGTTCCAAGGGGATCCTTAACTTGGACATTATTATTTAATCCTGACTCATTACACAGGACCAGGTCCAACGTTGCCTGCCCCCTTGGAGGATCAGTTACATACTGCTCAAGAAATCCATCCCTGATGCACTCAATGAACTCGTCCTCAAGGCTGCTCTGCCCAATTTGATTTGTCCAGTTAATATGATAATTAAAATCCCCCATAATTATGGCTGTTCCCTTATTACATGCACCGACTATCTCCTGATTAATACTTCTTCCAGCAGAGTTGCAACTATTAGGAGGCCTATATACTACGCCCACTAATGTTTTTTTTCCCTTATTATTCCTTATCTCCACCCAAACTGTTTCATTATCTTGATGCTTTGTCCCAATATCATTTCTCTGTATTACAGTGATACCTTCCTTTATTAACATAGCCACCCCACCTCCCCTTCCTTCCTGCCTGTCCTTCCTGATTGTTAAATACCCTGGCATATTTAATTCCCAGTCGTTGTCACCCTGCAGCCATGTTTCTGTAATGGCCACAAGATCATACCCATACGTAGTTATTTGTGCCGTTAACTCGTCCATTTTATTACGAATGCTACGTGCATTCAGATAAAGAACTTTCAAATCTGTTTTGTGACGCTTAGTTCCTGCTTTTTCCTTTTTTAACACTTTACCTATTACTCCATACCTTCTGTCCCTTCCTGTTACGCTTTCCTCTCTCTCCCTGCTCAGGTTCCTCCGATTTCGCTGCCCTCCTATCCTCCCTTAATCTCTCCCTCCATATAAACTCCCTTACCTATATCCACATTCACCCCCTCGATCTTGCCATCTCACGTGGCCTCTCCACTCCCATCACGGATAAGACCATCACTGATAACTTATTTGTAACCCACTCCACCCACATCCCCTTTCACCCTTCCAACCCCACTCGCTTCAGTGTTTCCCCTGGGGAAAAAAAACTATCCCTCCCTTCAATTACAACAGCACTTTCAAATTCCCAACTCTTTCACCTTTGGCCCTCCATTCACCACGAATTTTCTGCAACGGCCGATCTGCTCAATCACATCCTCACCTTCACATTTGGTGCCCTTGTCCCCATTACAACTATTACTCTCTCTCACCTTGGGCGTTCCCCCTCGTATGGCCGTCATCTTCAGTCCCTTAAGTCCAAGGGTTGGGGGCTTGAACGTTTATGGCGGAAAACTGGCTCAACCATTTATCGCCAGATCTCTCTGTCCCTGTACCCCTTTTAGAGTTATGCCCTCCAGTATATTTTGCCTCTCCTCGACCTTCGTACTGAAATGTATCACTTCGCACTTTACTGAATTAAATTTCATTCTCTGCCACGTGTCTAGCTGTGCCCTCAGATCATCTGCCTTTTTCACTAAATTCCTTGCATTGAGGTATATAAATTTAAGCACTGCCAAACACTTTTGGTGTTTATTTTCTAGCCTTTGTTTCCTCTGTTTTACAAACTCACATCTAAGTTTCTGCCTTCCATCTCCAGGTGTGATTCTGTCCCATCTGGATCCACACTCAGGTTCCCAACCCCCTGCCAAGCTAGTTCAAACCCTCCCCAAAAGCACGAGCAGACCTCTCCGCAAAGATTTTGGTCCCGCCCCTGTTGAGGTGCAAGCCGTCCGGCCTGTCGAGGCCCCACCTCCCGCAGAACTGATACCAATGCCCCAGAAATTTAAAGCCTTCCCTCCTGCACCATCTCTCCAGCCACGCATCCATCTGCTCTCTCCTCCTAATTCTATACTCACTAGCGCGTGGCACCGGGATTAATTCGGAGTTTGCAACCTTTAATCTCCTTCCTAACTCCATAAAATCTGCCTGCAGGACCTCATCGCTCTTTCTACCTATGTCGTTGGTACCGATATGGGCCACGGCCTCTGGCAGTTCACTCTCTCCATCCAGAATGTTCTGCAGCCGCTCAATGACATCTTTAACCCTGGCATCAGGGAGGTAACAAACCATTCTGGAACCACTTCGGTGGCCGCAAAACTCCTGTCTGCTGCCCTAACGACAGAATCCCCAATCGCTATTGCTCTACTGACTCAGAGCTCAGTAATAGGTCCCTTGTTTTTTGTGGTATTTTTTAATGGTTTGGATTTAAATGGAGTGGGCATAATTTAAGAAGTTTGCAGATGTTATACAAAATGGCCTTGTGGTTGATAGCGAGGGGGAAAGCTGTAGACTGCAGGAATATATCAATGGACTGATCAGGTGGGCAGAAAAATTGCAAATGGAATTAAATCTGGAGAAGTGTGAAGTAATGCATTTGGAGAAAGCAAACAATTCAATGGAATACACAATAAATGGGAGGATACTAAGAGGTGTAGTGGAAGTGAGGGAACTTGGAGTGCACGTCCACAGACTCCTGAAGGCAGCAGGACAGGTCGATAAGGTGGTTAAGGAGGCATATGGAATACTTTCCTTTTTTGGTCAAGACATCGAAAATAAAAGCAAAGTGGTTGTGCTGCAAATGTAGAGAACAGTGGTTAGGCCATAGCTTGAGTACTGCGTACAGTTCTGGTCAACACATTACAGGAAAGGTGTGATTGCACTTGCCAGAGTTCAGAGGAGATTGACGAGGATGTTGCCACCAACGGAGAATTTTAACTATGTGGAAAGATTCGATAGGCTGGAGTTGTTCTCTATGGAACAGGAGAGGCTGAGGGGTGATTCAATTGAGGTGTACAAAATTATGAGGGGCATATATGGAGTGGATAGGAATGAACTATTCGCTTAGCAAAGGGGCCAATAACCAAGGGGCATAGATTTAAAGAAAAACGGATTAGAGGGGAGCTGAGGAAAAATAATTTCACCTGGAGGGTGGTAGGGATCTGGAGCTCAATGCCTGAAAGCGTGGGAGAGACAGAATCCCTCAACTCATTTATAAGTTAACTGGATGTGCACCTGTACTGCCGTAACTTACAGGGCTCCGGACCAAGTGCTGGATAGAGAGATTAGGCTGATGTCTCATTTTCGACCGGCGCCGATACAATGGGCCGAATGGCCTCATTCTCTGCTGTAAATTTTCTCTGATTCTATGCGGCCTCATCCCTAAATTCTTTTAAGATGTGCGGATGCAATCGATTGGAACAGGGGTTTATCCACTCTAAGCTTAATTATGTTGTCAATTATCTCCCCCATTTCTATCTTAAATATCTTTCTATATTTTTCTATCTCTTCTTCTGATGTCACATACAACTCGCTGGTAAATACTGAAGCAAAGTGACGATTCAATATTTCTGCCATTTCACTGTTCATACCTATGAATTTATCTTGTGCATCCGTTAGTGACTCTGTCCCGAACCTGATCTTTCTTTCGTTATTTATGTGTTCATATAATACTTTACTATTACTTTTTATACTCCTTGATAATTTAATTTCGTAGTTCATCTTTACTTTCCTAATTGTTTCTTGACTTCCTTAATGACCTCTTCGGATTCCTTTTGTCATCCTCTCCTGTATTGTCGGTGTACTTAGTGTATGTGTTTCTCTTTATTGTCAATTTTCCCCCTATCTCTTTATTCATCCATGTTATTTCATTTCTGGCCAGTTTGTTCTTGTTTTATCAGGAATATGTTGCTGCTGAACTCTACTGATCACTGTTTTAAGCATTTCCCACTGCTGTTCTATCTCTTTGTCAGTCAAAAACATTTTCCAGTTTACCTTCCCGAGTTCCATTGTCCTCCCCTCAAAATTAGCTTTTTTTTCCAATCTATTGCTTTGGTCTGTGAATACTTATATTTTTCTCAATCTTTACTTTAAACCTTATTACGTTATGATCGCTATTGCCTAGATTTCCTCTATACTTACTTATCTTATATATTCCGGTCCATTTCTCATTACTGGATCCAGCAGCGTTTCCTCTCTTGTTGGGATTCTCACTTACTCTTCAACAAAGTCGTCCTGTACTCATTTTAAATACTCCAGTCCCCTTTCCCTACCTCTTGCCAGTTTATTTGAGGGGAGTTGAAATCTCCCATGATTAATTATTTGATTTTGTTACTCATTTCATAGATTTGTCCACATATTTCTTCCTCCACTTCCCTTCCACTATTAGGTGACCTGTGGAAGATCCCCATTAATTTGACCGAACCCTTCATATTCTTTGTCTCAATCCATATGGATTCTGTTTCTGTCTTAATGTTAGTTAAGTCCCATTTTGCTACTGCCATCATGTTGTCTGATTAATACAGCTACCCCACGTCCCCTGCTTCCTTCCTTATCCTTTCTCAGTACATTATATTCTGCAATATTTCACTGCCGGTCCGATTCTTTCCGTCGCCATGTTTCAGTTATCGCTACTAAACCTGGCTCCTCACTGTGAATTATTGCTTCTAGTTCCCCCGTTTTGTTTCGGGTTCTATCCACACTGCTGTACAGGCAACATAATTTGTTTTATACTAATTGTGCCACTCACTTTATTTTCTCCTGATGTTCTGTAACTACATGGTGCAACAAAATGAGATTGTACCAATAGAGAGACCTGGGGGTGCACGTGCACAAATCTTTTCAGTAGGCAGCACACATTTATAAGGCTATTAAAAAGCATTGGGGATGCTTGGCTTTATGAACAGGGACGTAATGTATAAAAGCAAGAATTATGCTGAACCTTCATAAAACGCTGGTTGGTCCTCAGCTGGAGTATTGTGTTCAATTCTAGGCACCATTCTTAGGACGGATGTCAAGGCCTTAGAGAGGGTGCAGTGGAGATTTACTGGAATGGTACCAGGGAAGAGGGACTTCAGTTCCGTGGAGAGACTGGAAAAGCTGGTGTTGTTCTCCTTGGAACAGAGAAGGTAAAGAGGAGATTTGATAGAGGTTGTCAAAATAATTAACGATTTTGATAGAGTAAATAAGGAATAACAGTTTGCGGTGACAAAAGCTTTGGTAACCAGAGGTCACAGATTTAAAGTAATTGGCAAAAGAACCAGAGGCGAAATGAGCAGAGTTTTTTTTACGCTGTGAGTTGTTATGATCTGGAATGCGCTGCCTGAAAGGGTGTTGGAAGTAAATTCAATAATAACTTTCAAAAGGGAATTGGATAAACAACTGAAGGGGAACAAATTGCTGGGCTGGGAGGAAAGCGCAGAGGAATAGGACTAATTGGACAGATCTTTCAAAGAACCGGCACAGGAATGATGGGCTAAATGACCTCCTTCTGTGCTCTATCATTCTATGATTCCATGATACATGTTTCATAGATGCAAGTTTATGGTAGGAGATTTAGAAGGGAGGGCAGGAGAATGTTCTTCACACAGAGAGTGGAAATCACTTCCAGGCTCAGTGGTTGAAGCAGTAACTATGTCAATATTCAGGGTAGACTGGATAGAGAGATGAAGGAAAAGAGACTGAAGGGATATGGGGAAAGGTTGGGGAAATGCGATTGGGATTATTTGGTCGTATGGAGATTAAATGCCAACACGGACTGGATGTGCCAAATGTCCCGTTACCCTGTTGTAAATTCAACATATTCATATAAATACTAATCCACCAAATATTCTGCCAACAGTCTTGCTGAAACAACATTCATGTTGAAGTCAAGAAATCAATGATGATACTATATTGTATCTTTGACACTAAATTATGTTCCTAACTCTATCTATACAAATATACGACAGTTAGCAGAGTGATCATGATATCAATTGTTGCTTTTCAGAGTACATTAGGTTGAACTTTAGTGTGACATAACAGAGACTTAGCTGTTAGGGTTAATAGAAATAATGTCGCTCAGTTTCAGAGTTCAATTTGAGGATTTCACAATGTTTAGTTAAGAGTAGTCGGACAATAACCCATGCTCATCATGTTCCCCAAATCAATCTATGAAGTTAATAAAAAGCTGCTGCCTTCCGTCATCCGGAACTAGGTGCACATCCGGAAACATTGAATTCTTTCCTGTTGGAATCTGGTTTTATCTAATATCGAATTTATACCATGGATAGTTCCAGTATCTAAGCTATAATATGGATAGTTCTAGTATCTGAGTTATACCATGGATAGTTTTAGTATCTAACCTATACCATGGATAGTTCCCGTATCTAAGTAATACTATCGATAGTTCTACTATCTAAGCTATGCTATGCATATTTCTTGTTTCTAAGCGATAATGCAGATAGTTTTAGAGTTAAAGCTATACCACGGATAGTTCTCTTGGAGAAGCGATATTATGGATCGTTCTGTTATCTAAACTGGACTGTGGATAGTTCCAGTATCTAAGCTACACTATGGATAGTTCTGGTATGTAGCCTATAAATAGTTTAGTATTTTGCAGCAGTGAGTTGCAGATTTTCCTTCCATGCTGTCGCTGCCCCTTTAATCGCAGCGGCTTCAATTTTGCTAATAAGTCTATTATGTGACACTTTATCAAACGCCTTTTGAAAGTCTTTATGCACAACATCAACCGCACTGCCCTCATCAACACTTTCCTTTATTTAATTCAAGAACTAACTTGTTGGACACGGTTCGCCTTTAACAAATCCATGTTGGCTATCATTGATTAACCAAATTCTTCCAAGTGACAATGGTCTCAAGAAGTTTCACCTTCACCGACACGAGGCTGACTGACCTGTCATTATCTGGTTTCTCCCTCTCTCATTTTTTGAACTGGGGTGGAACAGGACCAAACCTCCAGTCTTCTGCTACCAGGCATTTGATAACGTACAACATAATAGTCTTGTTAGCAAAATTGAAACCCATGGGATTAAATGGACAGTGGCAGCGTGGATACAATATTGGCTAAGAGACAGAAAACAGAGAGTAGTTGTGAATGGTTGTTTTTCATATTGGAGTGAAGTATACAGTGGTATTCCCCAGGTTCGGTTTTTGGAACATTGCTCTTTTTAATATATATTAATGATCTTGACTTGGGTATATAGTGGGTATAATTTCAAAATTTGCAGATGACACGTAATTTGGAAATATACTTAACAATGTGAAGGATAGTAAAATACTTTATGGGGACAGAGGCAGACTGGTGAAATGGAAAGACACATGGAAGATGGAATTTGACACGGAGAAATGTGAAATGATACATTTCAGTAGGAAGAATGAGGAGAGGCAATTTAAATTGAATGGTACAATTTTAAAGGGGGTGCAGGAACAGAGAAACCTGGGGATGTGTGTACACAAATCTTTCAAGGTGGCAGGAAAAATTGCGAAGCTTGTTGAAAAAGCATATGGGATCCTCGGCTTTATGAATAGAGGCATAGAGTACAAAATCAAGTAAGTTATGCTGAACATTTATAAAATACTGTTTTGGCCTCAGCTGGAGGATTGTGTTCAATTCTGGGCACCGCACTTTAGGAAGGATATCAAGGCCTTAGAGAAGGTGCAGACGAGATTTAATAGAATGGTGAGGGATTTCAGTTATGCGAAGAAACTGGAAAAGCTGGGGGAGTTCTCCTTCGACCATGTCCGAAATGTCTTCCATTTTCCTCAACCGAGGATTCCCCTCCACTGTAATTGACAGGGCCCTCGATCGGGTCCGTCCTATTTCCCGCACTTCTGCCCTCACCCCTTCCCCTCCCTCCCAAAACCATAATAGGGTCCACCTTCTCCTCACCTTCGACCCCACCAGCCTCCACATTCAACGTATCATCCTCCTCCGCCATTTCCACCACCTCCAGTGCGAACCCACCAACAAACACATCTTCCCCTCCCCTCCCCTTTCAGCATTCCGAAGGAACCCTTCCTCCGCAACGCCCTGGTCCACTCTTCCATCAACCCCAACACTGGCTCTCCTCCGCACGGCACCTTCCCCGGCGAGCACAGGAGGCGCCACACCTGTCCTTTCACCTCCTCCCTCCGCACCGTCCAATGCCCGAAACGCTCTTTCCAGGTGAAACAGCGATTAACTTGTACTTCATTCAATTTACTATATTGTATTTGCTGCTCACAGTGCGGATTCCTCTATACTGGGGAGACCAAACGCAGATTGGGTGATCGCTTTGCTGAACACCTCGCTCTGTCCGAAAGCATGACCCTGACCTGCCAGTCGCTTGCCATTTTAATTCCCCGTCCCAATCCCACTCTGTACTCGGCCTCTTACACTATTCTAATGAATCTCAACGGAAGCTCGAGGAACAGCATCTCATCTTTTGTTTCGGCACTTTACAACTTTCCGGACTCAACACTGATATCAATAACTTCAGATCAGAACCACTGATTCCATTTTTTCCGTCAGCTCGTGCTGGTAATGGTTCTGCTGATGCAATTTACAGCTACTCCTAATCAATCTTTTGTTTCTTAACCTGTCTCATGACCACCTTCCATGCCTTGCACCATCATCATTTTTATCATTTAATCACTCCTGCCCTCCATCCTATCACAAACCTTACCCTTTTGTTTTTTCCTCCATCCCCGCTTTCCCTGGCTCTGCATTTGCTCAAAATCTTTAACTCTTTTAACATCTTCCAGTTCTGGCGAAAGGTCTTTGACCTGAAACGTTAACTCTGTTTCTTTCTCCACAGTTGCTTCTTCAGCTTTTTCTGTTTTTATTTCAGATTTCCAGCATCAGCAATAGTTTGCATTTAATATTGTAATATTTTGTACTCCGGTGCCATCTGTCACAACCCAACCCTATGTGCACCTTTCTTCTACTTTCAAATGCGACAGTTGATGCTGATTCCTGGTCTTGTCTTTTGCACTGACGTGCTGGACTCTGCAATCATTGAGGATTGGGTTGTTCACGGTGCCTCCTCCTCCCGTTAGTTGTTTAATTGCCCACCACCATTCACGACTGGATGTGACAGGACTGCGGAGTTTTGATCTGATCTACTGGTTGTGGGATCGCTTAGCTCTGTCTATGGCATGCTGGTTCCATTCTTTAGCAAGCATGTAGTCCTGTGTTGCACCTTCACCAGATAGGCACCTCATTTTTAGGTACGCCTTGTGCTGCTCCTGGCTTGCTCTTCTACACATCTCATTGAACCAGGATTAATCCCCTGGATTGTTGGTAACGGTAGATTGAAGAATATGCCGGGCCATGACGTTACAGATTGTACTGGGATACAATTCTGCTGCTGCTGTTGGCCCACGGCGCCTCATGGATGCCTGGTTTGGAGCTGCTGGATCTGTTCTGAATCTATCCCATTTAGCACGGTGAGCATGCCACACAACACGATGGACCGTGTCCTCAGTGTGAAGACAGGACTTCGCCTCCACAAGGACTGTGCGGTGGTCACTCCTAGCAATACTGTCATGGACAGATACACCTGAGACCGGTAGATCTCTGTTTCAATCCTTACCTCCCTTTACAACGATGATGCATCTATTTCGATTCTATACAATTTATCTAATGCCTCATTCTTTTCTGTGACTCTGGCAGCATCCTCTCCTTTCGTGAAGATAGAAGCAAAGCACTCATTTAGAATCTCAGCAATACCCAATCCCTCCACAAGTTGATTAGTGTTTTGACCCCACCCTGCCTTTCATTATCCATTCAATCACTCATTCAGGTGGACTGGTGTCTCTTATTTTATAATACTTTTCTACTCTCTTTATCACTAAATTTGTCTCCATTTGATCGCACTGTCCAGACCTGGGGATCAGTCTCCATTTCATGGCACTGTCCAGGTCTCGTGTTCAGTCTGCATGTGATGGCACTTTCCATGTCTGAGGTTCAGTCTCCATTTGATGGCACTGTACGGGTGTGGGGATCCGTCTCCCTTTGATCGCAATGTCCAGATCTGGGGTTCAGTCTCCATTTGATGGTACTGCCCAGGTCTGGGGTTCAGTCTCCATTTGATGGCACTGCCAATTTATGGGGTTCATTCTCTATTTGCTGAACACAGTAAGCTCAGTGTAAATTCCTCTCAAAATTCTGTTCAACCTTTGTTGTCAATCTGATGAGTGATTTTCCTGATCTTGTTTGTTCCGATTTCTCCCAGTTAACCTGCTGGTGATCCTGATCTTATCCCGGGGAAAGTGTGGTCTGTCTCGATGCATCTCCTGTTACCTGGTGTCCATGGCAGCGGCTGATCTAACCGTTATCCTCACTGCTGTGATACTGGAACGTATTGTCACCCTTTATTTCATTGATATATTCACAGAGAGCGTTACCATGTGTGGTCTCGGTGACTGCCTCACTCATGCAGCCACAGACTGTTCTGTCTGGTTCACTGTCACTTTCACCTTTGATCGATTTGTGGCCATTTGTTGCCAGAAGCTGAAAACTAAATATTGTACCGCGAGAACAGCGGCTGTGGTTCTCGGAACAGTGAGTGTGTTGTGCTGTTTGAAGAACATCCCGTGGTATTTTCGATATAATGTTATATATCTCTTTTCCATGCCGATACTTTGCCTGGTGAGGTTCAGCTACTTTACCTCACCCCTGTGGAAAGCATTCGACTACTTTCATCGTGCGTTCACCCCACTGCTCCCGTTCGTGCTGATTCTGCTCCTCAACGCTCTGACGGTCAGAAACATTTTACTGGCGAGTCGAGTGCGCAGGGGGCTCCGGGGGAAGCGTGATCGGGAGAATCAAAAAGATACAGAGATGGAGAACCGCAGGATGTCGATCGTTCTGCTCTTCGCCATATCTGCAAGCTTCATCCTGTTGTGGATGACACAAGCTGTATTCACCATCCACGAACGGATTGTGTTAAATCAATTCACTGATCAAATCTTCGGCAGCCACCTTCCAGGCGGTTTAGAATACATCGGGCCGATACTGCAACTCCTCAGTTCCTGCAGTAACACCTGCATCTACGTCGTGACTCAAACCAAAGTCAGACAGGAGTTTAAGACTGTGCTCACTTACCCCTTTGTTCTGATTGTCCAGTTGGTTAAATAAACCCAAGAGCTGACCGCTCTCCTGCACTAGAAGTAAGTTTTTTCACATTCCATCCCATAAACCCTATCCCAGCTCCTGTTACTGGACACACAAAACATCACAGAAACTATTAGAATCATGTGCCATTTTAAAGCTAATCCAACAATACCTGGCTTTGAACTCACTTCACGCTGACTGACAGCATTGTGAAGAATTGTTGAGCAGGATTCTCAGCTTCAATGGAAATCCTAAATCTTTAATGAAAATTTCAATTATCCAAAAAGAGACACGTAAAATTTATCCTCAGTGTCATCACAAGTGAGATTTCTCTGCGGCCTCGAGGTTGACCCGCCCCTCCCCCCTCACTGACCCGCCCTTCCCCCCTCACTGACCCGCCCCTCACACATCACTGACCTGCCCCTCCCCTTCACATGCCCCCCGACCCGTCCCTCCACCTCACATGCCCTCTCGACCCGCCACTCCTCCAGTCCCACCACTCCTACCTCACATGCTCCCCACCCACAAAGCCAAACCACCCCCCTCACATGGCCCCCGCCTCTCCACCTCCAACCAACAGCGCCCGGTGGAGGTTAACTGGATAAGGAAAAATGTCCATGTCTGGATGGAAACAATGAACGAAGCAATTGTTCAGGAAAATACCTGTGTTAATTTTTATTCCATAATAGCTGATTTCCAGCTGGAATAATATGTACAGAAAGACATCCTTTGTTCCCATGAACAGAATTCATGTTGGCAATGGCGCTGTTAATTTGAGATGTGCAAACAGAAGAAAAACCTAAAACCGAGACTATAGATCCTGCAACTCCCACTATCAATACCATATGTGCATTTCCTATCCAAAAAGGCCCACACAATAGATTGGTGCCTCGTCGATATGTCACACTGTTAAGATCCATTAAATCCCTTGAGATGTCCAATGAAATTATCCTCTCGCTCCAGGAATCGCACTGGACTTTACGTGCCTGTCCAATCACATTTTCTGATCCTATAATTAAAATGTAAAAGGGAACCCATCAATTCAGTCAGTGAATAGCACAGAGCATCACATCATAGTCGGACACTCCATCTCATCTCAAGTCCTCCGGTTGTCGGAGTCAGTATGATATGCTCCAGTTCAGTTTTGGGAGACATTCAACAAAATCGGTTTTGCTCTGTGGTATCACTGTGCTTACCTTTGGATCATTGGTACGTGAAGCAAGATGGCACAGAGTGAAATGAAGCTTCAATGAAATGCAGGAGTGAGATTGAATGGTGACACAAGACCCAGGTTATACCCCATATTGTGAACTCTTGAACTCAGCTGTACGATCAGAGTGAGCTGTTGAGCAGAGCCCAGTGCTTCCCAGTACGTATGGGAGAGTGAGGAACCCTGGGCCAGTGTTGTGTATCTCCAAGTGCCTCATTTTTATTTGGAAACAGCAGAAGAACAAGGATTGGAATCAAGCTTTTTCAGCAGATCAGGGCTTTTCATTAACCCGCTGCTCAGCTGCTGTCAGCTACGGGGAGAGGCCACGTTGCTCCAAGGAGGACAAGCACTTGGTGCTGCCTGACCTAGTATTCGGCAGTACCCGGGGGTAGAAGCATCTGCTGGGGGCAGGCAGAAATTATCCACTGTCCCTTAAGATTTTTTGTGATACTTTGTAAACTACCTTTGACCTTATGATGAGGCACCAGATGTAGAGCAGGGGCTGATGGTGTGTCGCCGCCAATAAACTCCGTCAAGCAACAGTTAGATTGGGAGTTTGATTTTCTTCCCATTGTTCCCTTTTCACCTTTATGTTGGGTTGTTCGTGCAGTTTTTTCTCTCTCTTGCCTGTTCTGGTTGCTATTTTATGCTCCAACGGTAGCCTGACCTGTGGAGGACAACAGGCAGTCCCAGCTGGCCCTTAACCCAGAAACCACATCTAACCCTCCTCCAATCAGTAGAATTTCATTCTGGGGAAATCCCACACCTCTGGACGTGTACTTCCTCAAGTGCGTCTCTGAGGAACACCCCACAAACTTGGCAAAGGTGATTCACTCAACTCTAAGGTGTCTGATGGGGGTAATAGAGTGAGAGAGGGATTGGCCAAGCTTTTGGTTGAGAGCAATCCAATCAAACTGGCAGGTGCTCGTTATCGCCATTCCATTTAAATAAGACTTGTGATCAAGGCCTCCTCAGTCAATTCACTGGTGCCTTTCACTGCCAGATATCCAGTCTCCAGCACGGGGCAGGCCCATCGATCAATCATACCAGGCAGCCGTGAGCTGCTTTTTCACAGGCCTGTGACTCTTGTGACTGAGTGTAATCATGGCCATAATTTTCTTTGCACACTTCAGTGTTGCTGAGTAAATTGGATTGCTTGTCCCATCGATCAGCAGCCTCCTTGCAGGCGAAATGCGAGCGTGAAATGCTTAGATTGTGAAGTTCTAATGGGTGGTACAGTCCCTCATATTTCCTGGACTGACTTTTTGGGGATAATTTCCTGATGTGATGAACAATGCTGAATGTTTAGGGAATGCTGCAGCACATGGTGTTCTTTGCTTGTCGGCTCAGAATGTAACTTTGTGCCTTCAAATGAAATATCCTGCGTTTTTGCCAGGAGTTTGGAATGATTATATGCAGCACCAACCTTCCCACCCACATCACCCCATCCTGACATTCACATATTGTCCCACAGCTGACTGATTTTGCTTGTTTACCCAAGATGTTTATGCCAATATTTCTCAACTTGTGTTGGGAAACATTAAAGATGTCTTCTAAGGGCTGTCCCTTGTTTCTCCATTCCTTTGTCTCCCTCACTGGATTCCAACCCACTGGAATCTGCATTTCTCTGGAGAAGCTTTCCCAGTGGGGTCCACACGGAGAATCTTGGTAGGCCTCCCAAATCTTTGCGAGGGATTTGCTGGTCTTGTACAGCTGGACGGGAGGAGTGTTACTGCAAAATTGAGGTGAAGCAGCATTTGAAAACATTTGTTTTTGTGCCACTGGAACCTGCGTAAGACTCTTAGACTGGTTCAAGTCCTGATTCAGCATCTTCGTTGATTCTGTTCTGAGATTCCACTCTGCCTCTGACGGTCTTTTTCCAACAGGAGGACATTAACATTGTTTGTCGTGACTTTTGTCGTTTTAATTGGTGCTGATGGCTGGTACGTTTGAATAAAGTGTCCACGTCAATTTGGACCCTGGCAGTTACTGAAGAGGCACCACCTTGTAGTTCACGAAACAAATAACCCCTGTCTGTGATTTTCTGTGGCCAGACCTCAGATAACGCTGGAGCGGCAGGGAAACACCCTGAAATCCTCAGTCCAGCAAAACCGTTTGCATCCTGCTTTCTGCTGGAAAGTCGATTCACCTGGTCATAAAACAAAACACTGTGTGACTGATTAACGGAATTTATAACAACAGCAGGCAAATGGAAGGAAGGATGTGACAGGCAAAATGCTACAGATTATAATTAAATCCTGATAACCACAACGCTATGATATTTCCAGAGGTACCAAACACTCGTGGAACAAGATGGGTTGGCATCTGGGCACAGAAGGAGATGAATGTACCAACTCTGATATAATCTGGATTGATACAGAAAGTTGCAGGCGGATGGAGCACTACAATGCTGAAGGAGTGAGGAGGGATTGCAGTCCAGGCCCCATCCTTCACTCTCCCGAAACAAAGAGTTAATAGACAGTCAGACTTATTTTCCAATCCATTGTGTTCAATGCTGAACTGGAACCAAGGCTGGGCTTCTGCTGGTTACTGCTCTCAAAAACTGCCGAACTCTCCTGTGTCCAAACTTTTCCCGCCCCGCACGGTCCTCCCGCACTCCCAGCCCTGCATGCCAGCCACTCCCGCCCCATTCCGCTCCGTCCCACCTGTCACGTCCCATCCCATCCTGTTCCTCACAGCCTCTCCAATCCTGGCCCTCTCTGGCATCACTGCAGTGCATACGGGAAGATGAGATGTTCGTGGGTAGCACGTTGCAGGAAGTAGTCGCCACGCATCTGCAGAGAGTTCAGAGGGAGAGGGAGTGGCTGACCACCAGACAGATGAGGAGGAACAGGCAGGCAGTGCAGGAATCCCCTGGAAGTGTTGCACTCTCAAACCACTGATGGTGTTAGAAGCTCGGGGGAGTACAGTCAGGAGCAAATCCACAGCAACGTGGGAGACTCTAGTGCACAGGGGGGCAAAGGAAATGCAGTTGTTACAGGGGATTCGATAGTCTGGGAGATAGACAGGTGTTTCTGTAACTGCCGACATGAGATCGACATTGTGTGTTACCTCGCTGGTGTCAGGCATGGTAAAGGATATCACCCAGAGGGTGCAGAACTTTTTGAGGGGGGAAGGGGAACAGTCAGAATTCTAGATATGACAGGTTAACACGTGTCTGGAGAAATGGTGCAGGAGGGAGGGCTTCAGATTCCTGTGGCTTTGGGACCAGTTCTGGGGCAGGTGGGATTAAAAGGCATTAAATGTGGTGCCATATTCAAGGTTGTTATGTCCATGGGTTTAGGGGTAATATATCAACATGCATAGAAGATTGGTTAACAGACAGGAAAGAGAGAGTATGGATAAATGGTCCATTTTCAGATTAGCAGGCTGTAACTAGTGGTGTGCCGCATGGATTGTTGCTCGGGCCTCAGCTATTTACAATCTAAATTAATGACTTCGATGAAGGGACCGAGTGTAATGCATCCAAGTTTGCTGATGATACAAAGCTAGGTGGGAAAGTCAGCTGAGAGGCGAACGCAAAGCGTCTACAAACGGATACAGACGGGTTAAGTGAGTAAGCAAGAAGTTGGAAGATGGAGTATCATGAAGGGAAATGTGAGGTTATTTACTTTGGTAGGAAGAATAGAATAAAATAATATTTTTAAATGGTGAGAAACTATTACATTTTGGTGTCCAGAGAGATCTGGGTGTCCTCGTAGAAGAAGCAGAGAAAGTTAACACGCAGGTACAACAAACAATTTGGAAAGCAATTGGCATGTTGACCTTTATTGCAAGGGAGTTGGAGTACAAGAGTAACGAAGTCTTGCTGCAAATGTTCAGAGCTTTGGTGAGACATCACCTGTAGTAATGTGCACAGTTTTGGTCTCCTTATATAAGGAAGGATATGCTTGCCTTAGAGGCGGTGCAACGAAGGCTCACTACATTAATTCCTGGGATGAGAGGGTTGTCCTATGAGAAGAGATTGAGTCGGATGGGCCGATACTCTCCAAAGTTTAGAAGAGTGAGAGGTGATCTCCTTGAAAAATAAAACCTTATGAAGGGGCTTGAAAGGGTAGATGCTGAGAGGTTGTTTCTCCTTGCTGGAGAGTCTAGAACTAAGGGGCATAGTCGCAGGATAAGGGGTCAACCATTTAAGACTGATATGAGGAGGCATTTTTTCACTCAGGGCGTTGTGAATCTTTACAATTCATTACCCCAGACGGCTGTGGATGCTGAATCATAGTGTATATTGAAGACTGTGGTCGATAGATTTTTCGACTCTCGGAGAATGAATGGATACGCAGATCGGGCGGGAAAGTGGAGTTGAGGTCGAAGTTCAACCATGATCTTATTGAATGGCGGAGCAGGCTCCAGGGGCTGTATAGCCTCCGCAGTGATCTCCATATCATTAGGTATAGAATAGTTACGTAAAACGACAAGGAACAATCAAATGTGAAAATGTTTAACTGGAGGAAGGAAAATTTCCGTGAGTTAAAAAGGGATCTTGCCCAGGTGGATTGGAATCAGAAATTGGTCGACAAAACCATAATTGAACAATGGGAGTCCTTCGGGTGGAGATGGTCCTGGTACAGAGTCGACACATCCCTAGGAAGGGGGTAAGGAAGGGCATCCTAATCTGGAGCTCCCTGCATGACGAAATATATAGAGATTAAAATGAAGCAGAAAAAGGAGACTTTTAAGGTTCATAATTCAATAGAGAACCAGACTGAATATTGAAAGTACAAAGGAGATCGAAAAAAGGGAATATGAGGGGCAAAGAGAGAGTATGAGAATAGATAAAAGGGAACCCAATAATCATAAAAAGGGCAGTCAAAGTGTGGGGCAGATTAGGGACAAAAAGGAGATCGTCTTTTGGAGGCAAAGGGCGTGGCTGAGGTACTAAATGAATACTTCACATCAGTCTTCAATAGAGAAGACCATGCTTTCATTGTAGCAATAAAGAGGGATGTAGTCGCAATATTGGATATGATAAAAATAGATAAAGAGGTACTTAAATGATTGGCAGAACTCAAAGTAGAAAAGTCACCCGGTTCAGATGGTATGCATCCTCGGTTACTGAGGGAAGTAAGGGTGGAAATTGCAGTGGCTCTGGCCAAAATCTTCCAATCCTCCTTAGATATGGGGATGGTGCCAGAGGACTGGAGGATTGCAAATGTTACACCCCTGTTCAAAAAATGGGAGAGGGATAAACCCAGCAATTACAGAACAGTCAGTCCAATGACAGTGGTGGAGAAACCTTTCGAGACAATAATTCAGGGCAAAATTTATTGATACTTGGAAAAGTATGGGCTCATAAATAAAAGTCAGCACGGATTTGTTTAAGGCAAATCGTGTTTGACCAACTTGATTCATTTATTTGATGAAGTAACAGAGTAATGGCATTTAATAAGGTGCCACATAAAAGGTTGTTATACAAAATAAGAGCTCATGGGGTTGGGGGTAATATTAGCATGGATGAAGAATTGGTTAAAGACAGAAAACGGGTAATTTTCAGGTTGGCAGGCTTCAGCTAGTGGGGTGCCACAAGGATCAGTGCTTGGGCCTCATCTATTCATAATCTATATTGATGACTTAGATGAAGGCACCGAGTGTGCTGGATCCAATTTTGCTGACAATACAAAGCTAGGTGGGAAAGCAAGCTGTGCGGAAGACATAAAGAGTCCGCAAAAGGATATAGACAGGTTAAGTGAGTGGCCAAGAAGCTGGCAGATGGAGTGTAATGTGGGGAAATGTGAGGTTATTCACTTTGCAGGAAGAATAGAAAAACAGAATCTTTTTGAAATGGTGAGGAAGTAGTAAATATTGGAGTTCAGAGTGATTTGGTTGTCCTCATACAAGAAAAACAGAAAGTTAGTATGCAGGTACAGCAAGCAATTAGGAAGATAAAAGGCATGTTGCCATTTATTGCAAAGGGGTTGGAGTGCAAGAGTAAGGAAGTCTTGGAGTATTGTGTACTGTTTTGTTCTCCTTATCTAAGGAATTATATAATTGCCTTAGAGGCGATGCGACGGAGTTTCACCAGATTGAATTCTGGAATGAGAGGGTTTTTCGATGAAGAGATTAAGTAGAATGCACCAAAACTCTCTGGATTTTAGAAGAAAGTGATCTCATTGAAACATAAAAGATTCTGATGGGGCTTTGACAGTGTAGATGCTGAGAGGTTGTTTCCCCTGGTAGGAGAGTCGAGAACTAGGGGGCATAGTTTCAGGACAAGTAGTCGGCCATTTAGGACTGAGATAAGGAGGAATTCACTTAGAGCGTTGTGAATCTTTTGAATTATCCACCCCAGAGGGCTGTGGATGCTCGGTGTTGAGTATATTCAAGGCTGCGGTAGATACATTTTTGGTCTCTTAGGGAATCAAGGGATATGGGGATTCGGCGGGAAAGTCGAGTTAAGGTTGAAGATCAGCCATGATCTTATTGAATGGCGGAGCAGGCTCGAGGAACCGTATGGCCTACTCCTGCTCCTATTTCGTATGTTTTTAGGAGGACAGAGACAGGCTGGTGAAATTTAACGCAGAGAAGTGTGAAGTGATACTTTTTGGTGGGAAGAATGAGGAAAACAATATAAAAGAAATGGCACAATTAAAAGGGCATGCAGGAACAGAGAGACATGGGCACACACACACAGATCTTTGAAAGTGGCAGGACAAGTTGAGAAGGCTGTTAAAAAAATATATGGGACCCTGGGGTTTATTAACAGAGGCATAGAGTACAAAAGCTTGGAAGTTATGCAGAACCTTTATAAAACACAGGTTAGGACTCAGCTGGAGTATTGTGTCCAGTTCTGGGCACCACAGTTTAGGAATGACGTCTAAGCCTTTGGAGAGGCGTAAGGCCGCAGATGCTATTTACTCGAATGGTCACAGGGATGAGGGACTTCAGTTATGTGGACAGACTGGAGAAGCTGGAGTTGTTCTCCTTAGAGCAAAGAAGGATGAGGGGAGATTTGATAGAGGTGTTCAAAGTAGTGAACAGTTTTGATAGAGTAAATGAGGATCAATGGTTTCCAGTGGCAGAAGTGGTGGCAACCAGAGGACACAGAAATGAGGTGATTGGCAAAAGAACCAGATGCAAAATGATGAAGCATTTTTTTCTGCAGTGAGTTGTAATGATCTGGAATGCGCTGCTTGAAAGGGCGGTGGAATCAGATTCAATAATAACTTTCAAAGGGGAATTGGATAAATGCTAGAAGGAAAAAAAATACTGGGCTACGGGGAAAGAGCAGGGGAATGGGACTTATTGGATAGCACTATCAAAGAGCCGGCACAGTCATGATGGGCCGAATGACCTTCTCCTGTGCTACACCTGTTATGATAAGTGGGAGATTGGGGAATGTGACAGTGAGCCTAAGTCTGTCCTCACCAGATGTTCAGACAGGGACTGGCCAGCACCAATCACTGAATTATTAGGAGAAGCGAGAACTGGCTGAGCTGCGCTGACTCAGAACTGAGCGGGAATCAAATCTTCTTTGATGTGGTCAGTACCATATCGAGCTGAACCAGCTCCCAATGTTGGCAGTATTTGGAGAAAGGTCATGTTCGGGGTTCCACGTCAGACTCTTATGTTGGGAGTGCTTTGATTCCCACAATCACTGGGTTAAAACACTCAAAACGACATGTTCCCAAACACCACCACTTCATCTCAGAGCTCTCAAAATATAATTCAAAAATAAATGATTGGTTTCTTGGAGCGGACAGTTTACTGACAGCTGTGTTTTCATAACGTGAATCGATACCGAAACTGGAGGTCGGCTCAGCCCTGAAGAAATTCAGAAGAGATCCATTAACTGCAGTCAGTTATCCAGGAAGAACACGCAAGGAAAGTTGAGGAGTTAATAGGGAAAGATTCCCTCTTGGGGCCAAGTGTAATCATGGACTCTTACAACATTGGAGGCCGTTCAACCCATTGTGTCAGTGCCGGCTCTTTGAAAGAGCTATCCAATTAGTCCCCTCCCCCTGCTCTTTCATACAGACATGGAAAGATTACAGCAACGAAGGAAGCCATTCGGCCCATCGAGTCCGCGCCAGCTCTATGTACGAGCAACCAAGCTCGTCACACTCCCTCGTCCTATCCCCGTAGCACTGCAATTTTTTTTCACTTTCAAGTTCCCTTTTGAAGGCCATGATTGAATCTGCCTAAACCACCCCCGGGCAGCGTACTGCAGATTCTAACCACTCGCTGTGTGAAAAAGTTTTCCCTCATGTCACATTTGGTTCTTTTTCTAATCACCTTACATCTCTGTCCTCTGGTTTTTGACCCTTCCGCCAATGGGAACAGTTTCTCTCTATTCTTTGTCTGGGCCTTTCGTGATTTTCAATACCTCTGTCAAATCTCCTCGCAACCATCTCTGTTCCAAGGAGAACAAATCCAGCTTCTCCTGTCTATCCACGTTACTAAAGTCCCTCATCCCTGGAATCATTGTCGTAAATGATTTCTGCGTCCTCTCTCATGCTTTCACATCTTTCCTGAAGTGCGGTGCCCAGAACTGGACACAATACTCCAGTTGTGGCAGAAACAGTGTTTTGTAAAGGTTCATCATGACTTCCTTGCTTTTGTACTCTATGCATCTAATTATAAAGCCCAGGATTCAAGACGTCTGATGGGCAAGGCAGATGAACTCAGTGCATGGATGGGTGCATGGGACTGGGATGTTATAGCTGTTACTGAAACATGGCTAAGGGAGGGGCAGTACTGGCAGCTCAATGTTCCAGGTTACAGATGCTATCGGAAAGATAGAGCAGGAGGTAAGAGAGGAGGGGGAGTTGAGTTCTTGATTTGGGAGAACATCACGGCAGTAGTGAGAAGGGATATTTCCGAGGGTTCGCCCACTGAGTCAAAATGGGTAGAACTGAAAAATAAGAAGGGAGAGATCACTTTGATAGGATTGAACTACAGACCCCCAAATAGTCAACGGGAAATTGAGGAGCAAATATGTAAGGAGATTACAGACAGCTGCAAGAAAAATAGGGTGGTAATAGTAGGGGACTTTAACTTTCCCATAATTGACTGGGACAGCCATAGCATTAGGGGCTTGGATGGAGAGAAATTTTTTGAGTGTATTCAGGATGAATTTCTCATTCAGTATTTGGATGGCCCGACTAGAGAGGGGGCAAAACTTGACCTCCTCTTGGGAAATAAGGAAGGGCAGGTGAAAGAAGTGATCGTGAGGGATCACTTTGGGACCAGTGATCATAATTCCATTAGTTTTAAGATACCTATGGAGAATGATAGGTCTGGCCCAAAAGTTAAAATTCTAAATTGGGGAAAGGCCTAATTTGATGGTATTAGACAGGAACTTTCAGAATTTGATTGGGAGAGTCTGTTGGCAGGCAAAGGGACATCTGGTAAGTGGGAGGCTTTCAAAAGTGTGTTAACCAGGGTTCAGGGTAAGCACATTCCTTATAAAGTGAAGGAAGGGCAAGGCTGGTAGAAATAGGGAACCTTGGATGACTCGGGAGATTGAGGCCCTAGTCAAAAAGAAGATGGAGGCATATGACATGCACAGACAGCTGGGATCAAGTGGATCCCTTGAAGAGTATAGAGATTGCCGGAGTAGAGTTAAGAGAGAAATCAGGAGGGCAAAGAGGAGTCATGAGGTTGCTTTGGCAGATAAGGCAAAGGAAAATCCAAAGAGCTTCTACAAATACATAACGGGCAAAAGTGTAACAAGGGAGAGAGTAGGGCCTCTTAAGGATCAACAAGGTCATCTATTTGCGGAACCACAAGAGATGGTTGAGATCCAAAATGAATATTTCACATTGGTATTTACGGTTGAGAAAGGCATGGATGTTGGTGAACTTGGGGAAATAAATAGCGATGTCTTGAGGAGTGTACATATTACAGAGAGGGAGGTGCTGGAAGTCTTAACGCGCATCAAGGTAGATAAATCTCCGGGACCTGATGAAATGTATCCCAGGACGTTAAGGGAGGTTAGGGAGGAAATTGCGGGTCCCCTAGAAGAGATATTTGAATCATCGACAGCTACAGGTGAGGAGCCTGAAGATTGGAGGGGAGCAAATGTTGTGCCTTTGTTTAAGAAGGGTGGCAGGGAAAAGCCTGGGAACTACAGACCGGTGAGCCTGATATCTGTAGTGGGTAAGTTGTTGGAGGGTATTCTGAGAGACATGATCTACAGAGATTTGGAGAGTCAGGGATTGATTAGGAACAGTCAGCATGGTTTTATGAGAGGAAAATCATGTCTCACGAATTTGATTGAGTTTTTTGAAGGGGTAACCAAGAAGATAGATGAGGGCTGTGCAGTAGACGTGGTCCACATGGACTTTAGCAAAGCCTTTGACAAGGTGCCGCATGGTAGGTTGTTGCATAAGGTTAAATCTCACGGGATCCAAGGTGAGGTGGTCAATTGGATACAAAATTGGATTGACGACAGAAGAAAGTGGGTGGTTGTAGAGGTTTGTTTTTCAAACTGGAGGCCTGTGACCAGCGGTGTGCCTCAAGGATCGGTGCTGGGTCCGCTGTTATTTGTTATTTATATTAATGATTTGGATGAGAATTTAGGAGGCATGGTTAGTAAGTTTGCAGATGACACCAAGATTGGTGGCATTGTGGACAGTGAAGAAGGTTATCTAGGATTGCAACGGGATCTTGATAAATTGGGCCAGTGGGCCGATGAATGGCAGATGGAGTTTAATTTAGATAAATGTGAGGTGATGCATTTTGGTGGATCGAATCGGGCCAGGACCTACTCCGTTAATGGTAGGGCGTTGGGGAGAGTTATAGAACAAAGAGATATAGGAGTACAGGTTCATAGATCCTTGAAAGTGGAGTCACAGGTGGATAGGGTGGTGAAAAAGGCATTCAGCATGCTTGGTTTCATTGGTCAGAAGATTGAATACAGGAGTTGGGATGTCTTGTTGAAGTTGTACAAGACATTAGTAAGTCCACACTTGGAATACTGTGTACATTTCTGTTCACCTTATTATAGAAAGGATATTCTTAAACTAGAAAGAGTGCAGAAACGATTTACTGGGATGCTACTGGGACTTGATGGTTTGACTTATCGGGAGAGGTTGGATGGACTGAGACTTTTTTCCCTGGAGAGTAGGAGGTTTAGGGGTGATCTTATCGAAGTCTATAAAATAATGAGGGGCATAGCTAAGGTAGATAGTCAAAATATTTTCCCAAAGGTCGGGGAGTCTATAACGAGGGGGCATAGATTTAAGGTGAGAGGGGAGAGATACAAAAGAGTCCAGAGGGGCATTTTTTCACTCAAAGGGTGGTGAGTGTCTGGAACGAGCTGCCAGAGGCAGTAGTAGAGGCGGGTACAATTTTGTCTTTTAAAAAGCATTTGGACAGTTACATGGGTAAGATGGGTATTGACGGATATGGGCCAAGTGCAGTCAATTGGGACTAGCTTAGTGGTATAAACTGGGCGACATGGACATGTTGGGCCGAAGGGCCTGTTTCCATGTTGTAAACTTCTATGTTTCTATGATTCTATGATTCTATCCCGTATGCTTTTTTAACCGATTTCTCAACCTACCTTGCCACCTTCAACTATTTGTGCACTTTTACCCCCCGATATCTCTATTCCTGTAACCATTCAAGAGTTGTACCCTCTAGTTTATATTTCCTCTCCTCGTTCTCCCTTCCGAAATATATCACTTCGTATTTTTCTGTGTTAAATTTCATCTGCCACATGTCTGCCCATGCTACCAGTCTGTCCATATCGTCTTGAAGTCTATCACTATCATCTTCACTGTTTACTACCCTTCCAAGTTTTGTCTCATGTGCAAATTTTGAAATTTTGCCCTGTACTCCCAAGTCCAAGTCATTAATATATGTCAAGAAAAGCAGTGGTACCAGCACGGACCCCTGGGGAACACGACTGTACACCTCCCTCCCGTCCGAAAAACAACTGTTCACCACTACTCTCTCTTTGCTGTCCCATAGCCAATTCTGTATCCATGTTATGACTGCCCCCTTTATTTAATGGGCTTCAATCTTGATGATAAGCCAACCATGCTGCACTTTATCAAAAGCCTTTTGAAAATCCATATGCACCACATCAACCGCATTGACCTCACCTCCCCTCTCTGTTACCTCAGCAAAAAAACTCGATCAGGTTAGTTAAACACGATTGGCGTTTAGGGAAAGCCAGCACGGATTTGTTAATCAATCCACCCTCCTTCAAGTGACTGTAAATTCTGTCCCGGATTATCGTTTCTAAAAGTTTCCCCACCACTAAAGTTAAAATGACTGGTGTTTACTTGCTGGGTTCATCCTTACACCATTTTTTGAACAAGGGTGTAACATTTGCAATTCTTCAGTCCTGTGGCGCCATCCCCGTATCTACGGGTGTATGGAAGATTATGGACAGTAGTCCTGTAAATGTTTCCCTTCAAGTATTTATCCAATTCTCTTTTGAAATATACGATTGAATCTGCTTTCGCCGGCCTTTCAGGAAGTGCATTCCAGATCATCACAACTCGCTGTGTAAAAAAAAAATTCTCCTCATCTCCCCTCTGGATCTTTAACTCTGTGTCCTTTGGTTACCAACACTTCGACGAGTAGAAACAATTGCTCCTTGTTTAATTCATGATTTTGATCACCTCTATCAAATCTCCCCTTGAACTTCTCTGTTGTGAGGAGAACAACCCCGGCTTCTCCAGCCTCTACAAGTTACTGAATTTCCACATCGCTGATACCATTCCACTAAATCTATTCTGCACCCTCCCTAAGTCCTTGACATCCTTCTTAAAGTGCGGTGCCCATAATTGATCACAATACTCCACAATGTGTAGCATTACTTCCTTGGTTCCTGATGTCTGCTGCTGGCCTCCTCACTATTTAATATGTTGCCAAATTTTGTGTCATCTGCAAACTTCGAAATTATGCTCCCTCCACCCAAGTCCAGGTCATTTATATTTAACAAGAGAAGCAATGGTCCGAATACCAATCTCCGGGGGACCCCACTGTACATTTCTCTCCAGTCAGAAAAACATCCGCTCACCACTATTCTCTGCCTCCGATCGCTTAGACAATTAATTACTCAAGTTAGGCTTCGGGAAAGGGTTAGGCTGACAGGGCATCCAGAATCGGAACGAATATTTATATCGGGATCGAGGGATGGTACGAATATTGATATGAGATCCAGAGATGGTACTTGTAATTGCAGGGGATCGACAGGCGGTAATAATATTTAAATGGAGTCCAGGAATGGTACAAATATTTACAGGGGATCCAGCGACGGTGCTATTATTTACAGTGGATCCAGAGAAGGCATACATATTCACAGGGGATCCAGAGACATTATTAAAATTGGCACAGAATCCAGAGACGGCACTAATATTTACAGGGGATTCGGAATCGGTGTTAAAATTTACAGGGGATCCCGAGACGGTGCTAATATTTGCAATTGATCCAGAAATGACACGAGTATTTACAGGGGATCCGGGGTTTGTGCTAATATTTGCACAGCATCCAGAGATGGTATTAATATTTGGCGGGCAATCCTGAAACTCTGATAATATTTACAGGGAGTGCAGAGATGGTACTAACATATAAATAAAAGACTGAACGCAAAGAATGAATAGTGGAAGGCACAGAAAACAATGGTGAAACACAAATAGGGCCATAGTGCTAAATTAAACTAAGATGACTTGCAAACTTAAATGACAAGTCTAAAGGCTTTGTGTCAAATGCGCGGAGTATTCACAGTAAGGTAAATGAATTAACAGCGCAGATTGATATTAACATTTATGAAATAGTTGCGATTACGGAGACATGGCTGCAGGGTGACCAAGGATAGGAACTGGACATCCAGGGGTATTCAATATTTGGGAAGGACAGGCAAAAAGGGAAAGGAAGTGGCGTAGTGGTGTTCGTAAAGGGGAAAATCAATGCAATAGTGAGGAAGGATATTGGCTCAGGAAATCACGATGCAGAATCTGTATAGGTGGAGCTAAGAAACACCAAGGAGCAGAAAACATTGGTGTGTGTTGTCTTCAGTCCCCCTCACAGTAGCGGAGATGTGGGGGAGGGCATTAAAATTAGAGACGCATGCAAGAAGCGTATAACTATAATCATGGGTGACTTCAATCTACATATAGATTGGTCAATCCAAATTAGCAATAATACTGTGGGGGAGGAATTTCTGGAGTGTGTGCCTGATGGTTTTCGAGACCTATACGTTGAGGAACCAACTGGACAACAGACGATCCTAGACTGGGAATTTTGCAATGAGAAAGTATTAATTAACAATCTTGTTGTGCGGGGTCCCTGAGGGAAGAGCGACCACAACAAGATAGAATTCATCATTAAGATGGAGAGTGAAGTCGTTGAATCCGAAACTAGGGTCCTGAATCTAAATCAAGGAAATAATGAAAGTATGAGGCGCGAGTTGGGTATGACAGTTTGGGGAACTTTTCTCAAATGGATGACGGTGGATAGGCAATGACTAATATTTAAAGAACGTGTGCAGGAATTACAACAAATATTCATTCCTGTCTGGAGCAAAACTAAAACAGGAAAGATGGCACAACCGTGGCTTACAAAAGAAATTAGGGATAGTATTAAATACAAAGAGGAGACATATTAAATTGCGAGAAAAAGCGGCAAGCCTGAGGATTGGGAGCATTTCAGAATTCAGCACAGGAGGAAAAATAGATTGACTGAGAGGGGAATAATAGAGTATGAGAGTAAACTAGCAGGGAACATCAAAACTGACTGTAAACGTTTCTATAAATATGTCAAGAGAGAACGATTAGTGAAGACAAATATAGGTCCCTTACAGTCAGAAATGGGGGAAATTGTAATGGGGAACAAAGAAATGGCAGAACAATTAAACACATACTTTGATTCATTCTTCACAAAGGAGGATACAATAACCTGCCAGAATAGTCAGGGACCCAAATGTCTAGTGAGAGGGAGGAAATAAATGAAACCATTATTTGAAAAAATAGTGGTGGGGAATTGATGGGGCAAAAGGCTGACAAATCCCCAGGCCTGATAATCTACATCCCAGAGTACGGAAGGAAATCGCCCTGGAAATAGTGGATGCTTGGTGATCATCTTCCAAAATTCTATAGACTCTGGAACTGTTCCTTCAGATTGGAGGGTGGCAAATGTAACCCCACTATATAAAAAATTGTAAACAATTTTACAACACCAAGTTATAGTCCAGCAATTTTATTTTAAATTCACAAGCTTTCGGAGGCTTCCCCCTTCGTCAGGTGAACGATGTGAAATCGTTCACCTGACATTCACATCGTTCACATCGTTCACCTGACGAAGGGGGAAGCCTCCGAAAGCTTGTGAATTTAAAATAAAATTGCTGGACTATAACTTGGTGTTGTAAAATTGTTTACAATTGTCAACCCCAGTCCATCACCGGCATCTCCACATCATATATAAAAAATGAGGAAGAGAAAAAAACAGGGAATTACAGACCAGTTAGCCTATCATCAGTAGTGGGGAAAATGTTAGAGTCTATTATAACATTTGTGATAACAGAACGCTTGCAGGGCATTAACGGGATCGGACAAATTCATCATGGGTTTATGAAAGGTAAATCATGCTTAACAAATCTCCTGGTGTTTTTTGAGGATGTAACTAGTAGAATAGATAGCGGAGAACCAGTGGATGTGGTATACTTGGATTTTCAGAAGGCTTTTGATAAGGTCCCACACAAGAGGTTAGTGTACAAAATTATAGCACATGGGATTGGGGGGAATATACTGGCATGGATTGAGAATTGGTTGACAGACAGGAAACAGAGAGTATGAATAAAGGTGGCAGGCAGTGACTCGTGGGTTTCCGCAGGGATCAGTGCTTGGGCCCCAGCTGTTCACAATATATATCGATGATTTGGATGAGGGAACAAAATGTATAATTTCCAAATTTGCACACGACACAAAGCTGGGGTGGAATGTGAGCTGTGAGGAGGATGCAAGGAGTTTCCAATGTGATTTAGACAAGTTGGGTGAGTGGGCAAGAACATGGCAGATGCAGTATTAAGTGGATAAATGTGAGGTTATCCGCTTTGGTTGTAAAAACAGAAAGGCAGATTATTATCTGAATGGTAATAGATTGGGAAAAGGGGAGGTGCAACGAGACGTGGGTGTCCTTGTACACCAGTCGCTGAAAGAGAACAATCAGTTGCAGCAAGCACTTTGGAAGGCGAATGGTATCATAGAATCATAGAATCATAGAAGTTACAACATGGAAACAGGCCCTTCGGCCCAACATGTCCATGTCGCCCAGTTTATACCACTAAGCTAGTCCCAATTGCCTGCACTTGGCCCATATCCCTCTATACCCATCTTACCCATGTAACTGTCCAAATGCTTTTTAAAAGACAAAATTGTACCCGCCTCTACTACTGCCTCTGGCAGCTCGTTCCAGACACTCACCAACCTTTGAGTGAAAAAATTGCCCCTCTGGACCCTTTTGTATCTCTCCCCTCTCACCTTAAATCTATGCCCCCTCGTTATAGACTCCCCTACCTTTGGGAAAAGATTTTGACTATCGACCTTATCTATGCCCCTCATTATTTTATAGACTTCTATAAGATCACCCCTTAACCTCCTACTCTCCAGGGAAAAAAGTCCCAGTCTGTCTAACCTCTCCCTGTAAGTCAAACCATCAAGTCCCGGTAGCATCCAAGTACATCTTTTCTGCACTCTTTCTAGTTTAATAATATCCTTTCTATAATAGGGTGACCAGAACTGTACACATTACTCCAAGTGTGGCCTCACCAATGCCCTGTACAACTTCAACCAGACATCCCAACTCCTGCATTCAATGTTCTGACCAATGAAACCAAGCATGCCGAATGCCTTCTTCACCACCCTATCCACCTGTGACTCCACTTTCAAGGAGCTATGAATCTGTACTCCTAGATCTCTTTGTTCTATAACTCTCCCCAACGCCCTACCATTAACGGAGTAGGTCCTGGCCCGATTCGATCTACCAAAATGCATCACCTCACATTTATCTAAATTAAACTCCATCTGCCATTCATCGGCCCACTGGCCCAATTGATCAAGATCCCGTTGCAATCCCAGATAACCTTCTTCACTGTCCACAATGCCACCAATCTTGGTGTCATCTGCAAACTTACTAACCATGCCTCCTAAATTCTCATCCAAATCATTAATATAAATAACAAATAACAGCGGACCCAGCACCGATCCCTGAGGCACACCGCTGGACACAGGCATCCAGTTTGAAAAACAACCCTCTACAACCACCCTCTGTCTTCTGTCGTCAAGCCAATTTTGTATCCAATTAGCTACCTCACCTTGGATCCTATGAGATTTAACCTTATGTAACAACCTACCATGCGGTACCTTGTCAAATGCTTTGCTGACGTCCATGTAGACCACGTCTACTGCACAGCCCTCATCTATCTTCTTGGTTACCCCTTCAAAAAACTCAATCAATTTCGTGAGACATGATTTTCCTCTCACAAAACCATGCTGACTGTTCCTAATTAGTCCCTGCCTCTCCAAATGCCTGTAGATCATGTCCCTCAGAATACCCTCTAACAACTTACCCACTACAGATGTCAGGCTCACTGGTCTGTAGTTCCCAGGCTTTTCCCTGCCGCCCTTCTTAAACAAAGGCACAACATTTGCTACCCTCCAATCTTCAGGCACCTCACCTGTAGCGGTGGATGATTCAAATGTTGGCCTTCATTTCAAGAGGATTGGAGTAAAGGATCAGGGATGTCTTACTGCAGTTGTACAGGGTCTTGGTGAGATCTCATCTCGAGAATTGTGTGTAGTTTTGGTCTCCTTGTCTGAGGAAGGTTGTCCTTGCCATGGAACGAGTGCAACGAAGGTTTACCAGACTGATTCCTGGGATGGCAGGACTGACATATGAGGAGAGATCGGGTCGAATCGGCCTATTTTCACTAGAGTTTAGAAGAATGAGCGGTGATCTCATCGAATCAGATAAAATTTTAACAGGACTAGACAGACTAGATGGAGGGAGGATATTCCCGATGGCTGGGGAGTCCAGAACCAGGGGTCACAGTCTCAGGATTCGGGGTATGCCATTCAGAACCGAGATGAGGAGACATTTCTTCATTCAGAGGGTGGTGAACCTGTGGAATTCTCTACCACAAGCAGTGGATGCCAATTCATTGCATGTATTCAAGAAGGAGGTAGATATATTTCTCAATGTTAAAGGGATCATGGGATATGGGGAAAAACCGGGAAGAGGGTACTGAGTTAGACGATCAGCCAAGATCATTTTGAATGGCGGAGTCAGCCCGAAGCGCCGAATGGACCACTCTTTGTTTCTATATTTCTATTTTTCTAATATAGACGGTGGATCTGGATACAGTACTTATTTTTTCAGTAGATCTAAAGAAGGGATTAATATTTACAGGAGATCCAGAGAATGAATTAATATTTAGATCCACAGATGATACTAGCATTTACATTGGATCCAGAGTTCATGTTAATATTACAGGTGATCCAGATACAGCACTAATATTTACAGGGGATCCAGAGGCGATACGAATATTTACAGGGTATCCAGAGGTAGTGCTAATATTGTAAGAGGACCCAGTGGCAGTACTAATATTTTTCGTGGATCCAGTGGCAGCACTAAAATGCACAGAGTATTCAGAGGCGGAACTAAAATTTACAGGGTATCCAGAGGGGGTACTAATAATTACAGGGTATGCAGAGGTGGTACTCATATTTACAGAGGATCCAGAGACGTTAATAATATTTACAGGATGTCCAGAGATGGTACTAATATTTACAAGGTATCCTGAAACAGTCGTAATATTTGCAGGTGATCCAGAGATCATGCTAATATTCACAGGGGATCCAGAGGTCATAATAATATTGACAGTGTATCAGAAGATGGTAATAATATTTACAGATGAATCCATAGAATCATAGAAATATTATGGCACAGAAGGAGGCCATTCGGCCCATCGTGTCTGCGCAGCTGAATACGAGCCACCCAGCCTAATCCTAATTTCCAGCACTTGGTCCGTAGCCCTATTGGTTATGGCACTTAAGATGCACTTTATAAATGATTTGATGGTTTCTGCCTCTACCACCCTTTCAAGCAGTTAGTTCCAGATCCCCACCAACTCTGGATGAAAAAAAAATCCTCAGCTCCAATCTAATGCTTCTACAATTACTTCAAATCTTTGCCCCCTGGTTATTAACCTCTCTACTAAGGAAACTAGGTCCTTTCTATCGACTCTATCTCGTTAATTTTGTACACCTCAATGAAGTCACCCCTCAGCCTCCACTGTTCCAAAGAGAATAACCCCAGCCTTTCCAATCTTTCTTCACAGCTGAAATTCTCCAATACTGGCAACATCCCCGTAAATCTCCTATGTACCCTCTCCAGTGCAATTATTTCCTTCCTGCAATGTGGTGACCAGAATTGGTCACAGATCAAGAGACTGTCCTAATACTTACAGTGTATCTACGGAAGATATTATTTTTTACAGAGGGATCCAGAGAACATAGTAATATTTACAAGGGGTCCAGAGATCGTTGTAATATTTACAGGAGATCCAGAGTCTGGAGTAATATTTACAGGAGATCCACAGACTGTAGTAATATTTACAGCCGCTTCAGAGTCGGTACTAATAATTACAGGGCATCCAGATTCGGTACGAATATTTACAGTGAATCCATGGACAGCACTAATATTTATAGGAGTTTCAGAGACGATGCGAATATTGACAGGGGATGCAGAGATTGTGCAAGTAATTACAGGGTTGCTGAGATCATGCTAATATTTACAGGTAAACCAGAGGCAGTGCTAATATTTACAGAGGATCCGAAGATGGTATTAATATTTTCACCGGATCCAGAGATGGTACTAATACTTACATGCAATCCAGGGACGGTACGAATATTTAAAGCAGAACCAGAAAATGTACTAACATTTACAGGGTTTCACATGTATTGCTTTTATTTACAGCGGATCGAGTGGTGGTACGAATACTTGCAGGGGATACAGAGAAGGTGCAAATCGTTACAGACGATCCAGAGACAGTATTAATAATTAGTAGGAGTCCAGAGACAGTACATATATCTCCAGGGGGTTCAGAGACTGTACAAATTTTACTGGGGATCCAGAGAAGTTACGAATATTGATAGGCGATCCAGAGATGGTATTAATATTTACAGTTGATCGGGAGTCATTAATTATATTTAAAAGGGATCCAGGTATGTTAATATTATTTACGGTGGCCCAGAGACGGAAATAATACTCACAGGAAATCCAGAGTCGATACTAATATTTACAGGGGATCCAGAGATCGTACTCATATTGGTAGGAGATCCACAGACGGTACGAATATTTAGACAGTATCCAGTGATGCATTAATACTTACAGGTGATCCAGAGACCGGATAAATATTTACAGGGGAGCCACAGATTATGTGAATATTTATAAGGTGCTCCAGAGGTCCAACTAAAATGTACTGCTCTCCAGGGAAGTTCGTAAAATTTACCTGTGATCCACAGACGGTACTAATATTTACAAGGGGAACAGAGTTGGTGCTAATATTTAGAGGTAATCCAGAGACGGTAATCATATTCTCAGGATATCCAGAGAAGGTGCTATTATTTACAAGGGATCCAGAGATGGTGATAGCGTTTAGCGCGGATCCAGTGACGTTATTAATATTTACAGAGGACCCAGAGATCGTAATAATATTTACAGGCGACCCAGTGACGATATTAATATTTAGAGGGAATCCAGCGATTGTACCGATATTTATAAGGGGTCCAGAGACGGATCTAACAATTGCATTGGGTCCAAGTCTGATGTATAATTTACCTGTTTACTTCCCTTCCTTACTGTTAACTTTTTGACGATTATCATCCTCTCTCGGGGAAAGTGCAGTCTCTCCAAATGTGTCTCTCGTACCTCTTGGCCATGGCAGTGGTGGATCTACTTCTACTGGTCGTTGTCACTGATCTGATACCCAGGCATATTCCCGTTGCTTATCAGGGTCATTTTCAGTTCCTGGATTTAATCCCAATGTGTAATGTCCACGCCATCATTCTTTTCGCGGCCACAGACTGTTCTGTCTGGTTCACCGTTACATTCACCTTTGATCGTTTGGTGGCCATTTGTTGTGAGAAGCTGAAAAGTAAATATTGCACCGAGAGAAGGGCGGCTGTGGTTCTGGGAACAGTGAGTGTGCTGGGCTGTTTGAAGAACATGTTCTGATATTTATTGTTCAGGTATCGGTGTATACTTTCCAATCAACCCTGGTTTTGTGAAGCAACAATCCGTGTTTTAGAATCATGTGCGTGGGCAGCAATCGAACATCCTCATCCCGTGCGTCCCATTCATTCAGATTCTGCTGCTCAATGCATTCACCATCAGACGCATTTTAGTGACCAGCAGAGCCCGCAGCAGTGGGGAGAGTCCCAGAGATGGAGAGCCGAAGAAAATCGATCATTTTACTGTTTGTTATTTCAGGGAACTTTATCCTGTTATGGGCAGTGTTTAGTCTGAATTCCAAATGGAGCCGCTTGGTGCTTTTGTGGTATGGGTATTTCCACATCACTTTGCACAAGAACTGGGATACATGCTCCAGCTCCTGAGTTACTGCACAAACGCATGTATTTATGCCGTGACACAGAATTATTTCAGAGTGCAGTTGAAGAATGTGGCAAAACATCCTTCACTGCAAGTGTTAAATTCCTGAAATAATGACAAGATCGGGAGGCTTTCACAGAGCAGAGTGACGCTCTCTCCTCTGGGCTGTTGTGCTGAAATCACAGTTTGTTCTGCAATCACTGAAACACTTACAACCTGAGGCAATTTATGAACTCACTTACAGCGCTTGTCAAATTTAATATCTCAAGAAAGTATAAGTGATAACATAATATGTCGCAATTAATTACACCAAATGTTTCACCATATGGGAGAATTTAAATGTAATAACATAAACAATACAACATGTTGATGACAGATGTGTTAAAGGGGCGGGAGGTAGAGGGGCTATCAGGAATTTCCACACCCCAGGGGAGCAGTGAGTAATAAATTTCACACTCACACCCTCACAGACACCCCAGGGGAGCAGTGAGTATTATAGTTCACATTCACACACGAAAGATACTCCAGGGGATTAGTGAGTAGCAAAGATCATACTCTCTCCGATCGCACAGCCCCCGGGGAGTGCAGAGAGTTGCAAAGCCTATTCTGTCCAACAAACTCGGGGATTACAGTGAGCAGTAAATTCCACACCCTCTCTCCCACTCATCACTGGGAGTTACAGTGATCACTGAAGTCCAGACTTTCTGCCCAATCATCACTGGGGATTACAGTGAGCAGTAAATTCCACACTCTCTCCCCCACCCATCACTGGGGATTAGAGTGAGCAGTAAATTCAACAATCCCTCCCACAATAATCACTGGGGATTAGAGTGAGCAGTAAATTCCAAACTCTCTGCCTCACACATCGCTGTGGACTACAGTTAGCAGTAAATTCAGCATTCTCTCTCACTCATCACTGGGGATTACAGTGAGCAGCAAATTCCACACTCTCTCCGCCACTCATCACTGGGGATTAGAGTCAGCAGGAAATGCCACACTCTCTCCTGCACTCATGACTGGGGATTGCAATGAGCACTAAATTCCATACTCTCTCCATCTCATCGTTGTTGCTGATAATGTAAAATTGTGGTCTTTACCTGTTTGTCCTATTTGTAATAACAGTTCAACCAATGCCACATTTCCCATGTTCACTCAACTCCTTTACACAAAGGATACTAATGGGAATCTCCAGTGTAAGTGCCGCTGCCCAACGGATCTGTCTGATAAACTATGATCCAGACCGCGCCATCGCTCTAGATGGCAGGTTTTTGACAAGGCCTGAGCTCCGCACTGACTGCAGCAAACGGATCCTGACAGATGCACTTTCTATTCAGTCTGTGCCGGTCACTTGTTCCACCTCTTTCAGTTTCGGGAATCCTGCTTTGCCGTTCTGTTCTAGTTCAATGCAATAACTGGAATCCACGGTTTGCAATAACATCAGTCAGATTCGATTATATCGCCAATCATTGCTTTGAAACTGTTTAATATTGTGATTAACGGGCGTTGCTCGGGTTATATTGAGCAGTGCAGATTGACTGAGCTCCCCCCATCTCTTTCTGTCTTATTTGTCTGACTCTATCTTAATCTCTCTCTGCTTCTCTCTCTCTCCCTCCATCTTTCTCCCCCTGTCTCTCTTTCTCTGTGTGTACGTTTCTGTCTCGCTTTCAGTTTCTCTCTCTCTCTCTCTGCCTCTGTCTGTCTCTCTCTGTGCTCCGTCTCTGTCTCGGACTATCCGTCTCTCTCTGTGGTCCGTCTCTGTCTCTGACTCTATCTCTCTCTCTGTCTTGCACTTTGTCTCTGTTTTTCTCTCTCACTCTCTCCATTTCACTCTCTCTCTGACTCGCTCTCTGTCTCTCTTTCTATTTTTCCCTCTCTCCTCTGATTTCACTGCCCTCCTATCCTCCCTTAATCTCTCCCTCCATATAAACTCCCTTACCGATATTCATAGTCACCCCCTCGATCTTGCCATCTCACGTGACCTCTCTACTCCCATCACGGATAAGGCCATCTGTGATAACTTATTTGTAACCCATTCCACCCACATCCACTTTCACCCTCCCAACCACATTCCTTCAGTGTTTCCCCTGGAAATAAAACGCTCCCTCCCTTCACTTACAACAGCACTTTCAAATTCCCAACTCTTTCACCTTTGACCCTGCATTCACCACGAATTTTCGCCAACGGCCGTTCTGCTCAATCACATCCTCACCTTCACATTTGGTGCCCTTGTCCCCATTAACCATTACTCTCTCTCACCTTGGGTGTTCCCCCTCAAAGGCCGTCATCTCCAGTCCCTTAAGTTCAAGGGATGGGGACTTGAACGTTTATGGCGGACGACTGGCTTAACCATTTATCGCCAGATCTCTCTGTTCCTGTGCCCCTTTTGGAGTTGTGCCCTCTAGTATATTTTGCCTCTCCTCGATCTTCGCACTGAAATCTATCACTTCGCATTTTACTGCATTAAATTTCATACACTGCCACGTGTCCATCTGTGCCCTCAGATCATCTGCCTTATTCACTAAACTCCTTCATTGAGGTATATAAATTTAAGCACTGCCAAACTCCTTTGTTGTTTATTTTCTATCCTTCATTTCCTCTGTTTTCCAAACTCATATCTAAGTTTCTGCCTTCCATCTCCAGGTGTGATTCTGTCCCATCTGGATCCACTCTCACGTTCCAACCCCCCTGCCAAGACAGTTTAAACCCTCCCCAACAGCACGAGCAAACCTCTCCGCAAATATTTTGTTCCCGCCCCTGTTGAGGTGCAACCCGTCCGGCCTGAAGAGGCCCCACCTCCCTCAGAACCGATACCAATGCCCCAGAAATCTAAAGCCCTCCCTCCTGCAGCATCTCTCAAGCCACGCATCCATCTTCTCTCTCCTCCTATGTCAATACTCACTCGCGCGTGGCACCGGGAGTAATTCGGAGATTACAACCTTTAATCTCCTTCCTAACTCCATAAAATATGCCTGCAGGACCTCATCGCTCTTTCTACCTATGTCGTTGGTACCAATGTGGGCCACGGCCTCTGGCTGTTCACTCTCTCCATCCAGTATTTTCTGCAGCCGCTCACTGACATCCTTAACCCTGGCATCAGGGAGGTAACATACCATTCTGGAACCACTTCGGCGGTCGCAAAAACGCCTGTCTGCTGCCCTAACTATAGAATCCCCAATCGCTGTTGCTCGACTGACTCAGAGCTCTTTACTAGGTCCCTTGTTTTTTGTGGTATTTTTTAATGATTTGGATTTAAATGGAGGGGGCATAATTAAGAAGTTTGCAGATGATATACAAAATGGCCTTGTGGTTGATATCGAGGAGGGAAGCTGTCGACTGCAGGAAGATATCAATGGACTGATCAGGTGGGCAGATAAATGGCAAATGGAATTAAATCTGGAGAAGTGTGAAGTAATGCATTTGGGGAAAGCAAACAAGGCAATGGAATACCCAAGAAATGGGAGGATACTAATGGGTGTAGAGGAAGTGAGGGAACTTTTTTTTGCATGTGCACAGATCCCTGAAGGCAGCAGGACAGGTAGATAAGGTGGTTAAGGAGGCATATGGAATCCTTTCCTTTGTTAGTCAAGACATAAAAAATAAAAGCAAAGTGGTTGTGCTGCAAATGTAGGAAACAGTGGTTAGGCCACAGCTTGAGTACTGCGTACAGTTCTGGTCATCACATTACAGGAAAGCTGTGATTGCACGAGACAGAGTTCAGAGGAGATTGACGAGGGTGTTGCCACCAACGCAGAATTTTAACTATGTGGAAAGATTCGATAGGCTGGAGTTGTTCTCTATGGAACAGGAGAGGCTGAGGGGTGATTCAAATGAGGTGTACAAAAATATGAGGGGCACATATAGAGTGGCTAGGAATGAACTATTCGCTTAGCAAAGGGGTCAATAACCAAGGGGCATAGATTTAAAGAAATACGGATTAGAGGGGAGCTGAGGAAAAATAATTTCACCCGTAGGGTGGTAGGGATCTGGAGCTCAATGCCTGAAAGGGTGGTAGAGTCAGAAATCCTCAACTCATTTATAAGGTAACTGGATGTGCACCTGTAATGCCGTAACTTACAGGGCTACGGACCAAGTGCTGGATCGTGAGATTAGGCTGATGTCTCATTTTCGACCGGCGCAGATACAATGGACCGAATGGCCTCCTTCTCTGCTGTAAATTTTCTCTGATTCTATGCGACCTCATCCCTAACTTCTTTTAAGATGTGCGGATGCAATCGATTGGACCAGGGGTTTTATCCACTATAAGCTTAATTATTTTGTCAATTATCTCCCCCATTTCTATCTTAAACATCTTTCTATATTTTTCAATCTCTTCTTCCAATGTCATATCCAACCCGCTGGTAAATACTGAAGCAAATTGACTATTCAAAATTTCTGCCATTTCGCTTTTCATACCTATGAATTTATCTTGTGCAACCGTTAGTGGCTCTGTCCCGAACCTAAACTTTCATTCGTTATTTATCTGTTCGTATAATAGTTATTTATTACTTTTTATACTCCTTGATAATTTAATCTCGTAGTTAATCTTTGCTTTCCTAATTATTTCTTGACTACCTTAATAACTTCTTCGGATTCCCTTTTGTCATCCTCTCCTGTATTGTCCATGTACTTAGTGTATGTGTTTCTCTTTGGTGTCAATTTTCCCTTTATCTCTTTATTCATCCATGCTGTTTGATTTCTGGCCAGTTTGTTCTTGTTTTTTTGAGGAATATGTTTCTCATGAACTCCACTGATCACTGTTTTAAGGATTTTCCACTGCTGTTCTATCTCTTTGTCTGTCAAAAACATTTTCCAGTTTACCTTCCCTCGTTCTAATCTATTGCTTTGGTCTGTGACTTACTTATATTTTTCTCAATCTTTACTTTAAGCCTTATTACATTATGATCGCTGTTGCCTAGATTTCCCCTACACTTACTTATCTTATATGTTCAGGTCCATTTCTCATTACTGGATCCAGCAGTGATTCCTCTCTTGTTGGCATTCTCACTTACTCTTCAAGAAAGTCGTCCTGTTCTCACTGTAAATACTCCAGTCCCCTTTCCCTACTTCTTATTGCCAGTTCATTTGAGGGGAGTTGAAATCTCCCATGAATAATTATTTGATTTTGTTACTCATTTCATAGATTTGTCGACATATTTCTTCCTCCACTTCCCTTCCACTATTAGGTGACATGTAGAATATCCCCATTAATGTGATCGAACCATTCATATTCTTTGTCTCAATCCGGGTACGGTCGCATAGTGGTTATGTTACTGGGCTGGTAATCCAGAGGCCTGGACTAAAATCCAGAGTCACGAGTTCAAATCCCGCCACGGCAGCTGGCGAATTTAAATTCAATTAATTAATTAAATTCAATTAATTAAATAAAAAAATCTGGAATTAAAATACTAGTATCAGTAATGATGGCCATGAAACTACCGGATTGTCGTAAAAACCCATCTGGTTCACTAATGTCCTTGAGGGAAGGAATCCTGCCGCCCTTACCCGGTCTGGCCTATATGTGACTCCAGACCCACAGCAATGTGGTTGATTCTTAATTGCCCTCTGAAATGGCCTAGCAAGCCACTCAGTTGTAAAATCTCGCTACGAAAAGTCATAATAAGAATAAAACCGGACGTATCACCCGGCATCGGACCACGAGGCACCGGACACGACAACGGCAAAACACCAAGCCGAGTCGACCATGCAGGGTCCTCCTTACTAACATCTGGGGACTTGTGCCAAAATTGGGAGAGCTGTCCCACAGACTAGTCAAGCAACAGCCTGACATAGCCATACTCACAGAATCATATCTTTCAGCCAACGTCCCAGACTCTTCCATCACCATCCCTGGGTATGTCCTGTCCCACCGGCAGGACAGACCCACCAGAGGTGGCGGTACAGTGATATACAGTCAGGAGGGAGTGGCCCTGGGAGTCCTCAACATTGACTCTGGACCCCATGAAATCTCATGGCATCAGGTCAAACATGGGCAAGGAAACCTCCTGCTGATTACCACCTATTAGTCTTCCTCCATGTTGAACACACTTGGAGGAAGCACTGAGGGTAGCAAGGGCACAAAATGTACTCTGGGTGGGGGACTTCAATGTCCATCACCAAGAGTGGCTCGGTAGCACCACTACTGACCGAGCTGGCCGAGTCCTGAAGGACATAGCTGCTAGACTGGGCCTGCGGCAGGTGGTGAGCGAACCAATCTACCTGTCGCAAATGCATCTGTCCATGACAGTATTGGTAGGAGTGACCACCGCACAGTCCTCGTGGAGATGAAATCCACTCTTCACACTGAGGACACCATCCAACGTGTTGTGTGGCACTACCACCGTGCTAAATGGGATAGATTCAGAACAGATCTAGCAGCTCAAAACTGGGCATCCATGAGGCGCTGTGGGCCATCAGCAGCAGCAGAATTGTATTCCAGCACAATCTGTAACCTCATGGCCCGGCATATTCCTCACTCTACCATTACCAACAAGCCAGTGGATCAACCCTGGTTCAATGAGGAGTGTAGAAGAGCATGCCAGGAGCAGCACCAGGCGTACCGAAAAATGAGGTGCCAACCTGGTGAAGCTACAACTCAGGACTACATGCATGCTAAACAGCGGAAGCAACATGCTATAGACAGAGCGAAGCGATTCCACAACCAACGGATCAGATCAAAGCTCTGCAGTCCTGCCACATCCAGTCGTGAATGGTGGTGGACAATTAAACAACTAACGGGAGGAGGAGGCTCTGCAAACATCCCCATTCTCAATGATGGCGGAGTCCAGCACGTGAGTGCAAAAGACAAGGCTGAAGCGTTTGCAACCATCTTCAGCCAGAAGTGCCGAGTGGATAATCCATATCAGCCTCCTCCCGATATCCCCACCATCACGGAAGCCAGTCTTCGGCCAATTCGATTCACTCCACGTGATATCAAGAAACGGCTGAGTGCACTGGATACAGCAAAGGCTATGGGCCCCGAAAACATCCCAGCTGTAGTGCTGAAGACTTGTGCTCCAGAACTAGCTGCGCCTCTGGCCAAGCTGTTCCAGTACAGCTACAACACTGGCACCCACCCGACAATGTGGAAAATTGCCCAGGTATGTCCTGTCCACAAAAAGCAGGACAAATCCAATCCGGCCAATTACCGCCCCATCAGTCTACTCTCAATCATCAGCAAAGTGATGGAAGGTGTCGTCGACAGTGCTATCAAGCGACAGTTACTCACCAATAACCTGCTCACCGATGCTCAGTTTGGGTTCCGCCAGGACCACTCGGCTCCAGACCTCATTACAGCCTTGGTCGAAACATGGACAAAAGAGCTGAATTCCAGAGGTGAGGTGAGAGTGACTGCCCTTGACATCAAGGCAGCATTTGACCGAGTGTGGCACCAAGGAGCCCAAGTAAAATTGAAGTCAATGGGAATCAGGGGGAAAACTCTCCAGTGGCTGGATTCATACCTAGCACAAAGGAAGATGGTAGTGGTTGTTGGAGGCCAATCATCTCAGCCCCAGGGCATTGCTGCAGGAGTTCCTCAGGGCAGTGTCCTTGGCCCAACCATCTTCAGCTGCTTCATCAATGAACTTCCCTCCATCATAAGGTCAGAAATGGGGATGTTCGCTGATGACTGCACAGTGTTCAGTTCCATTCGCAACCCCTCAGATAATGAAGCAGTCCGAGCCTGCATGCAGCAAGACCTGGACAACATCCAGGCTTGGGCTGATAAGTGGCAAGTAACATTCGCGCCATATAAGTGCCAGGCAATGACCATCTCCAACAAGAGAGAGTCTAACAACCTCCCCTTGACATTCAACGGCATTACCATCGCCGAATCCCCCACCATCAACATCCTGGGAGTCACCATTGACCAGAAACTTAACTGGACCAGCCATATAAATACTGTGGCTACGAGAGCAGGTCAGAGGCTGGGTATTCTGCGGCGAGTGACTCACCTCCTGACTCCCCAAAGCCTTTCCACCATCTACAAGGCACAAGTCAGGAGTGTGATGGAATACTCTCCACTTGCCTGGATGAGTGCAGCTCCAACAACACTCAAGAAGCTCGACACCATCCAAGATAAAGCAGCCCTCTTGATTGGCACCCCATCCACCACCCTGAACATTCACTCCCTTCACCACCGGCGCACTGTGGCTGCAGTGTGCACCATCCACAGGATGCACTGCAGCAACTCGCCAAGGCTTCTTCGACAGCACCTCCCAATCCCGCGACCTCTACCACCTAGAAGGACAAGGGCAGCAGGCGCATGGGAACACCACCACCTGCACGTTCCCCTCCAAGTCACACACCATCCCGACTTGGAAATATATCGCCGTTCCTTCATTGTCGCTGGGTCAAAATCCTGGAACTCCCTTCCTAACAGCACTGTGGGAGAACCGTCACCACACGGACTGCAGCGGTTCAAGAAGGCGGCTCACCACCACCTTCTCAAGGGCAATTAGGAATGGGCAATAAATGCCGGCCTTGCCAGCGACGCCCACATCCCGTGAACGAAAAAAAAAAAAAAATGGATTCTGTTTCTGTCGTAATATTAGTTAACTCGCATTTTGCTACTGCCATTATGTTGTCTGATTAATACAGCTACCTCACGTCCCCTGCTTCCTTCCCTATCCTTTCTAAGTACGTTAAATTCTGCAATATTTAACTGCCGCTCCGATTCGTTCTGTCGCCATGTTTCAGTTATCGCCACTACACCTGGCTCCTCACTGTGAATTATTGCCTCCAGTTCCCCCGTTTTTTTTCGGATGCTATCCACATTGCTGAAAAGGCAACTTAATTTGTTTTATACTAATTGTTCCTCTCACTTTATTTTCTCCTGATGTTCTATAACTGCATGGTGCAATATAAAGGGATTGTAGCAACAGAGAGACCTGGGGGTGTACGTGCACAAATCTTTTCAGGAGGCAGTTAAAAAGCATGCTGGATCCTGGGCTTTATAAATCGAGGCATAGAGTACAAAAGCAAGGGAATTATGCAAAACCTTTATAAAACGCTGGTTCGGCCTCAGCTGGAGTATTGTGTTCAATTCCAGGCACCACACTTAGGAAGGATTTTAAGGCCTTAGAGAGGGTGCAGAGGAGATTTACTGGAATGGCACCAGGGATGAGGGACTTCAGTTACGTGGAGAGACTGGAAAATCTGGTGTTGTTCTCCTTAGAACAGAGAAGGTAAAGAGGAGATTTAATAGAGGTGGTCAAAATAATTAACGATTTTGATAGAGTAAATAAAGAGGAACAGTTTCTGGTGACAAAAGGATTGGTAACTAGAGGTCACAGATTTATAGTAATTTTCAAAAGAACCAGAGGCGAGATGAGCAGAATTTTTTTTTTACGCAGTGAGTTGTTATGATCTGGAATGCGCTGCCTGAAAGGGCGGTGGATGCAAATTCAACAATAACTCTCAAAAGGGAATTGGATAAACAACTGAAGGGGAAAGAATTGCAGTGCTAGGAGGAAAGGGCGGAGGAATGGGACTAATTGGACAGCTCTTTCAAAGAACCGGCACAGGAATGATGGGCTAAATGACCTCCTTCTTTGCTGTATCATTCTATGATTCCATGATATATATTTCATAGATGCAAGATTATGGTTGGAGATTTAGAAGAGAGGGCAGGAGAATCTTCTTCACACAGAGAGTGGAATTCAATTCCAGGGTTAGTGGTTGAAGCAGTAACTATGTCAACATTCAAGATAGACTGGATAGATAGATGAAGGAAAAGGGTCTGAAGGGATATGGGGACAGGATGGGGTCCCCCTTGCTCTCACCTTCGACACCACCAGCCTCCGCATTCAATGTATCATCCTCCGCCATTTCCGGCACCTCCAGTGCGAAACCACCAGCAAACACGTCTTCCCCTCCCCTCCCCTCCCCGAAGGGACCGCTCCCTCTGCATCGCCCTGGTCCACTCTTCCATCACCCCTAACACTCGCTCTCCTCCCCACGTCACCTTCCCGTGCGAGCACAGGAGGCGCAACACCTGTCCTTTTACCTCGTCCTTCCCCACCGTCCAAGGCCCCAAACGCTCCTTCCAGGTGAAACAACGAATAACTTGTACTTCTTTCAATTTACTGTACTGTATTTGCTGCTCACAGTGCGGACTCCTCTATATTGGGGAGACCAAACGCAGATTAGGTGATCGCTTTGCTGAACACCTCGCTCTGTCCGTATGCATGACCCTGACCTACCAGTTGCTTGCCATTTCAATTCCACGTCCCAATCCCACTTTGTCCTCGGCCTCTTACACTGTTCCAATGAAGCTCAACGGAAGCTCGAGGAACAGCATCTCATCTTTTGTTTCGGCACTTTACAACTTTCCGGACTCAACATTGATTTCAATAACTTCAGATCAGAATCACTGATCCCATTTTTCCGCCAGCTAGTGCTGGTAATGTTTCTGCTGCTGCAATTTACAGCTACTCCTGATCAAGCTTTTGTTTCTTAACCTGTCCCATGACCACCTTCCTTGCCTTGCACCATCATCATTTTTATCATTTAATCACTCCTGCCCTCCATGCTATCACAGACCTTACCCTTTTGTTCTTTCCTCCCTCACCCCTTTCCCTGGCTCTGCACTTGCTCAAAATCTTTAACTATTTTAACATCTTCCAGTTCTGGCGAAAGGTATTTGATCTGAAACGTTAACTCCGTTTCTCTCTTCCACAGATGCTGCATTTAATACTGTAATATTTTGTACTCCAGTGCTATCTGTCACAACCCAACCCGATGTGCACCTTTCTTCTAATTTCAAATGCAACCGTGGATGCTGATCCCTGGTCTTGTCTTTTGCACTGACGTGCTGGACTCTGCCATCATTGAGGAATGGGTTGTTCACGGTGCATCCTCCTCCCATTAGTTGTTTAATTTTCCACTGGTGCTGCTCCTGGCCTGCTCTTCTACACTTCTCATTGAACCAGGGTTGATCCCTGGATTGTTGGTAATGGTAGATTGACGAATATGCCGGGCCGTAAGGTTACAGATTGTGCTGGAATACAAATCTGCTGCTGCTAATGGCCCACAGCGCCTCATGGATGCCCAGTTTTGAGCTGCTAGATCTGTTCTGAATCTATCCAATTTAGCACGGTGAGAGTGCCACACAATACGATGGACGGTGTCCTCAGTGTGAAGACAGGACTTCGCCTCCACAAGGACTGTGCGGTGGTCACTGCTACCAATACTGTCGTAGACTGATACATCTGAGACCGGTAGATATCTGTTTCCATCCTTACCTCCCTTTGCAACTATGATGCATCCCATGGTCTTCATCTATTTCTATCCTATACAATTTATCTAATGCCTCCTTCTTTTCTGTGACTCTGGCAGCATCCTCTTCTTTAGTGAAGATAGAAGCAAAGTACTCATTTACAATCTCAGCAATACCTATGCCTCCACAAGTTGATTAGTGTTTTGATCCCACCATGACTTTCCTTATCCATTCACTCACTCATTCTGGTGGACTGGTGTATCTTATTTTCTAATACTTTGCTACTCTCTTTATTACTAAATTTGTCTCCATTGGATGCCACTGTCCATATCTGGGGAGCAGTCTCCATTTGATGGCACTGTCCAGGTCTGTGGATCAGTTTCCATTTGATGGCACTGCCCAGGTCTGCGGATCAGTTTCCATTTGATGGCACTGCCCAGTCTGCGGATCAGTCTCCATTGCATGGCACTGTCCAGGTCTGGTGTTCATTCTCCATGTGATGGCACTGTCCAGGTCTGAGGTTCAGTCTCCCTTTGATGGCACTGTACGGGTGTGGGGATCAGTTTTCATTAGATGGCACTGCCCAGGTCTGGAGATCAGTTTCCATTTGATCGCAATGTCCAGATCTGGGGTTCAGTCTCCATTTGATGGCACTGCCCAGGTCTGGGGTTCATTCTCTATTTGCTGAACACAGTAAGCTCAGTATAAATTCCTCTCAAAATTCTGTCCAACCTTTGTTGTCAATCTGATGAGTGATTTTCCTGATCATTTTTGTTCCGATTTCTCCCAGTTAACCTGCTGGTGATCCTGATCTTATCCCGGGGAAAGTGTGGCCTGTCTCGATGCATCTCCTGTTACCTGGTGTCCATGGCAGCGGCTGATCTAACCGTTATCCTCACTGCTGTGATACTGGACAGTATTGTAACCCTTTATTTCATTAATATATTCAGAAACAGCGTTACCATGTGTGGTCTCGGTGACTGTCTCACTCGAGCAGCCACAGACTGTTCTGTCTTGTTCACCGTGGCTTTCACCTTTGATCGATTTGTGGCCATTTGTTGCCAGAAGCTGAAAACGAAATATTGCACCGCGAGAACAGCGGCTGTGGTTCTCGGAACAGTGAGTGCGTTGAGCTGTTTGAAGAAAATCCCTTGGAAATTTCGATATGAAGTTATATATGTCTTTTCCATGCCGGTATTTTGCAGGGTGAGGTTCAGCGACTTTTTCTCATCCCTGTGGAAAGCATTCGACCACATTCATCGTGCGTTAACTCCACTGCTCCCGTTCGTGCTGATTCTGCTCCTCAACGCTCTGACGGTCAGACACATTTTACTGGCTAGTCGAGTGCGCAGGGGACTCCGGGGGAATCGTGACCGGGATAATCACAAGGATGCAGAGATGGAGAACCGCAGGAAGTCCATCGTTCTGCTCTTCAGCATATCTGCAAGCTTCATACTGTTGTGGATGACACAGGCTGTGTCCACCATCCACGAACGAATTGTGTTAAATCACTTCACTGATCAATTCTTCGGCAACCACCTTCCAGGCGGCGTAGGATACATCGGGCCGATACTGCAACGCCTCAGTTCCTGCAGTAACACCTGCATCGACGTCTTGACTCAGACCAAAGTCAGACAGGAGTTTAAGACTGTGCTCACTGATCCCTTTGTTCTGATTCTCCAGTTGGTGAAATAAACCCAAGAGCTGACCGCTCTTCTGCACTAGAAGTGAGATTGTTTCACATTCCATCCCATAAATCCCATCCCAGCTTCTGTTACTGGACACACAAAACATCACAGAAACTATCAGAAACATGTGCCATTTTAAAGCTAATCCAACAATACCTGGCTTCGAACTCACTTAACGCTGACTGACAGCATTGTGAAGAATTGTTGAGCAGGATTCTCAGCTTGAATCGAAATCTTTAATCTTTGATGAAAAACAATTATACAAAAAGAGACACGTATTTTTTTTCCTCAGTGTCATCATAAGTGAGACTTCTCTGCGGCTTCTCGTTTGACCCGCCCCTCCCCTTCTCCGACCCGCCCCTCCCCCTCACTGACTCCCCCTCACATGGCCCCCCAAAACCACACGTCCCCCCTCACATGGCCCACACTCCTCTACCTCCAACCGACCGGGCACCGTGTAGGGTAATTGGATAATGAACCACGTCCATGTCTGGTTGGAAACAATGAACGAAGCAATTGTTCAGGAAATTACCTGTGTTAATTTTTATTCCACATCAGCTAATTTCCAGCTTGAATTATATGTACAGGAAGAGATCCTTTGTTCCCATGAACACAATTCATGTTGGCAATGGGGCTATTCATTTGAGACGTAAAAACAGAAAAAAACCTATAACCGAGACTGTAGATTCTGCAACTCCCACTATCAACACCATATGTGCATACCCTATCCAATAGGGCTCACAACAGATTGGGACCTCGTCAATAGGTCACACTGTTAAGATCCATTTGATCCCTTGAGATTTCCAATGAAATTATCCTCTAGCTCCTGGAATCCCACTGAACTTTTCGTGCCTGTCCAATCACATTTTCTGCTTGTGTAATTAAAAATGTAAAAGGGATCCCATCAGTTCAGTCAGTGAATTGCTCAGAGCATCAAATCACAGTCGGACACTCCATCTCCTCTCAAGTCCCCCGGTTGTAGGAGTCAATGTGCTGTGCTCCAGTTCAGGTTTGGGAGACATTCGACAGAAACTGATTTGCTCTGTCGTATCACCCTTTTTACCTTTGCATCATCGGTTCGTGAAGCAAGATGGCACAGAGGGAAATGAAGTTTCAAGGAAATGCAGGAGTGAGATGGAATGGTGACACAACACCCAGTTCAAACCCGACATTGAGACCTCCTGAACTCAGCTGTACCATCAGAGTGAGCTGCTGAGCAGAGTCCAGTGCTTCCCAGTAATTATGGGAGAGTGAGGAACCCTAGGACAGTGTTGTGCATCTCCAATTGCCCTCATTTTTCTTGGGCAACAGCAGAAGAACAAGGCATCTCACCCCTTGGATTGGAGTAAAGCTTTTTTCAGCACTTCAGGGCTCTTCCTTAACCCGCTGCTCAGCTGCTGTCAGCTGCAGGGAGAGGCCACGTGGCTCAAACTAGGATAATCACTTTGTGCTGCCTGATTTCGTGTTCAGCAGTACCAGGGGGTGGAAGCATTTGCTGATGGGCAGGCAGAAATCTTCCAATGTCCATTAAGGTTTATTTGTGATATTTTGTAAATTTCCTTTGACCTCATGAAGAGGCACCTGATTTAGAGCAGGGACTGATGGTGAGTCGCCCCCAATAAATTCCTTCAAACAACAGTGAGATTGGGAGTTTGATTTTCTTCCCATTGTTCCCTTTTCCCCTTTATGTTGGGTTGTTTGTGCAGTTTCTTTCACTCTTGCCTGTTCTGGTTCCTATTTTATACTCCAAAGGTAGCCTAACCTGGGGAGCACAGCAGGCTGTCCCAGCTGGTTCTGAACCCAGAAACCACAACTAACCCTCCTCCAGTTAGTAGTTTCATTCTGGGGAAATCCCACACCTCTGGACTTGTGCTTCTCCAAGTGCGTCTCTGAGGAACACTACACCAACTTGGCAAAGGTGATTCACTCCACTCTAAGCTGTCTGATGGGGGTAATAGAGTGAGAGAGGGATTGGCCAAGCTTTTGGTTGAGGGTAATCTAATGAAACTGGCAAGTGCTCATTATCGCCATTCCAGTTTAAATAAGACTTGTGATCCAAGGACTCCTCACGCAATTCACTGGTGCCTTTCGCTGACAAATATCCAGTTTCCAGCACAGGGCAGGCCAATCTATCAATCACACCAGGGCAACCCTGAGCTGCTTTCTCACAGGCCTGTGACTCTTCTGACTGAGTGTAATCATGGCCATCATTTTATTTTACACTTCACTGTTGCTGAGTAAAATGGATTGCTTGATCAAATCTCTGTCCCATCGATCTGTAGCCTCCTTGCAGGTGAAATGCAAGGAGGCTGCAGATTGTGAAGTTCTAATGGGTGGTTCAGTCCCTCATATTGTCCTGGAGAGATTTTGGACGCTATTTTCCTTAAGTGATGAAAAATGATGAATGTTTAAGCTATGCTGCACCACCTGGCGTTCTTTGGGTGTCTGCCCAGAATGTAAATTTCTGCCTTCAAATGAAATATCCGGCGTTTTTGCCGGGAGTTTGCAATGATTATATCCAGCACCAACCTTCCCATCCACATCCTCTCCGTCAGGGAGATCATCCTGAAACTCCCATATTGTCCCACAGCTGACTGATTTTGCTTGTTTTCCCAAAATGTTTCTGCCAATATTTCTCAACTTGTGTTTAGAAACATTAAAAATGTCTTCTTCGGGCTGTCCCTTGTTTCTCCATTCCTCGGACTCCCTCTATGGATTCCAACCCACTGGACACTGCATTTCTCTGGAGATGCTCTCCAAGAGGGGCCCACAAGAAGAATCTTGGTAGGCCTCCCAAATCTATACGAGGGAGTTGCTGGCCTTGTACAACTGGACGGGAGGAGTGTGGCAATAAAATTGAGGTGAAGCAGCATTTGAAAACATGTGTTTCTGTGACACTGGGACCTGCGTAAGAATCTTAGTCTGGTTCAAGTCCTGATTCAGCATCTTCACTGATTCTGTTCTGAGATTCCACACGGTCTCTGATGATGTTTTTCCAACAGGAGCACTTTTAAAGATGTTTGTATTGACTTTTGTCGTTACTAAACTGCTCACATTTTCCACATCCATGGGTGCTGGTGGCTGGCATGTTTGAATGAAGTGACCTCGTCAGTTTGGACCCATGCAGTTAATGTAGAGGCACCATCTTGTAGTTCATTGAACAAGTAACTCCTGTCTGTGACATTCTGTGGCCAAACTTCTGATAACCCTGGACCGGCTGGGAAACACCCTGAAATCCTCAGTCCAGCAAAACCGCTCGCATCCTGCTTTATGCAAAAAGTCGATTCACATGGTCACAAAACAAAACATTGTGTGAATGATCATCAGAATTTATGACAAACCGCAGGTAAATGGAAGGAAAGATGTGACAGGCAAAAAGCTACAGATTATGATACAGAATGATGCAGGCAGGCTATGTGCTGATGGTATAAATGAGATGCAGCACTGCAATGCTGTCGGAGTGAGGAGGGAGTGCAGTACAGGCCTCATCCTTCACCTTCCCTTAACAAACAGCAAAAGACAGTCAGACAAATTTTCCAATCTACTGTGTTCAATGCTGAACTTGAACAGAGACTTTGCTTCTGGTTACTGCTCTCAAAACCAGCCCAGCTCTCCAGTCTCCAAACGGTTCCCGTCCCGCACGGTCCGCCCGCACCACCAACCCCAACCCTGCATACAACCCTCGCCCCATTTAAACCCGACCCACCCCCGCTGTCACGTCCCATCCCATCCCTTTCGTACAGCCCCTCGTCCCATTATTCTCTGGTGTCACTACAGTGTATACGGGAAGCTGAGGGTTTCGTGAATAACACGTTTCAGGAGGTGGTCAGCCCGCAACAACAGAGAGTTCAGGGGGAGAGGGAATGGGTGACCACTGCACAGATGAGGAAGAACAGGCAGGCAGTTCAGCAGTCCCCTGGGAATGTGGCACTCACATACCAGTGAGGGTTGACGTCTCGGGGGAGTACAGTCAGGAGCAAATCCACAGCAACGTTAAAGACTCGGCTACATCGGGTGGGGTGGGGGGGTCTCCAAGGAAATGCAGTTGCAACATGGGATTCGATCGTCAGGGAGACAGACAGACGTTTCTGCAACCGCTGACATTAGATCCGCATGGTGTGTTACCGCCCTGGTGCCAGGGTAAAGGGCAACACCAAGAGGGTGCAGAAAATTTTGCGGGGGAAGGGGTACAGCCAGAAGTCATGGCCGATGTGGGAACCAATGAAATAGGAAGGAAAAGGGTCGATGTCCTGCCGTCAGAATTTCAGGGGCTAATGAAGAAGTTTAAAAAGCAGGACCTCTAAAAGTAATCTCTGGATTACTCCCAGTGCCACACGCTAGTGAGTATAGGAATGCTTGGATAAGACAGGTTAATGCGTGACTGGAGAGATGGCTTCAGATTCCTGGGGCATAGGGACCAGTTCTGGGGCAGGTTGGATTAAAATCATTAAATAAGGTTCCACACACAAAGTTGTTATGCTCATCGGGTTGGAGGTAATATATTAGCAAGGAAAGATGATTGGTTAACGGACAGAAAACAGAGGGTAGGGATAAATGGGACATTTTCAGGTTGGCAGGCTGTTACCAGTGGGGTGCCACAAGGATGGGTGCTTGGGCCTCAGCTATTTACAATCAAAATTAATGACTTAGATGAAGAGACTGACTGTAATGTATCCAAGTTTGCTGATGATACAAAGCTAGGTGGGAAAGTAAGCTGAGAGGAGGACACAGAGTCTGCAAAGAGATATGGACAGCTTAAGTGAGTGGGCAAGAAGCTGGCAGATGGCATATAATATGTGGAAACTTGAGGTTATTAACTTTGGTAGGAAGAATGGAAAACAGAATATTTTTGAAATGTTGAGAAATTATTAAATGTTGGTGTCCAGAGAAACTTGGGTGTCCTGGTAAAAGAAAGAAAGAGATTTAGCTTGCGGTACAGCAAGCAATTCGGAAAACAAATTGCATGTTGGACTTTATTGCAAGAGAGTTGGAAAACAAGAGTACGGAAGTCTTTCTCCAAATGTACAAGGCTTTGGTGAGACCTCTCCTGGAGTTGTGTGTACATTTTCGGTCTCCTTATATAAGGGAGGATATACTTGCCTTGGAGGCGGTGCAACGAAGGTTCAATAGATTAATTCCTGGGATGAGAGGGTTGTCCAAGAGGAGAGATTGAGTTGAATGGGTCTATACTCTCCAGAGTTTAGAAAAATGAGAGGTGATCTCATTGAAACATACAAGCTTCTGAGTGGGCTTCACAGGGTAGATTCTGAGAGGGTGTATCCCCCAGCTGGCGAGTCCAGAAATAGATGGCATCGTCTCAGGATAAGGGGTCGGATATTTACGACTGAGATGAGGAGGCATTTTTTTCACCCAGTGCGCTGTGAATGTTTGGAATTCTCGATCCCAGAGGGCTGTGGATGCTGAATGATAGAGTATATTCAAGGCTAAGATCGATAGATATTTGGACTCTAGGGGAATCCAAGGAATACGGGGATCGGGCGGGAAAGCACATTTGATGTCAAAGATCAGCCAAGATCTTATTGAATGGCGGAACAGGCTCAAGGGGCCGTATGGCATTCTACTGATCATATTTCTTATGTTTTTAGGAAGACAGAGACAGACTGGCGAAATGGGCAGACACATGGCAGATGAAATTTAACGCAGTGAAGTGGGAAGTGATGCATTTTCGTGGGAAGAATTATGAGAGGCAATATAAACTAAATGGTACAATTTTAAAGGGGGTGCAGGAACAGAGAGACCTGGGGGTTCATGTACACAGATCTTGGAAGGTGGCAGGATATGTTGAAAAGTCAGTGAAAAAAAGCTTATGGGATCATGGGCTTTATTAACGGATTGTAAACAATTTTACAACACCAAGTTATAGTCCAGCAATTTTATTTTAAATTCACAAGCTTTCGGAGGCTTCCCCCTTCGTCAGGTGAACGATGTGAAAATGATTTTCACATCGTTCACCTGACGAAGGGGGAAGCCTCCGAAAGCTTGTGAATTTAAAATAAAATTGCTGGACTATAACTTGGTGTTGTAAAATTGTTTACAATTGTCAACCCCAGTCCATCACCGGCATCTCCACATCTTTATTAACGGAGGCATAGAGTACAAAATCTACGAAGTTATGCTAAAGCTTTATAATGACTAGTTAGGCCTCAGGTGGAGTATTGTGTCCAGTTCAGGGCATCATACTTTCGGAAGGATGTCAAGGCCTTAGAGAGGATGCGGGAGAGATTTACTGGAATGGTCCCAGGGATGAGGGACTTCAGTTACATGGAGAGACTGGTGAAGTTGGGGTTGTTCTCTTTAGAACAGAGAAGGTTAATGGGAGATTTCATAGAGGTGTTCAAAGTCATGAGGCAAACATGAATGGCCTCTTCCTGTGCTGCACCTATTAAGATACTGTGAGTGGGGCCAGATGATGGACATAAGTGAGAGATTGGGGAATGTGACAGTGAGCCTAAGTCTGTCCTCACCAGATGTTCAGACAGGGACTGGCCAGCACCAATCGCTGAATCTTTCGGAGAAGCGACACCTGGCTGAGCTGCGCTGAATCAGCACTGAGCGGGAATCAAATCTTCGTTGATGTGGTCAGTACCAAACCGAACGGTACCAGCTCCCAATGTGGCAGTGTTTGGAGAAAGGTCATATTCAGGGTTACACGTCAGTCTCTTATGTTGGGAATGCCTTGATTACCACAATCCCTGGGTCACAACACACGAAACGACAGGTTCCCAAACACGACCATTTCATCTCAGAGCTCTCAAAATATCATTCAAAAATAAATAATTGGTTTACCATTACTGGAGGTGAATTGTTCGGAAATCCACAAGCCATGCTGTCTTTCTGGGGCATAAATGTCTCATCAATCAGCTGATCCCTTGGAGCAGAGCGCTTACTTAAAGCTGTGTTTTCATATCGTGAATCGATACCGGAACTGAAGGGTCGGCTCAGCCCTGAAGAAATTCAGAAGAGGTTCATTAGCTGTAGTCAGTTATCCAGCAAGAGAACGCACAGAAAATTGAGTAGTTAATCAGGAAAGATTCCCTCTCGAGGTAAATTGTAATCATAGACTCATACAGCAATGGAGGCCATTCGACCCATCGTAACTGTGCCGGCTCTTTGTAAGAGCGAATCAATAATTCCCCTTTCCTTGCTCTTACATAGAGTTATAGCACGGAAGGAAGCCATTCGGTCTATCGAGCCCATGCCGGCTCTATGCATGAGCAACCAAGCTAGTCCCAGTGCCCGCGCCGCCCACCCCCCCCCCCCGCCATCCCCGTAGCCCTCAAGTTCTTATCCAGTTCCCTTTTGAAGGCCATGATTGAATCTGCCTCCACCACCACCTCGGGCAGTGCATTCCAGATCCTAACCACTCGCTGTGTGAAGAAGATTTACCTCATGTCACCTTTGGTTCTTTTGCCAATCACCATATCAATGTCGTTTGGTTCTTGACCCTTCAGCCAATGGGAACAGATCATCTCTAATCTGTGTCCAAACCCTTCATGATTTTGAATACCTCTGTCAACTCTCGTGGCAACCTGCTCTGTTCTGAGGAGAAAAGACGCAACTTCTCCAGTCTATCCACCTAGCTCAAGTCCCTCATCCTGGAATCATTCTTGTAAATCTTTTCTGCACCCTCTCTAAGGCCTTCACGTCTTTCCTAAAGTGTGGTGCTTAGAATTGGACACAATACTCCAATTGTGGCCGAACCAGTGTTTTATAAAGGTTCATCATGACTTCCATACATTTTACTCTATGCCTCTATTTATAAAGCCCAGAATCACGTATGCTGTTTTAATCGCTTTCTCAACTTGCCCTGCTACCTTCAACGATTTGTGCACCTATACCCCCAGATCTCTCTGTTACTGTACTCTTTTCAGAGTTGTGCCCTGTAGTTTATATTGCCTCTCCTCGTTCTTCCTACCAAAATGTATCACTTCGTATTTTTCTGCGTGAAATGTCACCTGCCACGTGTCTGCCCGTGCCACCAACCAGTCTATAACCTCTTGAAATCTATCACTACCCTCTTCACTGTTTACCAACCTCCCAACTTTTGTGTCATTTGCAAATATTTGAAATTGTGCCCTGAACACCTAGTCCAAGTCATTAATATATATCAAGAAAAGCAGTGGCCCCAGCGCTGACCCCTGGGGAACATCATTGTACACCTCTCTCCAGTCCGAAAAACAACTGTTCATCAATATTCTCTGTTTCCTGTCCCTCAGCCAATTCTGTATTCATGTTGCTACTGCCCGCTTTATTCCATCGGCTTCAATCTTGATGATAAGCCTGCCGTGTGGCACTTTGTCAAACGCCTTTAGAAAGACCTCATTCACCACATCAACTGAATTGCCCTTATCAACCCTCCCGATACCTCACGATTGGCCTTTAACAAATCCGTGCTGGCTTTCCCTAATCAATCCACCCTCGTCCAAGTGACTGATGATTCTGTCCCGGATTATCGCTTATAAAAGTTTCCCCACTACTGAGGTTAAACTGACTGGCTTATTGTTGCTGAGTTGATAATTCCGCTCTTTTTTGAACAAGGGTCTAACATTTGCAATTCTGCAGTCCTCTGACACGATCCCCTTATCGACGGATGTTTGGAAGATTATAGCCAGCAGCCTTGTAAATGTTTCCCTTCTAGTATTTATCCAATTCCCTTTTGAAAGTTACTATTGAATCTGCTTCCACCTCCCTTTCAGGCAATGCATTCCAGATCATCACAACTCGCTCTGTACAAAAACTTCTCCTCTTCTCCCCTCTGATTGTTTTGTCAATTACCTTAAATCTGTGTCCTCTGGTTACCGACTCTTCTACCAGTGGAAACAATTGCTCCTTGTTTACTTCATGATTTTGAACACCGCTGAGAAATCTCCCCTTAACCTTTTCTGTTCTAAGGAGAACAACCCCAGCTTCTCCAGTCCCCTCCACGTAACTGAAGTCCCTCATCCCTGGTACCATTCCAGTAAATATCTTCCACACCCGCTGTAAGGCCTTAACATCCTTCAGAAAGTGTGGTGCACAGAATTGGACACAATACTCCATCTGGGGCCTAACCAGTCTTTTATAAATGTTTCGCTTAACTTCTTTGGCATTGTAATCTATGCCTCTATTAATAAAGCCCATGATCCCGTATGATTTTTGAACAGCCTTCTCAACTTTGAAAGTTTAGTGAACATACACCCCCAGGTCTCTCTGTTTCAGCACTTCCTTTAAAATTGTACCTTTTAGTTTAAATTGCCTCTCCTTATTCTTCTTACCAAAATATATCATTTCACAATTCTCTGCGTTAAATTACATCTGCCACGTATCTGTCCATTTCACCAGTCTGTCTCTGTCCTCCTAAAGTCTGTTACTATCCTCCACTTTGTTTACTATATTTCCAAGTTACGTGTCATCTGCAAACTTTGAAATTATAACCTCTGTGTTCTTGCACCCCCTTTAAATTTGAACCATTGAGTTTATATTGCCTCTCCGCATTCTTCTTAGCAAAATATATTACTTCACCGCCGACGTGAGTCCTGCATGGCGTGTTACCTCCCTGGTACCAGGGTAAAGGACATCACCAATATGATGCAGGATATTTTCAGTGTTGGGGGTGGTGTTATAAGGGGAACAGCCCGAAGTCATTGCCCATGTGGAAACCAATGACATAGGAAGGAAAATAGTTGCGCTCCTACAGACAGAGTTCCAGGAACTAGGGAGGAAGTTAGCGAGTTAGAATTCGAAGGTGACAATCACTGGATTACTCCCAGTGCCACGAGCTGGTAAGTATATAAATTGTTGGACAAGAAGGTTAACGTGTGGCTGAAGCAATGGTGCAAGAGGGAGGGCTTCGGATTCCTGGTGTATTGGGATCAGTCCTGGGGCAGGGGAGACCTGTACAGGCCGGACAGTTTGCACCTCAAAAGAGCTGGGACCAATGCCCTTGCGGGGAGATTCACGAGTGCTGTGAACTAATTTGGCAGCTGGATGGGCACCAGGATGAAACATTCGTGAAGAGAAACAAGATGCACATAGGGCTGGGAAAGATAAACAGCATTGGAATAAAGAATAGTTCGGAAGTATGAAGAATCAGAGGGGGGGTGGTGGATTGGGAGGCAGTATGAGATGGGTTTGGAGTGCATGTACGTAGCGCACGGAGCGTGGTAAATAAGGTTGGTGGCGCAAATCGCCACGTGGGACTATGACATAGTGACAATAACAGAGAAGGGGAGGATTGGGTTCAAAATATTCCTGGCTACAAGGTTTTCAGGAATGACAGTGAAGGAATAAATGGTTGAGGTGGCAGTATTGATCAAAGATACTGGTACAGCACGAGAAAGGGATGATGTAGTTGAGGGATCAAAGACATAATCTATTTTGTTAGAATTAAGGAACAATTGAGGAGCTGTTACACGACTGGGTGTAAACTGTATGCTCCCAAATAGTGGCAAGAATATAGAGGCGTAAATTTGCACGCAAGTTACAGAAATATGCAAGATTTATAGAGCAGTGATAATGGGAGTCTTCAATTATCCCAATATAGACTGGGATAGTAAAGTTGTAAAGGGCAAAGAGGGGGATGAATTTCTGAAGTGTGTTCCAGAAAACTTTCTGGAACAGTGCGTTTCCAGCCCAGTGAGGAAGGAAGCAGTGCTGGAGCTATTTCTGGGGAATGATGTGGGACAGGTGGAGAATGTTCCAGTGGGAGAGAATTTGAGAAACAGTGATCAAGATATCATTATGTTTAGAGTAGTTATGGAAAAGGACAAGGAGCAATCAAATGTGAAAATACTTAACTGGACGAAGACAAGTTTCAGTGAATTGAAATGATATCCGGCCCAGGTGGATTGGAATCAAAAATTGGCAGGTAAACCATTAAATGGACAATTGGAGGCCTTCAAAGAGGAGAAACTTCGGGTGCAGAGTAGACACATTCCCATGAGGGGGAAAGGAACAGCATCCAAAGCGAGAGCTCCATGGATGACGAAAGATACAGAGATTAAAATGAAACAGAAAAAGCAGTCTTATGATAAGATGTCAGATACATAATTCAGTCGAGAACCAGGCTGAACATTAAAAGTACAGAGGAGATCTAAAAGAGTGAGAGGGGCAAAGAGATTATGAGAATGGAATATTACATAACATTAAAGGGAACCCCAAAGCATTTTATAAACATATAAATAGTAAAAGGGTAGTCAAATGAAGGATTCGACCGATTTGGAACAAAAAAGCAGATCTTCTTGTGTGGACAAAGGGTATGGCTGAGGTACTGAATGAAAACTTCTCACCCGTCTTCACTGGGAAAGAGGATGCTGCCACAGTAAAGGAGGAGGTCGTAGAGAAATTGGATAGAATAAAAGTCGATAAAGAAGGGGTAATTAAAAGATTCGCAGCGCTCAATGTAGAAAAATCACCTGGTCCAGCTTATTTTTTATTCGTTCAAGGGATGTGGTCGTCGCTGGCGAGGCCGGCATTTATTGCCCATCCCAATTGCCCTTGGGAAGGTCGTGGTGAGCCGCCTTCTTGAACCGCTGCAGACCGTGTGGTGAAGGTTCTCCCACAGCGCTCTGAGGAAGGGAGTTCCAGGATTTTGACCCAGCGACGATGAAGAAACGACGATATATTTCCATGTCGGGATGGTGTGTGACTTGGAGGGGAACGTGCAAGTGGTGGTGTTCCCATGTGCCTGCTACTCTTGCCCATCGAGGTGGTAGAGGTCGCGGGTTTGTGAGGTGCTGTCGAAGAAGCCTTGGCGAGCTGCTGCAGTGCATCCTGTGGATGGTAGACCCTGCAGCCACTGTGCGCCGGTGGTGAAGGGAGTGAATGTTAATGTTGTTGGATGGAGTACCAATAAAGCATGCTGCATTGTCTTGGATGGTGTCGAGCTTCTTCAGTGTTGTTGGAGCTGCACTCTTCCAGGCAACTGGAGAGTATTCCATCAAACTCCTGACTGTGCCTTGCAGTTGATGGAATGGCTTTGGGAAGTCAGGAGGTGAGTCACTCGCCGCAGAATACCCAGCCTCTGACCTGCTCTTGTCGCCACAGTATTTATGTGGCTGGTCCAGTTAAGTTTCTGTTAAATGGTGAACCTCAGGATGTTGATGTTGGGGATTCGGCGATGGTAATGCCGTTGGAGAGGCAGGGACTAATTAGGAACAGTCAGCATGGTTTTGTGAGAGGAAAATCATGTCTCACGAATTTGATTGAGTTTTTTGAAGGGGTAACCAAGAAGATAGATGAGGGCTGTGCAGTAGACGTGGTCTACATGGACTTCAGCAAAGCATTTGACAAGGTACCGCATGGTAGGTTGTTACATAAGGTTAAGTCTCATGGGATCCAAGGTGAGGTAGCCAATTGGATACAAAATTGGCTTGACGACAGAAGACAGAGGGTGGTTGTAGAGGGTTGTTTTTCAAACTGGATGCCTGTGTCCAGCGGTGTGCCTCAGGGATCGGTGCTGGGTCCGCTGTTATTTGTTATTTATATTAATGATTTGGATGAGAATTTAGGAGGCATGGTTAGTAAGTTTGCAGATGACACCAAGATTGGTGGCATTGTGGACAGTGAAGAAGGTTATCTGGGATTGCAACGGGATCTTGATCAATTGGGCCAGTGGGCCGATGAATGGCAGATGGAGTTTAATTTAGATAAATGTGAGGTGATGCATTTTGGTAGATCGAATCGGGCCAGGACCTACTCCGTTAATGGTAGGGCGTTGGGGAGAGTTATAGAACAAAGAGATCTAGGAGTACAGATTCATAGCTCCTTGAAAGTGGAGTCACAGGTGGATAGGGTGGTGAAGAAGGCATTCGGCATGCTTGGTTTCATTGGTCAGAACATTGAATGCAGGAGTTGGGATGTCTGGTTGAAGTTGTACAGGGCATTGGTGAGGCCACACTTGGAGTACTGTGTACAGTTCTGGTCACCCTATTATAGAAAGGATATTATTAAACTAGAAAGAGTGCAGAAAAGATTTACTAGGATGCTACCGGGACTTGATGGTTTGACTTACAGGGAGAGGTTAGACAGACTGGGACTTTTTTCCCTGGAGAGTAGGAGGTTAAGGGGTGATCTTATAGAAGTCTATAAAATAATGAGGGGCATAGATAAGGTCGATAGTCAAAATCTTTTCCCAAAGGTAGGGGAGTCTATAACGAGGGGGCATAGATTTAAGGTGAGAGGGGAGAGATACAAAAGGGTCCAGAGGGGCAATTTTTTCACTCAAAGGGTGGTGAGTGTCTGGAACGAGCTGCCAGAGGCAGTAGTAGAGGCGGGTACAATTTTGTCTTTTAAAAAGCATTTGGACAGTTACATGGGTAAGATGGGTATAGAGGGATATGGGCCAAGTGCAGGCAATTGGGACTAGCTTAGTGGTATAAACTGGGCGACATGGACATGTTGGGCCGAAGGGCCTGTTTCCATGTTGTAACTTCTATGATTCTATGATTCTATATGAATATCAAGGGGAGGTGGTTAGAATCTCTCCACTTAGAGATGATCTTTGCCTGGCACTTGTCTGACGCGTATGTTACTTGCCACTTATGAGCCCAAGCCTGGATGTTGTCCATGTCTTGCTGCATGTGAGCTCGGACTGCTGCATTATTTGAAGGGTTGTGAATGGAACTGAACACAGTGCATCCATCAGCGAACATCCCTATTTCTGACCTTATGATGGAGGGAAGGTCAGTGATGATGCAGCTGAAGATGGTTGGCCGAGGACACTGCAGTGAGGACCTCCTGCAGCAATGTTCTGGGGCTGAGATGAATGGCCTCCAACAACCACTACCATCTTCCATTGTGCACGGTATGACTCCAGCCATTGGAGAGTTTTCCCCCTGATGCCCTTGACTTCAATTTTACGAGGGTTCCTTGGAGACACACTCGGTCAAATGCTGCCTTGATGTCAAGGGCATTTACTTTCACCTCACCTCTGAAATTCAGCTCTTTATTCCATGTTAGGACTAAGGCTCTAATGAGGTCTGGAGCAGAGTGGTCCTGGCGGAACCCAAACTGAGCATCGGTGAGTGAGTGCCCCTTGATAGCTCTGTCGACGATATCTTCCATCTCTTTCCTGATGATTGACATTAGACTGATGGGGCGGTAATTGGCCGAATTGGATTTGTCCTGCTTTTTGTGGACAGGACATACCTGGGCAATTTTCCACATTGCCGAGTTGATGCCAGTGTTGTAGCTTTACTGGAGCAGCTTGGATACAGTCGCAGCTAGTTCTGGAGCACAAGTCTTCAGCACAACAGCCGGGATGTTGTCGGGTCCCATAGCCTTTGCTGTGTCCAGTGCACTCAGCAGTTTATTGATATCACGTGGAGTGAATCGAATTGGCTGAAGACTGGCTGCTGTGATGGTGGGGATATCAGAGGAGGCCGAGATGGATTATCCTCTCGGCACTTCTCGCTAAAGATGGTTGTAAACGCTTCAGCTTTGTCTTTTGCACTCATGTGCTGGACTCTGCTTTATTTGAGGATGGGGATGTTACAGAGCGTCCTCCTCCCGTTAGTTGTTTAATTGTCCACCACCATTCACGACTGGATGTGGCAGGACTGCAGAGCTTTAATCTGATCCGTTGGTTGTGGAATCGCTTAAGCTCTGTCTATGACATCTTGCTTCCGCTGTTTCGCATGCATGTAGTCCTGAGTTGTAGCTTCACTCGGTTGGCACGCTCATTTTTAGGTACGCCTGGTGCTGCTCCTGGCATGCTCTTCTACACTCCTCATTGAACTCGGGTTGATCCCCTGGCTTATTGGTAATGGTGGAGCGAGGAATATGCCGGACCATGAGGTTACAGATTGTGCTGGAATACAATTCTGCTGCTGGCCCACAGCACCTCGTGGATGCTCCGTTTTGAGCTAGTAGATCAGTTCTGCATCAATCCCATTTAGCCCGGTGGTAGTGCCACACTACACATTGGATGGTATCCTCATTGCGAAGAAGGGACTTCATCTCCACGAGAACTGTGCGGTGGTCACTCCTACCAATACTTTTAGGGACAGATGCAACTGCGACAGGTAGATTGGTGAGGACGAGGTCAAGTGAGTTTCTCCCTCGTGTCGGTTCGCTCACCACCTACCGCAGGCCCAGTCTCGCAGCTATATCCTCCAGGACTCGGCCAGTTGTGGTGCTACCGAGCCACTCTTGGTGATGGACTTTGAAGTCCCCCACCCAGAGTACATTCTGTGTCCTTGCAACCCTCAGTACTGTTAAACATGGAGGAGGACTGATTCATCATGTGAGGGAGGGTGTTAGGTGGGGTGGTAATCAACAGGAAGTTTCCTTGCCCCATGTTTGGGCTGATGCAATGAGATTTCATGGGTCCAGAGTCATATGTTGAAGACTGCCAGGGCCACACCCTCTTGACTGTAAATCACTGTACTGCCACCTCTGGTGGGCCTGTCCTGCCAGTGGGACAGGACATTGCCAGGGATGATGATGATTGGAGATTCTGGGACGTTGCCTGAAAGGTATGATTCTGTGAGTACGGCTATGTCAGGTGGTTGCTTGACGAGTTGGTGGGAATGCTCTCCCAATTTTGGCACAAGTCCCCCGATGTTAGTGAGGAGAACTTTGCACGGTCGACCGGGCTTGGTTTGCCTTTGTCGTTTCCGGTGCCTAGTGGTCCGATGCCGGGTGATCCGTCCGGTTTTATTCTTATTGTGACTTTTTTTAAGCGAGATTTTACAACTGAGTGGCTGGTTAGGCAATTTCAGAGGGCAATTAAGAATCAACCACATTGCTGTGGGTCTGCAGTCGCATATCGGCCAGACCGGGTAAGGACGGCAGGTTTCCTTTCCTAAACGACATTAGTGAACCAGGTTGGTTTTTACGACAACCCGGTAGTTTCATGGCCACTATTACTGATACTCGTATTTTAATTCCAGATTTTATTGAATTAAGTGAATTTAAATTCCCCAGCTGCTGTGGCGAAATTTGAATTCATGACTCTGAATAGTCGTCCTGGCCTGCTGGATTACTAGTCCAGTAACATAACCACTATGCTACCGTACACGATTGATGGGATGTATCTTCGGTTATTGTGGAAGGTAAGGGTGGAAATTTCAGAGGCTCTGGGCACAATCTTCCAATCCTCCGCAGATGCACTGCAGCAACTCGCCAAGGCTTCTTCGACAGCACCTCCCAAACCCGCGACCTCTACCACCTAGAAGGACAAGGGCAGCAGGCGCATGGGAACAACACCACCTGCACGTTCCCCTCCAAGTCACACACCATCCCGACTTGGAAATATATCGCCGTTCCTTCATTGTCGCTGGGTCAAAATCCTGGAACTCCCTTCCTAACAGCACTGTGGGAGAACCGTCACCACACGGACTGCAGCGGTTCAAGAAGGCGGCTCACCACCACCTTCTCGAGGGCAATTAGGGATGGGCAATAAATGCCGGCCTTGCCAGCGACGCCCACATCCCGTGAACGAATAAAAAAAAAATATGGGGATGGTGCCGGAGGAATGGATGATTGCAAATGTTACACCCCGGTTCAAAAAAAGGAGAGAGGGGTGAACCCGGCAACGACAGACCCAGTCAGCCAAACATCGGTTGCGGGGAAACTTTCAGAGACAATAATCCGGGAGAAAATTAATTGGCACTTGGAAAAATATGGGTCAATAAATGAAAGCCAGCACGGATTTGTTGAAGGCAAATTGTGTTTGACTAACTTGATTAAGTTCTTCAATAGAATCTTACAGCACAGACGGATGGCATTCGGCCCATCGTGCCTTTGCCAGATCTTTGAAAGAACTGTCCAATTTACTCCCACACCCCAGCTATTTCCCCATAAACCTGCAAATTCTTCCTCTTCAAGGACATGTCCAATTGCCGTTTGAAATTTCCTATGGAATCTGCTTCCACCACCCTTTCAGGGAGTGCAATCCAGATCGTAACAATCATCTGATTGAAAACATCTCTCATTTCCCCTCTCGTTCTTTTGCCAATTAAAAAAAAATCTATGACGTCTGTTTACCGACCGGTGGAACAGTTTCTCCCTCCTTACTCTATCAAAACTTCCCATAATTTTGAATACCTCCATTAGGTCTCCGCTTAACCTTCTCCGCTCTGAGAACAATCCCAGCTTTTTCAATCTCTCCACGTAGCTGAAGTCCCTCATCCCTGGTACCATTCCAGTAAATCTCTTCTGCACCCTCTCTAAGGCATTGACATCCTTCCTAAAGTGTGGTGCCCAGAATTGTACACAATACTCCAGCAGAGGCCTAACCGGTGATTTGTGAAGGTTCAGTATGACTTCCATTCTATTCAATGCCCCTATTTACATAGCCAAGTATCCCATACGCTTTCTTAACCACCTTATAGTCTTGTCATACCTCCTTCAAAGATTTGTGAATATGCAGCCCCAGTTCCCTCTGCTCTTGCAGCCCCCTCAAAATAGTACCATTGAGATTATACTGCCTCTCCATGTTGTTCCTCCCAAAGTGCACCAGTTCACACTTATCCGCATTAAATTGCATCTGTCATTTGTCTGCCCATTTCACCAGTCTGTCTCTGTCCTCCCGATGTCTGCTCCTAGCCTCCTCACCATTTACTATGTTGCCAAGTTTTGTATCATCTGTAAACTTCGAAATTTTACTCCCTCTACCCAAGTCCAGGTCATTTATATTTAACAAAAGAAGCAATGGTCTTAATACCGACCCCTGGGGGACCCAACTGTCTACTTCTCTCCAGTCAAAAAAATCATCCGTTCACCACTGCTCTCTGCCTCCGATCACTTAGCCAATTAAGTACTCAAGTTCGGGTTAGGGTTAGGGCATCCAGAGATGGAACTAATATCTTTATAGGGATCCAGGGATTTTTCTATTATTGATATGGGATCCAGAGATGGTACTTGTAATTGCAGGGGATCCAGAGGCGGTACTTATAATTACAGAGAATCCAGGGATGGTACAAATATTTACATTGGATCCAGAGACGGTGCTATTATTTACAGTGGATCCAGAGAAGGCACAAATATTCACAGGGGATCCTGAATCGATGTTAAAATTTAGAGAGGTTCCTGAGACCGTACGAATATTTACATTTAATCCATTGATGACACGAGTATTTTCATGGGATCCGGTGTTTGTGCTAATATTTGCACAACATCCAGAGATGGTATTAATATCAGGCAGGCAATCCTGAAACTCTAATAATATTTACAGGGAGTGCAGAAATGGTACTAATATTTCGAGTGGATCCAGATACGGTACTTATAGTTCAGTGGATCTAAAGAAGGTACTAATATTTACAGGAGATCCAGAGACTGAATTAATATTTAGATCCACAGATTATACTAGCATGTTTATTGGATCCAGAGTTCATGTTAATATTACAGGTGATCCAGAGATGGCGCTTATATATAGAGGGGATCCAGATACGTCACCAATATTTTCAGGGGATCCAGAGATGTTAATAATATTTACAGGATACCCTGAGACGGTACTAATATTGACAATGGAACCAGCGGCAGTACTAATATTGACAGGGGATCCAATGGCAGTACTAATATTTACAGAGGATCCAGAGACGTTAATAATATTTACAGGCTGTCCTGAGACTGTGCTAATTTTGACAGGGGACCCAGTGGCAGTACTGACATTTCAGGGGATCTCGTGGCAGGACTAATATTTGCAGGGTATCCAGAGGCGGTACTAATATCTACAGGGGATCCAGAGGTGGTACTAATATTTACAGAGGATCCAGAGACGTTAATAATATTTACAGGATATCGTAAGACGGTGCTAATATTGACAGGGTATCCAGTGGCATTACTAATATTTCAAGGGATCCAGTGACAGCACTAATACTTGCAGTGTATCCAGAGGCGGCACTAATATTTACAGGGTATCCAGAGGAGGTACTAATAGATATCGGGTATCCAGAGGCGGTACCAATTATGACAGGGAATCCATGGATGGCACTAATATGTACAAGGGATCCTGAAGCAGTGCTAATGTTTGCAGGTGGTCGAAAGATCGTGCCAAATTGACAGGGGGTTCACAGTTCATAATAATATTTACAGTGTATCAGGAGACGGTAATAATATTTGCAGGTGAATACATAGAGTCATCGAACATTTATGGTAGAGGAGGAGGCCATTCGGCCCAACGTGTCTGCGCAGCTGAAAATGAACCACTCAGCCTAATCCCACTTTCCAGCACTTGGTCGGTAGCCCTTTCCGTTACGGCACTTGAGGTGCACTTTTTAAATGGCCTCTACAACTCTTTCAGGCAGTGAGTTCCAGATCCCCACCAACCTCTGGTTATTGACGTCTCGATTAAGGGAAATAGGTCCTTCCTATCCACTCCATCTAGGCCCCTCATAATTTTGTACACCCCAATTAAGTCACTCCTCAGCCTCCACTGTTCCAAAGAGAACAACCCCAGCCTTTCCATCTTTCCTCACAGCTAAAATTCTCCAGTCCTGGCAACATCCTCGGAAATCTCCTCTGTACCCTCTCTCGTGCAATTAATTCCTTCCTGTAATGTGGTGACCAGAACTGCTCACAGATCCAGAGACTGTACTAATAATTACAGGGTATCTGCAGACGATATTAATTTTTACAGAGGGAGCCCTAAATCATATGCATATTTACAAGGGGTCCAGAGATGTTTCTAATATTTACAGGAGATCCAGAGTCTGCAGTAATCTTTACAGGAGAGCCACAGACTGTACTAATATTTGCAACCGATCCAGAGACGGTACTAATATTTACAGGGAATCCAGGGACAGTATTAATATTTATAGGAGTTTCAGAGACGAAGCTAATAATTACAGGGGATGCAGAGATTGTGCAACTATTTACAGGGTTGCTGAGATCATGCTAATATTTACAGGTAATCCAGGCAGTGCTAATATTTACAGAGGATTCAAAGATGGTATTAATATTTACACTGGATCCACTGATGTTACGGTTATTTCCTTTCAATCCATGGACGGTACGAATATTTAAAGGAGATCCAGAAAAGGTACTATTAATTACAAGGGTTTCAAATGTGTTACTTTTCTTTACAGCGGATCTGGGGATGGTACTAATACTTGCAGGGAATACAGAGAAGGTGCTAATATTGACAGGCCATCGAGAGACACTATTAATAATTGCAGGGAACCCAGAGACAGTACGAATAACTCCAGGCGATCCAGAGAATGTACATTTTGTTACTGGGGATCCAGAGATGTTACGAATATTGACAGGGGATCCAGAGATGGCACTAATATTCACAGGTGTTCGAGATTCATTATTAATAATTAAAAGGGATCCAGAATGGCAATAATATTTACGGGTGCCCAGAGACGGTAATAATGCTCACAGGGAATCGAGAGTCGATACTAATATTTACAGGGGTTCCAGAGATCGTACTCATATTTACAGGTGATCCACAGACGGTACTAATATTTAGAAGGGATCCAATGATGTACTAATACTTTCAGGGGATCCAGAGAAGGTGGTAATATGTACAGGGGATCCAGTGATGTACTAGAGACGGGATAAATATTTACAGGGGAGCCACAGTGTATGCGAATATTTATAAGGTGTTCCAGAGGTCCTACTAATATTTACTGGGGTCTAGAGACGATACTAACATTTACAGGTGATCCACAGACGGTACTACTATTTACATGGGGAACAGAGTTCGTACTAATATTTAGATATGATCCAGAGAAGGTATTAATAATTACAGTGCATCCAGAGTAGGTGTTAATATTAATAGGGAACCCAGCGTTGGTACTAATAGTTGCAGGGGATTCAGGGATGGTAATAATGTTGAGAGGGGATTCAGTGACGGTATTAATATTTACAGGGGATCCAGAGATCGTACTAATATTTACTGGCGATCCAGAGACGATATCAATATTGCAGGGAATCCAGAGACAGCACTAATATTATAGGAGATCCAGAGACGGTTCTAACATTTAATTTGGTCCCAGCCTGATGTATAATTTCCCTGTTTACTTCCCTTCCTTAAAGTTAATTTATTGACGATTCTGATCCTCTCTCCGGGAAAGTGCAGTCTCTCCAAATGTGTCATTCATACCTAATGGCCTTGGCAGTGGCGGATTTACTGGTCGTTGTCACTGATCTGATACTCAGGCAGATTGCCGTTGGTTATCAGGGTCTTTTTCAGTTCCTGGATTCAATCCCAGTGTGTAATATCCACGCCGTCCTGCTTTTCGCGGCCACACACTGTTCGGTCTGGTTCACCTTTGATCGTTTTGTGGCCATTTGTTGTGAGCAACTGAAAAGTAAATATTGCACCGAGAGAAGGGCGGCTGTGATTCTGGGAACAGTGAGTGTGCTGGGCTGTTTGAAGAATATCATCTGGTACTTTATGTTCAGGCATCGGTATATACTTTCCAATCAACCCTGGTTTCGTGGGGCAACAATCAGTGTTTTAGAATCACGTGTATGGGCAGCAATCGAACATCCTCACCCCGTGTGTCCCATTCGTTCTGATTCTGCTGCTCAATGCTTTCACCGTCAGACACATTTTAGTGGCAAGCAGAGCCCGCAGGAGACTCCAGGCTCACAGCAGTCGCGAGAGACCCAGAGACTCAGAGTTGGAGACCCGAAGGAGATCCATCATTTTACTCTTTGTTATATCAGGGAACTTTATCCTGTTCTGTGCAGTGTTTCCTCTGAATTCGATATGGAGCCGGATGGTGCTTTTTGGTTATGGGTATTTCCACCTGACTTTGTACAAGAGCTGGGATTCATGCTCCAGCTCCTGATTTGCTGCACAAACACATGTATTTATGCCGTGACACAGACTCAATTCAGAGAGCAGTTGAAGAATGTGGCGAAACATACATTTGCTGCAAGTGTTCAATTCCTGAAATAATGAGAAGATCGGGAGACTTTCTAAGAGCAGAGTGAGTTCTATCTCGTAAGATATCTGATTCTCTCTCCACCAGGCTGTCGTGCTGCAAACAATATGTCACAATTTATTAATCCAAATGTTTCACCATATTGGTGAACTTAAATGTAATGAAACAAACAACAATACAACATGCCGGTGACAGATGTGTTCAAGGGGCGGGAGTTAGAGGAGATATCAGAACTGTCCACAGTCTCAAACCCACACAGCCCAGGGGAGCAGTGAGTAATATATTTCACACTCACACACTCACAGAAACCCCAGGGGAACAGTGAGTGATATAGTTCACACTCACACCCTATCGACACACCAGGGGAGGAGTAAGTAATAAAGACCGTACGATCTCCCTCCCCACACCCCGCGGGGAGAGCAGTGAGGAGAAAAGTCCAATCTGTCCACCAAACGTGTGGATTAGAGTGAGAAACATATTCCACACTCTCTCCCACTCATCACTGGGGATTACAGTGAGCAGTAAATTCCACACTCGATCCAAAGCATCACTGCGGATTACAGTGAGAAGCAAAATCAACACTCTCACCACTCATCACTGGGGATTACAGTGAGAAGTAAATTCAACATTCCCCTATTCATCACTGAGGATTACAGTGCGCAGTGGACTGCACAATCCACACTCATTACTGGGGATTACATTGAACAGTAACATCCGCAATCTCTAGCCCAATCTTTAATGGGGATTACTCTGAGCAGTAAATTCCATACTCTCACCCCCACTCTTCACTGGGGATTAAAGTGAGCAGTAAATTCCACACTCTCTCCCCAATCTTCACTGGGGATAACAGTGAGCAGGAAATTCCACACTCTCTCCCCAATCTTCACTGGGGATAACAGTGAGCAGGAAATTCCACACTCTCTCCCCAATCTTCACTGGGGATAACAGTGAGCAGGAAATTCCACACTCTCTCCCCAATCTTCACTGGGGATAACAGTGAGCAGGAAATTCCACACTCTCTCCCCAATCTTCACTGGGGATAACAGTGAGCAGGAAATTCCACACTCTCTCCCCAATCATCACTGGGGATAACAGTGAGCAGGAAATTCCACACGCTCTCCAACTCATCACTTTATGATTACAGTGAGCAGTAATTATCACACTCTATCCCCCAGTCATCACTGTGGATTACAGTGAGCAGTAAATTCTACATTGCTCCCACTCATCCCAGAACATTACAGTGAGCAGTAAATTGCACACTCACCCACTGATCACTGGGGATTACAGTGAGCAGTAAATTGCACACTCACCCACTGATCACTGGGGATTACAGTGAGCAGTAAATTGCACACTCACCCACTGATCACTGGGGATTACAGTGAGCAGTAAATTTCACACACTCACAAACTAATCACTGGGGATTAAAGTGAGCAGTAATTTCAACACTCTCTCCCACTCATCACTGGGGAATACAGTGAACAGTAAATTCCACAATCTCACACACTTATCACTGGGGAATACAGTGAACAGTACATTCCACACTCTCTCCCCCACATATCGCTGGGGATTCCAGTGAGCAGTAAAATCCACACTCTCTCACCCACACATCACTGCGGATTACAGTGAGCAATAAATTCCACAATTTCACACCACTCATCAGTGGGGATTACAATCAGCATTAAATTCTACACTCCCTCCCCAACTCATCACTGGGGATTACAGTGAGCAGTAAATTCCACAGTCTATCCCTCACACATCACTGGGGATTAGAGTGAGCAATAAATTCCACACTCTCTCACCCATTCATCACTGGCGATGATGTTGAGCTGGAAATTCCACACTTTTACCCAATTCATCCCCGGGCAATGTAGTGAGCATTAAATTACACACTCTCTCCCCGACTCATCACTGGGGATTACAGTGAGCAGCAAATTACACACTCTCACCTCAGTTCGTCACTGGGGATTACAGTGAGCAGTAAATTCCACACACACTCCTCCACTCTTTGGGGATTATAGTGAGGAGTAAATTTCAAACTCTATCACCCACTCATCACTAGGTAGTGCAGTGAGCAATAAATTCCACGTTTGCAACCATCTTCAGCCAGAAGTGCGGAGTGGATGATCCATCTCGGCCTCCTCCCGATATCCCCACCATCACAGAAGCCAGTCTTCAGCCAATTCGATTCACTCCACGTGATATCAAGAAACGGCTTAGTGCACTGCATACAGCAAAGGCTATGGACCCCAACAACATCCCGGCTGTAGTGCTGAAGACTTGTGCTCCAGAACTAGATGCGCCTCTAGCCAAGCTGTTCCAACACAGCTACAACACTGGCATCTACCCGCCAATGTTGAAAATTGCCCGGGTATGTCCTGTCGACTAAAAGCAGGACAAATCCAATCCGGCCAATTACCGCCCCATCAGCCAACTCTCAATCATCAGCAAAGTGATGGAATGTGTCGTCGACAGTGCTATCAAGCGGCACTTACTCTACAATAACCTGCTCAGTTTGGGTTCCGCCAGGACCACTCGGCTCCAGACCTCATTACAGCATTGGCCGGTCCAAAGATGGACAAAAGAGCTGAATTCCAGAGGTGAGGTGAGAGTGACTGCCGTTGACATTAAGGCAGCATTTGACCGAGTGTGGCACCAAAGAGCCCTGTTAAAATTGAAGTTAATCGGGATCAGGGGGAAAACTCTCCAGTGGCTGGAGTAATACCTAGCGCAAAGCAAGATGGTAGTGGTTTTTGGAAGCCAATCATCTCAGCCCCAGGGCATTGCTGCAGGAGATCCTCAGGGCAGTGTCCTCGGCCCAACAATCTTCAGCTGCTTCATCAATGACCTTCCCTTCATCATAAGGTCAGTAACAGGGATGTTCGCTGATGATTGCACAGTGTTCAGCTCCATTCGCAATCCCTCAAATAATGAAGCAGTCCGAGCCCACATGCAGCAAGACATGGATAACATCCAGGCGTTGGCTCATAAGTGGCAAGTAACATTCGCGCCAGATAAGTGCTAGGCAATGACCATCTTAAACAAGAGAGAGTCTAAACACCTCCACTTGACATTCAACAGCAATACCATCGGCGAATCCCACACCATCAACATCGTGGGCGTCACCATTGACCAGAAACTTAACTGGACCACCCATATAAATACTGTGACTGCGAGAGCAGGTCAGAGGCTGGGTATTCTGCGGCGTTTGACTCACCTCCTGACTCCCCAAAGCCTTTGCACCATCTACAAGGCATAAGTCAGGAGTGTGATTGAATACTCTCCACTTGCTTGGATGAGTGCAGCTCCAACAACACTCATGAAGCTCGACACCATACAGGACAAAGCAGCCCGCTTTGTTGGCACCCCATCCACCACCCTAAACATTCACTCCCTTCACTACCGACGCACAGTGGCTGCAGTGTTTACCATCCACAGGATGCACTGCAGCAACTCGCCAAGGCTTCTTCGACAGCTCCTCCCAAACCCGCGACCTCTACCACCTTGAAGGACAAGAGCAGCAGGCAGATGGGAATAACACCACCTGCATGTTCCCCTCCAAGTCACACACCATCCCAACTAGAAATATATCGCCGTTCCTTGATCGTCGCTGGGTCAAAATCCTGGAACTCCCTTCCAAACAGCCCTGTGAGAGAAACATCACCACACGGAATGCAGCGGTTCAAGAAGGCGGCTCACCACCACCTTCTCAAGGTCAATTATGGATGGGCAATAAATGCCGGCCTCGCCAGCGACGCACACATCCCATAAACGAATGAAAAAAATTCCACGCTTTCTCCCCATCATCATTGGGGATTACAGCGAGCACTAAATTCGACACTCTCAACCCACTCATCAAAGTGGATTACAGTGAGCAGTAAATTCCACAAATCTGTCCCCCACTCATCACTGCGGATTAAAGTGAGCGGGAAATTCCGCACTCTCTCCCCCACTCATCACTGGAGATTAAAGTGAGCGGGAAATTCCGCACTCTCTCCCCCACTCATCACTGCGGATTAAAGTGAGCGGGAAATTCCGCACTCTCTCCCCCACTCATCACTGCGGATTAAAGTGAGCGGGAAATTCCGCACTCTCTCCCCCACTCATCACTGCGGATTAAAGTGAGCGGGAAATTCCGCACTCTCTCCCCCACTCATCACTGGAGATTAAAGTGAGTGGCAAATTCCACACTCGCTCCCCCACACATCAATAGGGATTGCAGTGGCATAAATTCCACCCTCGCCCACTCATCATTGTGGATTGCAGTGACGAGTAAATTCCTCATTCTCTCTCCCACTCATCACTGTGGATTACAGTGAGTAGTAAATTCCACACACGTCCCCACTGATCACTGGGGATCACAGCGAGCACAATATTCCACAATCTTCCCCACTCATCACTGGGGATTACACTGAGCAGTAAATTCCACACTAACTCCCGCACTCTTCTCTGGGGATTAGAGTGAGCACTAAATTCCACACTCTTCCCCACTGATCACTGGGGATTACAACGAGCACTAAATTCCACACTCTTGGCCACTCATCACTGGGGATTACAGTGAGCAGTAAATTCCACACTCTCTCATACACTCGTCACTGGGGATTACAGTGAGCAGTAAATCCCACACTCTCTCCCACACTCATCACTGGAGATTATAGTGAGCAGTAAATTCTACGCTCGCCCACTCAACACTGGAGATTGAAGTGAGCAGTAAATTTCACACTCTGTCCCCAACACCACACTGGGGATTACAGTGAACATTAAATTCCACACTCTCACCCCCATTCATCATTGGAGATTACAGATGACAGTAAATTCCACACTCCCTCGCACTCATCCCAGGGGAAAACAATCAGCAATAAATTCCATACTCTTTCCCTCACTCATCACTGGGGATCACAGTGAGCGGTAAATTCCACACTCTCTCCCACTCTTCACAGGCGATAACAATGAGCAATAAATTCCTTACTCTTTCCCTCACTCCTCACTGGGGAGCACAGTGAGCCGTAAATTCCACACTTTCGCCCCTACTCTTTGTGGATTATACTGAGCAGTAAATTCTATACTCTCTCTCCAACTCTTCTCTAGGGATTACAGTGAGCAGTAAATTCCACACTCCCCCCCCCCCCTCATCACTAGGGATTACAGCGAGTATTAAATTCCACAATCTCTCCACCAATCTTCACTGGGGATTACAGTTAGAAGTAAATTCCACAACTCTATCCCCCAATTATCACTGGGGATTACAGTGAACAGTACATTCCATATTCTCTCCCACTCATCACTGGGGAATAAAGTGAGCAGTAAATTCCACACTTACCCACTCATCACTGGGGATTACAGTGAGCAGCACATTCCACACTGTCAGCCACTCATCATTGCGGATTACAGTGAGCAGTAAATTCCACACTCTCCTGCACTCATCACTGCGGATCACAGTAAGCAGTCAATTCAACACTGTCTCGTCAACTCATAACTTTGGATTACAGTGAGCAGTAAATTCCACACTATCTCCAACTCCTGACTGGGGATTACAGTGAGCAGTAAGTACCACAATCTCAACCACTCATCACTGTCGATTACAGTAAGCAATAAATTCCACAATGCCTCCCACTCATTGCTGTGGATAAAATTGAGCATAAATTCGACACTCTCTCGAATTTATCAATGGGCATTACAGTGAACAGTAAATTCCACACTCTCTCCCACTCATTACTGGAGATTACAGTGAACAGTAAATTCCACACTCTCTCCCACTCATTACTGGAGATTACAGTGAACAGTAAGTTCCACACTCTCTCCCACTCATTACTGGAGATTACAGTGAACAGTAAGTTCCACACTCTCTCCCACTCATTACTGGAGATTACAGTGAACAGTAAGTTCCACACTCTCTCCTACACTCAACACTGTGGATTAAAGTAAGCAGCATATTCCACAATCTCACACATATATGACTGGGGATGACAGTGAGCGGTAAATTCCACTCTCTCCCCCAGTCATCAAGGCGGATTACAGTGACAGTAAATTGCATATTCTCCCTACCATTCATCACTGGGGATTACAGTGAGCAGTAAATTCCACAATCTCTCCCCCAGTCATCCCTGGGGATTACACTGAGCAGTAAATTCCACAATCTCTCACTGACTCATCTCTGGGGATTACACTGAGCAGTAAATTCCACAATCTCTCACTGACTCATCTCTGGGGATGACAGTGAGCAGTAAATTCCACACTCTCTCCCCCACTCTTCTATGGGGATTACAGTGAGCAGTCAATTCCACTCTCTCCCCCACTTTCCACTGGGGATTACAGAAGGCAGTAAATTCCATAATCTCCCCCATCACTGGGGATTACACCGAGCAGTAAATTCCACACTCTTTCATCCAACTCATCACAGGGAATTACAGTGAGAAGTAAATTCCACTCTCTCTCCCCCAATCATGAATCTGGATTAAAGTGAGCAGTAAATTCCACACTCTCTCCCCGACTCATCAGTGGTAATTTCAGTGAGCAGCAATGTCCACACTCCCTCCTCCACTGATCACAGGGGATTACAGTAAACAGTAAATTCCACAATCTCTCCCCCACTCATCACTGGGGATTACAGTGAGCAGTAAATTCCACACTCTCGCCCCCACAATTCTCTGTGGATTACAGTGAGGATTAAATTCCACACTCTCGTCCACTCATCACTGGGGATTACAGTGAGCAGTAAATTCAACACTCTATCCCCCACTCTTCTCTGGGGATTACACTGAACAGTAATTATACACTCTCTCCCCGACTCTTCTCTGGGGATACAGTGAGCAGTAAATACCGCACTCTCTCCCACTCCTAACTGGGGATTAAAGAGAGCAGTACATTCCACTCTCTCTCCCCAATCACCAGTGGGGATTGCAGTGAGTAATAAATTCCACACTCTGTCCTCCACTCATCACTGGGGATTACAGTGAGCAGTAAATTCCACAATATCTCCATCAATCTTAACTGGTGATTACAGTTAGAATTAAATTCCACAAATCTATCCCCCAATCATCACTGGAGATTACAGTGATCTGTAAATTTTATATTCTCCCCCACTCATCATTGGGGTAACAGTGAGCAGAAAGGGGTAAGTAAAGTGAGCGTTGGTCCCCTGGAGGGTGAGTCTGGGGAACTAATAATGGAGAGCAAGGGAATGGCGGATGAATTGAACAGATATTTTACGTCCGTCTTCTCTGTAGATAACACAAATAACATGCCAGAAATAATTGTGAATCAAGTGGTGAACGGGAGGGAGGAACTTAAAATGTTTACAATCACCAGGAAAGGGTTTAAAAAAATTATTAGAACGAAAAGCTGACAGGTCCCCAGGACCTGATGGACTTAATCTTTGGATCATAAAGACTTGGCTGCAGAGACAGTAGATGCATTGGTATTATTTTTCCAAAATTCCCAAGATCCTGAAAGGGTCCCATCAGATTGGAAAATAGCGAAAATAACTCCTCTATTCAAGAAAGCAGGTAGACAGAAAGCAGGAAACTACAGGCCAGTTAGCTTAACATCTATCATGGGGGAAATGTTAGAATCTATGATTAAGGAGGTTATAACAGGGTCCTTAGAAAATCTCAATGCAATCAGGCAGAGTCAACACGGCTTTGTGAAAGGGAACTTGTGTTTGTCTAATTTATTAGCGTTCTTTGAGGAAGTAACAAGCTGACAGGTCCCCAGGACCTGATGGACTTAATCTTTGGATCATAAAGACTTGGCTGCAGAGACAGTAGATGCATTGGTATTATTTTTCCAAAATTCCCAAGATCCTGAAAGGGTCCCATCAGATTGGAAAATAGCGAATATAACTCCTCTATTCAAGAAAGCAGGTAGACAGAAAGCAGGAAACTACAGGCCAGTTAGCTTAACATCTATCATGGGGGAAATGTTAGAATCTATGATTAAGGAGGTTATAACAGGGTCCTTAGATAAAGGGAATCCCATGGATGTGGTGCACTTGGATTTCCAGCAGGCTTTTGACAAGGTGCCCCATCAAAGGCTACTACACAAAATAAGTGTTCATGGTGTAGGGGGTCACATATTAGCATGGATAAAGGATTGGTTAACTAACAGGAAACAGAGAGGAGGCATAAATGGGTCATTTTCAGGTTGGCAAGATGTAATGAGTGGAGTGCCACAGCGATTTATGATTGAGCCTCAACTATTTACAATCTATATTAATAGCTTGGATGAAGGGACTGAATGCATGGATGCTAAATTTGCTGATGACACAAAGATAGGTAGGAAAATAAATTGTTTAGAGGACATAAGGAATCTGCAAAGGAATATAGAAAGTTTAAATGAGTGGACAAAACATTGACAGATGGAGTATAATGTGGAAAAATGTGAACGTGTCCACTTTGGCTGGAGGAATAGAAAAGCTGTATATTATTTAAATAGAGAGAGATTGCAGAACTCTAAGGTACAGAGGGATCTTGGTGTCCACAAAAAGTTAGTATGCATGTACAGGAAGTGATTAGGAAGGCAAATGGAATGTTGTCATTTATTTCAAGGGGAATGGAATATAAAAGTAGAGAAGTTTTGCTACATCTCGAATACTTTGTGAAGTTTTGGACTTCAAATTTAAGAAAGGACATAATTGCTTTGGAGTTAGTTCAGGGAAGGTTCACTCGATTGATTTCTGGGATGAGGCGGTTATCTTATGAGGAAAGGTTGGACAAGTTTGGCCTACTTACATTGGAGTTTAGAAGAATGAGAGGTGATCTTATTGAAACATATAAGATCCTGAGGGGACTAGATGGGGTAGATGCTGAGAGGATTTTTACCCTTGTGGGCTAGATTAGAACTGGGGGCCTCAGATAAAAATAAGCCTTTCTCCCATCTAAGACAGAGATTACGAGATTTTTATTTTCTCTGAGAGCGTCCTCAGTCTTAAGATCTCCCTTCCCCAGAGAGCGATGGCGGCAGGGTCATTGAATATTTTATGGCTGAGTTCGATAGATTCCTGATCAACAGGGGAGTCAAAGGTTATTGTAGGTAGATGGGAAAGTAGGGTTGAGGTCACACTCAGATCTGCCATGATCATATCAAATGGCAGAGCAGGCTCGATGGGCCGAATGGCCCCCTCCTCCTCTTAATTTGTATGTTCGTATATTCTGTGTTAAACTTGAAACAATAATTTCCAGCTTTCAAATTTCCTGGTGCAGCCCCAGTCCAGGCGCTACCTTATACAGGGCCTTTTATTGTTGCTATAATATATTTGGACAAATGCGAGGTTTCGTCGGTGAAGTGCTGCCTTTTTAGTGGAAGAATCCACATTCCAGGGGCAAATTTCACCCTTTTTGTGTGGCCCCCTCCACCACACTCCAGCATTGATTGGTCTCAGTGTCTCATTATCTGGTTCATCTCTTTAGACTTTGGACATTGAATCATCTGCTACACTGTGTGTTGCTATCAGATACTGACAGCTGTGTCCTTGTGGTGAGAAAAAGCGGAACTTAGAGGCTGACAGTTTCTTGGTGTCTCTTCCGCTCCACCAGGCTGGGTCAGATCGATATAAACAGGAAAAATTTTTCAAACGTAACGTGTGATGTGTTGAGATCATACAGGGATGGAAAGGACTGCATTTTTTCTGAAACGGTCACGGAGTCAATTTCACAACAGTCGTCGGAACAAATAATTGTTAGCGGCGCTATTCGATGTTCGTGAACGCATTAACACATTTTAGGAAATTCCTCTCGCCCCTATTTCACCACGATGGTATCGTATAATTAATGTTTTTTTCTGTTACCCCATAGCGCGGTGCCACCTCACATGACAATGGCGGATCTCGGCTCCGACCACGAAGCAGGAAGATTGGCCGAAAACGTAACTTCCTGAAATCCACCTCGACGCCATCTTTTCCCTATTCACTGAATATTATCGAGCCTCCCCACCCAGATCACATTGCAAAATGTGCTGCCTTGTCCAACGTAAAGTTTTCCTAGGCGGAAATAAATCTGCCTGTAGATTAAGTTACTGCTTCTTCATTGATAGTAAAGTTATCGAATAAGGATACAGAGTGACTGCGGGATGGTGCAAAGACTTTGCCTCTCTCTTTAATGAAGGGCAGGTGCAACGCAGCTCGACAGCCTGATCAAGGAAGTCACATTTGCATTCATTGGTCAGTTTAAAAGAGCTTCGAGAGGAATTTCATAAATTGCGTTTCGTGTTTGTGAACAGACGATGTGCACACGCCACTTTGAACCGTTTTGACACCGTAACATGAATGAATATACGTCCATAGGAACAGCAACTTCGGCCATTCAGCCCCTGGAGCCAGTTCCGCCATTCAATGAGATCATGGCTGATCTGTACCCTTACTCCATTGACCTCTTCTTGGGAACTTATCCTTTAATACCGTTGGCTAGCATATATCGATGTCAGATTCAAAATTATTAATTGAGCTCGCATCTACCGACATTTGGGCGACGGAGTTCCACACTTCTACTACCCTTTGTGTAAAGAAATGTTTCCCAACTTCTTTCCTGACGGTCCTGGCTCTGATTTTAAGGTGATGCTGCCTTGCCTTGGACTCCCGCACTCACAGAAAACGTTTCTCTCTCTCTATCCTTTATCAAAATGCTGAAAACCTCAATCAAATCACCTCTTAGCCTTATATATTCCACGGAGTACAAGCCTAGTTTATGTAATCTCACATTATAATTTAACCCTTGGAGCCCTGGTAACATTCTGGTGATTATGCGCTGCACTCCTGCCAAGGTGCGATGTTCAGAACTGTACACAGTACACCAGATGTGGTGAATAGGGACAGAAGAATGCACAGAACTGGGAGAGGAATAGACTGTGATTCTCACAGCATAAATGAAAAAAACGCCAGTTTGCTTTTCGAACGTTCCTGAATTTAGAAGGCCGAGTAGAAGGGAGACGCCGAGAATCATACATTTCATACCTGCTGGTGAAGAGTGCAAACTAAGTATAGGGAAATGGCCGAGCATGTCTGTTAGCAAAAGTGGATGAATTTCTCGTTTCATTTTCTTGGAACGAAATGAGGCTCCATCACGTGATTATTGGTCGGAATTTCCTCAGTCACGAAACGGAATCCAGAGATAGTTCTTTCGACATCAGGGTGAAATTCGATTTGCACGGAGGCCGCCAGTTATTGCGCCTTCCAAAATTCAGTTTCATTGAAGTCAATGACGCAAAAATCACCTCACACCCTCAGCAGCACCACCATTGCCAGGACCCCAACAACTTCTTGGTAGTCATCAATGCGTAGGAGCTGAACTGGACCGAGCGGAACAACACAGTGACTGCAAGAGCAGGGCAGATGCTGAGTACTCTGCGACAAGTGACTTACCTCTTGACCCCTGAATTTCTCTCCTCTATCTTCAAAACGCAATTCAGGGGAGTCTGATGGACTCTTCCGACTTGCCAGCATGGCTGCAGCCCCACCAGCGCACATGAAGCTTAATATAATCAAGGAAAACGAAGGTTGTTTCATCTGCGCCCCTGCGACTGGATTCAATAAGCCCTCCCTCTATCACCTGCACACTGGTATGTACTATCTACTTCAGGCAGTGAAGAATCACACCAAGCTCACTTGACCTCACCTCCGAACTCCACAGCCTCTACCACTAAGAAGGACAAGTGCAGCAGGATGATGTGAACACTATTACCTATAAGCGACAGACCATCCTGACTTGGACATATATCGCCGATCCTTTATCAGCGCTGGATCAAAGTCCTGGAATTCGCCAAATAACACCATGGCGGGGGCACCATTAACACAAAAGCACCGGCGGTTCAAGCAGTCCCATCGCCACCTTCTCAGGGCAACCGAGGATGGGCAATAGAAATGGGTCCTTGCCCGAATCACCTCAATTCCACGAAGAAACGTTTAAAAACCATTAAATTTGCATAAGGTGCCCGTTGCTCGTGATTTCTACCGACTTCGTTTTTACATCCCTTTTCATTGATTTGACGATTTTGCTATTTACAGAGTCGCCAAAACAGCGCCACTGGAGGGAAAGATCTCCTCTGTTTTTGAATACCGTCGTCTTCATGATTCAAACACCAGGAGGTTTTATCTGTTAACTTCAACTGGTTATCTTCTGTTTGGTAAGCCGCTTTGGTCACGGCCAGCCGACAGTGGCAGCATATCTATCTCATAGAAACATATCAGAATTCCTATGTCTCTGTCTGCTACTATCTATCAAGGAAGTGACATGGAATATCAGCCCTTAAACTGAGAAGCATTCATATTCTGGAAAGATCATGACAGATCTCCCTAGAACTTACCATTGGCGTTGTTGATATAAAAGCTTAGTTCGTCAATTCTCTGCACTAGAAGGAGATGAAACCACTTGCACATAAATGAATTAATTACTATGATAAAGTGGCATTGAAAGTAACGTCATAGAAAGGCGTTCAGGGCAGCTACACCAGTATGTAAACCGGTAATTTCAAAACTACAATGAAGGGCAAATGTCTCATGTGGATAAAAGATTTTGCCACTTGAGCGACATATTGGAGGAGCTGAATGTCTGAGTCCACCTGACTTGGCGCCCATTCAACATATTCCACAGCGCGCTATTGAGTGCATCATACACGTCTGAAACTCATCTACAAAGCAAAATAATATCAGGTATAACAGATAATTTACAAGATAGATAGGTCGTGGGCAAGAGGAGAGGAGAGGAGGCCAGAGGAATTTTGAAGCGAGGTGGAGTGGGGAGGGGAGAGGAGGGCTGAGAGTGTCGGAGATGAGGAGTGGAGGGAAGAGAGGGGAAAGTGAAGACAGTCAGAGAGAGGGTGGGAAGTGAGAATTTGGGAGGGAAAGTTAGGAAAAATACTGCGAAGCGAAAGGGGGAGAGGAGGCAGAGAGAAGGTTGGGAAGTAGCGGAGAGAATTGGAAAGGAAAGGTACATAGAAAATAAGAGACAGGGCATGGAGAAGGCAGGATGTAGAGAGAGAGTGGAGATCGAGGAGGAGATACATTTGGGAATCAAGTAAGTGTAGGGGTGGAACAGGAGGAGCAGAGAAGATGTGAGAATGGAGGCGTGGAGAAGAGGAGAGGTGTAAGTAGATAGGAGGGACATGATAGGGCAGATGGGGAGAGGGGAAGAAGAGATCATCGGGCAGAACGTCGGAGAGTAAGTCAGAAACGGCCATGAAGTGCCGGAGGGCGGAAGTGGGGGGGGGGGGGGCGGGGGTTGGATGCAAGGGAGGAATAGGGACGAGGGTTAGTGGAGTGCGAGGAGGCAGTGGAGAAAAGTGGGAGCATGGAAAGCAGTGTTTTGAAGTTGGAAGGGCGAGATCGTGGAGGATAAGGCAAATTGAGGGAAAGAGTAAGTGGCCAGAGGTGGAGAAGTGTGATGCTTTTTAGCCATGGGGGAGAGGGGCGAGCGGCTGCATCTGCTGTCAGTGGACTGGAGGTTCAAGACTCATTGTAAGGTGGAATTGTTGAACTCAGTTTGGAGGCAGCAGTGGGCAATCACCGTCACAGCGTGGTGTGGGAGTTTAACATGGATGATTTCCTTTTCTTTGGGCAGTGGGTGTCACTGGGCAAGCATCGGCCTGGGCAGGTCGGTTGGTGAGTGATGTTTTGCGGACTCAGTGTGGTTTGTTCTTACAATGACTATCACTCAAACGGAGTTAAGTATTTCTTCACCTTCATCGCTCGTTTTGATTGAAGCCTGATTCTGTGAGGGGATGCTAGGATGGAGGGGTGGGGGTTTTGCTGGGGGTAAAATTAGCCTTAGTGGGTAGAAGAGGGGTGTCTCATTTGATTATATATATCTCATGAGAGAGGGTGGCGACTTTCCTATTGCCATCTGGAAAAGCTCAGACAGACCGTTTAGAGATTCCATGCCTAATATACGGTGAGATTGATTCCTGCTCTGCTTGTCCCTTTAAATATATGTTTTTATAGAGGATAATTTTTGGCGACGCTTGTCACGATTTCATTGTCATTGGTAATTGGTCTGCCCTATTGAGGCCTCTGCAGCGGACTGTCATGTCAAGTCAGGTGACATCTCACTGTTGTCTACGTGACACGTGACATTAGCGTTCAGCGCCACCGACCATTGCAGTGCCATTTGAATGTGGAGACAACGTCGGTTTATCATATAATCGATGATTGAAGAGCACATCTACAATATATTACATCTCTTACTTGCAGTCTCTGCATTTTTGTGTAGTTTTATGTGCAAACATTAAAGCGTCACATATTCAGATCGTTCAGGAGACACATCCGAAAAGCTGCATGGTCAGTAACATTGGAACTGTGCGGCTGAGTTTGACGGATTGAAACTGATTACAGTTTACGTTCTGTAACACGTCCGGGATAAGATTTGCTCTGGTCACAACAGGCTGCAACATCCATCGTTTGTCCGTGAACATTTCCTCTGCTCCAAATTCCCAGTGATATTCTAATGCTTCACTAAATTACCACAACATAGGACATCTTTAAGAACGTGACAAACAGAGATTGGATGAATTTTTAAATAGAAGCTTTATTTCATTTTCCTTTCGGGCCCTCGCAAACCAACCAATCCTCAAACTTATTCTCGCTCGAGGAAAACGCTGCAGGAGAGTTTCAGAATCGCCTGCAGGAGTACCGAATCAGTCAAGCATCGAATTCAAGAGATTCCCGTCGAAATTTGCAAATTGGGTTCAATCAATTCTAAAAGCTTTTCAAAAGTAAATAAAACCTGGCGGTTCAACACTTCATCTTTTCTTTCCAATTTGATCAGAAACATCAGCTTCAGAAGTGAGGAAATTACTGGCACCAAATTCACATCTGGCTGCACCATGCAAAGAGGTGCAGCATCAAGAAACTCTCTGAGGAACGATTTTGCCGCACTGGTTATTGTTTTGTGTGGACATGTTGCCTTGAGCATCAATGAGCTGGGGGGGGGGGGGGATTGCAAAGTCTATTTACAATCACAGATTTTGTGCATCCTTCGTTGTTCTGTGTTGCCGCCAGACTCAGTGTCCTGTTGACGCTTTCAGCGATACAGATCTGTTTGCGTCAAGACAATGATCACAGGAACCCCGCCACACTGATTACTATCGTCACTGTGGTGTTCAAAATACAACATTCGTCACCTTTACCCAGCATGCATTCTCCGTAATATGATAGCGGAATTTTGAAAGATATGATACAAAATAAAATTAAGAAATTGGAAATCCAACACAAGGTTCGCTGGCGATCAAGAGTTGAAGCACGAAGCAGCAAAACAAAGCGCATAATTTATGAAATTTATCGAAGTCGTTTTCCTAAGTTGCATGGGAGGATTTGTACTCACAACCTCTGTTTTTCTGGTCTGTTACCATAAGCGCTGACATAGAGTGTCCTTTGGAACGCGATGTCCACAAGGGAGCCAATATAATTCAAGAAAAGGAGCAACACCCAGTGGAGAATTGAACACTCTCCGGGGTCTGAGTGAGTTGTCTTTGTTCTCACAATTCCAACAAATATACGAGCACCTTATCTGAAATAAATACAAGAGTTAGTCGTGTAACGGTGAGAGGAGCAATATGTGCAGAATAAGTGGACACAGTGCAATAGTTTTTTTATTATAGAATATCAGGAGGAATTGATCTGAGTGGAAATTCATAAAGGCGTTCAGATTCGCAAGGAAAGTAGTGCTATCAATATAATTTGGGTAGATAGATGGCTGGATAGACAGATAGATAGAGAAAGACAGACAGATAGATAGATAGACAGTTAGATAGATAGATAGATACATAGATACATAGATAGACAGATACATAGATAGATCAGCAGTGTGTGAATCATACCTCTGCACTTGGCTGTACACCGACTGTTCCTCCAAGTTCAAACCCTGTGAAAAGTTACAGCAAAGGTGAGAATTCTTGATCACTCGATAATTCAGTTAAAACTATGTTATGCTGGAAACGGTATGTCTGTTCTGTACATTTACCATGTAAGTGGAGTTCAAATCAGTCGAATCCTGGAACATAACGTTAATACAGTTAAATTCAGGAGCATTCAGACATTGGTATCGACAGAATGGCGATATATACATGGAAAAAGGCGTGTCTAAATGTGTTCAATGAACGATGGTCTCAAAACTACAGAACTAAATACTAGCAGCAGCTCTGTAGACGAAAACAACAGACGGAATTAATTCATCTTCCATAAGGAATTGCTGAGGAACGATGCAATTGTTGTACAGCGATATCGATCAGAGATAACTGTCTGAAATAACAGCGAGGGGAGGCTTAGCCGTGTTTTATGCGATAGGCGTGTCCGTTATTTTAACTAAGAAGTGAACTCGTTTATGTTAAATGCGTTATGAGTTGGTAACCTATTGCCTTAAACAGTAATTAGACCATGAGTTTATGGTTAAGGAATCGGTTTTGATCGTAAACCTTTGGAAGCAGACGATTCATTTTGTCAACATTTAAAGGGACACCTTGCAAAGAGGAGCGCCCATTGACAAATTATCAATACAGGATTGGATTTACCTGCTCTGTTTTCTTCCTTTGAAGAGGAACGTTGATGTAGGGTCCCTCTGAAAGCACAAAGTTGTAGGCTTCAATCATTGCAAATTCACGTTTGCTGTTCTGCCTGATAAATGCCAGAAATTCTCTGATGTAAAGCAGCTCATCAATTCTGAAGAAGCGTATAAAGCTGTCTGCCCTTCCTCTCTACAGACACTCACAGTCTGGCTGTGTATCTCGAGCATTCTATACTTTATCCCAGAATAAAGTATGTGCCTCTATGAAACGAGTCTGCAAAGTGGCGCTGATAACTGATAATGTCTGCCATTTTTATATCTGACTCTTCCGTCCCACTGAGACTCAAGTATGAGATGTTTAATTGTGGGCGGTCGGGTGGAGTGCTGAACATATATGCTGAAAATAGGCGATAGCATTGGTTCTCTGCTAGCACTCTCCCCACTGACCCATAAGGTTGTCGGTTCGAGTCCCACTCCAAAGACTTGAACATGTCACCTGGGCTGACACTTCAGTGGAGTACTGAGGGAGCACTGCACTGACGGAGGTACCTTCTTTCGCACGAGACGTTAAGCCGAGGCCCTGTCTGCCCTCTCAGGTAAACGTCAAAGATCCCACTGCACGATTCATAAGAATAGAATCATAGAATCATAGAAGTTTACAACATGGAAACAGGCCCTTCGGCCCAACATGTCCATGTCGCCCAGTTTATACCACTAAGCAAGTCCCAATTGCCTGCACTTGGCCAATATCCCTCTATACCCATCTTACCCATGTAACTGTCCAAATGCATTTTAAAATACAAAATTGTACCCGCCTCTACTACTGCCTCTGGCAGCTGGTTCCAGATATTCACCACACTTTGAGTGAAAAAATTGCCCCTCTGGACCCTTTTGTATCTCTCACCCCTCACCTTAAATCTATGTCCCCTCGTTATAGACTCCCCTACCTTTGGGGAAAGATTTTGACTATCTACCTTATCTATGCCCCCCATTATTTCACAGACTTCGACAAGATCACCCCTTAACCTCCTACTATCCAGGGAAAAAAGTCCGACTCGATCCTACCTCTCCCTATAAGTCAAACTATCAAGTCCCGGTAGCATCCTAGTAAATCTTTTCTGCACTCTTTCTAGTTTAATAATATACTTTCTATAATAGGGTGACCAGAACTGTACACAGTATTCCAAGTGTGGCCTTACTAATGTGTTGTACAACTTCAACAAGACATCCCAACTCCTGTATTCAATCTTCTGACCAATGAAACCAAGCATGCTGAATGCCTTCTTCACCACCCTATCCACCTGTGACTCCACTTTCAAGGAGCTATGAACCTGTACTCCCAGATCTCTTTGTTCTATAACTCTCCCCAACGCCCAACCATTAACGGTTGTAGGTCCTGGGCCCATTCGATCTACCAAAATGCATCACCTCACATTTATCTAAATTAAACTCCATCTGCCATTCATCGGCACACTGGCCCAATTTATCAAGATCCCGTTTCAATCCGAGATAACCTTCTTCACTGTCCACAATGCCACCAATCTTCCCTGGAGAGTAGGAGGTAAAGGGGTGATCTTACAGAAGTGGATAAAATAATGAGGGGCATAGATAAGGTAGATAGTCAAAATCTTTTCCCAAAGGTAGGGGAGTCTACAACGAGAGGGCATAGATTTAAGGTGAGAGGGGAGACATACAAAAGGGTCCAGAGGGGCATTTTTTCACTCAAAGGGTAGTGAGTGTCTGGAACGAACTGCCAGAGGCAGTAGTAGAGGCGGGTACAATTTTGTCTTTTAAAAAGCAATTGGACAGTTACATGGGTAAGATGGGTATCGACGGATATGGGCCAAGTGCAGGCAATTGGGATTAGCTTAGTGGTATAAATTGGGCGACATGGACATGTTTGGCCGAAGGGCCTGTTTCCATTTTGTAAACTTGTATGATTCTATGATTCTAACAGCGGACCCAGCACCGATCGCTGAGGCACACCGCTGGTCACAGACCTCAAGTATGAAAAACAACCCTCTGCAACCACCCTCTGTCTTCTGTCGTCAAGCCAATTTTGTATCCAATTGGCTCCCTCACCTTGGATCACGTGAGATTTAACCTTATGTCACAACCTACCATGCGGTACCTTGTCAAAGGCTTTGCTAAAGTCCATGTAGACCACGTCTACTGCACAGCCCTCATCTATCTTCTTGGTTAGGAGCAGGCACGTTATTCACTGCTATCGATATGAACTCAACATTTATCACCAATGCGCATCACACAGAGATTGTGAAGCTCAGATTGACCGATATGCGCTGGGAAGAAGGCAACGAAGATATCACACTTAAAAAAAAACCTTGGATAGAGTATTCCTGACCGCTTTTGGAGAAATTTGTTCTGATTTTTTTTGTTTTTCTATACGTGCTCCACGTCGATGAATCTAAATTTAATGTTCATATAATGTCCTTCATTGGAAGTTCCGATTAGGCGGGAAAGTAAAACTATGAAGAAAATATAGATAGATAAAAAGATAGATAAATACATAGATAGATAGAGATTGAGAGATGGAGAGGCAGATAGATAGAGAGAGATAGAGCTGGAGATAGATAAATAGATAGATAGATAGATAGATAGATAGATAGATCAATAGATAGGTATAGATGGATAGAGAAAGATTGAAGAGATTGTCAGCGAGAGAGAGTGTGAAGAATGATTGAAAGAGAGGGATTGAGAGACTGTACACTAGAATTGTGGAAACAATGAATTCAGATATTAGCTTTTTCTTGCACTTTGTCCAAGAGAAACTGAGACGATGAGTCACCGCAGTGGCTTTCATCACGCCTCCCTCTCGATTGACAAGATTAGCAGAGATTTGGAGATGGTGATAATGATAACTTTGGACGACTGTGCAAAATGTGCGCTATCCAATTAACCGTCCGTCATGATCCACGCCCGATTTTACTTTGTGTTCAAGTTAATAGAAGGAAAAATCTAGCTTGTGGAATGATTTACACCAAGGGGCAAAAGTAAATATGTAAATTCAGAAACAAATAATCAGAGTAATTAATTTGATGTAAGGGGATAAAATTAAGTACATAGAGGATACCAAGGTTAAATGGATTAGGATTGCATTAAATGAAAATCTGATATGCATAAATAATAAATAGGAGTTAAGGGGATTCCAAAATAAAGAAATTACCAAACAAAAATAGTTAGTTACAAATTAATCTGAAATCAAGCTAAATCCATCGAGAGTCTGTTGGCAGGCAAAGGGACGTCTGGTAAGTGGGAGGCTTTCAAAAGTGTGTTAACCAGGGTTCAGGGTAAGCACATTCCTTATAAAGTGAAGGGCAAGGCTGGTAGAAGTAGGGAACCTTGGATGACTCGGGAGATTGAGGCACTAGTCAAAAATAAGAAGGAGGCATATGACATGCATAGGCAGCTGGGATCAAGTGGATCCCTTGAAGAGTATAGAGATTGCCGGAGTAGAGTTAAGAGAGAAATCAGGAGGGCAAAAAGGGGATATGAGATTGCTTTGGCAGATCAGGCAAAGGTGAATCCAAAGAGCTTCTACAAATACATAAAGGGCAAAAGGGTAACTAGGGAGAGAGTAGGGCCTCTTAAGGATCAACAAGGTCATCTATGTGCGGAACCACAAGAGATGGGTGAGATCCTGAATGAATATTTCACATCGGTATTTACGGTTGAGAAAGGCATGGATGTTAGGGAACTTGGGGAAATAAATAGTGATGTCTTGAGGAGTGTACATATTACAGAGAGGGAGGTGCTGGAAGTCTTAACGCGCATCAAGGTAGATAAATCTCCGGGACCTGATGAAATGTATCCCAGGTCGTTATGGGAGGTTAGGGAGGAAATTGCGGGTCCCCTAGCAGAGATATTTGAATCATCCACCGCTACAGGTGAGGTGCCTGAAGATTGGAGGGTAGCAAATGTTGTGCCTTTGTTTAAGAAGGGCGGCAGGGAAAAGCCTGGGAACTACAGACCAGTGAGCCTGACATCTGTAGTGGGTAAGTTGTTAGAGGGTATTCTGAGGGACAGAATCTACAGGCATTTGGAGAGGCAGGGACTAATTAGGAACAGTCAGCATGGTTTTGTGAGAGGAAAATCATGTCTCACGAATTTGATTGAGTTTTTTGAAGGGGTAACCAAGAAGATAGATGAGGGCTGTGCAGTAGACGTGGTCTACATGGACTTCAGCAAAGCATTTGACAAGGTACCGCATGGTAGGTTGTTACATAAGGTTAAATCTCATGGGATCCAAGGTGAGGTAGCCAATTGGATACAAAATTGGCTTGACGACAGAAGACAGAGGGTGGTTGTCGAGGGTTGTTTTTCAAACTGGATGCCTGTGTCCAGCGGTGTGCCTCAGGGATCGGTGCTGGGTCCGCTGTTATTTGTTATTTATATTAATGATTTGGATGAGAATTTAGGAAGCATGGTTAGTAAGTTTGCAGATGACACCAAGATTGGTGGCATTGTGGACAGTGAAGAAGGTTATCTAGGATTGCAACGGGATCTTGATAAATTGGGCCAGTGGGCCGATGAATGGCAGATGGAGTTTAATTTAGATAAATGTGAGGTGATGCATTTTGGTAGATCGAATCGGGCCAGGACCTACTCCGTTAATGGTAGGGCGTTGGGGAGAGTTATAGAACAAATAGATCTAGGAGTACAGATTCATAGCTCCTTGAAAGTGGAGTCACAGGTGGATAGGGTGGTGAAGAAGGCATTCAGCATGCTTGGTTTCATTGGTCAGAACATTGAATGCAGGAGTTGGGATGTCTTGTTGAAGTTGTACAGGGCATTGGTGAGGCCACACTTGGAGTACTGTGTACAGTTCTGGTCACCCTATTATAGAAAGGATATTATTAAACTAGAAAGAGTGCAGAAAAGATTTACTAGGATGCTACCGGGACTTGATGGTTTGACTTACAGGGAGAGGTTAGACAGACTGGGACTTTATTCCCTGGAGAGTAGGAGGTTAAGGGGTGATCTTATAGAAGTCTATAAAATAATGAGGGGCATAGATAAGGTCGATAGTCAAAATCTTTTCCCAAAGGTAGGGGAGTCTATAACGAGGGGGCACAGATTTAAGGTGAGAGGGGAGAGATACAAAAGGATCCAGAGGGGCAATTTTTTCACTCAAAGGGTGGTGAGTGTCTGGAACGAGCTGCCAGAGGCAGTAGTAGAGGCGGGTACAATTTTGTCTTTTAAAAAGCATTTGGACAGTTACATGGGGAAGATGGGTATCGAGGGATATGGGCCAAGTGCAGGCAATTGGGACTAGCTTAGTGGTATAAACTGGGCGATATGGACATGTTGGGCCGAAGGGCCTGTTTCCATGTTGTAACTTCTATGATTCTACTTCTATGATTCTATGGTCCTGGCGGAACCCAAACTGAGCTTCGGTCAGCAGGTTATTGGTGAGTCAGAGCTGGTTGATAGCACTGTCGACGACACCTTCTGTAACTTTGCTGATGATTGACAGTTGACTGATGGGGCGGTAATTGGCCAGATTGGATTTGTCCTGCTTTTTGTGGACAGGACACACCTGGGGAATTTTCCACATTGTCGGGTGGATGCCAGTGTTATGGCTGTACTGGAACAGCTTGGCTCGAGGCGCGGCCAGCTCTGGAGCACAAGTCTTCAGCACTGCAGCCGGGATGTTGTCGGGGCCCATAGCCTTTGCTGTATCCAGTGCAATCAGCCGTTTCTTGACACCACGTGGAATGAATCGCATTGGCTGAAGACTGGCTTCTGTGATGGTGGGGATATCGGGAGGAGGCCGAGATGGATCATCCACTCAGCAATTCTGGCTAAAGATGGTTGCAAACGCTTCAGCCTCGTCTTTTGCACTCATGTGCTGGACTCTGCCATCATTGAGGATGGGGATGTTTACATAACCCCCCCTCCCGATAGTTGTTTCATAGTCCACCACAATTCACGACTGGATGTGACAGGACTGCAGAGCTTTGATCTGATCCGTTGGCTGTGGAATCGTTTAGCTCTGTCTGCAGCAGGTTGCTTCCGCTGTTTAGCATGCATATCGTCCTGAGTTGTAGGTTCACCAGCTTGGCACCTCATTTTTCGGTATGCCTGGTTCTGCTCCTGGCATGCTCTTCTACACTTCTCATTGACCTAGGGTTGATCCTCTGGCTTGTTGGTAATGGTAGAGTGAGGAATATGCCGAGCCATGAGGTTACAGATTGTGCTGGAATATAATTCTGCTGCTGCTGCTGATCGCACACAGCGCCTCATGGATGCCGATTTCTGAGCTGCTGGATCGGTTCTGAATCTATCCCATTAAGCACGATGGCAGTGCCGCACGACAAGTTGGATGGTGTCCACAGTGTGAAGATGGGACTTTGTCTCCACAAGGACTGTCTGGTGTTCACTCCTACAAATGCTGTCATGGTCAGATGCATCTGCGACAGGTAGATTGGTGAAGACGAGGTCAAATAGGGATTTCCCTCGTGTTGGCTCACTCACCACCTGCCACAGGCCCAGTCTGGCAGCTATGCCCTTCAAGAAATGTCTCTGCCCTGAGACACTTCGGGTCAGAATCCTTGAGCTGGAGTGCGAGTTAGTGACACTCTGACATATAAGAGAGGGGGAAGAATTTTCGGATCGTTTTCTCCAGAGTGCAGTCACACCTCAGAGGAAAGCACAGGTACAAGAAGGGGAGAGTGGGACTCACAGTCAGCTGGATGTGGGAAAGCTAGTGCAGGTGGATAAAGTGATCACACAGACAGCGGTTCTATCCAACAGGTACAATGTACTTGCTATCTGTCACAAAATATAGATTCAGGCTTGGGGTTGGGCAGCCAGAATGCTAACCATGACACTTTGGAGCACGAGGTCGTCCGGGGGTTGCGGGCGGGATGGCGTAGGAGCAGATTAGAAAGGTTGTAGTGATAGGGGATTCACTAATAAAGAGGATAGATAGCAAACTCTGCAGTCAGGGCCGAGAGCCCAGGAGGGTGTGTTGCCTATCTGGTGTAAGGTAAAGGACATCTCGGAGCAACTGGAGAGGAGCTTCGAAAGAGAATGGGTGGATCCAGTTGTCGTGATTTATGTTGATACCAATGACATTGGGAAGAAAAGGGAGGAGGTCCTTCTAAGAGAATAACAGAAGTTAGGAAGTAATTTAAAAAAGAGAACTTCAAGGGTGATAATCTCGCGATTACTCCCCAAGTAACAGGCTGGTTGGCATCGGGATAGGCAGATCAGGAAGGTAAATGCGTGGCTGAAAGAGTGGTGTGGGAAGGCGGGGTTCTATTTCATGGGATACTGGCACCGGTATTGGGTCAAGAAGGAGCGGTACCGCTGCGACGGGGTCAACCTGAACCGGAATGGGACCAGTGTCCTTGCAGAAAGTCTAAATAGGGCACTGGATAGGATTTTAAAATGGGAAGACGAGAGGGGCCGGGGTCTGGGGAATATCATTTAAACCTGAAGATAAACAAAATAAATTATAAGAGTAATAATCAGACAAAGGTAAGGAATAAGGGTGACATAAACGGTGAGGGAACAAACACAGTTATATAACTTAAGTGAGGAACAAATTACGTTGCCTCTACAGCAATATGCACAGCATCCGAAACAAAACGGGAGAACTGGAGGCAATAATTCGTGGCGAGGAGCCAGATGTAGTAGGGATAACTGAAACATGGATCCAAAAGGACTGGCAGTTAAATATTGCAGGATATAACATATTTAGAAAGGATAGCTGCACCAATTAAAGAAAACATAATGGCAATAGAAAAAAAAGGGCATAAGTAATATTAAGATAGAAATAGATTCCACATGGATTGAGACGAATCTATGAAATAAATACAAATATTGAATAATATTCATAGGGGTTTACAATTGCCTCAGATAAATTGTCAAGAAGAGGTAGGTAAAGGGGAAAGGGGATTGGAGTTTGTGCAGGGTTTATAGGATTGCTTCTTTAACCCGTATATGAGAAGCCCAACAAGAGAGGAATCACTACTGGGTCTGGTAATAGGAAATGAACCAGAGCAGATAAGTGAAGTAAGCGTAAGGGAACATCTAGGCAATAGCGATGAAAACATAATAATGTTTAAAATAATGACTGAGAAAGACATGACTGAGGCAAAGTCAAAATAAAAGCTCAGAAAAAAAGCTAATATTGAGGGGATGAGAATGGAATTAGGTAAGATAAATTGGAAAACAAAATTGACAGGCAAAGAGATAGAACAGCAGTGGGAAATATTGAAAATGGTGATAAATAGATTTCGGGAGAAATATATTCCTCTAAAAATCAAGAACAAACTAGCCAACAATGAAACCCCATGGATGAATAAAGAGACAAGGGTAAAATTGAAAGTAAAGAAAATGGCATTATCTAAATATATAGACAATAAAGGAAAGAATGTCAAAAGGGAATACCAGGAGTTTAGGAAAGTAGTAAAAAAGAAGACAATTAGAAAAGCAAAGAGGAACTGCGAAATTAAATTATCAAGAAATTTAAAAAGAAATTGTAAAGTATTCTACAGACAAATAAATATCAAAAGAAAATCAGGATAGGGATAAGGCCTATTCCTTATAGGTGCACAAGATAAACTAAAAGGTAATGACAGCGAAATGGCAGAAATATTAACTAATTTTCATTCTCCCAGCCTCAGTATTTATCAGGGAGACGGACAAGCCGGGCATGATAGTAGAAGAAGGGACCTATTAAGACATTTAAGATAGAAAGGGGGAGATAATTGATAAAATATTCAGGCTTGGAGAGGATAAAACACCTGGTCTGGATGAATTGCATCCACGCATGTTAAAATAAGTAAGGGAAGAAATATCAGATGTGCTACTACAGCTATAAAAGAATTCAGTGGAAAAGGGAATAGTGCCAAAAGACTGGCAGACAGTTAATATGATTCCTTTATTTAAAAAGGGAGATAGAACAAGTCCAGAGAACTATAGACCAATTAGCTTAATGTCAGTGGTGGGAAAGATAATGGAATCTTTACTCAAAGATGCAACAGACAAAATCCAGAAAACGAAAATATAATAAAGAGCCGTCAGCATGAATTTCAGAAGGGAAAGTCATGCTTGACCAACCTTATTGAATCCATGAAGAAGTAGCAGAAACGGTAGACAAGGTTAATTCAGTAGATATAATATATTTGGATTTTCAAAAGGTCGTCAATAAGTAACCACATTATAGATTTATAACTAAGGTTAGAGCATGTGGACTCAGGGTAAGTTGCAGAATGGATAGCAAACTGGCTGCAACACAGAAAATAGGGAGTCGGGGTTAAGGGTAGCTTCTCAGACGAGCAAAAGGTGGAAAATAGTGTTCTACAAGGATCGGTGCTGGGACCACTGCTGTTCACAATTTGCATTAATGACTTGGACTCGGGAATCGGAAGCACAATTTCAAAATTTGCGCACAGCACCAAATTCAGGGGTGCAGTTAATAAAAAGGAAGAATGTGTCAGAATGCACGAAGATATTAATAAACTTGCAGAATCAACAAGTAATTGGTCAATGAATTTCAATATCGATAACTGAAAGATGGTGCATTTTGATAGGAAGAATAATAAGAGTTAAATGGTGTAGAGGAGCAAAGGGATCTCGAGGCACAGATATACCAATCACTTAAAGCAGCGATGCAGGTTGATCCGGCCATAAAAAGCAAAGCAGGCCCTGGGGTTTATTTCACAGGGTTAGAATTATTGAGCAGAGAAGTCATGTTAAACTTATTTAGAACCGTGGTTATAAAATACTTGGAGTATTGTAAACAGTTCTGGAATCCATAGTTTAAAAATGGTATAGAGGCATTGGAAAAGGTGCAAAAAGGATTCACAAGGATGATACTGGTACTGCGATAATATACTTATCAGGAAAGATTAAACAGGCTGGGGCTCTTTTCTGCAGAAAAGATAAGGCTGGGGTGACCTGATAGAAGTCTTTAGGATAAAGAAAGGGTTTGATAGGGTGGACGAAGAGAAAGTATTTACACTTATGGGGGAGTCCAAAACTAGTGCTCATAAATATAAGATAGTCAATAATAAACACAATAGGAAGTTCAGGAGAAATTTCTCTCCCAAAAGAGTGGTTAGAATGTGGAACTTGTTACCACTCGGGCTGGCTGAGGCAAATAGCATAGATGTATTTAAAGGGAAGCTCGCTAAGCATACGAGAGAGAAAGGAATGGAAGGGTCTGCTGATAGGGTTAGATGAATTGGGAGGGAGTAGGCTCATTTGCATCATGAATACTGGCATAGGCCAGTTGGGACGAATGGTCTGTTGCTGTGTTGTTCACTCGGTGCAACCGGATGTATCATCGGCGGCCAATTCAATGTCACCCATTTTACACAATGGTCCAAAGTTAAAATTACCCCCATAGACTTTACACCTCACTATGGTGTGGCGATATCCAATTTCGGAGCTGGGCAAATACAAAAGAGGATGCCTCAGTGTGTATAACTATGTAACCATTTCATCTCACATCCATTGAATAGTCTGTTTGTTTACTTCCCGTTTGGTGATTTGATTCTACTTCTCAAAAATAGAAACATCATAATTCCTTATAAGTAATGAACCACATCATAAACTCTCCAGACTCCAGCACAAATTGACAATGGATTTTTAATGCAGAGGAGTGGGGGCGATAAGGTTTGTTGGCATGGGAAATCTAATTTCCTTGGTTGCCCAATGACTTGAATATGCACTCGCAAATTAGTTTGAGATCAGAACAGTGTGAAACTCCATGTTCTGTGGTCCGACAAAACGACTTAATCTCAAGCTCAGAAAAAAACACACCAAGTGTGCCACTGTGATAAGTCCCATTTCCCAAACCAATTTCCCTTATTATCTCTGTTCAGTAAATTGCAAAGTTACTATGAGCCTGTGTAAAGGTTTGGAGAGTTAATCGTACCCTCCAGAAACTGGTTCAGCACAATGAGACTCATGTCATGTAGGGCCTTTGGAGCTCGCAGGAAGGAGGCCAATAACTTTATCAGTCCCCACCGGACTGGAATCCAGAAATGATGAACAGTGCCAGCAGAGTGATAGAATTGTCACTGCACACCTGGATGGGCAGCTGTAACATCACTAAAGAAGATTAACACGATCCTGGGCAGAGCATATCACTTGATCGGTGCCCTTGGTACTGGGCTCAAATCTCCACCTCTCTACCTTTGAGTACAATGTTTTTATGATCTATAGGACGCACAGGTTATCTCTCCCCACTCTGAACTTTACCACCAATAGGGACAAGACCACCAACGTGGTTCAAACCCCGTTATCACCACCTATCCCTCCGAGCATAACAGTGGAACTGAGGATCACTGGCATCACTGGTTGTGCATAACTGGCAGTAAATGTCAAACCGCTCGATTCGCGGTGTCGCCCAGGACAGGTTTCTACCCCAGGGAGATATTCAACATCGTTTGAGACTGATGGACCGAGAGGCTGGGGGTGGGGTGAACGTTGACTACGCCCATATCCCGGAATGTGTGCATCCTGAATCAGCAGCCCGTTTGCAACCCGCCCGGATTTCCTGCCCATTGAGGTCAGTGAAAAGCTAACAGGGCGGTCTATCAAATTGGCTGCCGAATGGCTATCAGTCCATTTCGCGCTTGTGGCAGAGACCAATTTCACCCTGGTTGCTAGAAATTATTTTTCTGTCCAGGAGGTCAAGTGAGTTGAGACCAGAATCTCCCCATAAATGGAACTCTTCTTCAACACATGGACTGTTTCAGCTCCGTGGAGAGTTGTGAATTAGGGAGAAAGTAAACAGTTGAAAGGAAAGAGAAAAGCTTTCCCCATGGAGCAAGTGTGAGAGTTCAAGTTGAGATCAGAGCTTACAATAAGACTAGGAATGTGAGCACCCAGAAGAAAGATGAAAAGTAGAGTGGTGGAACTTTTAAATGCCAGCCCTGAGTGGAAATACCTGTAGGCGGTGCAACTACTGGATTTACATGTTATTTTTGTTATATTTACCTGCTGGTTTGTATTTTGTTTTGATCAGTAAGCCTAAGAAAATCAAGGCAAGAGCAATCACCGCCACTCCGGCGAGAGCACCTGTGATGATTATTTTGCTCTTTGAATTCGTGGACGAAGCTGTGAAAACACCATCTCAATTAGAAAAGTAGCACAAAGTCCAACTAACTATCCACATGTAATACTAAACGTGTATAATATTCACATAAGTTCATTGTGACATTTGTAAAAGTTCATTTTATGTCTACTAATTTTACTTTCGTGAGATCACTCAAAAGCCATTCTTCCCACCCACACCCCCCTTCCCCCACCACCCACCCCGCCAGTAATGAAGCAGCCCATTAAAATTCGGTCCGATAAATGAACGGTAACATTCACATCACATAACTACCAAATAATGACCACCGAGAGCAACAGAAAGCCCATCTAGCTCCCCAGGGTCCAGCCTCAGTCAATGATTCGTGGATCATCACTGACCAGAAGCAGAAATGTACCCGCCCTAGGAACATTGTTTGACGAGCAGGACAGGGGCTGGGCACTCTGCGATAGGTGGCTCACTTCTTGATTTCTTAAAGCCTCACCAGTATGATAACGCTCAACTGCCGAGTGCGATGCAACACCCATCTTTAATTTGATTTGGTGCTGCTTCAACACACAACAAACGAGACTGCTTTTAGGTTATAACAGGTCGTCTGATCAATGCCCCTTGGAATCGAGATCCAACCCCTCCACCACTGGTGCACTGTGACAGGGCTGGAGTCGAAACGTTATGGGAACAGCATCACCCTCCAGTTTCGCCTCCAACGCACAAACCATTCTGATTGGACATACATCGCCCGTCTTCCATTTTCGCTGGGTCAATCATCTCGAATTCCAAGCCCATTATCTTGCACCACAATGAGTGCACCGTGCCCAGAAGGACTTCGATAAAGTCCCGCACAGGAGACCGGTCAAGAAGGTACGAGCCCATGGAATCCAGGGTGCCTTGGCACTTTGGATACAAAACTGGCTTAGTGGCAGAAGGCAGAGGGTGATGGTCGAAGGTTGTTTTTGTGACTGGAAGCCTGTGGCCAGTGGAGTACCACAGGGATCGGTGCTGGGTCCCTTGCTGTTTGTGGTCTACATTAATGACTTGGATATGAATGTAAAAGGTATGATCAGTAAGTTCGCTGATGATACAAAAATTGGTAGGGTGGTAAATAGCGAGGAGGATAGCCTCAGTCTGCAGGACGATATAGATGGGTTGGTCAGATGGGCGGAACAGTGGCAAATGGAATTTCACCCGGAAAAGTGCGAGGTGATGCACTTTGGAGGGACTAACAAGGCAAGGGAATACACAATGAATGGGAGGACCCTAGGCAAGACAGAGTGTCAGAGGGATCTTGGTGTACAAGTTCACAGATCCCTGAAGGCGGCGGAACAGGTAGATAAGGTGGTAAAGAAGGCATATGGGATACTTGCCTTTATTAGCCGAGGCATAGAATATAAGAGCAAGGAGGTTATGATGGAGCTGTATAAAACACTGGTTAGGCCACAGCTGGAGTACTGTGTGCAGTTCTGGTCGCCACACTACAGGAAGGATGTGATCGCTTTGGAGAGGGTGCAGAGGAGATTCACCAGGATGTTACCAGGGCTGGAGCGCTTCAGCTATGAAGAGAGACTGGGAAGATTGGGTTTGTTTTCCTTGGAGCAGAGGAGGCTGAGGGGGGACATGATTGAGGTGTACAAAATTATGAGGGGCACAGATAGGATGGATACTAAGGAGCTTTTTCCCTTCGTTGAGGGTTCTATAACAAGGGGACATAGATTCAAGGTAAAAGGCGGGAGGTTTAGAGGGGATTTGAGAAAGAACTTTTTCACCCAGAGGGTGGTTGGAGTCTGGAACTCACTGCCTGAAAGGGTTGTGGAGGCAGGAACCCTCACAACATTCAAGAAGCATTTGGATGAGCACTTGAAATGCCATAGCATACAAGGCTACGGACCAAATGCTGGAATATGGGATTAGAGTAGACAGGGCTGATGGCCGGCGCGGACACGATGGGCCGAAGGGCCTCTATCCGTGCTGTATAATTCTATGACTCTATGACTCTATGAAGTGGGTCAACGAGGAAGGCTGCAGTTTCTCAGAAAAAACAGGATTGGGCAATGAATGAGCCCGTGCCAGCATCCCCCACATCCCGAGAATTTTTAAAAAAATAATTAGAATGATTTAGGGAATAGTGGGATGCCTTTTTGGGAGGTGAGGTTGGGGCTTCAGGTTCTTTCTTAATGTTGATATTAAGATGGGATGAATGCCTTTCCTCATGTATAATTCTCTTGTGACTTTGCGATAAAGAGGTTAGCTTCAATGCTTTGGCCGTGTAGCTGTACATGGCGAGCAGACAAATCCCCCCGCATCCCCTCCCCGCACCCCCACCCCCAAAAGCCTTCAGCAATCAATCTCATTTTTTCTATGCAAGCACAGTCACTCGGGTTTACCACGTTTGAACCAGGAACAGCAACATTCTCAAAATGTTCAAAACGACTTTTACAGTGCACAACAGGAAATAAAAATCGTCCTTTACGCTTATCTCCGGGGTTTGCACCAATTTCGATGTCCGCCTCCTCAGATTTATACTGGATAGAACCAGAAATCATTGCTCCGTGTATCAGATGTTACCTCAAAAGTTCAGCACCATGAAAGGGTGAGAGAAGCAAATTGGTACTTTTTCTATCATCAAACTCTTCCCTTGGGGAGGTTAGTCGTAAATGACGAGTGGGTTTTATGGGCTCGTGCAACATATGCCATGAGGGGAAAGCCACACCCACCAGACACGCCTTTCTCACTGGATGTCAATAATTCAGAGCCAGAGCTCGGGTCTCCAGTTGCCAGGGCTGTGTGGAGCAGGGATCCAAACCTGCACTTTCTGACTCAGAAGTGGGAATGCTGCCACTGAGCCAAAAGCTGTCTCCAGACAGTTGGTGTCAATTCATTGATAGTTTAGAAGAAAACAGGACTAGTTCAGGTTTCTCTATGTCCTCCATTCCCTCCCCCAGTCTTATAACTGTCCATGTCTAAGTGGACTGGTCTATGGTAGAATCTCCCCATTTCCTGGCTGGTCCTTTTCTGCTCACTTTCTAAATAACATCAACTGGTGCAATTCGTCAAGTCAACACCCGTTGACTGCAAATCACCACAGCCGTTTCACTCAGCTGTCTCCAGGTGCATTTAGCTACAAGGCAGCAAGAAGCAAACAGGAAACCGTTTCATGAGAGAAAAGTTTCACCTGAAGTTGTTGTCGCTGGAGTCTTCACAGTCGGATTGACGTCATGTGAAAGTTCTACAGAAAATTAGAACAAATTAATAGGTGAAAAGGAATTTAATCAAAATAAGCAGCGGGGCTGAAAATTGACACAACACTGATGAAAGCTCCCTGTGTGTGAAATCCACCCAAATGATTGGCTATTGTCCTTCAGGGCGCGACCCGAGCTACACGTGACACCAGTCCCAAACTACGTGGTTAACTTTTACTGCCCACGAGGAAACTTGGAATGAAAAATAAATACTGTCTTAACAGTGCCGTCCGCATCGAAAGAACAAACTAAAAAAAATACACAATTGGAGTTTGGGAAGCTTTTTCAATAAAATCCTAATCCGTGTCGAATACAATTGAAAACGTGTTCAGGACTATATTAACTCCGCAAACACTTCAACATAAAACAGCGCATGGTAGCGTACGGGCAAGAAACACATTAATTAATATTCTTCGGTCCAATAATTTAAGGGCGGTGTTGATCTGTTGAAATAGCGCCACTTTTCAAAATAGTGTTCAAACATCAGTTAAAAATTTGGGCACGGTGACACCATATAATAAACAGGGCAGACTTGCCACCGTTCAACTTAACACAATAATATCCAGTTTTCAAACAGTGAGCTCCGCCATGTGTACACGGGGAAAGGGCTAGCTCTTAGCATGTCAGGTGCTTTCAGTCTGTAAATGGATCCTGTAGATATAGTCTCAGAGCCACCGTTACTTTACAGCAGGTCTTGGTTTCATGTTTCTATCATATCTGCACCAATGCGTGGGTCCGCCTGTCATGTGCTGCCCACTTAATGGAAGGATCCATTTTCCTGTGCACATTTCACTTCATCCCCAATTGCCCACCCCCCTCCCCTCACATACACCGAAACTGAATGGTTCCCAAAGTCTCATCATCTGATTCATTCGTTCAGTTACTACTCTTTGGACGGTCCGAGACTTTGGCTTAGTGGGTGAATTGCCACCTGTGAGTCAGAAGGTTGAATCCTGGGAGCGGATCTCAGGTTCGACATCCAGCGGGATACATGCTTCCGGTGGATGTGGGCGCCTCCCCCTCCCCCCACCCGCCACATCCTTGAGATTGTGGGTGCCCATCAGACCTTCCCTCCATACAGGAGTAATCACCCTGTTGGCTTGTATGAAGATAGCTACAGCCATGGATAGAGTGTTCACATCCTGGGAGGCACCACCGACCAGAAGCTTAAAGAGGAAACTGTGGGTACATGAAGGTACTGTAAGATGACCCACTCATCTCCTGACCTTTCAAAGGCTCTGCTCCCTCTTCAGTACTCAAGAAGGGAGGGCAATGGAATAATCATCAGTAAGCTGGATGTAAGGAACCAGAACAGCACCCGGGGAGCTCAACACCATGCAGGACATATGACTGTCGTATAAGGAGATATTGAGTCGATTCGGCCTGTATTCACTCGAGTTTAGAAGAATGAGAGGGGATTTCATTTAAACATATAAAATTCTGACAGGGCTAGAAAAACTAGATGCAGGAAGGATGTTTCCCCAGGCTGGGCGTCCAGAACGAGGGGTCACAGTCTCACGATAAGGGGTAGGACATTTAGGATAGAGATGAGGAAAAATTTCTTCACTCAGAGAGTGGTGAACCTTTGGAATTCTCTACCACAGAAGGCTGTGGAGACCAAGTCACTGAATATATTTAAGAAGGAGCTCGGTAGATTTCTAGACACAAAAGGCGTCAAGGGGTATGGGGAGAGAGTGGGAATATCGTATTGAGATAAAGGATCAGCCAAGATCATATTGAATAACGGAGCAGGCTCGATAAGCCGAATTGCCTCCTCCGGCTCCAATTTTCTATGTTTCTATGTTTCTATGACAGAGCAGTCCGCTGACACCACGTTCTAAACTTGAAACTGGGAGGATATTTATGGACATTGTGAATCATCCCTGGCAAATGGAAGTATTGTTTGAGATGTGTGCTAACCTGGTATCTCCAAGAGGCGGCTGTAACACCAAGACATTCCATCCTTCAACATTATCGTATACGTGTAGCGTCCCGCATCGCTGGGTTGAAATTTGTTGATGTGTAAACTCCTGAAGTCGAACTTGTGTCGTTTGTCTTGATGGATCAGCGTTCTGTTCCGTTTCCATTCGATTTTACCCCATCTCGAAGTTACACTGGTGTTTTTAATTCTCCAATCCAGGCTCTCAAAAAAGGACGGGTTGGAAATCTCACAGGTCAGGCTGACGGAGCCTCCTAGGGGAATTGGGCCGGCCGGGGTCACAGACACTGTGGAAAAAGGATAATCGGTTAAATTGATAAAAGCCATCGTAGTTTAAATCGCGGTCTTGAATTTCGATCGCGGCCGATTACGAGCAGGGGAAGATGCTGCACGCGCATCTTCACATCGTCCCAGTCATCACATTAAATTCGTGCTGGGACCTCATTAAAATAATTCAAGTACAACCAGCACTACATCCATTATTCATTGGCCTGTTTTAGGTTGGGACAAGGGATTCGAAATTGACTAAGTGACCGGAAACAGAGGGTAGTGATGAACGGTTGTTTTTTGGACTGGACGGAGGTGTGCAGTGGTGTTCACCCAGGAGTTGCTTGTAGGACTACTGCTTTTCTTGATATATATTAATAACTTGGACTTGTGTGTACAGGGCACAATTTCCAAATTTTGCAGATGACACAAAACTTGGAAGTGTAGTGAACAGTGAGGAGGATAGTGATAGACTTCAAGATGATATAGACAGACTGGTGGACACGTGGCAGATCAAATTTAACGCAGAAAAGTGCGAAGTTATACATTTTGGTCGGAAGAACGAGGAGAGGCAATATAAAAGAAACGGTACAATTCTAAATGGGGTGCAGGGACAGAGAGATCTGGGGGTATATGTGCACAAATGGTTGAAGGTGGCGGGGCAGGTTGAGAACTCAGTTTTTAAAAAATAGTATATGGGATCCTGGGCTTCATAAATAGAGACTTAGAGGACAAAGGCAAGGAAGATTATGATGTACCTGTACAAAACATTGGTTCGGGAACAACTGGAGTATTATGTCCAGTTCTGTGCAAGACATTTCAGGAAAGATGTGAAGGCCTTCGAGAGGGTGCAGGAGCGATTTTCCGGAATGATTCCAGGGATGCGGGATTTCAGTTAGGTGGATAGACTGAAGAAGCTGGGATTGTTCTCCTTGGAACAGAGACCGTTGCGAGGAGATTTGATAGAGGTATTCAAAATCATGAGGGGTCCAGAAGAAGAGATAGAGAGAAGCAATTTCCATTGGCGGAAGGGTCAAGAACCAGAGGACACAGATTTAAGGTGATTGGCAAAAGAACCAAAGGCAACATGAGTAAAAACATTTTTACACGGCGAGTGGTTAAGGTCTGGAATGCACGGCCCAACGGGGTGCTAGAGGCATATTAAATCGTGGCTTTCAAAATTGAATTGGACAAATACTTGAAGGGAAAAAAAATAGCAGGGATACGAGGAAGTGGCGGGATGTGGGACTCGCTGGATTGCCCTTGCCGAGATCCGGTACGGACTCAACGCATCGAATGACCTCCTTCTGTGCTGTATGATTCGATGAAATCGTATCTAAAGGCGTGCGCAGCAGCAAATCGACAATCCGGTGTGCTATGGCCTTGGACTACGGTCCAGGGTAAAAAGTGATCTGCTGTTCTTGCAGGAGTACGGGATCCCGCAGCTCAATAACTACCAGCAAATGTGACACTTATGGACGCAGGGGCAGTCGATCTAGTGGGGAGGCAACGATCGTCGTTCCTCAGGCCTGGGGATTCTGTTGCATGGAGGACAATTCACCATCACCAAGGTTAAGGAGGTGGTGGTGGGGGGGGGGGGGTGGGGTGGCGGAGCCATCTGTTTGTCACAGAAGTTCAGTACAAGAATGCCCCGCTCTGGCTGATCAATGTGTATGCCTTGACCGTGAGGAGCGAGCAGATAGAGGCCTTCCGGCATCTCCCGACGCTGCTGGCGACCTCCAGTCCGATCGTTCTCGCCGGAGACTTAAACTGCATCATCGATGCGGCTGGACGTTCCAGCAGAGACGGCGGAATACTGGCCGCCACTCCTGATGGAGGTGATGAAAGCCGCAAAGCTTTGCGATGTCTTCAGCAACCCTGCAGACGGAGCGCCGCAGAGATTCAACGAGTCCAGGCCAGACGGGACCATCCATAGCAGGATCGATCTCCTTTTTTGGGGTACGGTGGCATAGTGGTTATGTTACTGGACCAGTAATCTCGTGGCCTGGAATAATTATCCGGAGTCATGAGTTCAAATCCCACCTCGGCAGCTGGGGAATTTAAATTCAATTAATTAAATAAAATCTGGATTTAAATTACCAGTATCAGTAATGGTGGCCATGAAACGACCGGATTGTCGGAAAAATCCATCTGGTTCACTAATGTCCCTCAGGGAAGGAAACCTGCCGCCCTTACCCGGTCCGGCCGATATGTGACTCCAGACCCACAGCAATGTGGTTGATTCTTAATTGCCCTCTGAAATCGCTGACCAAGCCACTCAGTTGTAAAATCTCGCTAGAAAAAAAGTCATAATAAGAACAAAACTCGACGGATCACCCGGCATCGGACCACTCGGCACCGGACACGACAAAGGCAAACCAAGCCCAGTCGAACCTGCAAAGTCCTCCTCATTAACATCTGCGGATTTGTGCCAAAACTGGGAGAGCCGTCCCACAGCCATACTTTCAGCCAACGTCCCAGACTCTTCTATTACAATCCCTGAGTATGTCCCGCCCCACTGGTAGGACAGACGGACGAGAGGTGGCGGTACAGTGATAAACAGCTAGGGGGGAGTGGACCTGGAAGTCCTCAACATTGATTCTGGACCCCCTGAAATCTCATGGCATCAGGTCAAACATGGGCAAGGTAACCTAATGCTGATTACCACCTATCACCCTCCCTGAACTGATGAATCAGTCTTCCTCCATGTTGAACACCAATTGTTGGCAGCAAGGGCACAGTGGGGGGTCTTCAATGACAATCATGAAGCGTGGCTCGGTAGCACCGCTAATGACCCAGCTGGCCGAGTCCTGATGGACACAGCTGCCAGACTGGGCCTGACACAGTTGTTGAGCGAACCAATATGAGGGAACAACTTACTTGACCTCGTCCTAAACCACCTCGTCGGAAATGCATCTGTCCATGAGAGTATTGGTAGGAGTGACCACCGCACAGTTCTCGTGGACACGAAGTCCCATCTTCGCACTGAGGACACAATACAACGTTTTGTATGGCACTACCACCGTGCTAAATGGGACAGAATCAGAACAGATCTAGCAGCTCAAAACCGGGCAGCCACGATGTACTGTGGGCCACCAGCAGAAGCAGAATTGAATTCCAGCACAATCTGTAACCTAATGGCCCGGCATATTCCTCACTCTACCATTAACAACAAGTCAGGGGATCAACCCTGGTTCAATGAGGAGTGTAGAAGAGCATGTCAGGGGCAGCACCAGGCGTAACTAAAAATGAGGTGCCAACTTGGTGAAGTTCCAACTGAGGACGACATGCATGTTCAACAGCGGAAGCAACATGCGAAAGACGGAGTGAAGCGATTCCACAAGCAAAGTATCAGATCAAAGCTCGGCAGTCCTGACACATCCAGTCGTGAATGGTGGTGGACAATTAAACAACGAACGGAAAGAGGAGGCTCTGGAAACATTCCCATCCTCAATGATGGCAGAGTCCAGCACGTGAGTGCAAAAGACAAGGCTGAAGTGTTTGCAACCATCTTCAGCCAGAAGTGCCGAGTGGATGATCCATCTCGGCCTCCTCCTGCTATCCCCACCATCAGAGAAGCCAGTCTTCAGCCAATTCCATTCACTCCACGTGATGTCACGAAACGGTTAAGTCCACTGGATACAGCAAAGACTATGTGCCCCGACAACATTCCGGCTGTAATGCTGAAGACTTAGGCTCCAGAACTAGCGCTGCCTCGACCCAAGCTGTTCCAATACAGCTCCAATACTGGCATCTACCGACAAAGTGGAAAATTGCCCAGGTATGTCCTGTCCACATAAAGCAGGAGAAATCCAATCCGATAATTTTCCGCCCCATCAGTCTCCTCTCAGTCATCAGCAAAGGGATGGAAGTTGTCGTCGACAATGCTATCAAGCGGCACTTACTCACCAATAAACTGCTCACCGATGCTCAGTTTGGGTTCCGCCAGGATCACTCGGCTCCAGACCTCACAACAGCCTTGGTCCAAACATGGACAAAAGAGCTGAATTCCAGAGGTCAGCTGAAAATGACTGCCCTTGACACGAAGGCAGCTTTTGACCGAGTGTGGCACCAATGAGTCCGAGTAAAATTGAAGTTAATGGGAAAAATGGGGAAATCTCCCCAGTGGCTGGAGTCCTACCAAGCACAAACGAATATGGTCGTGGTTGTTGGAGACAAATCATCTCAGCCCCAGGGCATTGCTGCAGGAGTTCGTCAGGGCAATGTCCGAGGCCCAACCAACTTCAGCTGCTGCATCAATGACCTTCCATCCATCATAAGGTCAGAAATGGGAATGCTGCTGATGATTGCACAGTGTTCAGTTCCATTCGCAACCCCTCAGATAAGGGAGCAGTCCGAGTCCGAATGCAGCAAGACCTGGACAACATCCAGGTTTGAGCAGATAACTCGCAAGTAACATTCACGCCAGACCAGTGTCAGGCAATGACTATCTCCAACAAGAGAGAGTCTAACCACCTCCCCTTGAGATTCAACTTCATTACCATTACCGAATCCCCCACCATCAACATCCAGGGGTTCACCATTGACCAGAAGCTTAACTGGACCAGCCATATAAATACTGTGGCTACAAGAGCAGGTCCGAGGCTGGGTATTCTGCGGCGAGTCACTCATCTCCTGACTCCCTAAAGCCTTTCCCCCATCTGAAAGGCACAAGTCAGGTGTGCATTGGAATACTCTCCACTTGCTTGGATGAGTGCAGCTCCATCAACACTCAAGAAAGTCGACACCATCCCGGACAAAGCAGCCCACATGATTGGCAACACATCCACCACCCTAAACATTAACTCTTTTCACCACCGGCGCACAGTGGCTGCAGTGTGGACCATCCACAGGATGCACTGCAGCAACTCGCCAAGGCTTCTTCGACAGTACCTCCCAAACCCGCGACCTCTCCCACCTAGAACGACAAAAGCATCAGATACATGGGAACAACACCACCTGCACCATCCCCTCCAAGTCACACACTATCCCGACTTCGAAACAAATCGCCGTTCCTTCATCGTCGCTGGGTCAAAATCCTGGAACTCCCTTCCTAACTTCCCTGTGGGAGAACCTTCACCTACGGACTGCAGCTGTTCAAGAAGGCGGCTCACCACCACCTTCTCGAGGTCACTAGTATTAGGCAATGAATGCTGGCCTCGCCAGCGACGCCCACATCCCATGAACGAATAAAAAAAGATCTCTTTTTTGTGTCCCCAATGCTCAAGGTCAGATCCAGCGACGTCCAGCCGATGTTCCTCTCTGACCACTGCCTCCTACTGTCAATCGCAGCAGGACCAGAGTGCGGGCAGGGGATATGGAAGCTGATCAACAGACTGTTGATCCCTGAGAACATCGAGGAACTAAAGAGGGATTACACAGGTTGGAGGACCATGAAACCCCTCTTCAACTCCACTGTGCACTGGTGGAAAGCAATCAAGACCAACATCATAAGTTTCTTCATCCTCAAAGGTGTTCAGAAGGCGAGAAGGAGACAGAGAGAAGTGTCACAGGTCCAGAAAAGCATGCAGGATTTGGTCCATCTGCATTCGATTGGCCTCGATGAAGAGGAGGAATTCAGAGAGGCGATGGGCCAACAAGCCTCGCTCTTCACCTCTGAGGCCTCAAAGATCATCTTCTGGTCCAGAGTCGGCTCCATAGAGCAGGATGAGAAATGCTACTTCCAGAAACTGCACAGAGCGACCTCTGTGATCAGCAGCCTGAAGAAGGAAGTCGTCCCAGGCCGACATACTGAGGGTTAGCAAATCCTTTTATTCTGGGCTGTACGACGTCAAACCCACAGACAGCACGGCCTCCCAGTCCTCCCTGTCCTCCACCCTGGAAGTGTTAGAGGACAGTGAGTAGGAGAGCATGGATCAGCCATTGACCTTGGACGAGCTGACAAAGGCCGTCCGGCCCTTTGAGAAGACTAGAACTCCTGGAAGCGATGGCTTACCGGTCGAGTTGTACTCTCCTCTGTGGGACTGGATAGGCCCAGACATGATGGAACTGTACGGGAGTGTTACTTCTGGCAGGCAGAATGCCAGAGTCCATAACGAAAGGCATCATCACCCTGAACTACAATCGGAAGGGGGGTGGCGAGGAAATCAGAAATTGGTGACAAATTTCCTTGCTGAATGTCGACTACAAGATTCTTTCTTCGGCCATCATCAACAGGCTCAAGTCTGGTTTGGAGCGGGTGTTTCACCCGGATCAGATCTGTACTATACCCGGCAGGAAGATCTCTGATAGACTTGCGCTGTTCAGGGATATGATCACCTACGAGCAGGACAGAGGATGAAAAGCTGCCTCATCAGCCTTGACCAGGAGGCCTTTGACAGTATATCCCACACGAACATGCTGGCTGTGCTTTCCAAAATGGGTTTTGGGGGGCAATCTGCGATTGGACCCAGCTGCTCTACGCGGACATCCGTACTACAGTCCTAATCAACAGGTGAGAGTTGGGGAGCTTTCCGATCAGATCAGGAGTCAGGCAGGGGCTGTCCTCTCTCCACGATCTTGTTCGTTTGTTATGTCGAGCCGTTTGTCGCGTTCATCAGGAGGGACGCAGGCATCAGGGGGTGACGATCCCAGGCAGCGGAGGCTCTCTGGTGCAGGCCTCCCTGTACATGAATGATGTCACCATCTTCTGCTCTGACCAGCAGTCGGTCCACTCACTGATGGGCATCTGCGACTGATTCGAGCTATCCTCAAGGGGGCAGAGTGAACTGAAGTAAAAGCGAAGCCTTGTTCTTTGTCAAGTGGCAGGCCCGATCTTTTGTCCGCTTCAACGTCAGGTCCAACTACCTGAAGGTGCTAGAGATCTGGATTGTGGGGGCCCTGGCCTGCATGAAGAACTGGGAGGAGCCGATCTCCAAGGCCAAACAGAAGCTGGGTATGTGGAGGGGGTGCGATCCCTCTCCATAACCAGCAGGAGCCTCCTCATAAGGTGTGATGTACTCGCGGTGTTGCTGTACGTGGCCAGGGTTTAGTTCATTCCCCACAACTCTGCCATCACAGTCACCCAAGCTATCCTCTACTTTATCTGGAGGTCCAAGGTAGAATGCGTCCGCAGAGCCACCGTATACAAGCCCCCAGAACAACGGGGGAAGAGCGTCCACAATGCTGCACTGATCCTGATGATCACCTTTGTGTGTGGCTGCCTCAGGTTGTGTGGAGAGCCTCATTATGCAAACACCAAGTGTCACTACGTGCTGCGTTTCTACCTGTCCAACACATTAAGAAAGCTGGGTCTGGCCATCCTGGCCAGGAAGGCACAGGACATCCTCACCAGCTGGACTGGACCCCACCACCTGTCCCAGGTGGAGAAGTTCCTCAGGAGGAACACCTTTGACCACAAGGCCGCAAGACCGTTGTTAACACGAAACGTTACCAAAGAAGGCTGATGGACATCTGCCAGGAAATGCTGGGTGCACTGGGTAGCCTGCCAGCGACTGGTAAACAATTGGTCAGAGCATGAAGCAGTCCAGCTCTAAATTATCTCAAGGCTCCGCGCAGAGCATGGAGACAATTCTGTCCAACATCGATGCAGTGGTCAGCTCCATGAACACGACAGTGCTTCTCACCCTGATGGAAGTTCTATTGACAGATGTGACAGACTCCATGTCAGCTCACACTGACGCTATGAAGACCAGGCAGTTGCAATCCTGTCTCTGGGCGCTTGTGTTGACACGGACTTCCAAAGCATCGCAGCAGTCCTGCATTCTGTTCTCGCTCAGAGCTGGGACGCAAACCCTGTTGAGTTGTCTTCGTTCCATGGAAGAGGTACCTGTTGTCCCCTCTCAGGATGTCTGCACTGCCACCACCCCCTCCACCAGTTCCCTTGTTAGGGCCACACAGCCATTAGGGCCAGACTGCCCCAGCCCACGCCGAGATGCTGCAGTCTGTAGACGAGCCCTCATGACCCACAGCTGCTCGTAGTTGCCAACTACGGTCATCTAAAGACTTCTCAGTGGAATCTCAGCAATTTCTTATCAGCTGTAGAAACTGGGCAACGTGCTGTCGGAGCAAAGGAATCACTAAACGAGCACTGCAGATAGGTAATACGGGCATGCACAAGGGCGATTCTTAATTATTGCAGTTAACTATTAGATACAGATGAATTTGAGTTGTTAGTTTATTTTTTTTGTTCTGGATTTGGCGTTACTGTTTACATGTACAGTGATGTGAGGGCCAAGTCCTTGAGGATGGACTGAAGAAAGACAATTGGATGGTGCTACTAAGGCTGGTGGTAATCGGTGGCAGATGCAATTTAATGGGGAGAATATGAGGTGATGCAGTTGGTGAAGAGGAACAAAGAACAAGCGGAGGCAATCTATTGAAATTATAGGCTGTTGTATGACAGAGAGACCCAGGGACTGAAGACATTGGGGGTGAAGTCAATGAAAATGAAAATTTGGGCACTATGAAACAGACCCCCAATTCGCTACCGCCCATTTCACTTTTACGGCAGAGACCAATTTCACCCCTTAATTCCTTGAAAGTTCCAGGGCAGGTCGACAAAGTCGCAAGTCGAACAATGGCCCTGCGGTAGGTCTTACTAGAGGAGGGAGCGACCGAAAAAGAAGGAAGTCGAGTGGGGGCGTGGGGGGATCATGTGAGGATTGGAGGCCGTGGTCAAGGAGGCAATCAGTGGCCAGCAGCTGCCCAAGATTTTAACGTGGAGCCAGGAGGAGCAGGAGTGCAACTGCCAGCTCCATATTCCGGAATGTCTTCACTGGTGGCGGCTCCCAACATTCCCGTTAAGAAGCCGTGGTTAGGCTGCATGTGGACATGTTTTCCTGAATGCAGCTGGCTAAATTAAGGGAAACACAATTTGGTAAAGCGCATCAAACATATTTTAGGCTCCTTACTTGCATATCCAAATGTTTGTTTCAGGCTGGCGTCCTGTCGTCTCTTTTGATGTGTTTACCAATATGGAAGAATACACATTTCTGTCTCAGAATGTGCGCGCACGCCGCCCGCCAGTGTTACGCCTGCAAACCTGCAAATGGCCTCGCAATTGGGTTGCCACCAATTTGGGGTACGGGGGGCGAATGCACAATTTACGACCCCTGTCCCTGAATCCTGAGGATATCCAGATATTTCACTACTCATTTCAAAGTGAGTGTCAAGAGACCCACGCGGTGGTGAGGAATCGATGTTCGGGACCCTGCCAGCTTCTCAGTTGTCAGAAATCAAGGTCAGGAATCGGGCTGCAGGCCTGGGTCTTGTAACGGGACTTCGGTTACGAGGTCAGGATGGGGGCCTTTTGCGTTTGTGGTACTGGGGCCTGCATCAGTAGTCCGTATTGGGACTAGGGTAGGGGAAAGGGCACAGGATCGGAATCGAAATCTGTGTCAGGGGTACGTGGCCTGGGACGGATGTCGGAAGTCAAGGCTTGGTTCAGGGATCGGGGATTGAGGCCTGGTTCGAGGACCAGGCTGGGGGTCTCGTTGGGGTCAGGGTCTTGATCAAAGACCATGGGGACCACGGTCATGGGGATCACGGAGGTTGATGTTGGGGGCCTGAGATCATGCGGGTCGGGTCGAGAGTTCGCATCAGCGATTGTGGGGTCGTGGAGGGGAGGGGGTGGGTGGTTAGGAGATGCAATCAGGTCATTCAGGGTCGGGTCCTACAATAGTTATTGCTGTTTAGAGGCTATCTCAAGGACTGGTTTCCTTGAGTGTAGACTGGGCTGGCATTCGCTGCCTCAGGTCAAACCAATCTTACAGAAGGGAGCCTCAAACAGCTGTATGGCCCGTTATTTGCAAATGCAGGATTTCTAATTGGGTTCACAAAGAAAGATATGTAAATTGCTGAGTGTTTGCAATTAGCTGCACAAAAGGGTTTTTCGAGTGTTCCAATAACCTGCCCAGGAAAAAAAGTAACACTTCTTTCATGTTACGTTTGTCTGCATAACAAATAACCAAAATTCTTGAATTTAACGTAGCGGAGTTTAATGCATTATTGTTGCAAAGACGTAAAATGGGGAAACAGTTTGTATCAGAGACACTCTTACAGATATAACTATCCGATATAATTGTTTTAGAACTTACCGCTGATCACCCAGACGTCGGCTTGCATATCCTTTCTCGGTGGTTCACCATACAGATTGCACCGGTAATATCCGCCGTCTCTCATTGTCGCCGTGAACCAAAGAGAGTAATTACCCGTCTTAAAACCATCCGACTCAGCCAGTTTCACATCTGGATACTGCGGGGAACTGCACTGAGGGTTCTTTTGATCAATTGTGCAAAGTCTCATCCCAGTTTTTCCCCGGGCAGGTGAAAATATCCACTGAACCTTTGTAATCTGATCGGGAGATGGGTCGCAACAAGGCAGCAAAACTGGCCTGGACCCGTTGGTAATAACCAGTCTGGGACTATTTCCAATCTCATAGCAATGTTCATCCTGAGCGGTACCTGCACAGGAAGCAAAGTGTGAGATTAAACGGGACTGTACACGTCTGGATGAAGATCCGCCTTCACCCACAAACTCCCTTCCTGAGTCACCGAGTACATCCCTCTCCCTGGCCACTGTCTGAGGCTGAACCAAACCGTTGACAATCTCGGCGTCATGTTTGAATCTGAGCTGAGCTCCCGACCCCATATCCTCCCCATCGCCAAGGCCGCCTATATCCACCTCACGAACATTGCCCATCTCCGCCCCTCCCTCAGCTCATCTGCCGAAACCCTCATCCATGCTTTTTTTACCTCTAGACTCAACTATTCCAATGCTCTCCTGGCCGGCCTCTAACTTTCAAAATATTCAAACCTACTTCAGCCTATGTTATAGTAGAGGCGCTCAGCTCATTGATGTGACATTACTCTGTCCAATAGTTTAACGGAGTCGTTAATGCGCTAAAAACAAATGAAAAAGACTACAAACTTCAGTTAAGTGACTTGATGGATTAACGGCAAACAAACACGGTAAAAGTTTCTGAGTGGGCACAGAGTGAGCAACTTGAGAGGTTGGTAAGTGTGGGAGTTTTAAGGTTAATCGCTTTTGTAAGGGTTAATCTCTTTTAAAATCTAGTAGTAATTGCTGTTAGCTTTTAAGTAAGATCAACTGATTAAGTTACATTTTAAACTTTAAATTTTTAAGTTTTTGTCAGGCTTAAGTGGAGACAAACAATAAAGCTCTCCTACTGGAGGGCTGCTGTAGTTAGTTAATTAGTTAGCTAGTTTAAACTGTGTTCATGTAACAGTAGCAGAGCGGTGCTGACTCATCTGAGTCACAAACAGTATAATACAGGGTCATGTGAGTGCAGCGGGCACACAGTGATAAACATGAGAGTTTGGTAAGTGTAGGATTTCGATGAATTGGGGGTAGGAGGTGCTCCTTTGCTTTTCCTTGCTTTTCCTAACTTTTTCGGCAGAGCGGCGGCGGACCTGAGCAGCAGCAGGCCGAGAGAGGGGATAAATTGTTTGGTGAGCATTTGACTCGTTTACAAATCAAGTGTAACTTAATAAATGTAAGGTTTTATTAATAGTTGAAGGTTTACTAGCAGTTGTAAAGCTTATTGGGAGTAGTAGCGTTTATCAATTATAAATTTAATTAAGAAGAAGGATACATTAATTAACATATAATAAAGATGAGAGGGCAGGTGATGTGTAGCGACTGCGGAATGTGGGAGCTCCTGGACGCCAGTGTGATCCAGGGCAAACATGTTTGCCGTGACTGTCTGCGACTTGAGGAGCTTCAGCTCAGAGTCATTCAGCTTGAGGCGGAGCTGCAGACACTGCGACACATCAGGGAGGGGGATAAATAGATGGGCATTCGGTTCCAGGAGGCGGTCACACCCTTAAGGATAAGGTTGTCTAAATTGGTCAGTGGTCAGGGACAGGAGGGTGTGACTGCGAGCGAAGCAGATAAGGGGGTCGAGAAGATAGAAGTGGAGGAGCCTCAGCCTTTGCAATTGTTCAACAGGTTAGAGGTCCTTGCAGCCTGTATGGATGAAATCGGGGCTGCAGGGTGGATGAGAAAACTGAACGTGGCACCATGGTACAGGAAGCCATTCAAGCGGGGAGAGTAAGTACGAATGTAGTGGTAGTAGGGGACAGTACATCAGGGGGATAGCCCCAGTTCTCTGCAGCCGAGAACAAGAGTCCAGAAGGATGTCTCGCCTGCCCGGGGCCAGGGTTCGGGATACCTGCTCTGGGCTGGAGAGGAACTTGCAGTGGGAAGGGGAGGATCCAATTGTTGTGGTTCACGTAGGTACCAATGACACAGGTAGGACAAGGGAAGAGGTTATTCTTATGGAGTACGAGCAGCTAGGGGCTAAATTAAAAAGCAGAAACTCAAAGGTAATAATCTCTGGATTATTACCTGATCCAAGAGCAAATTGACATCGGGTCAATAAGATTAACAAGTTAAATGCGTGGCTCAAAGATTGGTGTGGGTGAAACGGGTTTCGATTTATGGGGCACCGGCATCAGTACTGGGGAAAGTGAGAGCTGTACGTTGGGAGTGGGTTCATCTGAACCGTGCTGGGGACAGCGTTCTGGTGAATCCTTTAACTAGGGCGGTAGAGAGGGCTTTAAACGAAACAAAGGGGGCAAAGGATCAAGTAAGGCAAGATGTGATAAATTAAAGAATGACAAGGCAAGAGAGCAAGGTAGCGATAAGGGAAATGATATTCAGAGAGTGGCAAGAAGGAATAGAGGATGCAAGCTGAAGAGCTTGCCAGCAGATAAGGCTAGAGGTTGAAAAATTAGTAAAAAGACAGCTCTAAAGGCTTTGTGTCTGAATGCGTGTAGCATTCATAACAAAATGGATATATTGACAGCTCAAATAGAGATTAATATGTATGATGTGATAGCCATTACAGACATGGCTGCAAGATAACTGAGGCTGGAACCTGAATATTCAAGGGTACTTGCCATTTCGGAAGGACAGGAAGCTAGGAAAAGGTGGAGGGGTAGCTCTATTAATGAAGGATGACATGAGTATAATAGAGAAAAATACCTTACTTCTAAAGGCCAAGATGTAGAATCAGTTTGGGTAGAGATAAGAAAGAGTAAAGGCAGGAAGTCATTTGTGGGAGTAGTTTATTGGCCCCCTAACAGTAATCACATTATAGGACAGGGTATATTGGAAGAAATAATGGGGACTTGTGAGAAAGGAACAGCGATACTCATGGGTGATTTTTATCTACATTTCGATTGGACGAATCTGATTGGCAAAGGTCGCCTGGAAGATGAGTTCGTAGAATTCTTTTGGGACAGTTTCTTAGAGCAGATCGTTCTCGAACCAAGCAGAGAGCAGGCTAGTCATAAGAACATAAGAACATAAGAAATTGGAGCAGGAGTAGGCCAATCGGCCCCTCGAGCCTGCTCCGCCATTCAATAAGATCATGGCTGATCTGATCCCAACCACAAATCTAAAGAACACAAGAAGTCGGAGCAGGACCCGGCCACATAGCCCCTGGGCCCTCTCCGCCACCCACAGGGCATTGACCGATCCGAACTCAGCTTCATGTCCAATTTCCTGCCCGCTCCCCATAACCCCTAATTCCCTTTACTTCTAGGAAACTGTCTATTTCTGTTTTAAATTTATCTAATGATGTAGCTTCCACAGCTTCCTGGGGCAGCAAATTCCACAGACCTACCACCCTCTGAGTGAAGAAGTTTCTCCTCATCTCAGTTTTGAAAGAGCAGCCCCTTATTCTAAGATTATGCCCCCTAGTTCTAGTTTCACCCATCTTTGGGAACATCCTTACTGCATCCACCCGATCAAGACCCTTCACAATCTTATATGTTTCAATAAGATCGCCTCTCATTCTTCTGAACTCCAATGAGTAGAGTCCCAATCTACTCAACCTCTCCTCATATGTCCGCCCCCTCATCCCCGGGATTAACCGAGTGAACCTTCTTTGTACTGCCTCGAGAGCAAGTATGTCTTTTCTTAAGTATGGAGACCAAAACTGTATGCAGTATTCCAGGTGCGGTCTCACCAATACCTTATATAACTGCAGCAATACCTCCCTGTTTTTATATTCTATCCCCCTAGCAATAAAAGCCAACATTCCGTTGGCTTTCTTGATCACCTGCTGCACCTGCATACCAACTTTTTGATTTTCTTGCACTAGGACCCCCAGATCCCTTTGTACTGCAGTACTTTCCAGTCTCTCGCCATTAAGAAAATAACTTGCTCTCTGATTTTTCCTGCCAAAGTGCATAACCTCACATTTTCCAATATTATATTGCATCTGCCAAATCTCCGCCCACTCACCCAGCCTGTCTATATCCCCTTGCAGGTTTTTTATGTCCTCCTCACTCTCTACTTTCCCTCCCATCTTTGTATCATCTGCAAATTTTGATATGTTGCACTCGGTCCCCTCCTCCAAATCGTTAATATAGATTGTAAAGAGTTGCGACCCAGCACCGACCCCTGTGGAACACCACTGGTTACTGGTTGCCAGTCCGAAAATGAACCATTTATCCCAACTCTCTGCTTCCTGTTTGATAACCAATCCTCCACCCATGCCAGAATATTACCCCCAATCCCGTGATTTTTTATCTTAAGTAATAATCTTTTATGTGGCACCTTGTCGAATGCCTTCTGGAAGTCTAAATACACTATGTCCACTGGTTCCCCTTTATCCACCCTATACGTTATATCCTCGAAGAACTCAAGCAAATTTGTCAGACATGACTTCCCCTTCATAAAGCCATGCTGACTTTGTCCTATTAAATTATGCTTATCTAAATGTTCCGTTACTGTCTCCTTAATAATAGACTCCAAAATTTTACCCACCACAGATGTTAAGCTAACTGGCCTATAATTTCCAGCCTTCTGCCTACTACCCTTTTTAAATAACGGTGTTGCATTAGAAGTTTTCCAATCTGCCGGGACCTCTCCTGAGTCCAGGGAATTTTGGAAAACTATCACCAAAGCATCCACAATCCCTACAGCCACTTCCCTCAAGACCCTAGGATGGAAGCCATCAGGTCCAGGGGATTTATCCGCCTTGAGTCCCATTATTTTACTGAGTACCATCTCTTGAGTGATTTTAATCGTATTTAGCTCCTCCCCCCCGAGAGTCCCCTGTTTGTCCAGTGTTGGGATATTCTTAGTGTCCTCTACTGTCCAGATCTGGTAATGTGTAATGAGGCAGGATTCATTCATGACCTCGGTGTAAAGGAGCCTCGAGGTAGCAGTGGTCACAATATGATTGAATTTCACATTCAGTTTGACGGAGAGAAGAGTAAGTCTAAGACGAGTGTTTTAATCTTAAATAAGGGCAATTATGAGGGAATGAAGGCACAGCTGGTTAAAGTGAACTGGGAAATTAGGTTAACGGATAGTTCAGTTGAGATGCAGTGGCAGACATTTAATGAGATATTTCATAACACTCAGCAAAGATACATTCAAGTCAGAAAGAAAGACTCTAGGGGAAGGACGTACCATCCGTGGCTAACTAATGAAGTTAAAGATATTATCAAATTTAAAGAAACAGCATGAATTCCGCGAAGATTAGTGGCAGGTCAGAAGATTGGTCAGAATGTAAAAATCAGCAAATGATGACGAAAAGAATAATAAGGAGGGGGAAATTCGAGTACGAGAGAAAGCTAGCTCGAAATATTAAAACAGATAGTCAGAGTTTCTATAGGTAATTAAAAAGGAAATGGATAAATAAATTGAGCTTTGGTCCTCCAGAGAGTGAGTCTGGGGAATTAATCATGGAGATCAAGGAAATCGCGGATGAATTGAACAGATATTTTGCATCCGTCTTCACTGTAGATGATACAAATAACATGCCAGAAATATGGTGAATCAAGTGGTGAAAGGGAGGGAGGAACTTCGATTTACATTTACAATCACCAGGAAAGGATTTTGAAAAATTATTGGAACTAAAAGCTGACAAGTCCTCAGTTCCTGATGGACTTCATCCTTGGATCATAAAATAAGTGGCTGCAGAGAAAATAGATGCATGAGGATTAATTTTCCAAAATTCCAAGATTCTGAAAGGATCCCATCAGACTGGAAAATAGCGAATGTAACTCCTCTATTCAAGTAAGCAGGTCGACAGAAAGCAGGATACGACAGGCCAGTTAGCTTAACATCTGTCATGGTGAAAATGCTAGAATCTATTACAAAGGAGGTTATAGCAGGGCTCTCAGAAAATCTAAATGCAATCAGGCAGAGTCAACACGGCTTTGTGAAAGGAAAATCGTGTTTGTCTAATTTATTAGAGTTCTTTGAGGAAATAACAAGCAACGTGGATGAAGGGAATCCTGTGGGTGTGGTGTACTTGGATTTCCAGAAGGCTTTTGACAAGGTGCCACATCAAAGGCTACTACACAAAATAAGAGCAAATAGTGTAGGGGGTAGCAGATTAGCATGGATAAAGGATTGGTTAGCTAACAGGAAACAGAGAGTAGGCATAAAAAGGTCATTTTCAGGTTGGCAAGATGTAACGAGTGGAGTGCCACAGAGATTAGTGATTCGGCCTCAACTATTTACAATCTATATCAATGGCTTGGATGAAGGGACTGAATGTACTGTTGCTAAATTTGCTGATGACGCAAAGGTAGGTAGGAAAACAAGTTGCGAAGAGGACATAGGGAGTCCGCAAAGATATATGGATAGGTTAAATGAGTGGGCAAAAATGTGACAGATGGAGAATAATGTGGAAAATGTGAACTTGTCCACTTTGGCAGGAGGAATAGAAAAGCAGTACATTATTTAAATAGAGAGAGATTGCAGAATTCTGAGGTACAGAGGGATGTGGGTGACCTAACATGAATCACAAAAAGTTAATATGCATGTACAGGAAGTGTTTAAGAAGGCAAATGGAATGTTGTCATTTATTGCATGGGGAACGGAATATAAATGTAGAGATGTTTTGCTACAGTTGTACAGGGCATTGGTGAGACCACATCTTGAAATCTGTGTGCAGTTTTGGTCTTCAAATTTAAGAAAGGACATAGTTGCTTTGGAGTCGGTCCAGAGAAGGTTCACTCGACTGATTCCTGGGATGAGGAGGTTATCTTATGAGGACAGGTTGGACAAGTTGGGCCTATGTACACTGGAGTTTAGAATAATGCAAGGTGATCTTATTGAATCATGTAAGACCCTGAGGGGATTAGAAGGGGTCGATGCTGAGAGGATTTTTCCCCTTGTGGGCCCGACGAAAACTGGGGGCTACATTGAATAATAAGGTTTCTTCCATTGAAGACAGAGATTACGACAATTTTTTTTTTCTGAAAGCGTCGTCAGTCTGTGGAACTCCCTTCCCCAGAGAGAGGTGGAGGCAGGGTTATTGAATATTTTAAGGCTGAGTTCGATAGATTCCTGATTAACAGGGGAGTCAAAGGTTATTGTAGGTAGATGGAAAAGAAGGGTTGAGGTCACTATCAGATCAGCCATGATCTTATCAAATGGCAGAGCAGGCTCGAGGGGCCGAATGGCCTCCTCCTGCTCCTAATTTGAATGTTCGTATATTCTACGTTAAACTTGAAACAATAATTTGCAGCTTTCAAATTGCTATGTGCAGCCCCATTCGAGGCGGTACCTCACATATGGCCTTTTATTGTTGCTATAATATATTTGGACCAATGCGAGGTCTCGTCGGTGAAGCGCTGTCATTTTAGTTGAAGAATCCAAATTCCAGGGGCAAATTTCAGCTTGTTTGTGCCGCCGCCTCCCCCACACTCCAGCATTGAGTGGATCTCAGTATCTCATTATCTGGTTCATCTCCTTAGACGTTGGACATTGAATCATCTGCTACACTGTGTGTTGCTATCAGATACTGACAGCTGTGTCCTGTGTGGTCAGAAAAAGCGGAACTTGGAGGCTGACAGTTTCTTGGTGTCTCTTCTCCGGCCTCGATCAAATCGATGTAAATAGGGAAATACTTTCAAACGTAAAGTGTGATGTGTTTGGATCATACTGGGATGGAAAGGACTGTATGTTTTAGTAAAACGGTCACGGTGTCAATTTCACAACAGAGGTCGGAACAAATAATTGATGGCCGCGCTATTCGATGTTAGTGAAAGCATTAACACGTCTTAGGAAATTCGCCTCTCCCCTATTTTACCACGATGGTATCGTATAATTAATGTGTTTTGTGTCATCCCATAGCGCGGTGCCACCCCACATGACAATGGCGGGTCTCGGCTCCGACCAGGAAGCACGAAGATTAGCTGAAAATATAACTTCCTGAAATCCACCTCGACGCCATCTTTTCCCTTTTCACTGAATATTACAGAGCCTCCCCACTCAGATCACATTGCAAAATGTGCTGCCTTGTCCAACGTAAAGTTTCCCTAGGCGGAAATAAATCTGCCTTTAGATTAAGTTACTGCTTCTTCATTGATGGTAAAGTTAGCGAATAAGGACACCGAGTGACTGCGAGATCGTGCAAATACTTTGCCTCTCGCTTTCATGAAGGGCGAGTTCTGCACAGCTCGACAGTCTGATCAGGGAAGTTACATTTGCACTCATCTGTCAGTTTAAAGGAGCATCGAGAGTAATTTTATAAATCGCATTCCGTGATCGCGAACAGAGTATGTACACACGCCACTTTGAACCTTTTTGATACCGTAACATGAATGAATATACGTCCATAGGAATATCAACTTAGGAGGCCATTCAGCCCCTCGAGCCAGTTCCGCCCTTCAATGAGATCATGGCTGATCTGCACCCTAACTCCATTGACCCGTCTTGGGAACCTATCCTTTAATACCCTTGGCTACAATAAATATATCGATGTCAGTTTTAAAATTATTACTTGAGCTAACATCTACTGCTATTTGGGGGAGAGAGTTCCACACTTCTACCACCCTTTGTGTGAAGAAATGTTTGCTAATTTCTTTCCTAACGGGCCTGGCTCTGATTTGAAGGATATTTTGCCTTGCCTTGGACTCCCGCACTAGAAGAAAACGTGTCCCTCTCTCCATCATATCATACACCTCTTCAAAAGTCTGAAAACCTCAATCAAATCACCTCTTGACTTTCTATATTCCAGGGAATACAAGCCTAGTTCATGTAATCTCACATTAGAGTTTAACCCTTGGAGCCCTGGTAACATTCTCGTGATTCTGCGCTGCACTGCTGCAAATGCCAATGTATCCTTTCTAAGGTGCGGTGTGCAGATCTGTACACGGTACTCCAGATGTGGTCAATAGGGACAGATGTATGCACAGAACTGGGAGAGGAGGAGAAGATGACTCTCACTGCACAAATGAAAAAAAATGTAGTTTGATTTTAAAACTTACCTGAATTTAGAAGTCCGAGTAGAAGGGAGACGCCGAGCATCAAACATGTCATACCTACTGGTAAAGAGTGTAAACTAAGTATGGGGAAATGACCTAGCGTGTCTCTTCGCAAAAGTAGATTAAGTTCTCGTTTCCGTTTCTTGGAACTATATGAAGCTCCATCACGTGATTATTGGTAAGCATTTCCTCAGTCACGAAACGGAATCCAGAGATAGTTCTTTCGACATCAGGGTGAAATTCGATTTCCGCGAAGGCCGCCAGTTATTGCGCCGTCCAAAATTCAGTTTCAATGAAGTCAATGACGCAACAATCACCTCACACCCTCAGCAGCACCACCATTGCCACGACCCCAACAACTTCTTGGGAGTCATCAGTGCGTAGGAGCTGAACTGGAGCGAGCGTAACAACACAGTGACTGCAAGAGCAGGGCAGAGGCTGAGGACTCTGCGACGAGTGACTCACCTCTTGACCCCTCATTTTCTCTCCGCTCTTTACAAAGCGCAAGTCAGGAGAGTCTTATGGAATCTCACGATTTGCCGGCATGGCTGCAGCCCCAACAGCGCTCATGAAGCTTAATATAATCAAGGAAAAAGAAGTTTGTTTGATCTGCGCTCCTGCCACTGGACTCAATAAGCCCTCCCTCTATCACCTACACACTGAGTACTATCAACTCAGTCAGTGCAGAATCACACCAAGCTCACCTGACCGCACCTCCTAACTCCACAGCCTCTACCACTAAGATGGACAAGTGCAGCAGGATGATGTGAACACTATCACCTATAAGCGACAGACCATCCTGACTTGGACATATGTCGCCGATCCTTTATCAGCGCTGGATCAAAGTCCTGGAATTCGCTACATAACACCATGGCGGGGGCACCATTAACACAAAAGCACCGGCGGTCCAAGGACTCCCACCGCCACCTTCTCAGGGCAACCGGGGTTGGGCAATAGAAATGGGTCCTTGCCCGAATCACCTCAATTTCACGAAGAAACTTTTAAAAACCTTTAAAATTGGGCAAGGTGCCCACTGCTGGTGATTTCTACCGACTTCGTTTTTAAATCCCTTTTCATTACTTTGACGATTTTGCTATTTACAGAGTTGCCAAAACAGCGCCACTGGAGGGAAAGCACTCGTCAGTTTTTGAATACCGTTGTCTTCACGATTCAACATCAGGAGGCTTTATCTGTTAACTTCAACTGTTTATCTTCTGCTTGGTGAGCCGCTTTGGTTACGGCCAGCCGGCAGTGGCAGCATATCTATCTCAGAGAAATATATCAGAATTCTTCTGTCTCTGTCTGCTTCCATATCTCAAGGAAGTGACGTGGAATAACCGCGCCAAAACTGAAACGCATTGTTAACTTTCATTTCATGGAAAGATCATGACAGATCTCTGTGGAACTTACCATTGGCGGTGTTGATATAAAAGGTTAGTTAATCAATTCTCTGCATTTTAAGGAGATGAAGCCCCTTGCACATAAATGAATTAATTACTATGATAATGTTGCATTGAAGGTAACGTCATGGAAAGGCGTTAAGGGCGGCAACACCAGTATGTAAATCGGTAATTTCAAAACTACAATGAAGGGCAAATGTTTCATAAGAGCAAAAGATTTTGGCACTTGAGCGACATATTAGAGGAGCTGAATGTTTGAGTTCACCTGACGTGGCGCCCATTCATCATATTCCAAAGGGCGCTATTGAGTAAATCATACAGGTAAGAAATTCATCTTGAAAGCAAAATAATATCAATTATAACATGCACATTACAAGCCAGGTAGGTCGGGGGCTAGAGGAGAGGAAAGGGGGCCAGAGGAATTTTGAAGAGAGATGGAGTGGGGAGGTGAGAGGAGGGGCGAGAGTGTCGGAAAGGTGGATAGGAGGGAAGAGAGAAGAGAGTCTGAGAGAAGGGGGAAGTGAGGAGGAGGGAGGGAAAGTTAGGCAAAATACTGCGATCAGAAAGAGGGAGAGGAGGCAGAGAGAAGTTTGGGAAGAAGCGGAGAGAATTGCAAGGGAGAGGTACAGCGCAGATGAGAGACAGAGAGCGGAGAAGGCGGGATGTAGAGAGAGAGTGGAGATCGAGGAGGAGATAAATTTGGGAATCAAGTAAGTGTAGGGGTGGAACGGGGAAGAGCAGAGAAGATGTGAGAATGGAGGTGTGGAGAAGTGGAGAGGGGAAAATGGATATGAGGGACACAATGGGGCACATGGGGAGAGGGGAAGAAGAGATCATCGAGCGGAATGTCGGAAGGTCGGAGATTATGTCAGAAACGGCCATGAAGTGCAGGAGGGCGGAAGAGGGAGCGGGGGTTGGATGCAAGGGAGGAATGGGTACGAGGCTTAGTAGAGTGCGAGGAGGAAGTGGAGAACCGTGGGAGCAGGGAAATCAGGGGTTTGGAGTTGGAAGGCGAGATCGTGGAGGAAGAGGCAAATTGAGGGCAAGTGAAAGTGGCCAGAGGTGGGGAAGTGTGATGCTTTTTAGCCATGGGGGAGAGGGGCGAGCGGCTGCATCTGCTGTCAGTGGACTGGAGGGTCAAGACTCATTGTAAGGTGGAATTCTTGAACTCAGATTGGAGGCAGCAGTGGGCAATCACCGTCACAGCGGGGTGTGGGAGTTTGCCTTGGATGATTTCCTTTTCTTTGATCAGTGGGTGTCACTATGCAAGCTTCGTCCTGGGCAGGTCGGTTGGTGAGTGATGGTTTGCTCGCTCAGTGGGGTTTGTTCTTGCACTGAATATCACTGAAACTGAGTTCAGTATTTCTTCACCCTCATCGCTCGTTTTGATTGAAGCCTGATCCTGTGAGGGGATGCTAGGATGGAGGGGTGGCGGTGTGCTGGGAGTAAATTTTGCATTTGTGGGTAGAAGAGGGATGTCTCATTTGATTTTTTGTATCTCATGAGAGAGGCTGGCGATTGTTCCTATTGCCTCGCACATCTGGAAAGGCTCACACAGACTGTTTTGAGATTGTGTACCTTTTCTCCGGTGAGATTGATTCCTGCTCTGCTTGTCACTTTAACGATAATTTTTATAGAGGATAATTTATGGCGACGCATGTCACGATTTAATTGTCATTAGTTATGACTCTGCACTATTAAGCCTCTGTGGCGGACTGTAATGTGAAGTGAGGTGACATCTCACGGTCGTCTACTTGTCACGTGACAGTAGCGTGCAGCGTCACCTGCTGTTGCCGCAGCATTGGAACGTGGAGACCCCATCGGTTTATCATATAATCGATTGTTGAAGAGCACATCCACAATAAATTACATCTCTTACTTGCAGTCTCTGTATTTTTGTGTAGTTGTCATTGCAAACATTAAAGCGACACATATTCCGATAGTTCAGGAGACACATCCTAAAAGCTGCATGATCTGTAACATTGGAAATTTGCGGCTGAGTTTGACGGACTGAAATTGGTTACAGTTTAAGTTCTGTAACACGTCTGGGATAAGATTTGCTCTGGCCACAACAGGCTGCAACATCCAACGTTTGTCGGTGAACATTTCCTCTGCTCCATATTCCCAGTGATATTCCAATGCTTCACTAAAAAAAGACAAAATAGGAAATCTTTAAGAACGTGACAAACAGAGACTGGATGAATTTTGAAACAGTAGGTTTATTTCATTTTTCCTTTCCGGCCCTCGCACATCAACCAATCCTCAGACTTATTCTCGCTCGAGGCAAACGCTGGAGGAGAGTTTCAGAATCGCCTGCAGGAGTACCTAGTCAGTCAAGTATCGAATTCAAGAGATTCCCGTCTAAATTGGCAAATTGTGTTCAATCACTTCTAAAAACTTTTCAAAAGTAAATAAAACCTGGCACTTCAACACTTCATCTTTGCTTTGCATTTTGCTCAGAAACATCAGCTTCAGAGGTAAGGAAATTACCGACACCAAATTCATATTTGGCTACAACGTGCAAAGAGGTGCAGCATCAGGAAACTCTATGAGGAACGATTTCGCTGCAAAGATTTTTGTTTTTTGTGGACATGTTGCCATAAGCATCAATGAGCTGTTGGGCGCTGAGTCTGGCGGCAACACAGAACAACGAAGGATGCACAGATTTTGTGCATCCTTCGTTGTTCTGTGTTGCCGCCAGACTCAGTGCCCTGTTCACGATTTCAGCGATACAGATCTGTTTGCGTCAAGACAATGATCACAGGAACCCCGCCACACTGATTACTATCGGCACAGTGGCGATCAAAATACAACAATCATCACCTTTACCCAGCATGCATTTGAAACTGTTCTCCGTAATATGAATGGCGATCTTTGAAAGATATGATACAAAACAGAATTGAGAATTTTGAAATCTAACACAAGGTTTGCTGGTGATCAATAGTTGGAGCACGAAGTAGCAAATCATAACTCACAATTTATTAAATTTATCGAAGTCGTTTTCCGAAGTTGCATGGTGGGATTTGAACTCACGACCTCCGTTTTACTGGTCTGGTACCATAAGCGCTGATATAGAGTGTCCTTTGGAACGCAATTTCCACAAGGAAGCCCATATAATTCAATACAAGGAGCAACACCCAGTGGAGAATTGAACACTCTCCGGGGTCTGGGTGAGTTGTCTTTGTCTCACATTTCCAACAAATATACGAGTACCTTATCTGAAATAAATAAAAGAGTTAGACGTGTAACGGTGAGAGGAGCAATATGTGCAGAATAAGTGGACACAGTGCAATGGCTATTTATGACAGAATACCAGGAGGAATTGATCTGAGTGGAAATTCGTAAAGTCGTTCAGATTAGGAAGGTAAGTAAACCTATCAATAAAATTTGGGGAGAGAGATAGCTGGATGGACAGATAGATAGATATATCGATTGATAGAGAGATAGATGGACAGGCAGATCGATATATAAATATATATAGATATATAGATAGATAGATCAATAGAGAGACAGATAGATAGATAGAGAGATAGATAAATACTTAGATAGAGAGATAGATAAATAGATAGATTAGCAGTGTGTGAATCATATCTCTGCAATTGGCTGTATACCGACTGTTCCTCTAAGTTCAAACCCTGTGAAAAGTTACAGCAAAAGGTGAGAATTCTTGATCACTCGATAATTCAGTTAAAACTAGGTTATGCTGGAAACAGTATGTCTGTTCTGTACACTTACCGTGTAAGTCGAGTTCACATCAGTCTAATCCTGGAACATAATGATAATACAGTTAAATTCAGGGGCATTCAGACATTGGAATCGACAGAATGGCGATACATACATGGAAAGAGGCGTGTCTAAATGTGCTCAATGAACAATGATCTCAAAACTACAGAACTAAACACTTGCAGCAGCTCTGTAGACGAGAACAACAGACAGAATCAATTCATCTTCTGCAAGGAATTACTGAGGAACGATGCAAAACGATGCAATTGATGTACGGCCATATCGATCAGAGATAACTGTCTGAAATAACAGCGAGGGAAGGCTTCGCCGCGTTTTATGCTGTTGGATTGTTATTTTAAATAAGAAGTGAAATCGTTTATGTTAAATGAGCTATGAGTTGGTGAACTATTGCTTTAAACAGTAATTCGACCGTGGGTTTGTGGTTAAGGAATCGGTTTTGTTCTTAAACCTTTTGAAGCTGACGATTCAGTTTGTCAACATTTAAAGGGACACCTTTCAAAGAGGAGCGCGGATTGACAAATTATCAATACAGGATTGGATTTACCTGCTCAGTATTCTTCCTTTGAAGAGGAACGTTGATGTAGGCTCCCTCTGAAAGCATAAAGTAGTAGGCTTCAATCATTGCAAATTCACGTTTGCTGTTCTGCCTGATAAATGCTGGAAATTCACTGATGTAAACCAGCTCATCAATTCTGAAGAAGCGTATAAAACTCTCTGCCCTTTCTCTCTACAGACACTCATAGACTGGGTGTGTATCTCCAGCATTCCCTACTTTATCCCAGAATAGAGTCTGTGCCTCTATGAAACGAGTCTGCAAAGTGGCGCTGATGACTGATAATGCCTGCCATAATTACATCTGACTCTACCGTCCCACTGAGACTCAAGTATCAGATGTTTAATTGTAGGGGGTAGGGTGGAGTTCTAAAGATATGTGCTGAAAATAGGCGTCAGCCTTGGTTCTATGCTAGCACTCTCACCCCTGACCCATAAGGTTGTGGGTTCGAGTCCCACTACAAAGACCTGAACATGTAATCTGGGCTGACACTTCAGTGTAGTACTGAGGGAGAACTGCACTGACGGAGATACATTGTTTCGCATGAGACGTTAAACCGAGGCCCTGTCTGCCCTCTCAGGTTAACGTCAAAGATTCCACTGCACGATTCAAATAAGAGCAGGCTCGTTATTCACTGCTGTCAATATAGACGTAACATTTATCACCAATGCGCATCACACTGAGATTGTGAAGCCCAGATTGACCAATAACCGCTGGGAAGAAGGCAACGAAGACATCTCACTATAAAAAATGGATGGAGTATTCCTGACCTCTGTTGCAAACATTTGTTGTGATTTTCTTTTTCTTGTTATATACGTACTCCACGTCAATCAATCTAAATTTAATATTCATATAATGTCCTTCATTAGAAGTTCCGATTAGAAGGGAAAGTAAAATTATGAAGAAGATTTAGATAGATAGATAGATCGAGATTGACAGATGGAGAGGCAGATAGATAGAGAGATAGAGCTAGAGATAGATCGATAGATTGATAGATAGATCAACAGATAGATCGACAGATAAATATAGATGGATAGAGAAAAGTAGAGAGATTGTCAGCGAGAGTGTGAAGAATGATTGAAAGAGAGGGATAGAGACTGTACACTAGAATTGTGAAAACAATGTATTCAGATAAAAGCTTTTTCTTGCACTTTGTCCAAGAGAAACTTAGACGATGAGTCACCGCAGTGGCTTTCATTACGCCTCCCTCTCGATTGACAAATTAGCAGAGATTTGGAGATGGGGGTAATGATAACTTTTGACGACTATGTAAAATGGGCGTTAGCCAATTAAACGTCCGTTATGAGCCACGCCCGATTTTACTTTGTGTTCAAGTTAATGGAAGGAAAAATCTAGCTTGGAACATGATTTAAACCAAGGGGCAACAGTAAATAAGTAAATTTATAAAGAATAATCAGAGTAATTAATTTGATCTAAGGGGCTAAAATTAACTAAATAGAGGATACCAAGGTTAAAAGGATTAGGATTGCATTAAATAAAAATCTGATATCCATAAATAATAAATAGGAGTTAAGGGGATTCCAAAATAAAGAAGTTAATAAACAAAAATAATTCGTTACAAATTAATCTGAAATCAAGCTAAATCCATCGATTGGTCCTGGCGAAACCCAAACTGAGCATCAGTGAGCAGGTTATTGGTGAGTAAGTGCCGCTTGAAAGCACTGTCGACGACACCTTCCATCATTTTACTGATGAATGACAGTAGACTGATTGGACAGTAATTGGCCGGATTGGATTGTGAGTAATATCAAGGAAATTACGTTTTCTGTCATTTTCACGTTGAAAATAACTTTGAGACGAATTTCATAATTCATGTTACGCCTTCGCCAATACCGAGCAGAATATAACCATAGACCACTTTGAACTATAGCTACCGTTTTAAGACCGCATCACCGAATAATTAGATCGATAGGGATAGATATATCCACACAAGCGGGAGGGAGAGAGACTATGGTTGTCGCTGTATCAATGAAAAACATGTAAATTTGCTCTGAAAACATACCTGAATTTAGAAAGCAGAGTAGAATGGCGATGCCGAGGATGAAACACGTCATACTTGCTGCTGTTCAGTGTGTACTAAACATAGAGTGAGATGGTCCAGCGTGTCAGCTGACAATGCAAGAGGAAGATGTGGTTTTCGTTCCTTCAAAATATCAGACTTGGTCACGTGATTATTGGGTAGAATTTCGTGTCAGTTTAACGGATTTTAAACTCCATGTAAATGAAACGAGCCAAAGCCTATGATACAGCAGCACTCTAAAGAATGTCACAGCAAGGCGGTAAGCGTGGCTACGCAAATTTTTCAAACAGTATTTTCGAATTAATAATGAAGGACTAAAGTTTCAATAGGATAAAAGGTTTTGCCAATTGCCCGACATACTGGAGGAGTTGAATGTCTGCGGTCAACTGATGTGGCGGCCAATCAGCACATTACTCAGCGTGCTACTGAGAACAGCATACATGCCATAAACTCATTTACAAAGCAAAATAACATGAGGTATCATATCAACATTCCAACATTGGTAGATGAGGGGTGAGGGGTAGAGGAGAGGAGAGGGGAGGTCAGGACAGGAGAGGAGAGGAGAGCAGAGCAGAGTAGAGGAGAGGCGAGGAGAGCAGAGGAGAGGCGAGGAGGCCAGAGAAGAGGCGAGGAGTGCAGAGGGGAGGTGAGGAGAGCAGAGGGGAGGAGAGGGGAGGTGAGCATGGAGGGGAGAGGCGATAGTGCCAAGGCTTCGCTGACATAACCAACATAGGATCTCTTGAAGAACACATTTACAAGATCCCTACACGTACAGAATTGATAAATTCTTATTTTTTTTTTTGGTTTTAGATAAGATCAGGAAACTGAACACCCAGATGAAAGTTGGAAAGTGGAGAGGAGAACTTGTAAATGCCAGCACTGAGTTGAAATACCTGTAGGCTATGTAACTATTGTATTTTTCCTCAGCTCCAGCCAGGGAAAACAACCTCTTAGTAACTACCCTGTCAAACCCTCTAAGAATTTTATATGTTTCAGTGAGAACTCCTCTCATTCTTCTAAACGCCAGAGAATATAAGCCCCTTTTACTCTATCTCTCCTCATAGGACAATCCTCTCATCCCAGGAATCAATCAAATGAACATACGTTGCACTGCCTCGAAGGAAAGTATATCCTTCGTTAGGCGAGGAGGCCAAAACTGTACACAGTACTCCAGGTGTGGTCTTACAAGAGCTCTATATAATTGCAACAAGACTTCCTTACTCTTATACTCCAACCCCATTACAATAAAGGCTAACGTACCATTTGCCTTTCTAATTGCCTGCTGTTAACTTTCTGTGATTAGTATGCAAGGACATCCAAATCCCTCTGAGTACCAACATTTATTAGTCTCTCACCTTTTAAAAAATTCTGCTTTTCCATTCTTCCTACCAAATTGAATAACCTCACATTTCCCCACATTATACTCTATCTGCCACCTTCTCGCCCACTCACTTAACCTGTCTATATCTCTTTGTGTCCTCCTCACAGATTAATTTCCCACCTAGCTTATATCATCAACAAACTTGGATACATTACATTCCGTCCCCTCATCTAAGTCATTAATATAGATTGTAAATAGCTGAGGTCCAAACACGGTCAACCCAAAAATAACCCGTTTATTTATACTTTCTGTTTTCTGCTCGTTAACCAATCCTCAATCGATGATAATATATTACCCCCAACCCCTGAGCCCTTATCTTGTGCAACAACCTCTTGTGTGGCACCTTATCGAATGACTTTTGAAAATTCAAATATGTACTATATCCACTGGTTCCCCTTTATCTACCCTGCTGGTTACATCCGAAGAAAACTCTAATAAATTTGTCAAACATGATTTCCCTTTCATAAAACCGTGTTGCCTAATCATATTATTATTTTCTCAGTGTCCTGTTAGCATTGCCGTAAAATGGATCCAAACATTTTCGCTGCAACTGATGTCAGGCTAACTGACCTTTTGTTCCTTGTTTTCTCTCTCCCTCCTTTCTTGAATAGCGGGGTTACATTTGCCACATTCCAAAGAGCTGGGACCGTTCCAGAATCTTGGGAATTCTGCAAGATCAAAACGAATGCATCCACTATCTCCGCAGCCACCACTTTTAAAACCTTAGGATGTAGGCCATCAGGTTCAGGGGATTTGTCGGCTTTTCGTCCCATTAATTTCTACCGTACTTTTCCTTTACTAATATAAATTACTTTAAGTTCCTGAGTACCATTAGATGCTTGGTTTCTTTTTTTTTCATTCGTTCATGGGATGTGGGCGTCGCTGGCGAGGCCGGCATTTATTGCCCATCCCTCATTGCCCTTGAGAAGGTGATGGTGAGCCGCCTTCTTGAACCACTGCAGTCCGTCTGATGACGGTTCTCCCACACTGCTGTTAGGAAGTGAGTTCCAGGATTTTGACCCAGCGATGATGAAGGAACGGCGATATATTTCCAAGTCGGGTTGCTGTGTGACTTGGAGGGGTATGTGCAGGTGGTGTTGTTTCCATGTGCCTGCTGCCCTTCTCCTTCTAGGTGGTCGAGGTCGCGGGTTTGGGAGGTGCTGTCGAAGAAGCCTTGGCGAGTTGCTGCAGTGCATCCTGTAGCTGGAACACACTGCAGCCACTGTGCGCCGGTGGTGAAGGGAATTAATGTGTACGGTGTTGGATGGGGTGCCAATCAAGCGGGCTGCTTTGTCCTGGATGGTGTCGAGCTTCTTGAGTGTTGTTTGAGTTGCACTCATCCAAGCAAGTGGAGAGTATTCCATCACACTCCTGACTTGTGCCTTGCAGATGGTGGAAATAATTTGGTTGAGTGAGGAGATGAGTCATTCGCCGCAGAATAAACAGCCTCCGACATGATCATTTAGCCACAGTATTTATATGGCTGGTTCAGTTACGTTTCTGGTCAATGATGACGCCCAGGATGGTAATGGTGGGGGATTCGGCGATGGCAATGCCGTTGAATGTCAAGGGGAGGTGTTTAGACTTTCTCTTGTTGGAGATGGTCATTGCCTGGCACTTGTCTGGCGCGAATGTTACTTGCCACTTATGAGCCTAAGCCTGGATTTTGTCCAGGTGCTGCTGCATGCGGGGTCGGACTGCTTCATTATTTGAGGGGTTGCGAATGGAACTGAACACTGCGCAATCATCAGCGAACATTCACATTTCTGACCTTATGATGGAGCGAAGGTTATTGATGAAGCAGCTGAAGATGGTTGGGCACAGGACACCACCCTGAGGAACTCGTGCAGCAATGCCCTGGGGCTGAGATGATTGGCCTCCAACAACCACTACCATCTTCCTTTGTGCTAGGTATGACTCCAGCCACTGAAGAGTTTTCCCCCTGATTCCAATTGACTTCAATTTTACGAGGGCTCCTTGGTGCCACACTCGGTGAAATGCTGCCTTGACGTCGAGGGCAGTCACTCTCACCTCACCTCTGGAATTTAGCTCTTTTGTCCATGTTTGGACCAAAGTTTTAATGAAGTCTGGAGCCGAGTGGTCCTGGCGGAACCCAAACTGAGCATCGGTGAGCAGGTTATTGGTGAGTAAGTGCCGCTTGATAGCACTGACGACGACACCTTCCATCACTTTGTTGACGATTGAGACTAGGCCGATGGGGCGGTAATTGGCTGGATTGGATTTGTCCTGCTTTTTGTGGACAGGACATACCTGGGCAATTTTCCACATTGTCGGGTAGATGCCAGTGTTGTAGCTGTACTGGAACAGCTTGGCGAGAGGCGCAGCTATTTCAGAAGCTCAAGTCTTCAGCAATACAGCTGGGCTGTTTTCGGGGCCCATAGCCTTTGCTGTATCCAGTGCACTCAGCCGTTTCTTGATATTACCTGGAGTGAATCGAATTGGCTGAAGACTGGCTTCTGTGATGGTGGGGATATCGGGAGGAGGCCGAGATGGATCATCCACTCGGCACTTCTGGCTGAAGATGGTTGCAAACGCTTCAGCCTTGTCTTTTGCACTCACGTGCTGGACTCCGCCATCATTGAGGATGGGGATGTTTGCACAGCCTCCTCCTCCCGTTAATGGTTTAATTGTCCACCACCATTCACGACTGGATGTGGCAGCTCTGCAGAGCTTTGATGTGATCCGTTGGTTGTGGAATCGCTTAGCTCTGTCTTTAGCATGTTGCTTCCGCTATGTAGCATGCATGTAGTCCTGAGATGTCGCTTCATCAAGTTGGCACATCATTTTTAGGTACGCCTGGTGCTGCTCCTGGCATGCTCTTCTACACTCCACATTGTACCATGGTTGAACACCTGGCTTGTTGGTTATGGTAGAGTGAGGAATATGCCGGGCCATGAGGTTACAGATTATGCTGGAATACAATTCTGCTGCTGCTGATGGCCCACAGAGCCTCATGAATGCCCAGTTTTGAGCTGCTAGATCTGTTCTGAATCTATCCCATTTAGCACGGTGGTAGTGCCTCACAACACGTTGGATGGTGCCCTCAGAGCGAAGACGGGACTTCATCTCCACGAGAACTGTGCGGTGGTCACTCCTACCAATAATGTCATGGACAGATGCATTTCCGACAGGTAGATTAGTGACGACGAGTGGTGCTCAACATGGAAGAGGACTGATTCATCAGCTGAGGGAGGACGGTCGGTGGTAATCAGCAGGAGTTTTCCTTCCCCATATTTGACCTGATGCCATGAGATTTCATGGGGTCAAGACTCAATGTTGAGGACTCCCAGGGCCACTGCCTCCTGACTGTATATCTCTGTACCTCCACCTCTAGTCGATCTCTCCTGCCGGTGGGACAGGACATACCCAGGGATGGTGATGGAAGAGTCTGGGACGTTGGCTGAAAAGTATGATTCTGTGAGTATGGATATTACTTGACTCGTCTGTGGGACAGCTCTCCCAATTTTGGCACAAGTTCCCAGATGTTAGTGAGGAGGACTTTGCATAGTCGACTGGGCTTGGTTTGCCGTTGTCGTGTCCGGTGCCTCGTGTTCTGATACCGGATGGTCTGTCCGGTACTATTACTTATTGTGACGTTTTTTTAAGCGAGATTTTACAAATGAATGGCTTGCTGGGCCATTTCAGAGGGCAATTAAGAATCAACCACATTGCTGTGGGTCTGGAGTCACATTTAGGCCAGACCGGGTAAGGATGGCAGTTTTCAGTCCCCTAAAGAACATTCGTGAACCAGATGGGTTTTTACGACAATCCGGTAGTTTTTTGACCACCATTACTGATACTATTATTTTAATTCCAGATTTTTTTTATTTAATTAATTGAATTTAATTTCCACAGCTGCTGTGGTGGGATTTGAATTCATGACTCCGGATTATTAGTCCAGGCCTCTGGATTACGAGTCCAGAAACATAACCACTATGCTTCCGTACCGCAACTATTTCCAGTAGGTTTCTTGTGTTTTCTACTGTGAAGACAGATTTGAAATATTTGTTTAACGTCTCTGCCATTTCCTTATTCCCCATTATAATTACTCCTGCCTCTGCCTCTAAGGGTCCAACGTTTACTTTCGCTAATCTTTTCCTTTTTACATACTTGCAGAAGCTCTTACAATCTGTTTTTATATTTCTTGCTAGTTTATTCTCAGATTGAATTTTCTCCCTCTTTATCAATTTGATTGAGTTCCTCCGACCACTTCCTCATGTCCCTCGCCACCCTCACCCATTATATCCTTCCATCTCCGCCTCGGCCCCACGCTCCCGAATTTCCTGCTTAAGCCTCTCCGCCTGTGCAGCCCGCTCCTCCTCTAAGACCCTCCTTAAAATCCTGTTCTTGTCCAAGCTTTTTGGTCATCCCCTCCTGATAATTCTTATTTTGGCTCAGCATGCATTTATTTCTGAGTACGTCTTTGTAATGCGGGTTTGGATATTTTCCGACATTCATGGAAGTTGATGTTGCTGTTGTGTTTCTGTTATTTATAAGTAAGTACATAATTAAGTTCAGAAAAAGTTCAGAGATTCAAAGTTTACATTGAACATGTTGTACAAAGGTTGTTGCCGCATCGACTTCCATGTTTTCCCAACAAAGGGGTTTTGTCACGGTTGTGAATATAGGAACATAGGAACAGGAGTCGGCCATTCAGCCTCTCTAGCCTGTTCCACCATTCCACTGATCTGCACTTCAAATCCACTTATCCGCCTTTGCTTCATTTCCCCTGATACCCTTGCCGAACAAAAATCTAACGATTGCAGTCTTGGACATTTCAATTGACCCAGCATCTACAGCTTTTGAGGCAGAGAGTTATACATTTCCACTAGCCTTTGCAGGAAAAAATGCTTCCTGAATTCATTCGTAAATGGTCGAGCTCTAATTATTCCTCTTTGTTCTACTTTACAGACCACAGCAAACGGCTTCTCTTTATCTAATCTATCCAATCCCTTTATCATTTTAAATACCTCGAGTAGTTAACCGCACTTCCTGCTTTTTAGAATCTGAAAGAACTGCCCTTAACTGCACCTGGAAGCTAAAGTGAAGACAGAGGGGCATCGCCATGATCGATACGAGCAACAGACTATCAGTGGGGGCTACGGGTTTCACAAAGAGGCAGAGCAAATCCTAATTTAGTAATTCAGCCTTAAGGCAAGTTGTCCAAATTGAGACTACACTGGTCACACAAAAGTAAGAAATTGTTTTCGCAGTAATATAATGCATGAGCGAAATCATTTTATTTGAATATTTATTCTTAATGTTGGTTATAAATGTTATTTTAGCAGTTAACTTCTCACTGAAGCAAAATGCAAAGCAAATTCACAGTATTTTTAGATCCCTTTGATGATGCCACCGCTTCCCCTTTGCTCTCTATGTGTATTTTACTGATTGCTCTTGTTTAATCCTGTCTGTCCTCAGCCGTTTCTCATTGCTATGTTTTCATTCCTACATACCCAACCACTTCAGTCCCAATTAGTTGCTCTTTTCTGAGTGCTTATGAGGGGTTGATCCCGAAAAGTAAGTGAATTAAACGTTTGAAAAGTCACACAACATCTTCAGTGGGTTTCCAACTCATCTGGCGTTGAGCAGACTCATCCCTCGAGCAGAGTGTTCTGCTTTTAAGGATAATTTGAACATGAAACACGCCCATCTGCAGAAGTCCCACCAACCACTATACAAAAGGACAACATCGTGGATCAACTCAGAAAGCAGAGCATCAATGCAAAAGAGTGAGAGATGCCTTGTTGGGTTTCCACGTATTCTGTATGCTCCCTGGTGCAGCGGTCTCTGCAGTTGTTTGAAAAAACAAACAAACAGCTGGGCAGCTGTTTCGAATCTTCTAAATTATGGATGGTAGTGGACGAATTTTCACTGCAATGTTTATTACGCGTCACAATTTCAGTCAGCTTCTTCTGTGTCGAGTGCAGCGCAAACTCAAATTCCGCTTCCCATCCTCTTAGAATTTGGACAATAGGTCTATCTAATAGACGACCAGGGAAGTCAATTCCCAAACAGACTCCAATACTAGGAGTTGTGTTTTAGACAGTGCAGGTATCTAAATGACGTTATGACAAATTTCTCAAAGTACGAAATTTAAGAGTGATTTTCCTCCTCATCGCGAACGGCGTAAGAACTTGGGGGTTGGTAGTGCATATTGTCATTCTAAATTAGGGTATAAACAACGCACGATATTCAATCCACTGCAATCATCCAGCAGCCTGAGCCTAGTTTTGCGAGAAGGAATTCAGTCTTTCCGGACTGTTAATCTGTTTAGTGACGATGTAAATGAACTGGGCAATGGCTGCTCGCCCTATTGAGAATTTAAATGCTGCTTCTACTGTGGTTTGGGGAACGACGTTTCCCATCCCAACAAACTGTTTTGTGGCTCGAGCACCGATCAAAAGCAGGCGTGCAATACCGGACCAGAACCGTCGGAAAATACAAAGGATTCTTCACTTTTCCCATCGTCGATGATTCATGTAGAGGAGTCAATAAACATCTGTGCATTCCCAGGCGCCATTCATCGTTTATCACCATGCAATAGAACATTGATTGCTCATTTTGAAATGCATCTAAGAGGGTTGTTGATTACATCTGTGATGTGATAGGGAAGTAATGGAACTTTCCTTTATTAGCCGAGGCATAGAATATCAGAGCAGGAAGGTTATGCTGGAACTGTATAGAACATTATTTAGGCACAGCTTGAGTACTGCGTACAGTTCTGGTCACCACATTACAAGACAGATGTGATTGCACCAGAGAGGGTACAAAGGAGATTTACGAGGATGTGGCCATGGCTGGTGAATTTTTGCTTTTGGGAAAGATTGGATAGGCTGGGGTTGTTTTCTTTCGAAGAAAGGAGGCTGAGGGGAGATTTAATTGAGGTATATAAAATTATGAGGGGACTAGATAGAGTGGATACGAAGAGGCTGTTTCCTTGAGCGCAGAGGTCAATAACCAGGGGGTATAGATTTAAAGTCATTGGTAGAAGGATTAGAGGGGAGCTGTGGACATTTTTTTTTCATCCAGAGGGTGGTGGCGTTCTGTAACTCACTGCCTGAAAGGGTGGTAGAGGCAGAAACCCTCATCACTTTTAAAACGTACCTGGATGTGCACTTGGAGTTCCGAAACCTACAGGACTACGGGCCAAGTGCTGGAAAGTGGGATTAGGCTGGGTGGCTAATTTATGGCCGGCGTGGGCATGTTGGGTCGAATGGCCTCATTCTGTGCCTTCAATGTTCTATGATTTCTATGAACTAAGCAAACCGTGCGTGGAAAATCACACACGTGCACTCATGTAAATGTGTACAACTGTACAGGCGCGTGTGTACGTTTGCGGCTCACCTCCATAATTTGCTTCTTTCCACTCGGTTGCTGTTTGTTGGATCAAACCGCCCGCGGATTGTCGGCCGCGCTTCCCTACAATACCGCCGTGACTACACTTCAAAGATGTGGAGATGCCGGTGATGGACTGGGGTTGACAATTGTAAACAATTTTACAACACCAAGTTATAGTCCAGCAATTTTATTTTAAATTCACAAGCTTTCGGAGATTTTCTCCTTCCTCAGGCAAATGTTTCAAGATCTCCTTGAAGCCTACGCATTTATACATATTGAACAATAATACATGGTGTTTACAGACTGCCCCTGCAACTGCCCGTTGCCAAGGCAATCACCGTGTTCAGACAGAGACTGTTTGTTTTTTTGTTGAATGTGTATTCGGAGGTTCTGCAGGTAACACCTCTCTGTCTGAACACGGTGATTGCCTTGGCAACGGGCAGTTGCAGGGGCAGTCTGTAAACACCATGTATTATTGTTCAATATGTATAAATGCGTAGGCTTCAAGGAGATCTTGAAACATTTGCCTGAGGAAGGAGAAAATCTCCGAAAGCTTGTGAATTTAAAATAAAATTGCTGGACTATAACTTGGTGTTGTAAAATTGTTTACACTTCAAAGAGCGATTGATTGGCTGCATTTGGGATGTCCCGAGGACGTATAGTGCTCTATTCCAATATAAGTTTTTTGTTTCTTTCGCGGGTATATCGACCCGGGTTTGGTTCAACATCTCAGTGACTAGAGACAGATTCTGGTTAACCAGCTCAAACTGTTCCTAAGTAGCGATTCAATAATCCTTAAATGTCACATTGGTCACACACATAAAACTTTATTGCCAAAATATTTCGCTTCATCCAAGCTGATAACAAACAAACTATCCCGATAATGAATTAAAAAGTCAATGGATTTAAAATCATGTAATACATCATCAAATGAAGTCATTTCAGAAGTGCACTGATATATAAATATGTATAGTCAAATAATAAATACATGTGATGTATCGATAACCATGAGCTGGGGCGCTCCCAGACTCTGTATGTAAACTTTACAGAAGGCAGTACTGTACATATGGGTTTAATTTACCTGCCACGTGTAAATATTTCAAATTTGCGTAAGTCACAACTATCGTGACTCTCGGGACTGCTCTGAACCACCGAAACCGATCATGGTTAAAATTCTATACGGCCAGGTTTTATCTCCCACCACGATGTGCGATCAGAGGATACGGGGATAATTTTTTTAAATTGCCAAGCCGCAACGCCAGTTTTATGTCCAGGCGGCAAGTTGACGATTTAACCCCACTCCCAAGTTCTCGCTTCAAGCGGACAGGAGGGACCCTGTTGATAATCGGATGTGCATAATCATATTATTTGTTGCTGAATTAATTATAATTGCATGTATATACAGTCTAATTTATAACCTGCTTTACATTAGCAAGGTACAGGAAAAGCAAACAAAAAAAGGAAACCATTCTCTATCTCTTTCACTTTATTTCCATGTTTTCAATATTAACAATATCAGAGGGAGCCCAGCCTTGCGCTGAGACGGAAGAAGCATGAAGGACAGTTTATCGGCGGAATTCATTGGCTCTGAAGCGCTTTAAGGTCGCCTTGAAGGCGTGGCAGGCCCTACGTAAGTGCGCGTTCTTTCCTGGTTAAGGATGACGAGATCCGACCAGCCGCCCCGCAGCAAAGATTGAACGCCTTCGGGTGATTAACTGAGGGGAGACAACTGGCTGCGAAAATATCACGGAAGCACTTTTGCTCCTAGCTTTGGAATGAGAGAGGTCGCGCCTCTGATGGCGATGCAAATCGCGGGACAATTGATATAATGCTGTTATTCCAAAATTCAGAAAATATGTTGCACGGTCCCGAGCATCCAATGACAGGTTATCTAGGAGATAATTAATTGCCTGGGGAAGAGCGGCGGGATACATGTTAAGGAAACTTAATTTACACTGTGTAAAGCTTCTACATAATACAGAATTTGCAAAAAGCCAACTGAAAACATCAACCCATAAATAGATACAAGATCGTTTCCAATTGCTTGTGTGTGTGGAATATACATTGAAAGACCGAACAATTGATCCGAACTCGAACTGCCACTTTGACAGAACTACTGAGTGATAGAAAGAAGGAGACAGGCAATGTGGATCTGTGGTAAATTAATGAACGCTGCTTCTGTTGCTGGTTGGATAACGACTGTTTGTTAAGAAAAAATACAAAGCAGACATGAAGCGTTCAAACCGCGATTATTTGTTTAAAACAAGGTTGCAATGGAAGCTGCATTTTCCTCAAACACACTCATCATGTGTGTGGAGCTCAACTCAGATGTGTTCTGCAACACAATGTGAACATAGGTATGGAAAATACAAACAATTTGCATCGACATCTGTGCAAATACTAAGGCATATGTGCAACCGTGTACATAAAAATGTTGGTATAAAAAAATTGTCTGTAATTAGTTCATTATTTATCATTACAAATGGGAGACGTTGGGCCGAAAGATGCAGTTGCTTCAGGAATGGTTCACAAATCATAATGGAACGAGGACATTCGGGATATAGGTTCTGCTTGCACTTATTTTGAGAAAGGTTTTGCTGACTAAAGCACTGCCTTGTGATATACTGAACTATAAAAAACAAAAAGTCCCCGGTTTATCCCTGCTATGTTTATAATCCAACCCTCCCGGAGTGTTGGGAAGGGGTCACATTTGGGACAAATTGGCGGCCGGAAATGCACGTTAAAGAGCTTCCGGTGAAGCAGTTCTCCAAGACACTCAATGCTAAAACAAACGTATCACTAGATTCCACCTGTTCGTCAGATGCAGCATGAAGAATTAGTTTATGATTTTGGTACAGCTACCGCTCAGAGGAAGCCCCCTCCCTCCAATGTAGCTTCCGTGAGTTGAGTTTACCTGATTGGACCACGCTGGTTGAAGAGGATCGTTGACGCATTTCCTGTTGGTAACGGAAAATAACAATTAAATTATCGAAGATGCACATGGATAAAGATATTCAGCAATGACTGTGTTACTGAATGTTGATGTTCAATTCGCTGTTTTCCTTAATTTCCCATAGTTTCCCACTCCACAACTGCAATAATTATATTGCATCCCGCGAGGAACAGCACCTCATCTTTCGTTTAGCACTTCGCAAGATTCCAGACTCAACATTGATTTCAATAGCTTCAGATCATAACCACAGCTCCCATTGTTTTGTGGGAGAGCAGCTCCTAATTATGATTCTGTTATTGTAATTTACAGCTCCTCTAGACCTATTTTTTGTTTCTGAACTTGTCCCATTACTGCCCTCCATGCCTTGCACCATCATCACTTTTGACGTTTAATCACTGCTGGCCTCCACCCCCAGAGACTTTCCATTCTGTTCTTTCCTCCACTCCCTCCTCCCTCCCCACCTCTTTCCCTTGCTCTGTTTTTGCTTAAAAACAATTAATTCTTCATCTTCTTCCAGTTCTGATGAAAGGTCTTCGACCGGAAACGTGAATTCTGTTTCTTCCCCCACAGACATAGGACCACTCGGCTCCAGACCTCATTACAGCCTTGATCTAAACATGGACAAAAGAGATGAATTCCAGAGTTGAGGTGATAGTGACTGCCCTTGACATCAAGGCAGCATTTGAACGAGTGTGACACCAAGGAGCACGAGTAAAATTGAAGTCAATGGGAATCAGTGGGAAAATTCTCCAGTAGCTGGAGTCATACCTAGCACAAAGGAAGATGGTAGTGGTTGTTGGAGGCCAATCATCTCAGCCCCAGGACATTGTTGCAGGAGTTCCTCAGGGCAGAGTCCTCGGCCCGACCATCTTCAGCTGCTTCATCAGTGACCTTCCCTCCACCATAACGTCAGAAATTAAGATGTTCGCTGATGATTGCGCAGTGCTCAGTTCCATTCGCAACCACTCAGATAATGAAGCAGTCCGTGCCCGCATGCAGCAAGACCTGGACAACATCCAGGTTTGGACTGCTAAGTGGCAAGTAACATTTGCACAAGACAAGTGCCAGGCAATGACCATCTCCAACAAGAGAGAGTCTAACTATCTCCACTTGACATTCAAGGGCATTACCATCGCCGAATCCCCCACCATCAACATCCTGGGGGTCACTATGGACCAGAAACTTAACTGGACCAGCCACATAAATACCGTGGCTAGAAGAGTAGGTCAGAGGCTGGGTATTCTGCGGCGAGTGACTCACCTCCTGACTCCCCAAAGGCTTTCAACCATCTACAAGTCACAAGTCAGGAATGTGACGGAATACTCTTCACTTGCTTGGATGAGTGTAGATCCAACTACACTCAAGAAGCTCGACACCATCCAGAAAAAGCAGCCCTCTTGATTAGTTCCTCATTCACCACCTTTAACATTCACTCCGCTCACCACCAGCGCAACGTGGCTGCAGTGTGTTCCAGCTACAGGATGCACTGCAGCAACTCGCCAAGGCTTCTTCGACAGCACCTCCTAAACCCGAGACCTCTACCAACTGGTGGGACATGGGCAGCAGGCACAGGGGAACAGCACCACCTGCAAGTTCCCCTCCAAGTCACACACCGTCCCGACTTGGAAATATATCGGCCGTTGCTTCATCGTCGCTGGGTCAAAATCCTGGGACTCCCTCCCTAACAGCTCTGTGGGAGAACTATCACCACACGGACCGCAGCGGTTCAAGCAGGCGGCTCACCACTACCTTCTCAAGGGCAATTAGTGATGGACAATAAATGCCAGCCTTGCCAAAGACGCCCACATTTCATGTGCGAATAAAAAAATGATGCTGCCTGACTTGCTGAGCATTTGCAGCATTTTATGTTAATATTTCAGATTTGCAGCAACCACAGCATTTGGCTTCTTCTAACATTTCCAGTTATCGCCTGTCATGTCGTTGCAATAGAAAAATGGCGAGTTACAAACTTCCTTTCTAAAATCGCTTCAATCTACACACACAAACATCTGTTAAGGCCGAAGACCGTCCCACTACTTTAAATTTAGGTTTTTACTTTCCCGATTAATAGCTCACAGTGGACAAATAATTGTAAACTTGGACAGGGATCGGGAAGCAAAACAGGTGGAATCGCTTTTCCGCTTGTTATATGACACGCCCGACATTCATTTGTATTGAAGTCACTGGGAGCGTATTTAGGGCAGGTCATAGAACGGGCGATTGATGCGATACCGCCTGTTTTGCGTCCCGCCCATGTCCATTTTCACCCCTGCTTGCATTATTACTTGCATACGTCATCAGCATAATTGATGTCCATAATTTGATCTTTGATGCACCTCTGGAGTGAAATCATTTGTGCGATCATATTGTGAATTAACTGACACAGCAGTTAGTCCATGTTGCCGACGGTGGAGTCTTTTGATTCCGAAACAAAACGAAGCAGAGCAAACAAAATCATGGCATGTTCAGGGCATATGGGCAACTCGCTGCCTCTGTTTTTCTCTGATATATTTCATCAGCATGTTCGCATATCAATCAGACACTTACCAGGCTGGTTTTGCTGAATAGGTGTTGGTTTCTTGTAAATCATAAAAACAGTAGTAATCGCCAGGATAATACCCACAATCTTTGAAGTTTCCAGAGAAAACGCTTCTGCAACAAACATGGAAAAAGCGAGCATTGTAATTAATCTATTATTGAAGTTGGGTTCTGAATCATTGGGTGCTAAATTGGGCCATGTAACGCCCTTTGTTTCGGCCCAACTTGTCCTCTCCGACATCCCAGATGGCGTCGTGGAGGCGCACGCATGCTTGCAGCGTGACGTGCGCCGGACGCCATCTTAAGAACATAAGATCTAAAGAAATAAGAGCAGGAGTAGGCCAATCGGCCCCTCGAGCCTGCTCCGCCATTCAATAAGATCATGGCTGATCTGATCCCAACCACAAATCTAAAGAACAGAAGAAGTAGAAGCAGGACCCGGCCAGTCAGTCCCTGGGCCCGCTCCGCCACTCACAGGACCTTGACCAATCCGAACTCAGCTTCATGTCCAATTTCCTGCCCGCTCCCCGTAACCCCTAATTCTCTTTACTTCTCGGAAACTGTCTATTTCTGTTTTAAATTTATTTGATGATGTAGCTTCCACAGCTTCCTGGGGCAGCAAATTCCACAGACCTACTACCCTCTGAGTGAAGAAGTTTCTCCTCATCTCAGTTTTGAAAGAGCAGCCCCTTATTCTAAGATTATGCCCCCTAGTTCTAGTTTCACACATCCTTGGGAACATCTTTACTGCAGCCACCCGATTAAGCCCCTTCACAATCTTATCTGGTTCAATAAGATCGCCTCTCATTCTTCTGAACTCCAATGAGTAGAGTCCCAATCTACTCAACGTCTCCTCATATGTCCACCACCTCATCCCCAGGATCAGCCGAGTGAACCTTCTTTGTACTACCTCGAGAGCAAGTATGTATTTTCTTAATTATGGACACCAAAACTGTATGCAGTATTCCTGTATATCTTTGTATAGGAGATAGGGCAGGCGCAGTTAATGAACGCTGGAAGCATGTAAAGTAGGGAGAAAATGGCTTCAATCAGTGTACAACGCTGATTTGAAGTGATTGACAACATTTTGGGACTTAACTCTCAACTCAGCGTACACTCTTAACCCTGACCATTTGAACGTGTCTTAGAGTGCCTGGAGGACCCCCACCAGTACTATTTAAAGGGACCATGCACGATTTACAGGTTAGTGGCTGGATTATTGCTTCCGGCTGCTGAGACATTCGTAACTGTTTTTGGAGGTCTTCTAGAATTGAATACTAGGACTAGGGGCATAGTCTAACTTTTGGTGCCAGTACGTGCAGGAGTGAAGTTAGGAAATGTTCGACATGTAAAGGTTGGGAGAAGTTGGGGAAGCAATTCTACAGACGGCAGTTGATATTGCTCAACTGTGAATTTTAAATCTGAGATTGATAGATCTCTGTGAACCAAGGTTATTAAGGGATATGGAGCTTAGGCGGTTATATGGAATTAGGTCACAGGTCCACCATGATCCAATTGAATGGTGGAACAGGCTCGAGGGGCTGAATGCCACTGCCACTTGATGCCTACCGATATGCGCTACCTTCCCCTGCAAGAAAGCGGGACGTGTGTCTGGGCGATGTGCCTGTCGTGTATGAATAGCTGCCAGTGTGTGAGGACTCTGAGTTGTGGGTTGGCGGCTTTCAGCGGTGGTAATGTGTGTGGGTGAGAGGAAGCATCTGATTGGGAGGGTTGAGTAGTGATGGTGAGAGTTTGTTGTTTGGTCAGTGTTGGGGGCTTTTGCGCGTGGAGATGTGGATGTGGCTACTGGTGCAGTTGGTACGAGATGTCAATTGACAATTGACCTCACTCACCTTGGCCACTCATATCAAATCATTGAACTTATTCCTGTACTGCATCCATGTTCATGATGCTGTGCGGCTGGCATTGACTTCATCCACTGCTGCCTCCCAATGCCTTTTGGGTGTATCTCTGGAGGGCCCCCACCCCTCGCGGATATAGGATGTCCCTCCTTCTGTCCACCTCTTGCAGCAAGGCCACTGATACATCAGCAGAGAATCTTGGTGCACGGACACTCAGATCGGCAGTTTGCTGAGGTCTGGCATGCAGATTGGAGGGTGTGGGATTTAGTGGTGCACAAACTTTATTCACTGTTTTAACATAACTCATCAGTGTGTAAACATAGGAATGGAAACTGCATCTGTGCTTTCCATGTGCGATGTCTGATCTCCGTTCAGACTTCGTGCAGACAGCAGGCTGTTATATTCAGCAAACACAGGTACCAGCTACCTTTAAGAGATTTCGAACAGACAGCCTGCCTTTATGAGATTGGAGCTCCCCCTGCTGGTGGAAAGTACCAATTGCATGGAATCCTCGTTCACGTTGATTTCCAACGCAGGTTGCAGGTAATTCCTCAGACCTGACGAAAATCTCGTCCTGCTTGCGTAGGCGTGTGATAATAGCGGATCGTGGTGCCCATGCCCAATAACAGGACCTATCCAATTTCCCCCTGTCCACTTTAAGCATAGCTAGCCTTACAAGTACCTCCTCTGTATCAATATTTAGCCTATCCAGCAGTTAAACCATATCTTCCTTTACTGAGATTCTGGCAGCATCATCTTCCTTGGTGAAGACAAATGCAAATTATTCATTTTTTACCTCTGCCATCCCCTCTGCCTCCATGGGTAGATTTTCTTTATCTTCCATCATCGCTTAAACTCTCCTCTTACAACCCCTTTACTGTTAACATGGGACCAGAGATTCATAGAAAAGATACAGCACAGAAGTTGGCGATTCGGCCCATCATGTCCGTGCCTACTCGAAGAACAAACAGGTGCCCTTTCTAATTACACCTTCCAGCACCCGGTCCATTGCCCTGCAGCTTACAGCACTTTACGTGAATGTTCAGGTACATTTAAAAAATTTTGAGGTTCCCTGCCTCTACCACCAATTCGGGCAGTGAATTGCATACACCCACCAGCCTCTGGGTAAAAACGTTTTTCCTCATGGCCCCACTCATCCTTCCGCCAATCAGCTTAAATCTATGTCCTCTCGTACTTGAACTCTCCACTAGGGGAAACAGGTACGTCCTGTCCACTTTGTCTGGGCCCCTCAGACTTTTGTAAACCTCAATCAGGTCTCCCCTCAACCTCTTCTGCTCCAAGAAAAACAACACCAGCCTATCCAATCTCTCCTCGCAGCTGCAATTTTCAAGCAGTGGCAACATTCTTGTAAGTCTTCTCTGCACTCTCTCCGGAGCAATTATGTCCTTCCTGTACATGTCTGTAGAAGTCTTTTTGATTCCCTTTTATGTTAGCCGCCAGTCTATTCTCATACTCTCTCTTTGGCCCTCTGATTTGCTTTTTCACTTCCCCTCTAAACTTTCTATATTCTGCCGAGTTCTCACTTGTGTCATCAACCTGATATCTGTCACATGACCCTTTTTTTCCGTTTCAGCTTACTCAGTAACTATTTTGTCATCCAGGGAGCTCTGGCTTTAGTAGCCCTACCTTCCTCCCTCGTGGGAATGTGCCTAGACTGTACACGAACCATCTCCTGTTTAAAGCCCGCACACTGTTCGTTTACAGTTTGCCTGACAATCTTTGATTCCCATTTTCCCGGGTCAGATCTTTTCTCATCCCATTGAAATTGGCCGTCCTCCAATTGAATATTTTTACTTTAGAGTGGTCCGTTTCGTTTTTCACAGCTATTCTAAATCTTATGACATTATGATCGTTGCTCCCTAAATGTTCCCCCACTGACACTTGCTCCACTTGGCCAACCTCATTCCCTGGAACCAAGCCCAACAACGCCTCCTTCCTCGTTGGGCCAGAAACGTACTGGTCAAGAAAGTTATCTTGGAACATTTCAAAAATTCCTCCCCCTCCATGCCCCTTATTTTATTCTTGTTATCCCAGTCTATATTCGGATAGTTGAAATCCTCCTTTATCACTGCTCTATAGTTTTGGCACCTCTCTGCAATTTCCCTGCTAATTTGCTCCTCTGTATCCTTCTGACGAGTTGGTGTCCTATCGAATACACCCAGTACTGCAATGGCACCTCTATAGTTTTTATTTTTAACTCTAACCAAGTAGATTCTGTCCTTGACCCTTCCAGGACGTCCGTTCTTTCCACTATTGCAATGTTCTCATTAATCAATTCAGCCAACCGCCCACCTTTCTTTCCTTCCCTATCGTTCCTGAACAACTTGTATCCAGGAATATTTAGTACCCAATCCTACCCTTTTTTGAGCCAGGTCTCCGTTATCACCACTACTTCATATTCCCATGTGGCTATTTGCGCCTGAAGCTTACCAACCTTATTTACCTCGCTTCGTATGTTTACACACTTGCACTGTGAACCTATCTTGGACCTTCTCTTATTCTCTCTCGGTCTGATCGCACATAATACCGCACTATATCTTACTCTAGTGATATCTGACTCGCCCAATATTTTGTTAACCTTGTTTCTCCTTTCTAATGCGACATAGTGGTGTTCATCCCCCAGCCAAATTAGTTTAAACCCACTCCCACAGCACGAGTGAACCTCCCTGCTCGGACGGTGGTCCCAGCTTCTTTGAGGTGCAACCCGTCCGGCCTGTACAGGTCCCACCTCCCCCAGAACTGGGCTCAATGCCCCAGAAATCCAAAGCCCTCTTTCCTGCATCATCTCTCCAGCGACGTATTCATCTGCTCTATCCTCCTATTTTCATACTTGCTGGTGTAAGGCACTGGGAGTAATCCGCAGATTACTAACTTTCAGGCCCTGCTTCTTAATCTCTTTCCAAACTCCTTAAAATTTGCCTGCAGGACCTCATCCTTCTTTCTACCGATGTCATTGGCACCAACATGAGCCATGACCTCTGGCTGTTCACCCTCCACCCCAGAATGTTCTGCAGTTGCCCAGTCCATCCTGTACTAATATTTACAGGGGATTCAGAAACGGCACTAATATTTAAACAGGATCCAGAGTTGTTATTATTATTTAAGAAGATCCAGAGATGGTACGATTGTTTGCACGGGATCCAGAAAAGTTACTAATATTTGCAGGGGATCCAGAGACAGTACGAATATTTGCAGGGGATCCTCAAACGGTACTAATATTTGCAGTGGATCCAGAGACAGCTGTAATAGTTACAGGGGATCCAGAGACGGATTTCCTATTTACAGGGGATCGATAGACAGTACTAATATTTACAGGGGGCCCAGAGAGAGTGCTATTATTTAGAAGGAATCCAGAAACGGCACCAATATGTGTTGGTGATCCAGCGAGAGTACAAGGGCATTAATTGGGACGGACAGCGCCAGTTGTTTCAGCACGACACAGCCTCTCCGACATCCAAGATGGCGTCTTGGATGCGCACGCACGTTGCCAATGTGACATGCGCCGGATGCCGTCTTGGTATTGGGGTTAGCGCAGGCGCAGATAACGAACGCTGGAATCATGTGAAGTCGGGACAAAATGGCTTCAATCAGTGTGCAACACTAATTTAAAGTAAATGACGCCATCTTGGGACTCAACGCTCAACTCAACGCTCAGTCTTAACCCCGACCATCTGAACGTGTCTTAGGGTGCCTCGAGAATCGCCCCGCACCCCCACACCTGCGCTATTTAAAGGGACCATGCAGGATTTACAGGTTAGTTGTTGGATTATTGCTTCTGGCTGCAGAGACATTTGTAACTGTTTTTGGACGTCTCCAAGAATTGAATAGTTGGACACGGGAACATAGCCTAACATTTAGAGCCAGGACGTGCAGGAGTGAAGTTAGGAAACGCTTCTACACGCAAAGGGGGTGAGACGACTGGAACGCTCTTCCACAGGTGGCAGTTGATGCGAGCTAACTTGTGAAAGTTAAATCTGAGATTGATAGATTTCTGTGAACCAAGGGTATTAAGGGATATGGGGCTAAATCGGTTATATGGAGTTAGTTCACAGGTCCACCATGATCTCATTGAATGGCGGAACAGGCTCGAGGGGCTGAATGCCACTGTCACTTGCTGCCACTTGATATGCACCACCTTCTCCTGCAAGAAAGCAGGACGTATGCCTGGGTGATGTGCCTGTCATTGTTGAATAGCTAACAGTGTGTGTGTCTTGTGAGTTGTGGGTGGGCAGCTTGAAACAGTGATGCTGTGTAAGAGTGAGAGGAAGCATCTGATCGGAAGAGTTGAGTACTGATGGAAAGAGTTTGTTGGTATATGGGTGACGGGGTGTGCAGTGCTTGGTGCAGTTGGTAGGAGAAACCACTTGACAGTTGACCGCACTCACCTTGACCACTCATATCAAAGCATTGAACTTCTTCCTGCACTCCACCCATGTTCATGATGCTGTGTGCCTGGCATTGACTTCGTCCCCGTTGCCTCCCACTGCCTTTTGAGTATCTGCCTAGAGGGCTTCTTACCGCTACTCCTCTGTGGATATAGGATGTCTCTCCCTCTGTCCACCTCTTGCACCCAAGGTCTCTAGTGCTTCAGCAGAGAACCTTGGTGCACGCACTCTCGCAGGCCTGGTACCAACTCAGATCGGCAAATTGTTGAGGTCTGTCCTGCATTTTGAAGGGTGTGGGATTTAGTGATGCACAAGCTTTATTCAATGTTTTAACATAACTCATCAGTGTGTTAAATTAGGGATTGGACCTGTTTTATGTGTGTGATGTTTTATCTCCGTTCAGACTCCGTGCAAACAGTAGTCTGTTATTTTAAGCAAGTAACAGTTACCAGCTACCTTTAAGAGATCATAGAATCATAGAATCATCGAAGTTACAACATGGAAACAGGCCCTTTGGCCCAACATGTCCATGTCGCCCAGTTTATACCACTAAGCTAGTCCCAATTGCCTGCACTTGGCCCATATCCCTCTATACCCATCTTACCCATGTAACTGTCCAAATGCTTTTTAAAAGACAAAATTGTACCCGCCTCTACTACTGCCTCTGGCAGCTCGTTCCAGACACTCACCACCCTTTGAGTGAAAAAATTGCCCCTCTGGACCCTTTTGTATGTCTCCCCTCTCACCTTAAATCTATGCCCCCTCGTTATAGACTCCCCTACCTTTGGGAAAAGATTTTGACTATCGACCTTTTCTATGCCACTCATTATTTTATAGACTTCTATAAGATCACCCCTTAACCTCCTACTCTCCAGGGAAAAAAGTCCCAGTCTGTCTAACCTCTCCCTGTAAGTCAAACCATCAAGTCCCGGTAGCATCCAAGTAAATCTTTTCTGCACTCTTTCTAGTTTAATAATATCCTTTCTATAATAGGGTGACCAGAACTGCACACAGTACTCCAAGTGTGGCCTCACCAATGCCCTGTACAACTTCAACAAGACATCCCAACTCCTGCATTCAATGTTCTGACCAATGAAACCAAGCATGCCGAATGCCTTCTTCACCACCCTATCCACCTGTGACTCCACTTTCAAGGAGCTATGAATCTGTACTCCTAGATCTCTTTGTTCTATAACTCTCCCCAACGCCCTACCATTAACGGAGTAGGTCCTGGCCCGATTCGATCTACCAAAATGCATCACCTCACATTTATCTAAATTAAACTCCATCTGCCATTCATCGGCCCACTGGCCCAATTGATCAAGATCCCGTTGCAATCCCAGATAACCTTCTTCACTGTCCACAATGATCTCGAAGAGACATCCTCCCTTTACGAGATTGAGCTCCCTCTGTTGGTGCAAAGTGCGAATTGCATTGATTCCACGTGCAAGGCCTGGAAAGGATCGCTGATTGCAGCAGAATCTTCGGGTTGGTCGAAAGTCGTGTCCTGTCTGCGCAGAGGCCATTGGGCGCGGGATAATACACATCACGTTACCTGTGCCACAAAACAGCCCCGATCCAATTTTTCTCCCCGAATGTTTACACTGGATCCAGAGATGTTGCTAATATCTACTGGGATTCCAGAGATGCGACTAATATTTTGTGGGGATCCGGAGACTGTACAAATATTTAGTGTGGATGCTGAGACGGTACTAATATTCACAGTGGATCCAGAGTCGGTACTAATATTTACATAGAGAGTACTAATATTTACAGCCCATCCAGAAGCGGTGTTAATTTTTAGATGTACAACGAACGGTACTAATAATTAAAAGGGACCCAGAGAACATACGAATATTCACAGGGGATCCAGAGATCATACTAATATTTACAGGGGACCCAGAGATGGTGATAATATATACAGGGGATCCACAGACTTTACTAAAATTTGCATGGGTCCAGAGACTTTACTAATCTTTACAGAGGATCCAGAGAGGTAAAATATTTACAGGGCATCCAGAGACGGAACTAATATGTATATAGGGATCAAAGGTTGGTACTAATATTGTTATTGGATCCAGAGATGGTACTTGTAATTGCAGGGGATCCAGAGGCGGTACTAGTATTTACAGGGGATCTAGAGATGTTACACATATTTACAGAGGATCCGGAGACGATACTATTATTTACAGTGGATCTACAGAAGGCACAGATATTAACAGGTGATCCCGAGACGTTATTAAAATTTACACGGAATCCAGAGACGGTACAAATACTTACAGGGGATCCTGAGATCGCACTAATATTTACAGGGGATCCCGAGATCGCACTAATATTTACAGGGGATCCTGAATCGTCATTAAAATTTCCAGCCGATCCTGAGACCGAACTGATATTTACATTTGATCCAGAGATGACAATAGTATTTACCGGGGATCCAGGGTTTGTGCTAATATTTGCACAGCATTCAGAGATGGTATTAATAATCGGCGGGAAATCCTGAGATTCTAATAATATTGAAAGTGAATCCAGATACGGTACTTGTACTTTCCGTGGATCGAAAGAAGATACTAATAATTACAGGGGTTCCAGAGATGGTGCTAATATTCACAGAAGTTCCAGAAAGTTTTCTATTATTTACAGTGGATTCTAGGATGTTCCTAATATTTACAGGGGATCCAGTAACGGTACTAACTGTTACAGGGGAACAGCAGAGGGACCCACTATTGACAGGTCATCCAGAGTGCGTGATAATATTTACAGGTGATCCAGAGGCGGTGCTAATACTTAGATCCACAGAAGATACTAGCATTGACATTGGATAAAGTGTTCATGTTAATATTACAGGTGATGCAGATACGGCACTTAGATATACAGGGGATCCAGATACATTGCTAATATTTACAGGGGATCTAGAGACGTTAATAATATTTACAGGATATCCTGAGACGGCAATATTATTGACAGGTGATCCAGTGGCTGTACTAATACTAACACGGGCAGCAGATGCATCACGAATATTTACAGGGTGTCCAGAGGCGGTACTAATATTGACAGGGGATCCAGTGACAGTACAATATTTACAGGGGATCAAGAGACGTTAATAATGTTTTCAGGATATCCTGAGATGGTATAATATTGACACGGGATCCAGTGGCAGTACTAATATTTAAAGAAGATCCAGATACATCACTAATATTTACTGGGGATCAGAGGCGCTATTAGTATTTACATGGTATCCAGAGGGGGAACTAATATTTACAGGGTATCCAGAGGAGATACAAATGTTTACATTGGATCCAAAGGCGGTAGTAATATTTACAGGGTATCTAGAGGCGGTAGTAATAGTTAGAGGGGATCCAGAGGCGATACTAATATTTACAAGGAATGCAGAGGCGGTATTAATGTTGACAGGGGATTCAGATGCGGTACAAATATTTACAGGGATCCAGAGTTCATGACAATATTGACAGTGGATCCAGAGGTCATAATAATATTTACAGTGTATCAGGAGACGGTAGTAATATTTAGAGGTGAACCATAGAATCATAGAAAGATTACGGCACAGAAGGAGGCCATTCGGCCCATCGTGTCTGCATAGCTGAAAATAAGCCGCCCAGCCGAATGCCACTTTCCAGCACTTGGTCCGTAGCACTTCAGGTGCACATCCAGGTACTTTTTAAATGAGTTGAGAGTTTCTGCCTCAGCTCCCTTCTAATCCTTCTACTAATTACTTTAAATCAACGACCACTGGTTATTGACCTCTCTACTATGGGAAATAGGCACTTCCTATCCACTCCATCTAGGCCCCTCATAATTTTGTACACCTCAATTAAGTCAACCCTCATCCTCCCCTGTTCCAAAGAGAACAACCCTAGCCTATCCAATCTTACCTCAAGATAAAATTCTCCAGTCCTGGCAACATCCTTGTAAGTCTCCTATGTATCCTCTCTCGTGCAATCACATCTTTCCTGTAATGTGGTGAACAGAACTGTACACAGATCCAGAGACTGTACTAATACTTACAAGGTATCTACAGACGATATTATTGTTTACAGGTGGATCCCGAGATCATACTAATATTTACAAGGGGTCCAGATATGGTTCTAATATTTATAGGATATCCAGAGACTGTTCTAATGTTTACAGCCGTTCCAGAGACAGTACTAATATTTAAAGGAGATCCAGAAAATGTACCAATATTTCCAGGCGATCCAGAGACGGTATTAATATTTACGGGGGCATCCAGAGATCGTGCACATATCTTCAGGGGATCAAGAGTTGTTACAAATATTTGCAGGTGGATCCAGAGACGTTATTAATATTTACAGTGGTCCTGAGACGGCACTAATATTTACAGGGGTTACAGAGTCGGTACTCATATTTACAATGGATCCTGAGTCGGGACTAATATTACAGGGATTCCAGAGACAGTTCTAATATTTATAGGCGTTTCAGAGGCGATGCTAATATTTACAGGGGGTGCAAAGATTGTGCAAATATTTACAGGGTTGCAGAGATCATGTTAATATTTACAGGTAATCCAGAGGCAGTACTAATATTTACAGAGTATCCAAAGATGGTATTTATATTTACACTGGGTCCAGGGATGGTACTAATATTTACATGCAATCCAGGGACGGTACGAATATTTAAAGGAGATCCAGAAAAGGTAGTAATATTGACAGGGGATCCACATGTGTTACCTTTATTTACAGCGGATCCAGTGATGGTACAATACTTGCAGGGAATCCAGAGAAGGTGTTAACATTTACAATCGGTCCAGAGATCGTACTAATGATTACATGGAATCGAGAGACAGTACCTATATCTCCAGGGGATCCAGAAACTGTACAAATAATTACTGGAGATCCAGAGATGTTACGAATATTGACAGGGGATCCTGAGATGGTACTAATATTTACAGGTCACCCAGAGAATGTGCAAATATTTATAGGGAATCCAGAGATGTTGCGAATGTTTACTGATTATCGAGAGTCATTACTAATATTTAAAGGGTATCCAGATATGGTAATAATATTTACGGAGGCCCAGAAATGGTAATGATACTCCCGGAATCCAGAATCTATACTAATATTTAAAGGGGATCCAGAGATAACACCAATATTTACCGGTGATCCAGAGATCGTACTCATATTAACAGGTGATCTACCGACTGTTCTAATAATTACAGGGGATCCGGAAACCTGATAAATATTTACAGGGGAGCCACAGATTATACGAATATTAATAAGTTGTTCCAGAGGTTGTACGAATATTTGCTGGGGTCCAGAGACGATAATAAAATTTACAGGTGACCCACAGACGGTGTTAATATTTACATGTGGTATTGAGTTCGTGCTACTATTGAGAGGGGATCCAGAGACGGTACTATTATTTACAGGGGATTCAGTGAATGAACTATATTCATAGGGGATTCAGAGATTGTTAACGCCGTCCTACTTTTTGCGGCGTTACTTGCACCTTTGATCGTTTTGTGGCCATTTTTTGAGAGAAGATAAAAAGTAAATATTGCACCGAGAGAAGGGCGGCTGTGGTTACGGGAACAGTGAGTGTAATGGACTGTTTGAAGAACATGTTCTGGTACTTTATGTCCAGGTATCGGTATATACTTTCCAATCAACCTTGGTTTTCAGGGGCAACAACCAGTTTTTGAGAATCACGTATGTGGGCAGCAATCGAACATCCTCACCCCGTCTGTCCCATTCGTTCTGACTCTGCTGCTCAATGCTTTCACCTTGAGACACATTTTAGTGTCCAGCAGAGCCCGCAGGAGACTCCGGCTCACAGCACTGGGGAGAGTTCAAATAACCAAGAGATGGAAAGCCGAAAGAAATCCATAATTTTACTGTTTGTTATATCAGCGAACTTTATCCTGTTATGGTCAGTGTTTACTCTGAATTCTATATGGAACCTGATGATGCTTTTTGTGTATGGGTCTGTATTTCGACCTGACTTTGTACAAGAACTGGGAGTCATGCTCCAGCTCCTGAGTTGCTGCACAAACATATGTATTTATGCCGTGACACAGGCTATATTCAGAGAGCAGTTGAAGAATGTGGTGAAATATCCCTTTACTGCAATTTTTAATTTCCTGAAATAATGAGAAGATCAGAAGACTTTCTAAGAGCAGAATCAGGTTTCTCTCATTCGGTATCTGATTTTCTCTCCAGTCAGCTGTCGTCCTGCAAACACTATGTGTTCTATACTCACCTATAACATGAGGTACTTTATCAACTCATTTACAGCGCTTATCAAAGTTTATATCTCAAGAAAGTATAAGTTGTAAAATAATATGTCGCAGCTAATTGCACGAAATATTTCAGCATATTGGAGAATTTAAAATGTAATAAAATAAACAACGATCAAAGGTGCTGGTATCATGTGTGTTACAGGGGCGGGAAGTAGAGGAGATATCAGGACTGTCAACATTCTCAAACCCACTCTCTCCCCCACTCGTCATTTGGGATTACAGTGAGCAATAAATTGCGCACTCTCTCATCCAATCATTACTGGGGAATACGGTGAGCAGCGAATTCCACACTTCCCCACTCATCACTGTTGATTACAATGAGCAGTAAATTCCACACTCTCTCCCCCACTCATCACTACGGAGTGCAGTGAGCAGTAAAGTCCACACTCTCACCCATAGTCATCACTGGGGACTATATTGAGCAGTAAATTCCACACTCTCCCTCTCACTCATCACTGGTGATTAGAGTGAGCAGTAAATTCCTCACTCTCCCTCCCACTCATCACTGGGGATTACAGTGAGTAGTAAATTCCACACTCTTTCCCATACTCATCACTGGGGATTACAGTGAGCAGTAAATTCCACACTCTCTCCCACTCATCACTTGGGTTTGCAGCGAGCAGTAACATTCACAATCTCTCTCCCCGCACACACCAATCTGGAGATCAAAGTCAATTTGATAGCACCATCCAGGTCCAGGGCTAAGTTTCCATTTGATTTGTTTATATTTGTTCATGGGATGTGGGCGTCGCTGGCAACGCCATCAATTACTGCCCATCCCTAATTGCCCTTGAGAAGGTGGTGGTGTGCCGCCTTCTTGACCCGCTGCAGTCCGTGTGGTGAAGGTTCTCCCACAGTGCTGTTAGATCTGGAGTTCCAGGATTTTGACCTGGCGACGATGAAGGAGCGGCGATACATTTCCAAGTCAGAATGGTGTGTGTCTTGGAGGGGAACTTGCAGGTCGTGTTGCTCCCATGCGTCTGCTGCCTTGTCCTTCTGGAAAGGAATCTTACAACACCAGGTTATAGTCCAACAGCTTTGTTTGAAAATCACAAGCTTTCGGAGGCTTTCTCCTTCCACCCAAGTCCATCACCGGCATCTACACATCATGTCCTTCTGGTCTTAGAGGAGCAGTCGAGGAAGCCTTTGCGAGTTGCTGCAGTGCATCCTGCACTGGTTGGGACAGACTGCAGCCACGGTGCGCCGCTGGTGAAGGGAATGAATGTTTTGGACGGTGGATTGGGACACAATGAAGCGGGCTGCTTTGTTCCGAAGGATGTTGAGCTTCATGAGTGTTGTTGCAGCTGCACTCATCCAGGCAATTGGAGAATATTCCATCACACTCCTGACTTGTACCTTGTAAATGGTGGAATGGCTTTGCGGAGTTAGGTGAGTCACTCGCCGCAGAATACCCAGCCGCTGACCAGCTCTTGTAGCCACGGTATTTATGTGGCTGATCCAGTTAAATTTCTGGTCAATGGTAACCCCCAGGATGTTGATTGTGGGGATTCGGCGAAGGAGATGCCTTTGAATGTCAAGGGGATGGGGTTAAACTCTCTGTTGTTGGTGATGGTCATTGCCTGGCACTTGTCTGGCGCGAATTTACTTGCCACTTATCAGCCCAAGCCTGGATGTTGTCCAGGTCTTGCTGCATGCGGGCACGGACTGCTTCATTTTCTGAGTGGTTGCGAATGGAACTGAACACTGTGCAATCGTCAGTGAACATCCCCATTCCTCACCTTATAAGAACATAAGAACATAAGAAATAGGAGCAGGAGTAGGCTAATCGGCCCTTTGAGCCTGCTCCGCCACTTAATAAGATCCCAACACTGGACAAACAGGGGACTCTCGGGGGGGAGGAGCTAAATACGATTAAAATCACTCAGGAGATGGTACTCAGTAAAATAATGGGACTCAAGGCGGATAAATCCCCTGGACCTGATGGCTTCCATCCTAGGGTCTTGAGGGAAGTGGCAGTAGGGATTGTGGATGCTTTGGTGATAGTTTTCCAAAATTCCCTGGACTCAGGAGAGGTCTCGGCAGATTGGAAAACTGCTAATGTAACACCGTTATTTAAAAAGGGTAGTAGGCAGAAGGCTGGAAATTATAGGCCAGTTAGCTTAACATCTGTGGTGGGTAAAATTTTGGAGTCTATTATTAAGGAGACAGTAACGGAACATTTAGATAAGCATAATTTAATAGGACAAAGTCAGCATGGCTTTATGAAGGGGAAGTCATGTCTGACAAATTTGCTTGAGTTCTTCGAGGATATAACGTATAGGGTGGATAAAGGGGAACCAGTGGACATAGTGTATTTAGACTTCCAGAAGGCATTCGACAAGGTGCCACATAAAAGATTATTACTAAAGATAAAAAATCACGGGATTGGGGGTAATATTCTGGCATGGGTGGAGGATTGGTTATCGAACAGGAAGCAGAGAGTTGGGATAAATGGTTCATTTTCGTACTGGCAACCAGTAACCAGTGGTGTTCCACAGGGGTCGGTGCTGGGTCCCCAACTCTTTACAATCTATATTAACGATTTGGAGGAGGGGACCGAGTGCAACATATCAAAATTTGCAGATGATACAAAGATGGGAGGGAAAGTAGAGAGTGAGGAGGACATAAAAAACCTGCAAGGGGATATAGACAGGCTGGGTGAGTGGGCGGAGATTTGGCAGATGCAATATAATATTGGAAAATGTGAGGTTATGCACTTTGGCAGGAAAAATCAGAGAGCAAGTTATTTTCTTAATGGCGAGAGACTGGAAAGTACTGCAGTACAAAGGGATCTGGGGGTCCTAGTGCAAGAAAATCAAAAAGTTGGTATGCAGGTGCAGCAGGTGATCAAGAAAGCCAACGGAATGTTGGCTTTTATTGCTAGGGGGATAGAATATAAAAACAAGGAGGTATTGCTGCAGTTATATAAGGTATTGGTGAGACCGCACCTGGAATACTGCATACAGTTTTGGTCTCCATACTTAAGAAAAGACATACTTGCTCTCGAGGCAGTACAAAGAAGGTTCACTCGGTTAATCCCGGGGATGAGGGGGCGGACATATGAGGAGAGGTTGAGTAGATTGGGACTCTACTCATTGGAGTTCAGAAGAATGAGAGGCGATCTTATTGAAACATATAAGATTGTGAAGGGTCTTGATCGGGTGGATGCAGTAAGGATGTTCCCAAAGATGGGTGAAACTAGAACTAGGTGGCATAATCTTAGAATAAGGGGCTGCTCTTTCAAAACTGAGATGAGGAGAAACTTCTTCACTCAGAGGGTGGTAGGTCTGTGGAATTTGCTGCCCCAGGAAGCTGTGGAAGCTACATCATTAGATAAATTTAAAACAGAAATAGACAGTTTCCTGGAAGTAAAGGGAATTAGGGGTTATGGGGAGCGGGCAGGAAATTGGACATGAAGCTGAGTTCGGATCGGTCAATGCCCTGTGGGTGGCGGAGAGGGCCCAGGGGCTATGTGGCCGGGTCCTGCTCCGACTTCTTGTGTTCTTTAGATTTGTGGTTGGGATCAGATCAGCCATGATCTTATTGAATGGCGGAGCAGGCTCGAGGGGCCGATTGGCCTACTCCTGCTCCAATTTCTTATGTTCTTATGTTCTTATGGCTGATCCGATCCTCACATCAAATCTAAATTCATGTCCAATTTCCTGCCCGCTCCCCGTAACCCCGAATTCCCTTTACTTCTAGGAAACTGTCTATTTCTGTTTAAAATTTATTCAATGATGTAGCTTCCAAGGCTTCCTGGGGCAGCAAATTCCACAGAACTACAACCCTCTGAGTGAAGAAGTTTCCCGTCATCTCAGTTTTGAAGCAGCAGCCCCCTATTCTAAGATTATGCCCCCTAGTTCTAGTTTCACCCATCCTTGGGAACATCCTCACCGCATCCACCCGATCAAGCCCCTTCACAATCTTATATGTTTCAATAAGATCGCCTCTCATTCATCTGAACTCTAATGAATAGAGTCCGAATCTACTCAACCTCTCCTCATATGTCCGCCCCCTCATCCCCGGGATTAACCGAGTGAACCTTCTTTGTACTGCCTCGAGAGCAAGTATGTCGTTTCTTAAGTATGGACACCAAAACTGTATGCAGTATTCCAGGTGCGGTCTCACCAATACCTTATATAACTGCAGCAATACCTCCCTGTTTTTATATTATATCCCCCTAGCAATAAACGCCAACATTCCGTTGGCCTTCTTGATCACCTGCTGCACCTGCATAATAACTTTTTGATTTTCTTGCACTAGGACCCCCAAATCCCTTTGTACTGCAGTACTTTCCAGTCTCATGCCACCAAGATAATAACTTGCCTTCGGATTTTTAGTGCCAAAGTGCAGAACCTCACATTTTCCAATATTGTATTGCATCTGCCAAATCTCCGCCCACTCACCCAGCCTGTCTATATCCCTTTGTAGGATTTTTATGTCCTCCTCACACTTATAATGGAGGGAAGGTCATTGATGAAGCTGCTGAAGATGGTTGTACCAAGGACACTATTCCGAGGAACTCCTGCAACAATGTCCTGGGGCTGAGATGATTGGCCTCCAACAACCACGACCATCTTCCTTTGTGCTAGTTTTAACACTGGCCACTGGAGATTTTTCCTTCTGATTCCTATTGACTGCAATTTTACGAGGGCTCCTTGCTGCCACACACGGTCAAATGCTGCCTTGATATCAAGGGCAGTCACACTCACCTCACCTCTGGAATTCAGTAATTTTGTCCATGTTTGGACCAAGGCTGTAGTGAGGTCTGGTGCCGAGTGGTCCTGGCGGAACCCAAACTGAGTATCAGTGAACAGGTTATTGGTGAGTAAACGCCGGTTGATAGCACTGTCGACGATACATTCCATCACTTTGCTGACGATTGAGAGCGAAGTGATGGGGCGGTAATTGGCCGGATTGGATTTGTCCTGATTTTCGTGGACAGGACATACCTGGGCAATTATCCAAGATGTCGTGATTTAGCTGTACTGGAACAGTTTGGCTTGAGGCGCGGCTGGTTCTGCAGCACAAGACTTCAGCACTATAGCCAGGATGTTTTCGGGGCCCATCGCCTTTGTTTTATCGAGTGCAATCAGCCATTTCTTGACCTCACGTGGAGTGATTCGAATTGGCTGAAAACTGGCTTTACCGATGGTGGCGATATCAGGAGAAGGCCGAGATGGATCATCTACTCGGCACTTCGGGCTGAAGATGGTTGCAAACGCTTCAGCCTTGTCTTTTGCACTCACGTGCTGGACTCTGCCATCATTGTGGATGTGGAAGTTTACAGAGCCTCTTCCTCTCCTTAGTTGCTTAATTGTCCACCACTCTCCACGGCTGGATGTAGCAGAAGTGCAGAGCTTTGATTTGATCTGTTGGTTGTGGAATCGCTTTGCTCTGTCTAGAGCATGTTTCTTCCGCTGTTTAGCATGCAAGTAGTGCTGTGTTGTAGCTTCACCAGGTTGTCACCTCATTTTTTAGGTACACCTGGTGTTGCTTCAGGCATTCACTTCTACACTCATCATTGAACCAGGATTGATCACCTGGCTTGTTGGTAATGGTAGAGTGAGGGATATGCCGGGCCATGAGACTGCAGGTTGTGCTGGAATACAATTCTGGTGTTGCTGATGGCACACTGCGCCTCAGGGATGCCCAGTTTTCAGCTGGCAGATCTGTTCTGAATCTATCCCATTTAGCACAGTGGTGGTGCCACACAACAGGTTCGATGGTGTCCTCAGTGTGAAGACGGGACTGCGTCTCCACAACGACTTTGCGTTGAGTCATTCCGACCAATACTGTCAAGGACAGATGCATCTGCGAAAGGTAGATTGTTGAGGACGAGGTCAAGTAGGTTTTTCCCTCGTGTTGGTTCGCTCACCATCTGCCGCTGGCCCAGTCCGGCAGCTATGTCCTTCAGGACTCAGCCAGCTGTGGACATTGAAGTCCCCCACCAAAGTTCATTCTGTGCCCTTGCTACCCTCAGTGCTTCCTCCAAGTGGTGCTCAACATGACGGAGCACTGATTCATCAGCTGAGGGAGGACGGTAGGTGGTAATCAGCAGGTGATTTCTTTGCCCATGTTTGACCTGATGCCATGAGTTTTCCTGGGGCCGGAGTCAATGTTGAGGACTCCCAAGCCCACTTCCTCCTGACTGTATGTTCACTGTCCCGCCACTTCTGGTGGATTTGTCCTGCCGGTGGGACAGGACATACCCAGGAATGGTGATGGAAGAATCTGGGACGTTGCCTGAAAGGTATGGTTCTCTGAGTATGGCTATGTCAGGCTGTTCCTTGAGTAGTTTTTGGGACAGCTCTCTAAATTTTGGCACAAGTCCCCAGATGTTCGTGAGTAATACCTGGCAGGGCTTGGTTTGCCTTTGCCGTGTCTGGTGCTTAGTTGTCCATCCGGTTTTATTCTTATTATGACTTTTTCTAGCAAATTTTTACAACTGAGTGGCTTGTGAGGCCATTTTAGAGGGTGATTAAAACTAACTACACTGCTGTGGGTCTGGAGTCAAGTATAGGCTGGACCAGGTGGTCCAGTCTGTATTTAGTTTAGTGAATTTAAATTCCCCAGCTGCCGTGGCAGGATTAGAATTCATGACTCTGGATTATTAGTCCAGGCTCCTGGCTTATTAGTTCAGTAACATAATCACTTTGTTACCGTACTTGCACTGATAGTAATGTACAGCCCTTGGGATCAGTCTCCAATTGATAGCACTGTCCAGGTCCAGCAGCGATTGTCCTATGAGGAGACTTTGAGAAGAATGGGCCTATATTCTCTCGAGTTTAGAAGAATAGTTCATAATTCTAATAGGGTTTGACAGGGTAAATGTGGAGAAGTCGTTTCCCCTGACTGCAGAGTGTAGAGCTATGGTTCACACTCTCTGGATAACGGGTGAGCAATTTAGGACTGAGATGACGAGGAATTTCTTCACTCAGAGGGTGGTGAATCTTTGGAATTCTCTGCCCCAGAGGGCTGTGGATGCTCAGTCATTAATTATATTCAAAACTGAGATCGATATATTTTTGGACTCTAAGGGAATCAAGGGATATGGGGATTGGGCGGGAAAGTGGAGTTGAGGTCGAAGATCAGCCATGATCTTATTTTACATTGCAGCAGACAAGAAGGGTCGTATGGCCTGCTCCTCTTATGTCCAGAGATTAGTCTCGATTCGATAGCATCTTCCAGTTCCAGAGATCAGTTTCCATTCGATAACACTGTCCAGGTCGAGAGAGCAGGCTCCATTTGATAGCACTGTCCTGGTCCGGGGATCAGTCTCCATTTGGAGGCATTTCCCAGGTCGAAAGTTCAGTATCCATTTGATAGTCCAATCCCTGTCCAGAGATCTGTCTTCCTTCAGTAGAAATATAGAAATTTAGAAAATAGGAGTAGAAGTCGACCATTCGGCCCTTCAAGCCTACTCCACCATTCAATATGATCATGGCTGATCTACTATCTCAATACCATATTCACGCTCTCTCCACATACCACTTGATGCCTTTCGTGTCCAGAAATCTATCTAGCTCTTTCTTAAATATATTCAGTGTTTTGGCCTCCACAGCCTTCTGTGGTAGAGAATTCCGCCATTTCACCATCCTCTGAGTGAAGAAATTTCTCCTCATCTCAGTCCTAAATGCCCTATCCCGTATCCTGTGACTGTGACCCCTCGGTCTGGACCCCCCAGCCTGGGAAACATCCTCCCTGCATCCAGTCTGTCTAGCCCTGTCGGAATGTTGTATGTTTCAATGAGATCCCCTCTCATTCTTCTGAACTCGAGTGAATACAGGCAGAGTCGACCCAATCTGTCGTCATTCGACAGTCCTGCCATGCCCGGGATCGGTCTGGTGAAGCCTCGCTGCATTCCCTCGATGGCAAGTATATCCTTTGTTCGGTAAGGAGACCAAAACTGCACACAATATTCCGTGTGTGGTCTCACCAAGGCACTGCATAAATGCAATAAGACAACCTTGCCCCTCCACTCAAAATCTCTTGCAATGAAGTCCAACATACTATTTGCCTTCCTAACTGTTTGCTGCGCCTGCATATTTGCTTTCAGGTAGCCCTGCAACGGTCCAGAGATCATTCTCCATTTGATAGCACTGTCCTTGTCCAGAGATCAGTCTCCATTTGATAGAACTGTCCCTGTCCAGAGATCAGTCTCAATTTGATAGCACTGTCCAGGTCCAGAGATCAGTATCCATTTGATAGCCTGCCCATTGTCGGAAATCCGTGCCTTTTTGAAAACAGTCCAGGTCTGGCGATTATTTTCCAATTGATAGCAATGTCCAGGTCCAGAGATCAATCTCCAATTGATAGCACTGACCAGATACAGACATTAGTCTCCATTTTATATCACTTCCAATGTCCAGAGATCAGTTTCCATTTGATAGCACCGTCCTGGACCAGGGATCAACGTCCACTGTAGCATTTGAAAATAGAAACAAGATGCACAAAGAATTGGGAGGGACATATAGCACTTGAGTAACTAATGATACAGCATTAGGTGGGATCAGACTAAGAGAGAATATGAAAAGGTCTAAGATATGTTTTGCGTGCCTGTGTGTAAACGCACGAAGCGAAGTAAATAAGGTTGGTGAGTTTCAGGCGCAAATACCCACATTGGGAACATATGGCGGTAATGGCGACCTGGCTTTAAAAATGGCAGGATTGGGTACAAAATATTCCTGGATACAAGGTGTTCAGGAAAAATCGGGAAGGAAAAAAGGGATGGGGAATGGCAGTATTGATTAAGGAAAATATTGCAATGCTGGAGAGCGAGGATGTCCTGGAGGGGTCAAGGACAGAATCTATTTGATTAGAGGTAAGAAACAAAAGAGGCGCCATTAAACTGCTGGGCTTATTCTATAGAGGACCAAATAGTGGGAACGATACAGAGGAGCAAATTTGTAGATAAATTATAGAGAGGTGCAAGAGCTGCGGGGTAGGGCTAATGGGAGACTTCAACTATCCTAAAATAGACTGGGATAGTAATAGAGTAAAGGGCAAAGATGGGGAGAATTTCTTAAGTGTGTTCAGGAGAACTTTCTTGCTCTTTTCGGCTCAACGAGGAAGGAGGCATTGCTGGACTTGACTCTAGGGAATGAGGTGGGCCAAGTGGAGCAAGTGTTAGCAGGGGATCATTTAGGATGCAGCGATCAGAGTGCCAAAAGGCTTGGATTTGATATGGAAAGGGACATGGACCATTATAAAATAAAAATACTGAATTGGAGCAGGGCCAGTTTCAGTGGGATGAGTACTGAACTGGCCCGTGTAATTTGGAATCAAAGATTGGCAGGCAAAACTATAATTGAACAATGAGCGGCCTTTGAGGAGGAGAAGGTTCGGGGACAGTTGGGCACATTCCCACGAAGGAAAAAGCTAGGGCAACTAAAGTCAGAGCTCGGTGGATTGCAAAAGAGATGGAGAGTAAGATGAAGCAGAAAATACGGGGCATACGGCAGATGTTAGATTGATAATACAAGTGAGAACCAGGCATAATATAAAAAGTTCAGAAGGGAAGTGAAAAAGTAAATAAGAGAGGCAAAGAGATTATGAGAATAGATTGACGGCCAACATAAAAGGGAATCCAAAAGACTTCTATATGCACGTAAACAGTAAACAGGCAATAAGCGGAGAGTCGAGCCTTTCAGGGACCAAAAAGGAGATCTATTCAATGAGGCAGAGTGGAAGGCAGAGGTGTTAAATGAATACTTTGCATCTGTCCTTACCAAGGAAGAAGATGCTGCCAGATTCTCAGTAAAGGAAGATGTAGTTGAGATATTGGATGGGCTAATAATTGGTAAAGAATAAGTACTAAAAAGGCTGGCTGTACTTAAAGTCGATAATTACCCCGGTCCGGATGGGATGCATCCTAGATTGCGGAGGGAAGTAAGGGTGGAAATTGCGGAAGTGCTGGCTATAATCTTCCAAACATTTGTAGATACAGGGGTGATGTCAGAGGACTGGAGAATTGTAAATGAAACACCGTTGTTCAAAAAGAGCGGGAGGATAATCCCAGCAACTATAAGCCAGTCAGTTTAATGTCAGTGGTCGGGAAACTTTTTGAAACGATAATCCGAGACAAAATTAACAATCACTTGGACAAGTGATTTGATTAGGGAAAGCCAGCACGGATTTGTTAAAGGCAAATCGTGTTTAACGAACTTGATAGAGTTTATGATGAGACAAAAGATAGAGTAGATAAGAACAATATAGTTGGTGTGGTGTATATGGACTTTCAAAAGGCGTTTGATAAAGTACCACATGATAGGCTTGTCATCAAGACCGAAGCCAATGGAATAAAGGGGGCAGTAGCAGCATGGATACAGAATTGGCTAAGTGACAGGAAACAGAGAGTAGCGATGAACGGTTGATTTTGTACTCAAAGCAGATATGCAGCGGTGTTCCCCGGGGGTCGGTGCGGGGACCACTTCTTTCTTGATGTATATTAATGACTTGGACTTGGGTGAAAAGGGCAAAATTTCAAAATTTCCAGATGTCACAAAACTTGGAAATGCAGTGAACAGTGAGGAACAGTAAGGAGGATAGTGATCGACTTCAAGAGGACATAGGCAGGCTGGTGGAATGGGCGGACACATGGCAGATGAAATTCAACGCAGACAACTGCGATGTGACATATTTTGGCAAGAAGAATGAGGTTGGGCAATATAAACCAAATGGTACAATTCTAAAGGGGTTGCAGGAACAGAGAGACCTGGGGTTACCTGTGCACAAATCTTTTAAGGTGGCAGAACAGCTTGAGAAAGCGGTTAAAAAAGCATACGGGATCATGGGCTTTATTAGTAGAGGCATAGAGTTAAAAAGCAAGGAAGTTGTGTTGAACATTTATAAAACACTGGTTCGGCCAGAGTCATAGAGTCATAGAGTTATACAGCACGGATAGAGGCCCTTCGGCCCATCGTGTCCGCGTCGGCCATCAAACCCAGTCTCATCTAATCCCATATTCCAGCATTTGGTCCGTAGCCTTGTATGCTATGGCATTTCAAGTGCTCATCCAAATGCTTCTTGAATGTTGTGAGGGTTCCTGCCTCCACAACCATCTCAGGCAGTGAGTTCCAGACTCCAACCACCCTCTGGGTGAAAAAGTTCTTTCTCAAATCCCCTCTAAACCTCCCGCCTTTTACCTTGAATCTATGCCCCCTTGTTATAGAACCCTCAACGAAGGGAAAAAGCTACTTAGTATCCATCCAACCTATGCCCCTCGTAATTTTGTACACCTCAATCATGTCCCCCCTCAGCCTCCTCTGCTCCAAGGAAAACAAACCCAATCTTCCCAGTCTCTCTTCATAGCTGAAGCGCTCCAGCCCTGGTAACATCCTTGGTGAATCTCCTCTGCACCCTCTCCAAAGTGATCACATCCTTCCTGTAGTGCGGCGACCAGAACTGCACACAGCACTCCAGCTGTGGCCGAACCAGTGTTCTATACAGCTCCATCATAACCTCCTTGATCTTATATTCTATGCCTCGGCTAATAAAGGCAAGTATCCCAGATGCCTTCTTTACCACCTTATCTAAATGTTCCGCCGCCTTCAGGGATCTGTGAACTTGCACACCAAGATCCCTCTGACCCTCTGTCTTGCCTAGGGTCTTCCCATTCATTGTGTATTCCCTTGCGTTGTTAGTCCCTCCAAAGTGCATCACCTCGCACTTTTCCGGGTGACATTCCATTTGCCACTGTTCCGCCCATCTGACCAACCCATCTATATCGTCCTGCAGACTGAAGCTATCCTCCTCGCTATTTACCACCCTACCAATTTTTGTATCATCAGCGAACTTACTGATCATACCTTTTACATTCATATCCAAGTCGTTAATGTAGACCACAAACAGCAAGGGCCCCAGCACAGATCCCTGTGGTACCCCACTGGCCACAGGCTTCCAGTCACAAAAACAACCTTCGACCATCACCCTCTGCCTTCTGCCACTAAGCCAGTTTTGTATCCAAAGTGCCAAGGCAACCTGGACTCCATGGGCTCGTACCTTCTTGACCAGTCTCCTGTTCTGGACTTTATCGAAGGCCTTACTGAAATCCATGTATACCACATCCACTGCGTTACCCTCATCCACACGCCGAGTCACCCCCTCCAAAAATTCAATCAAATTCGTCAGACATGATCTTCCCTTGACAAAGCCATGTTGACTATCCCTGATTAATCCTTGCTTCTCCAAGTGGAGACTAATTTTGTACTTCAGAATTTTTTCAATAATTTTCCTACCACTGATGTTAGGCTCACTGGCCTGTAGTTCCCCGGTTTTTCCCTACTCCCCTTCTTGAATAATGGTATTACATTAGCGGTTCTCCAGTCCGCTGGCACATCCCCTGTGGCCAGAGAGGTTCTGAATATATGTGTTAGAGCCCCCGCAATCTCCTCCTTTGCCTCACACTGTAGCCTGGGATACATTTCGTCCGGGCCTGGGGATTTATCCATTTCTAGGCCTGTTAAAACCGCCAATACCTCCTCCCGCTCGATGTTAATATGTTCGAGTATATCACAGTCCCCCTGTCGTATTTCTATGTCTACGTCGTCCTTCTCCATAGTGAAAACAGATGCAAAAAATTCATTCAGCACCCCTCCTACATCTGCCGGCTCCAAACACAGATTGCCATTTTTGTCCCTAATGGGCCCTATTTTTTCCCGAGTTATCCTCTTACCCTTAATATACTTATAAAACATCTTAGGATTTTCCTTTATTTAGCTCGCCAGTGTTTTTTCATGGCCCCTCCTTGATCTCCTAATTTCTTTTTTAATTATCCCCCTGCACTTTTTGTACTCCTCTAGGGCTTCCTCCGTCTTTAGCCTTTTGTATCTGCCAAAAGCCCTCCTTTTTTTCCTAATCCATTCTCGTATATCCCCTGACATCCAAGGTTCCCTGGAGTTCTTGGAACCACCCTTGACTTTTACGGGAACATGTTTCCATTGTATGGTCTCAATCTCCCTTCTGAAAGACTCTCATTGCTCCGATGCGGATTTTCCTACAAGCCGCTGATCCCAGTCCATTTTGGCCAGATCCTGCCTTATGCTATTAATATCGGCCTTCCCCCAATTTAGAACCTTTATTTCCGGCCCCTCCCTGTCCTTTTCCATGACCACCTTAAATCTCACTGAATTATGGTCACTGTCACCAAAGTGATCACCTACGAGCACTTCTTCCACTTGGCCGGCCACATTCCCTGAAATTAGGTCCAGTACCGCCCTCTCTCTTGTAGGACTTTCTACATGCTGGCTCAAAAAGCTCTCCTGGATGCACGTTAAGAATTTTGTACCCTCTAAGCATTTTACACTCTGAGTATCCCAGTTAATATTGGGGAAGTTGAAATCCCCCACTATTGTTACCCTATTATTTGCACAATTTTCTGAGATTTGCCGACACATCTGTTCCTCTATCTCCCCCTGACTGTTTGGGGGTCTATAGTACACTCCCATCAAAGTGCTTGCCCCCTTTTTGTTTTTGAGCTCCACCCATATGGCCTCATTTGAGGAACCTGCTAATATATCATCCCTCCTTCTGGCAGTAATTGATTCTTTAATTAATATTGCGACCACCCCCCCCCCCTCTTATACCTCCCCCTCTGTCTCGCCTGAAGATTCTGTACGCCGGAATATTGAGCTGCCAGTCTTGCCCCTCCCTCAACCATGTCTCTGTGACAGCAACAATATCATACTCCCATGTGTTTATCAACACCTTCAGTTCACCCACCTTATTTGCAAGACTCCTTGCATTAAAATAAATGCCATCCAGCCTTGCTCTTACATATTTGCCCTGTCTTCCAAGCTGACTTGTTTTTTTTCTCTATATTTGGCTGCACATCACCCCCTATTGTAGCTCCACTCTGTATCCCATCCCCCTGCCAAGTTAGTTTAAACCCCCCACCAACAGTGCTAGCAAACCTCCCCGCAAGGATATTTGTCCCGCTCTGGTTCAGGTGCAACCCGTCCGACTTGTACAAGTCCCACCTTCCCCAGAAGCAGGCCCAGTGATCCAGGAAACTGAAACCCTCCCTCCTGCACCAACTCTTTAGCCACGCATTCATATGTTCTATCCTGCTATTTCTATACTCACTAGCCCGTGGCACTGGGAGTAATCCAGAGATTACAACCTTTGAGGTCCTTCTCTTTAATCTGCTACCTAGCTCCCTAAATTCTTGATGCAGGACCTCATCTCCCTTCCTACCTATGTCGTTGGTCCCAATGTGGACCACGACCTCTGCCTGCTGACCCTCCCCCTTGAGAATGCCCTGAAGCCGCTCAGTGACATCCATGACCCTGGCACCAGGGAGGCAACAAACCATCCTGGAGTCACGTTTACGGCCACAGAAACGCCTGTCTGTTCCCCTTACGATAGAATCCCCTATACACTATAGCTCTTCCACTCTTTTTCCTCCCAGCCTGTGCAGCAGAGCTACCCCTGGTGCCAGGAAGTTGGCTGCTGCTGCCTTCCCCTGATAAGTCATCCCCCTCAACAATATCCAAAGCGGTATATTTGTTTGAGAGGGGGACGGCCACAGAGGACACCTGCACTGCCTGCCTGCTCCTCTTACTCTGCCTGGAGGTCACCCACTTACGTCCTGCCTGTACAACCTTTACCTGCGGTGTGACCATCTCACTAAACGTGCTATCCACGACGTTTTCAGCATCGCGAATGCTCCATAATGAATCCATCCGCAGCTCCAGTGCCGCAATGCGGTTTGTCAGTAGCTGCAGCTGGATACATTTCCCGCACACATGGTCGTCAGGGACACCGGAAGGGTCCCTGATTTCCCACATAGAGCAGGAAGAGCAAAACACGAGGCTGGGCTGTCCTGACATGACTTACCCTTTAACTAATTAATTCAAATTAAATGAATCCCACCAATTTCACTTCAATTAAAAGGTATACTCAAGGGCCCTTGCTGAACAGCAGTCCCCCACTACACAACAGAGACCCTAGAATCCACAAACTCTAACCTTAGACAAATTCAGCAGGAAAATACTCACCAACCAATCACTTAACTCTTCCTTGGTGACGTCCCACTTTGGATTACTTTTTGCTTCTTATTTATCTTAGGTCCAGGAGTTAATTCCCTGAAAACAAAATATAAAAACGAACCTACCCTTTAAATTCCCTCTACCCCCAGAAAAGGTTAGAGGAGGTGGGAGTTACTGCTAGTGTCGTGCCTCGGGTTTGGCAACCGCTCCACCTACATACGGGTACCAATGAATTGGCCCCGCCCCCTGCCTTTGAAAAAGCTCGCGAAGCTCCTTCACCGCTGGGGAAAAAGACTCATGGAGGTGAGTTTAATTACTCACCTCAGGCCTCCGCTGCTCCCTTTATCGACTCGCCAATTACCTACCCGCTGTCCTCTGACGTCAATCCTTGTTTTTTTCACCGATTGCCTCTCTGCAGGTAGGCCCTCGAGCCTGGGCCATTCGTAGTCTCCGATTCCCGCGCTCTCTTCTCGGTCCGCTCCCGCCTGTAGCTCCGTACCGAGTGCGGGTAGGCCCTCGAGCATGGGCCTTTAGTAGTCTCCGAGTCCCGCGCTCTCTCCTCGGTCCGCTCCCGCCTGTAGCTCCCTACCGAGTGCGGGTAGGCCCTCGAGCCTGGGCCTTTCGTAGTCTCCGAGTCCCGCGCTCTCTCCTAGGTCCGCTCCCGCCTGTAGCTCCGTACCGAGTGCGGGTAGGCCCTCGAGCCTTGGCCTTTCGCAGTCTCCGAGTCCCACGCTCTCTCCTAGGTCCGCTCCCGCCTGTAGCTCCGCTCCGAGAGCTGGAGTATTGTGTTCAAATCTGGTCATCGCACTTTAGGAAGGATGTGAAGGCCTTAGAGAGGGTGCAGAATAGATTATCTAGAATGGTTCCAGGGATGATGTACTTTAGTTACATGGATAGACTGGAGAAGCTGAGGTTCTTCTCCTTGGAGCAGATGACATTAAGAGGAGACCTTGCGACCTTGTCAAAAGCCTTGCTAAAATTCATGCAGGCTCCATCAAATGAGCCACCCTCATCGACCCTCTTTGTTACCTCCTTAAAAAATTCAATCAAGTTGGCAAGACACAACCTTCCCGTAACAAATCCATGTTGACTGTGTTCGATTAATCCCACCAATCGATGAGGTCAGTTATTTGTCCGGGCTGGATCAAGACAGTGTAGGTGAGGTCAGTGATGTACCTGTGTTGGATATTGGCAGCGTATATGAGGTCAGTCATGGGTCTGTGTTGGATATTGATAGTTTAGGTGAGGTCAGTGATCTGTCTGGGCTGGTTATTGACTGTAATTGAGTTCTGTGATGTGCCTGTGTTGGATATTGACAGTGTCGGTGAGGTCTGTGATGTGACTGAGGTGGATATTGACAGTGTAGATGAGATCAGTGATGTGAGTGGGGTGGACATTGAGTGTGTAGGTGAGGTTAGTGATGTGCCTGTGTTGGATATTGATAGTGTAGGTGAGGTCAGTGATGTGCCTGTGTTGGATATTGACAGTGTAGGTGACGTCATTGATGCGACTGGTTTCGATTTGAGAGTGTTGGTGAGGCCATTGATGTGACTGGGGTGGATATTGACAGTGTAGATAGGTCAGTGATGTGTCTGTGTTGGATATTGACAATGTAGTTGAGGTCAGTGATATATCTGGCCTGGGTATTGACTGTGTAGGTGAGGTCAGTGATTTGCCTGTGTTGGATATTGACAGTGTAGGTGAGGTCAGTGATGTGACTGGGGTAGACATTGAGAGTGTAGGTGAGGTTAGTATTGGATCTGGCTTGGATATTGACAGTGCTGGTGAGGTCAGTGATGTGCCTGTGTTGGATATTGACAGTGTAGGTGAGGTCAATGATGTGCCTGTGTTGGATATTGACTGTGTAGGTGAGGTCAGAGATGTGCCTGTGTTGGATATTGACAGTGTACGTGAGGTTATTGATGTGACTGGTTTCGATTTGAGAGTGCAGGTGAGGCTGTTGATGCGTCTGGGCTGGATATTGACAGTGTAGATGAAACCATTGATTTATTTGGGCTGGATATTGACAGTATAGGTGAGGTCTGTGATGTGCCTGTGATGGATATTGACAGTGTAGGTGAAGTCTGTGATGTGTCTGTGTTGGATATTGACTTTATAGGTGAGGTCAGTGATGTGCCTGGAGTGGATATTGACATTGTAGGTGAGGTCAGTGATTGGTCTCAGTTGGATATTGACTGTATAGTTGTGATCATTGATGTGTGTGTTGGATATTGACAGGGTAGAAGCTGAGAAGATTTTTCCCCTGGCTGGAGAGTCGAGAACTAGAGGGCATAGACACAGGATAAGGCGTCGGTCATTTAAGACTGAGATGAGGAGGAATTTCTTCACTCAGAGGTTTGTGAATCTTTGGAATTCTTTCTCCCAAAATGATGTGGATGCTCGGTCATTGAGTATATGCAAGGCTGAGATAGATAATTTTTTTTGACTCTAGGGGACTCCGGGGAATTGGGGATTGGGCGGGAAATTGGAGTTGAGGTCGAAGATCAGCCATGGTCTTATTGAATGGTGGAGCAGGCTCGAGGGGCCGAATGGCCTACTCCTGCTCCTATTTTCTATGTTTTGTATCAGTGTTGTGTCTGAGGTGGATGAAAGTGCAAGCGAGATCGCTAATACAAACACTTTCACTGTGTCTTTCTCTCTGTCTTTCTTTCTAACTGTCTATCTCTCTCTGTCCTTCTGTCCCTCTGTTTCCCTTTCTCTTTTTGTCTCTTTCTGTCCCTTTCTCTGCGTTTCTCTTTGTTTCTCTCATTATCAGACTCACTGTTTCTGTCTCTCTCTCTCTCGCTCTCTTTCGCAGTCTCACACTCTCTGTCTCTCTCTCTGTCTCAGTTTCTCTCTCTGTCTGTCTCAGTATCTCTATCTCAGTCTCTCTCTCTTTCTCAGTCTCACTGTCTCGCTCTGTCTGTCTCTATCCCTCAACCTCTTTCTGTCTGTCTCTATCTTTCTCTAGCTCACTGTCTCTGTCTCTATCTCTGTTCCTCTAACCCTCACTCTCCCTGTCTCTCTTTCTCTGTCTCTCTCTCTCTCTCTGTCTACCTCTATCCCTCTCTCTCGCTCTCTCACTCACTGTCTGTCTCTCTCACTGTCTCGATCTCTGTCTCACTTTCTCAGTCTCTCTCTCTCTCTGCTTCTATCCTCCACTCTCTATCCCTCTCTCTATCCTACTCTCTATCTCTCTCTCTCTATCCCCCCTCTCTCTCTGTTTCTAACCCTCTCTCTCTCTCTGGTGTTTCATTACCTATATGTGGTGCAGCAGCTTCTGTCCTGTTGCGAGCGGTTCCCTATTTTGCCGCAGCAGTTCTACGCTGCCCAATCTCTCCCTTTTAGGATCGTAATGTCCCTGTGTGCTCGCGGTGTGTTTCAGTGTCTGTGTTAATGTTCCCCTATCTTGCCGCTGCTTTCTGTCTTTTAACGGATTAACCCTGACTGGGGACTTTCCAACAGATGCTGCCAACATCTGCTTTTAGATTTCAGGAACCGGGCTGTGTTCAAACATCATGGAATTCTTTCCGCTTCGCATTTCCACCTTTCATCGTGAAACGGGCAGTTTAAACAGCTGAATGTACAAGATTATCATATGGTGTTTAATTGACAGGAATATAATGATTGGATTTCGCAAGATTCCCCATCTGCTGTGCACTCATTTAAATATAATGTTATACAATCCTCTTGACAGCACTTACCAATCTGCTGTGTGCAACTGGCTGTAAGGAAAATGATGTAACCTCCCCTCCGGCTCCCCGCCTCTGTGGGATTTCCTCCTCTATGGAAATAGGAGCTCTCCTCAATGCATCGTGTGAGAGGGGCTGGGACTGGGAGTGGGAGTGCTACTGGGTGTGGGAGTGAGAGGGATTGGGACTGGCAGCGAGAGGCTGAAGCACCAACCGACACACGCCATGGACTATGGACTGTTAATGAGGATTGTCTACCCTATAATTGCTGCTGTTTCTATCCCAGGTAAGTGATTGTGTGTTGCTGCTGTTGCTGATTATGTAAGATTGTGGTCTTCACCTGTTTGTCCTATTTGTGATATCAGTTCAACGAATGCCACATTTCCCATGTTCACTCAAATCCGTTAGACAAAGGAAACTAATGGTAATCTCCAGCGAAAGTGCCGCTGCCCCGCGGATCTGTCTGACAATCTCTGATCCAGACCGCGCCCTCGCTCCAGATGACAGGTTTATGACCAGGTCTGAGCTCCGCACGAACTGCAGAAACACGGATACTCACAGATGCATTTTCTATTCAGTCTGTTCCGGTCACTTGTTCCACCTGTTTCAGTTTCGCGCATCCTGCTTTCCCGCTCTGTGCTAGCTTAATGCAATAACTGGAATCCACAGATTGCAAAATTATCAGCCAGATTCGATTATATTGCCAGTCATTGCTTTGAAACTTTTTAATATTGTAATTAACGGGCGTTGCTCGGTTTATATTGATCAGTACAGATTGATTGAGTTCCGAACATCTCTCTCTGACTCTGTGCCTGTCTGACTCTATCTCACCCTCTGTCTCTCTGTCTCTCTCTCTTTCTCTTTATGCATGTCTCTGTCTCACATTCTGTTCCTCTCTCTCTGCCTCTGTCTGTCTCTCTGTGTGGGTCTCTCTCTGTCTCTGAATCTCTCTCTCCCTCTCTCTCTCTGTGGGTCTCTCTTTTTCTCTGACTCTCTGTCTCTCTCTCTCTGTCTTGCACTCTGTCTCTCTTTGTTTTTCTCTCTCTGTCTACCTTTCTCTATCTCGCTCTCTCTCTCACTTTCTCCATTCACTCTTTCTCTGATTCGCCCTCCATCTCTCTTTCTATTTCTCTCTCTCTCCTCTGAGTTCACTGCCCTCCTATCCTCCCTTAATCTCTCCCTCCATATAAACTCTCTTTCCTATATTCACAGTCACCCCCTCGAGAATGCCATATCACGTGACCTCTCTACTCCCATCATCAATAATGCCATATCTGATAACTTATTTGTAACCATCTCCAGCCACATCCCCTTTCACCCTCCCAACCACACGCCCTTCAGTGTTTCCCCCGAAAAAAAAACTCTCCCTCAAGTCACTTACAACGGCACTTTCAAATTCCCTTAGGTTTCACATTTGGCACTCCATTCACCACGATATTTCTGCAACTACCGATTTGCTGAATCACACACTCACCTCCACCCTTGGTGCCCTTGTCCCCATTAAAACCATTACTCTCCCTCTCTCTCTCTCTCTCTCACGCTGGTCGTTTCCCCCGGTACAGCTCCATCTCCAGTCTCTTATGTCCAAGGAAAGCGGACGTGAACGTTTATGGCGGACGACTGAATTAACCATTTATCGCCAGATATCTCTGCTCTTGCACTGCTTTTAGAGTTGTGCTCTCTAGTTTATATTGCCTCTCCTCGTTCTTCCTACTGAAATGTATCACTTTGCATTTTACTGCATTAAATTCCATATACTGCCTCCTGTCTATCTGTGCCCTCAGATAATCTGCCTTATTCACTATACTTCTTGCTTTGAGGTATATGCCTTTAAGCACTGCCAAATTCCTTTGTTGTTTATTTTCTTACTTTTGATTCCTCTGTCTTCTGAACTCACTGAATATTTTTCTGCCTTCCATCTCCAGTTCTGATTCTGTCCTATCTGAATCGACACTCAGCTTCCCACCCCCCTGCCAAGTTTGTTTAAACCCTCTCCAACAGCACGAGCAAACCTCCCCGCAAGGGTACTGATCCAAGCCAAGTTGAGGTGCAAACCGTCCGGCCTGTAAAGGTCCAACCCTGCCCCAGAACCGATCCAAATGCCCCAGGAATCTAAAGCCCTCCCTCCTGCACCATCTCCACAGCCACGCATTCATCTGCTCTATCCTCCTATTTTTATACTCACTGGCGCGTGGCACTGGGTGTAATCTGGAGATTGCTACATTTGATGTCCTGCATCTTAATCTCTTTCCTCACACCGTAAATTCTGCCTGCAGGACCTCATATCTCTTTCTACCGATGTCGTTGGTACCGATATTGACCACGACCTTTGGATATTCACCTTCCACTCCCGCCAGAATGTTCCCAAGCAGATCAGTCATATCCTTGTCCTTGGCACCATGGAGGCAACATACCATCCTGGAGTCAAATCAGCGGCCGCAGAAACGCCTGTGTGCTCCCTTAACTACAGGATCTACTATCACTATTGCTTTCCTGACTCAGGGCACAGTACCAGGTCCCTTGCTTTTTGGGGTATATATTAATGTCGGGGGCATGAATAAGAACTTTGCGGATGATACACAAAATGGCCAGGTGATTGATAGTGAGGAGAAAAGCTGTAGAATGCAGGAAGCTATCAATGGGCTGATCAGATGGGCAGAAAAAGTGGCAAATTGAATTCAATCCAGAGAAATGTGAGGTGGTGCATTTGGGGAGGGAAATAATGCAATGGAATACACGATAAATAGGAGGATACTGAGAGGTGTAGAGGAAGTGAGGGACCCTGGAGTACATGTCCACATATCCCTGAAGGTAGCAGGACAGGCAGATAAGGTGGTTTCGAAGGCATATGTAACATTTCCCTTCATTTTCCAAGGCAGAAAATATAAGAGCAGGGAGTTTATGTCCGAACTGTATAAAACACTAGTTAGGCCACAGCTTGAGTACCGTGTACAATCCTGGTAAACACATTGCAGGAAAGAGGTGAGTGCACTGGAGAGGGTACAGAAGAGATTGATGAGGATGTTGCCAGCGCTGGAGACTTATAGCTATGATAACAGATTGGATAGGATGGGGTTGTTTTCCTTAGAACAGAGGAGGTTAAAGGGTGATTAATTGAGGTGTACAAAATTATGAGGGGCCTAGATAGAATAGAAAGGAAGGACCTATTACCCTTAACAGAGAGGTAAAAAACCAAGGGACTTGGAATTAAAGTGATTGGTAGAAGGATTAGAGGGGAGCTGAGGAAAAATTATTTCATCAGAGGGTGGTGGAGGTCTGGAACTCACTGCCTGAAAGGGTGGCAGAGGCAGAAACCCTCAACTCATTTAAAAAGTACCTGGATGTGCACCTGAAGTGCCGTAACATGCAGGGATACGGACCAAGTGCTGGAAAGTGGGATTCGGCTGGGTGGCTCATTTTCGTCCGGAGCAGAAACCATGGGCCGAATGGCCTCCTTCTGTGCTGTAAATTTTCTATGAATCTATGCTATCTCTTCCCCATCTTCTTTTAAAATGGGCAGATGCAAATTATCTGGACCTGGGGTTCTATCCTCTCTAAGCTTAAGTCGTTCGTCAACTATTTCTCCCATTTCTTTCTTAAATATCTTTATATATTTTTCGATCTCTTCTTCTAATGTCATGTCCACCTCGCTGGTAAATACTGAAGCAAAGTGACGAATCAATATTTCTGCCATTTCGCTGTTAATACCTGTGAATTTATCTTGTGCATCCGTTAGTGGCTCCATTCCGATCGTGATCTTTCTTTTGTTATTTATGTGTTCGTATAATAATTTCCTATTGCTTTTTATATTCATTGATAATTTAATTTCGTAGTTCCTCTTTACTTTCCAAATTGTTTCTTGACTTCTGTAATAACCTCTTTTGATTCCTTTTGTCATTCTCTCATGTATTATCGATGTCCTTAGTGTATGTATTTCTCTTTCGTGTCAATTTTACACTTATCTCGTTCTACATCCATGGTGTTTCATTACTGGCTAGTTTGTTCTTGTTTTTTTGAGGAACATGTTTCTCCTGAACGCTACTGAGCACTGTTATCAGTATTTCCCACTGCTGTTCTATCTCTTTGTCTGTCAAAACATTTTCCAGTTTACCTTCCCCAGTTCCATTGTCCTGCCCTCCAAAATTAACCTTTTTACCAATCTATAACTTTAGTCTTTGTCTTACTTATATCTTTCTCAATCATTACTTTGAACCTTATTATGTTATGATCGCTATTACCTAGATTTCCACTACACTTAATTCTCTTATCTGTTTCGGTTGAGTTCCCGTTACTGGATCCAGCAGTGATTCCTCTCTTGTTGGGCTTCTCACATACTGGGTAAGAAAGGATTCCTGTACTCACTGTAAAAACTCCATTCCCCTTTCACTACCTCTTCTTTCCACTTTATTTGAGGGTGGTTGAAATCTCCGATGATTATTATTTTTTTTCCTCATTTCATAGATTTGCCAACATATTTCTCCTCCACTTCCCTTTCACTATTAGGTGACCTGTAGAATATCCCCATGAATGTGATCGATCTCTTCTTATCCGTTGTCTCAATCCATATGGATTCTGTTTCTGTCTTAAGGTTAGTTATGTCCCATTTTGGTACCGCCATTATGTTTTCTGATCAATACAGGTACTCCACCTCACCTGATTCTTTCCCTATCTTTTCGAAATACGCTATATCCTGCAATATTTAACTGCCGGTCCTATTCTTTATGGAGCCATGTTTCAGTTATCCTGACTACACCTGGCTCCTCACTATGAATTATTACCTCAAGTTCCCCCATTTTGTTTCGGATGCTATCCACATTGCTGAACAGGCAATTTAATTTGTTTTTACAAATTTTTCCCCTTACTTTATTTTTAATAGTCGTTTTCTCCTGATGTTCTATAACTGCATGGTCCAATATAAAGGGAGTGTGGCAACAGAGAGACCTGGGGGTGTACGTGCACAAATCCTTTCAGGAGGCAGGGCAAGTTGATAAGGGTATTAAAAAAGCATACGGGATCATTGGATTTATAAACAGGAGCATAATGTAGAAAAGGAAGGAAGTTATGTTAAACCTTTCGAAAACACGGGTTAGGCCTCAGCTGCAGTATTGTCTCCAATTCTAGGCACCACACTTAGGAAGGATGTCAAGGCCTTCGACAGGGTGCAGAGGAGATTTACGAGAATGGTCCCAGGTATGAGGGACTTCAATTACGTGGAGAGATTGGAGAAGCTGGGGTTGTTCTCCTCAGAACAGAGAAGGTTAAGAGGAGATTTGATGGAGTTGTTCAAAATCATGAAGGGTTCAGATGAATTAAATAAAGAAAAACTGTTCCCATTGGCGGAAGGGTCGAAAACCAGAGGACATAGATTTAAGGTGATTGGCAAAAGAAGCAAAGGGGAATGAGGAAAAAACAAAAATGTTTTATAAATATATAAAGAGCAAAAGGATAACAAAGGAAAGAGTGGGGCCTATTCGTGACTATAAAAGCAACCTATGTCTGGAGGCAGAAGATGTGGGTATTGCTCTTAATGAATACTTTGCGTCTGTCTTCACAAAGAGGGGGACGATGCAGAGATTTAGTTAAGGAGGAGGAGTGTGAAAGATTGGATGTGATAAACTTATTGAGGGATGAAATATTAAGGGTTTTAGCAACTTTGAATGCAGATAACTCACCAGGGTCTGGATCAAATATATCCCAGGCCGTTAGGAGAAGCAAGGGAGGAAATATCGGAGGCTCTGACCATCATTTTCCGATCCTCCCTGGCTATGGGCTTGTTGCCAGAGGATTGGAGACCTGCTAACAATGCACCGTTGTTTAAACGGGGAGCGAGGGAAAGACTGAATAATTACATTCCAGTCAGCCTAACCTCGGTGTTGGAGAAATTATTGCAATCAATTCTGAGGGACAGCATAAACCGTCATTTAGAAAGGAGGGGGTTAATCAAGGACAGTCAGCATGGATTTGTTAAGGGAAGAGCGTGTCTGACCAACCTGATTTATTTCTTTGAGGAGGTAAGAAGGAGGGTCTCCGAGGGTTAATGCGATTGATGTCGTGCAAATGGATTTTAGCAAGACGTTTGAAAAGGTCAAACATGGCAGACTGGTCAAAAATGTAAAAGCCCATGGGATCCAAGGGAAAGTGACTAGTTGGATCAAAAATTCGCTCAGTGGCAGGAAGCAAAGGGTAATGGTTGAAGGTTGTTTTTGTGATTGGAATGCTGCTTCCAGTGGGGTACTAAATGATGCAATATTAGGTCCCTTGCTTTTTGTGGTATATATGAATGATTTGGACTTGAATGTGGGGGGCTTGATCAAGAAGTTTGCAAATGAACATAAGAACATAAGAACATAAGAACACAAGAAATAGGAGCAGGAGTAGGCCAATCGGCCCCTCGAGCCTGCTCCGCCATTCAATAAGATCATGGCTGATCTGATCCCAACCACAAATCTAAAGAACAGAAGGAGTAGAAGCAGGACCCGGCCAGTCAGTCCCTGGGCCCGCTCCGCCACTCACAGGACCTTGACCAATCCGAACTCAGCATCATGTCCAATTTCATGCCCGCTCCCCGTAACCCCTAATTCCCTTTACTTCTAGGAAACTGACTATTTCTGTTTTAAATTTATTTAATGATGTAGCTTCCACAGCTTCCTGGGGCAGCAAATTCCACAGACCTACTACCCTCTGAGTGAAGAAGTTTCTCCTCAACTCAGTTTTGAAAGAGCAGCCCCTTATTCTAAGATTATGCTCCCTCGTTCGAGTTTCACCCATCCTTGGGAACATCCTTACCGCATCCACCCGATCAAGCCCCTTCACAATCTTATATGTTTCAATAAGATCGCCTCTCATTCTTCTGAATTCCAATGAGTAGAGTCCCAACCTACACAACCTCTCCTCATATGTCCGCCCCCTCATCCCCGGGATTAACCGAGTGAAGCTTCTTTGTACTGCCTCAAGAGTAAGTATGTCTTTTCTTAAGTATGGACACCAAAACTGTATGCAGTATTCCAGGTGCTGTCTCACCAATACCTTATATAACTGCAGCAATACCTTCCTGTTTTGATATTCTATCCCCCTAGCAATAAAAGCCAACATTCCGTTGGCCTTCTTGATCACCTGCTGCACCTGCCTACTAACCTTTTGATTTTCTTGCACTAGGACCCCCAGATCCCTTTGTACTGCAGTACTTTCCAGTTTCTCGCCATTAAGATAATAACTTGCTCTCTGATTTTTCCTGCCAAAGTTCATTACCTCACATTTTCCAATATTGTATTGCATCTGCCAAATCTCCGCCCACTCACCTCGCCTGTCAATATCCCCTTGTAGGTTTTTTCTTTCCTCCTCACTCTTTACTTTCCCTCCCATCTTTGTATCATCTGCAAACTTTGATATTAACACCTGGTCCCCTCCTCCAAATCGTTAATATAGATTGTAAAGATTTGGGGACCCAGCACCGACCCATGCAGAACTCCACTGGCTACTGGTTGCCAGTCCGAGAATGAACCATTTATCCCAACTCTCTGCTTCCTGTTAGATAACCAATACTCCACACATGCCAGAATATTACCCCCAATCCAGTGATTCTTTATCATGAGCAATAATCTTTTATATGGCACCTTGTCGAATGCCTTCTGGAAGTCTAAATACACTCCGTCCACTGGTTCCCCTTTATCCACCCTGTACTCAAGCAAATTTGTCAGACATGACTTCCCCTTCGTAAAGCCACGCTGACTTTGTCCAATTAAATTATGCTTATCCAAATGTTCCGCTACTGTCTCCTTATTAATAGACTCCAAAATTTCACCCACCACAGATGTTAGGCTAACTGGTCTATAATTTCCAGCCTTCTGCCTACTACCTTTTTGAAATAAGGGTGTTACATTAGCAGTTTTCCAATCTGCCGGGACCTTTGCCGAGTCCAGAGAATTTTGGAAAATTATTACCAAAACAAAAATTGGCCGTATAATTGTGATTGAGGAGGGAAGCTGTAGACTGTAGGAAGATATAAATGGTCAGGTGAGCAGAAAATTGGCAAATGGAATTCAATCCAGAGAAGTGTGAGGTGATCCATTTGGGGAGGACAACCAAGGCAAGGGAATACACAATAAATGGATGGATACTGAGAGGTGTAGAGGAAGTGAGGGACCATGGAGTGTCTGTCCACAGATCCCTGAATGTAGCAGGACAGGGAGATAAGTTGGTTGAAATACTAAAAGGATACTTTTGTTTATCAGCCAAGGCATAGAATATAAAAGTAGTGAGGTTATGCTGGAACTGTATAAAACAGTGGTTGGGCCACAGCTTGAGTGCTGCGTACAGATGTGGTCACCACATTGCAGACGGGTCAGTGACAGGGGGCATAAATTTAAGGTAATTGGTAGAAGGATTAGAGGGGAGCTGAGTATAATTTTTTCACCCAGAGGGTGGTGGGGGTCTGGAACTCACTGCCCGAAAGGGTGGTAGAGGCAGAAACCCTGAAAACATTTGAAAAGTACCTGGATGTGCACCTGAAGTGCCACATGCGACAGTGCTACGGACCAAATGCTAGAAAGTGGGGCGAGTAAAAAGGAAGGTTGTTGTAGTCGGCGACAGTATAGTTCGGGGGATAGACACTGTTCTCTGCAGCCAGGAGCATGAGTCGCGATAGCGATGTTGCCTTCCCAGTGCCAGGGTTAAGGACAACTCCTCTGGGCTGGGGAAGAACTTGGAATAGTAGGGGGAGGTTTCAAGTTATCATGGTCCATGCAGGTATCAACAACTTAGGTAGGACTAAAAAACGGTTCTGCTGAGAGGGTTGGAGTAGCGAGGGATTAAGTTAAAATCCAGAACCACAATGGTAATAATCTTTGAATAATTACCTGAGCCACGAGCAAATTGGCATATGGTAAATAAGATCGGAGAGATGAATGCGTCGCTCAAAGATTGGTGTGGTAGAAGTGGGTTTCGATTCGTGGGGCACTGACACCAGTACTGCGGAAAGAGAGAGCTGTTCCGTTGGGACGGACTACACCTGAAAAATGCTGGGACTGGAGTTCTCGAGAATCCAATGACTAGTGAGGTAAATAGGGCTTTAAATTCAATAAGGGCGTCGAGGGTCCCGGTGGAGAGAAACCGAGAATGCTAAAGAGAAAAATCAAGGAAGCAGTGCAGGAAAGTGATTGGGATTATGAAAGGAAAGATTGCACAAACAAAAGAGTGCACTAACAAATAGGGTCCGGGTAAGAAAAAAAATGGTAATAAGACAAATAGGGCCATAGGAAAAGAAAAATGTTAAGATGTCTAAAAATGTTAAAAAGACAAATCAAAAGGCACTGTATCTGAATGCACGAAGCATTCATAATATGGAACACGAATTAACAGCGCAAATAGATGTAAATGAATGCGATATATTAGCAATGACAGAGACATGGCTGCAGGGTGACAAAGGCTGGGACCTGAATATCCAACGTTACTCAATATTTAGAAAGGACAGACAAAACGGAAAAAGGAGGTGATGTGGCGTTGTTAGTAAAGGATGAAATCAGAGCAAATTGAGAAAGGATACTGGTTTAGAAAATCAAGATATCGAATCAGTCTGGGTGGAGTTAAGAACCACCAAGGAGCAGAAAACACTGGTGGCAATTGTCTATAGACCCCAGGAGTGGTAATCTAGGTGATGGGATCAAACAGGAAATTATAGCTGCATGTAACAAAGGTACTACAGTAATCATGAGTGACTTTAATCTACATATAGACTGGCCAAACATAATTAGCAATAATACTTTGGAGGATGAATTCCTGGAGTGTGTCCAAGATGATTTTTTAGACCAGTATATTGAGGAGCCAACCAGGGAACAGGATATCTTAGATTGGGTATTGTGCAATGAGAAGGGGTTAATTAATAATCTTCTTGCACGGGGCCCTTTCAGTAAGAGAGACCATAACAAGATAGAATTCTTCATTAAGAAGGAAAGTGAAGTAATCCAATCCGAAACTAGGGTCCTAAATCTCAACAAAGGAAACTACGAAGGTATGAGGGATGATTTGGATATGATAGTTTGGGAAGCTTCTTGAAAGGCATGACGGTGGATAGGCAATGGATAACATTTAAGAAACAAGTGCATGAATTACAACAATTATACATTCCTTTCGAGCGCAAAAACACAAATGGAAAAGCGGCCCAACCGTGGCTAACAAAACAAATTAAGGATAGTATTAGATCCAAAGAGGAGTCATGTAAAGTTGCCAGAAAAAAATAGCAAGCTTGTGGATTGCGAGCAGTCTGGAATTCAGCAAAAAAGAACCAAGAGATTGATGAAGAGGGGAAAATACAATTTGAAAGTAAACTTGCAAGGAACATAAAAGTGGACTGTAAAAGCTTCTACAACATTAGTGAAGACCAATGTAGGTTCCTTACAGTCAGAAATGGGAGAATTTATAATGGGGAACAAGGGAAATGGAAGAGCAATTGAACAAATACTTTGGCTCTGTCTTCACGGAAGAGGACCCGAATAACTTCCCAGAAATGTTGGGGAACCAAGGGAATAGTGAGAAGGAGGAATTAAAGGAAATTAGTATTGGTAAAAAAATAGTGCTGGAGAAATTAATGGGACTGAAAGCCGATCAATGACCAGGACGTGATAATCTTCATCCCAAAGTACTAAAAGAGGTAGCCATGGAAATAGTGCATGCTTTAATTGTCATCTTCCAAAAATCTATTGATGATGGAACAGTTCCAGCAGATCGGAGGGTGGCAAATGTAACCCCACTATTTAAAACAAGAGGGAGAGATAAAACACGGAACGATAGACCGGTTAGCCTAACATCAGTAGGAGGGAAAATGCTAGAGTCTATTATAAAGGATGTGATAACAGGACACTTAGAAAATATCAAAGAGATTCGACAAAGTCAGCATGGATTCATGAAAGGGAAATCATGTTTGGCAAAACTACTGGAAGATTTTTTTTTGGATCCATCTTGTAGAATAGATAAGGGTGAACCAGTGGATGTGATGTATTTGGATTTTCAGAATGCCTTTGATAAAGTCGCACATAAGAGGTTACTGTGCAAAATGAAATCACATGGGATTGGTGGTAATATACCTGCATGGATTGAAAATTGGTGAACAGACAGGAAACAGAGAGTTGGAATAAATGGGTCTTTTTCAGGGTTGCAGGCAGTGACTAGTAGGGTAGTGCAGGGATCAGTACTTGGACCACAGCTATTCACAATGTATATCAATGATTTGGATGAGGGAACCAAATATAATATTTCCAAGTTTGCTGACGACACAAAACTAGGTGGGATCGTGAGTTATGAGGAGGTTGGAAAGAGGCTTCAAGACGATTTAGACAAGTTGAGTGAGTGAGCAAATACTTGGCAGATGTGGTCTCATCTGCATGAATGTGAAGTTATCTAAATCGGAAGGAAAAACAGAAAGGCAGAGTATTAGCTAAATGGTGATAGATTGGGAAATGTTGATGTACAAATTGACCCGGATGTCCTTGTATACCAGTCACTGAAAGAAAACATGCATGTGCAGCAAGCAGTTAGGAAGGTAATTGGTATTTTGGCCATCGTTGCAAGAGGATTTGAGTATAGGAGCAAGGATGTCTTACTGCAGTTATACAGGGCCTTGTTGAGACCACACCTGGAGTATTGTGTGCAGTTTTGGTCGCTTTTACTAAGAAAGAACATAAGAACATAAGAACATAAGAAATTGGAGCAGGAGTAGGCCAATCGGCCCCTCGAGCCTGCTCCGCCATTCAATAAGATCATGGCTGATCTGATCCCAACCACAAATCTAAAGAACACAAGAAGTCGGAGCAGGACCCGGCCACATAGCCCCTGGGCCCTCTCCGCCACCCACAGGGCATTGACCGATCCGAACTCAGCTTCATGTCCAATTTCCTGCCCGCTCCCCATAACCCCTAATTCCCTTTACTTCTAGGAAACTGTCTATTTCTGTTTTAAATTTATCTAATGATGTAGCTTCCACAGCTTCCTGGGGCAGCAAATTCCACAGACCTACCACCCTCTGAGTGAAGAAGTTTCTCCTCATCTCAGTTTTGAAAGAGCAGCCCCTTATTCTAAGATTATGCCCCCTAGTTCTAGTTTCACCCATCTTTGGGAACATCCTTACTGCATCCACCCGATCAAGACCCTTCACAATCTTATATGTTTCAATAAGATCGCCTCTCATTCTTCTGAACTCCAATGAGTAGAGTCCCAATCTACTCAACCTCTCCTCATATGTCCGACCCCTCATCCCCGGGATTAACCGAGTGAACCTTCTTTGTACTGCCTCGAGAGCAAGTATGTCTTTTCTTAAGTATGGAGACCAAAACTGTATGCAGTATTCCAGGTGCGGTCTCACCAATACCTTATATAACTGCAGCAATACCTCCTTGTTTTTATATTCTATCCCCCTAGCAATAAAAGCCAACATTCCGTTGGCTTTCTTGATCACCTGCTGCACCTGCATACCAACTTTTTGATTTTCTTGCACTAGGACCCCCAGATCCCTTTGTACTGCAGTACTTTCCAGTCTCTCGCCATTAAGAAAATAACTTGCTCTCTGATTTTTCCTGCCAAAGTGCATAACCTCACATTTTCCAATATTATATTGCATCTGCCAAATCTCCGCCCACTCACCCAGCCTGTCTATATCCCCTTGCAGGTTTTTTATGTCCTCCTCACTCTCTACTTTCCCTCCCATCTTTGTATCATCTGCAAATTTTGATATGTTGCACTCGGTCCCCTCCTCCAAATCGTTAATATAGATTGTAAAGAGTTGGGGACCCAGCACCGACCCCTGTGGAACACCACTGGTTACTGGTTGCCAGTCCGAAAATGAACCATTTATCCCAACTCTCTGCTTCCTGTTCGATAACCAATCCTCCACCCATGCCAGAATATTACCCCCAATCCCGTGATTTTTTATCTTAAGTAATAATCTTTTATGTGGCACCTTGTCGAATGCCTTCTGGAAGTCTAAATACACTATGTCCACTGGTTCCCCTTTATCCACCCTATACGTTATATCCTCGAAGAACTCAAGCAAATTTGTCAGACATGACTTCCCCTTCATAAAGCCATGCTGACTTTGTCCTATTAAATTATGCTTATCTAAATGTTCCGTTACTGTCTCCTTAATTATAGACTCCAAAATTTTACCCACCACAGATGTTAAGCTAACTGGCCTATAATTTCCAGCCTTCTGCCTACTACCCTTTTTAAATAACGGTGTTACATTAGCAGTTTTCCAATCTGCCGGGACCTCTCCTGAGTCCAGGGAATTTTGGAAAACTATCACCAAAGCATCCACAATCCCTACTGCCACTTCCCTCAAGACCCTCGGATGGAAGCCATCAGGTCCAGGGGATTTATCCGCCTTGAGTCCCATTATTTTACTGAGTACCATCTCCTGAGTGATTTTAATCGTATTTAGCTCCTCCCCCCCGAGAGTCCCCTGTTTGTCCAGTGTTGGGATATTCTTAGTGTCCTCTACTGTAAAGACTGAAACAAAATATTTGTTCAGCATTTTTGCCATCTCCATGTTTCCCACCATTAATTTCCCGGTCTCATCCTCTAAGGGACCTATGTTTGCCTTAGCCACCCTTTTTCTTTTTATATAACTATAGAAACTCTTGCTATCTGTTTTTATATTTTTTGCTAATTTCTTTTCACAATCCAACTTCCCTTGCCACAGAGGGAGCGCAGCGAAGGTTCACCAGACTGATTCCTGGGATGGCAGGACTGTCGTATGAGGAGAGATTGGGTCGCCTCGGCCTGTATTCACTGGAATCGAGAAGAATGACAGGGGATCTCATTGAAACGTATTAAATTCTGACAGGGCCTAATGCAGGGAGGAAGTTTCCCTGACTGGGGGTCCAGAACGAGGAGTCACAGTCTCAATATATGGATGAGGACATTTAGGACTGAGATGAGACGTTTCTTCAATGAGAGGGTGGTGAACCAGTGGAATTCTCTACCACAGAAGGCTGTGGATGTCAACATAGGAACATAGGAACAGGAGTAGGCCATACAGCCCCTCGTGCCTGCTCCACCATTTCATAAGATCATGGCTGATCTGTGATGTAGCTCCATTTCCCTGCCTTTGGCCCATATCCCTTAATCCCTTTGGTTGCCAAAAAGCTATCTATTTCACATTTAAATTTAGCAATTGAGCTAGTATCAATTGCCGTTTGCAGAAGAGAGTTCCAAACTTCGACCACCCTTTATGTGTAGAAATGTTATGGGAGGTTAGGGAGGAAATTGCGGGTCCCCTAGCAGAGATATTTGAATCATCCACCGCTACAGGTGAGGTGCCTGAAGATTGGAGGGTAGCAAATGTTGTGCCTTTGTTTAAGAAAGGCGGCAGGGAAAAGCCTGGGAACTACAGACCAGTGAGCCTGACATCTGTAGTGGGTAAGTTGTTAGAGGGTATTCTGAGGGACAGAATCTACAGGCATTTGGAGAGGCAGGGACTAATTAGGAACAGTCAGCATGGTTTTGTGAGAGGAAAATCATGTCTCACGAATTTGATTGAGTTTTTTGAAGGGGTAACCAAGAAGATAGATGAGGGCTGTGCAGTAGACGTGGTCTACATGGACTTCAGCAAAGCATTTGACAAGGTACCGCATGGTAGGTTGTTACATAAGGTTAAATCTCATGGGATCCAAGGTGAGGTAGCCAATTGGATACAAAATTGGCTTGACGACAGAAGACAGAGGGTGGTTGTCGAGGGTTGTTTTTCAAACTGGATGCCTGTGTCCAGCGGTGTGCCTCAGGGATCGGTGCTGGGTCCGCTGTTATTTGTTATTTATATTAATGATTTGGATGAGAATTTAGGAAGCATGGTTAGTAAGTTTGCAGATGACACCAAGATTGGTGGCATTGTGGACAGTGAAGAAGGTTATCTAGGATTGCAACGGGATCTTGATAAATTGGGCCAGTGGGCCGATGAATGGCAGATGGAGTTTAATTTAGATAAATGTGAGGTGATGCATTTTGGTAGATCGAATCGGGCCAGGACCTACTCCGTTAATGGTAGGGCGTTGGGGAGAGTTATAGAACAAAGAGATCTAGGAGTACAGATTCATAGCTCCTTGAAAGTGGAGTCACAGGTGGATAGGGTGGTGAAGAAGGCATTCAGCATGCTTGGTTTCATTGGTCAGAACATTGAATGCAGGAGTTGGGATGTCTTGTTGAAGTTGTACAGGACATTGGTGAGGCCACACTTGGAGTACTGTGTACAGTTCTGGTCACTCTATTATAGAAAGGATATTATTAAACTAGAAAGAGTGCAGAAAAGATTTACTAGGATGCTACCGGGACTTGATGGTTTGACTTACAGGGAGAGGTTAGACAGACTGGGACTTTATTCCCTGGAGAGTAGGAGGTTAAGGGGTGATCTTATAGAAGTCTATAAAATAATGAGGGGCATAGATAAGGTCGATAGTCAAAATCTTTTCCCAAAGGTAGGGGAGTCTATAACGAGGGGGCACAGATTTAAGGTGAGAGGGGAGAGATACAAAAGGATCCAGAGGGGCAATTTTTTCACTCAAAGGGTGGTGAGTGTCTGGAACGAGCTGCCAGAGGCAGTAGTAGAGGCGGGTACAATTTTGTCTTTTAAAAAGCATTTGGACAGTTACATGGGTAAGATGGGTATCGAGGGATATGGGCCAAGTGCAGGCAATTGGGACTAGCTTAGTGGTATAAACTGGGCGACATGGACATGTTGGGCCGAAGGGCCTGTTTCCATGTTGTAACTTCTATGATTCTATGATTCTATGATTCTATAAAAGTCTGGCTCTTATTTTTAGACTGTGCCCCCCTATTCCTAAAATCCCCAACAGGCGGAAATAGTTTCTCTCTATCCACCCCATCCTTTCCCCTTAATATCTTATAAACTTCGATCAGATCACCCCTTATCCTTCTAAAATCTCGAGAATACAACCCCAATTTGTGTAATCTCTCCTCATATCTTAACCCTTGAAGTCCGGGTATCATTCTCGTAAACCTACGCTGCACTCCCTCCAAGGCCAATATGTCCTTCCGAAGGTGCGGTGCCCAGAACTGCTCACAGTACTCCAGGTGCGGTCCAACCAGTGTTTTGTACAGCTGCAGCATGATTCTGCCCCCTTGTACTCTAGCCCTCTAGATATAAAGGCCAGCATACCATTACTCTTCTTGATTATTTTCTGCACCTGTTCATGACACTTCACTGATCTCTGCTTTCATCTACACTGCTTACAATGCCACCAATCTTTTCATCGGCAAGCTTAGATATGAGACTTTCTATGCCTTCATCAGAGTCGTAAATAAATATTGTGAATAATTGAGGCCCCAAGCCGCTGAATATCTTTAAGAAGGAGCAAGATAGATTGCTCGACACAAAATACATCAAGGGGTACGGGGAGAGAGCAGGAATATGATATTGAGATAGAGTAGCAGCCATGATCATATTGAATGGCGGAGCAAGGTCGATGGGCTGAATGCCCTCCTCCTGCTCATATTTTCAATGTTTCTGTGTTTTTTCATTTGTTAGCAAAGTCCATGTCTGTGGATCAGTCTCCATTTGATGGCACTGCCAAAGCCCAGGAATCAGTCTCCATTTGATACCACTGTCCACGTCTGGGGATCAGTCTCCATTTGATACCACTGTCCATTCCCAGAGATTAATCTCCATTTGATAGCACTGTCCATGTCCATGTCCAGAGATCGGACTCCATTTGAAAGCACTGTCCTCATCCAGACATAAGTTTCAATTTGATGCCACAGTCCTGATCTTGAGTTCAGTCTCCATTTGATAGATTTTCCCAGGTCCTGACGTCAGTATCCGTCTGATGGCACGGTCCAGGTCCGGATGTCAGTGTCCGTCTGATGGCACGGTCCAGGTCCGGATGTCAGTGTCCGTCTGATGGCACGGTCCAGGTCCGGATATCAGTGTCCGTCTGATGGCAGTGCCCAGGTCCAGAGACCAGTATCCATTTGATACAGCTGTCCAGGTTGAGCGGTCACTGTCCATTCCAGTGTGCTTTCCAGGTCCAGAGACTCAACAACATTTCAGAGCACTGTCCAATTCTGGAGAACAGTATCCATTTGATAGCACGGTTCAAGACTGGGGATCAGTGGCCATTTGATTGCACTGACTAGGCCCAGGTTTCAGACTCCTTTTCATAGAACCGATTTGGTGCATCGATCAGTGTCCATTTGATGGCACTGTCCATTGACAGAGATCAGTGTCCATTTGATCGCACCGGAGATTGCCAGGAATCAGTGCCCAATTGATAGCACCGTCTATTGCCAGAGATCAGTTTCCAATTGATAGTACTGTCCATTACCAGAGATCAGTCTCCATTTGATAGCACTGTCTCGGCTGAGAAATCAATGTCCATTTGATAACACTATCCAGATCCAGACTTCAGTCTCCATTTTACAGCACTCTCCAGGTCTGGGGATCAGTCTCCGTTTGATAGTGCTGCCCAGTTCAGCGATCAGTCTCCATTTGGCAGCACTGCCAGGTCTATTGCTCAGTCTTTACTCGATAGCACATCATAAATTCAGAGATTCGCATCTATTTGATACCACTGCCCAGGACTGTGAATCAGTGGCCATTTGATAGCACTGCGTCAGTCCAAAGGTCTGTCTCCATTTGAAATCACTGTCCAGGTCCAGAGATCAGTCTCCATTTGATTGCGTTGCCCAGGTCCAGAGATCAGTGCCCATTTGATAGCACTGTCCATGTCCGACGATCAATCTCAAGTTGAGAGCATTGTACTGGTTTTGGAATCTGTCTCCATTTCATAGCGCTGTCAAGTCCAGACATCAGTCTCCAATTGATAGAATTACAAGGTCAAGCGAACAGTGTTCATTTGATAGCAATACCCGGTCCAGAGAACAGGCTCCATTTGATAGCACTGTCCAGGTCTGAAGTTTGGTCGGGTTGGACCTCAACAGAGCTGGGACTAATGTTCTCGCACGGAAGTTCACTAGTGATGTGCAGGAGGGTTTAAGCCAATGTGGCAAGTGGATGGGCACCAGGATGTAGCATTAGAAAGAAGAAACAAGTGCACAAAGGATTGGGAGACACAGGTTGCACTAGAGTAAGGAAAGTACAGTATTAAGTGGGATCAGACTAAGAGAGAATACTAGAAAGTTTAAGGTAGGTTTACAGCGCATGTGTGCCAATGCACGAAGCGTGGCAAATAAGGTTGGTGAGCTTCGGGCACAAATAGCCACAAGGGAATATAATGTAGTGGCGATAACGGAGACCTGGCTCAAAAAAGGGCAGGATTGGGTACTAAATATTCCTGGATAAAAGGTGTTCAGGAAAGATAGGGAAGGAAAGAAAGGAGGTGGTGGCAATTTTACTGGGGCTCCTTGGGACCACACTCGGTCAAATGTTGCCTTCATGTCAAGGTCAGTCACTCTCACGTTACCTCCGGAATTCAGCTCTTTTGTCCATGTTTGCTCCAAGCCTGTAGTGAGGTCTGGAGCCGAGTTGTACTGGCGGGACGCAAACTGAGCTTCGGTGAGCAGGTTATTGGTGAGTAAGTGCCGCTTGATAGCACTGTCGATGACACTTTCCATCACTTTGCAGATGATTGAGAGGAGACTGATGGGCTGGTAATTGACCGGATAGGATTTGTCCTGCTTTTTGTGGACAGGGCATACCTGGGCAATTTTCCAAATTGTCTGGTAGATGCCAGTGTTGTAGGTGTACTGGAACAGTTTGGCTCGATGCGCGGCTTGTTCTGGAGCACAAGTCGTCAGCACGACAGCTGGGATGTTGTCGGGGCCCATAGCATTTGCTGTATCCAGTGCACTCAGCCGATTTTTGATATCATGTGGAGTGAATCGAATTGGCTGAAGTTTGGCTTCTGTAATGGTGGGAATATCTGGAGGAGGCCGAGATGGATCATCCACTTAGCACTTCTGACTGAAGATAGTTGCAAACGCTTCAGCCTTGTCTTTTGCACTCACATGCTGGACTCTGCCATCATTGGGGGTGGGATTTTCACGGTGCCTCCTATTCCGTTAGTTGTTTAAAGGTCAACCACCATTCACAACAGGATGTGGCAGAACTGCAGAACTTTGATCTGATCTGTTGTTTGTGGGATCGCTTGGCTCTGTCTATAGCATACTGGTTCCATTGTTTAACATGCATGAAGTCCTGTGTTGTAGCTTCACCAGGTTGGCACCTCATTTTTAGGTACGCCTGGTGCTGCTGCTGGCATGCTCTTCTGCAGTCCTCATTGAACGAGGGTTGATCCGCTGGCTTGTTGATAACGGTAGAGTGAGGAATATGCGGGAACATGAGTTTACAGATTGTGCTGGAATACAATTCTGCTGCTGATGATGGCCCACAGCACCTCATGTATGCCCAGTACTGAGACGTTAGATCTGTTCTGAACCTATCTCATTTAGCACGGTGATAGTGCCACACAACACGATGGACGTTGTTCTCAGTGTGAAAACGGGACTTCACCTCCACAAGCACTGTGCAGTGGTCACTCCTGCCAATACTCTCATGGACAGATGCATCTGCGACGGGTAGATCTATGTTTCCCCCCTTACCTCCCATATCAACCATGATGCGTCACATGCTCTTCATCTATTTCTATCCTTTACAGTTCATCTAATGCCTCCTCCTTTTCTGTGACAGTGGCAGCATCCTCTTCTTCTGTGAAAATAGAAGCAAAGTACTCATTTAGAACTTCAGCAATATCCTCTCCCTCCTCAAGGTGATCAGTATGTTGACCCCACCCTGCCTTTCAATATCTATTTGATCGCACTATCCTGCTCTGGAGATCAGTCTCCATTTGATGGTACTGTCCAGCTCTGGGGATCCGTCGCCATTTGATGGCACTGCCCAGGTCTGGGATTCAGTCAACATTTGTTGGCACTGTCCAGGCTGGGGTTCAGTCTCCATTTGATGGCACTGTCCAGATCCAGGCTTCAGTGTCTATTTGATCTTACTGCCCAGGTCTGGGTTTCAGTCTCCATTTGATGGCCCTGCCCAGGCTAGGCTTCAGTCTCCATTTGATGGCACTGTCCAGGTCTGGGCTTCAGTCTCCATTTCATCGCACTGCCCAGGTCTGCGAATCAGTCTCCATTTGATGGCACTGTAGGGTTTCGGGATCAGTCTCCATTTGATAGCTCCGCCCAGGTCTGTGGATCTGTCTCCATTTGATGGCACTGCCCAGATCTGGGGTGGTTCAATGTCCATTTGCTGAACACAGTAAGCTCAGTATAAATTCCTTTCAAAATCTTGTCCAATCTTTGTTGCCAATCTGATGAGTTATTTTCCTGATCTTTTTTGTTCCGATTTCTCCCAGTTACCCTGCTGGTGATACTGATCTTATCCCGGGGAAAGTGTGGTCTGTCTCGTTGCATCTCCTGTTACCTGGTGTCCATGGCAGCGGCTGATCGAACCGTTATCCTCACTGCTGTGATACTGGACCGTATTGTCACCCTTTATTTCATTGATATATTCAGAAACAGCATTACCATGTGTGGTCTCGGTGACTGCCTCACTCATGCAGCCACGGACTGTTTTGTCTGGTTCACCGTCGCTTTCACCTTTGATCGATTTGTGGCCATTTGTTGCCAGAAGCTGAAAACGAAATATTGCACCGCGAGAACAGCGGCTGTGGTTCTCGGAACAGTGAGTGTGTTGGGCTGTTTGAAGAGCATCCCATGGTACTTTCCATATAAAGTTATATATATCTTTTCCATGCCGATATATTGCCTGGTGAGGTTGAGCTACTATACCTCATGCCTGTGGAAAGCATTCGACTACTTTCATCGTGCGTTAACTCCACTGATCCCGTTCGTGCTGATTCTGCTACTCAACGCTCTGACGGTCAGACACATTTTATTGGCGAGTCGAGTGCGCAGGGGGCTCCAGGGGAAGAATCACAAGGATACTGAGATGGAGAACCGCAGGAAGTCCATCGTTCTGCTCTTCGGCATATCTGCAAGCTTCATACTGCTGTGGATGATACAAGCTGTGTCCACTATCCACGAACGAACTGTGTTAAATCAATTCACTGATATAATCTTCGGCAACGACCTTCCTGGCTGCTTGGAATACATCGGGCCGATACTGCAACTCCTCAGTTCCTGCAGTAACACCTGCATCTACGTCGTGACTCAGACCAAAGTCAGACAGGAGTTTAAGAATGTGCTCACTTATCCCTTTGTTCTGATTGTCCAGTTGGTTAAATAAACCCAAGATCTGACCGCTCTTCTGCACAAAAAGTGAGATTGTTTCACATTCCATCCCATAAATCCCATCCGAGCTCCTGTTACCGGAGACACAAAACATCACAGAAACCATTCGAATCATGTGACATTTCAAACCTAATCCAACAATAGCTGGCTTCGAACTCACTTAACGCTGACTGAAAGCATTGTGAAGAATTGTTGACCAGGATTCTCGGCGTGAATAGAAATCTTTAATCTTTGAATAAAAACAATTATCCAAAAAGAGACACGTACAATTTACCCTCAGTGTCATCATATGTGAGTATTCGCTGCGGCCTCAAGTTTGACCCGCCCCTCCCCATCACAGACCTTCCCCTCCCCCCACAGACCCGCCCCTCCCCCTTACATGCCCCCCAAACCGACCTTCTCTCTCCCCTCCACCCTATCCCACCACGCCTACCTCACATGCCCCCAAACCCACCCCTCCCACCTCACATGCCCCCCAACCCACCCATTCGCCTGAAATGCCCACCAACCCACCCATCCGCCTCACATGCCCCCCGACCCGTCCCTCCACCTCACTTGCCCCTTCGACCAACCGTTCCCCCCCAGTCCCACCCCGCCCCCTCACTTGCCCCTCCCAACCCCCCCTCCCCCTCACATGACCCCTGCCCCACCACCTCCAACCGACCACGCCCCTTTGATGGTAACTGGTTAAGGAACCATGTCCATTTCTGGTTGGAATCAATGAACGAAGCAATTGTTCAGGAAGATACCTATGTTAATTATTATTCTACATCAGCTAATTTCCAGCTGCATTAATATGTGCATAAAAACATCATTTGTTCCCATGAATACAATTCATGTTGGCAATGGGGCTCCTCATTTGAGATGTACAAACAGAACAAAAACCGAAAACCGATACTGTGGAACTTGTAACTCCCACTATCGAAACCATATGTGCCTATCCTATCCAATAAGGCTCACAACAGATTGGCGCCTCGTCAATAGGTCACACTGTTAAGATCCATTTGATCGCCTGAGATATCCAATGAAATTATCCTCTAGCTCTAGGAATCCCACTGACCTTTTGTGCCTATCCAATCACATTTTCTGATAGTATAATTACAAATATAAAAGGGAACCCATTAGTTCAGTCAATTAATTGCACAGAGCATCACATCACAGTCGGACACCCCATCTCCTCTCAAGTCCCCAGGTTGAAGGAGTCACTGTGCTGTGCTCCAGTTCCGCTTTGGGAGACATTGTACAGAAACTGTTTTGCTCTGTGGTATCACTGTGTTTACCTTTGGATCATTGGTATGTGAAGCAAGATGGCACAGAGGGAAATGAAGCTTCAAGAAAATGCAGGAGTGAGATGGAATGGTGAAGCAGAACCCAGGTTATACCCCTGTACTCAGCTATCCCAGCAGAGTGAGCTGCTCAGCAGAGCCCAGTGCTTCCCAGCAAGTATGGGAGAGTGAGCAACCCTGGGCCAGGGTTGTGTATCTCCAAGTGCCCTCATTTCTATTTGGAAACCGCAGACGAATAAGGCAACTCACCCCTTGGACTGGAGTCAAGCTTTTTCAGCACTTCAGGGCTCTTCATCAATCCGCTGCTCAGCTGTTGTCGGCTCCGGGGATGGGCCACGTGGCTCCAAGGATGACAAGCACTTGCTGCTGCCTAACTTAGTTTTCAGCAGTACCCGGGGGGAGAAGCATTTGCTGGGGGCAGGCAAAAATGATCCCCCTTTTATAGGAACAGAGGAACATGGGAATATAGGAACAGGAGTATGCCATTCAGGCCCTCGTGCCTGCTCGGCAATTTGATAAGTTCATGGCTGAACTGTGATCTAATTCCATATACCTGCCTTTGGCCCATATACCGTAATATCTTTGGTTGCCAAAAAGCTATCTCTATCAGATTTAAATTTAGCAATTGAGCTAGTATCAGTTGCCGTTTGCGGAAGAGAGATCCAAACTTCTACCACCCTTGTGTAGAAACGTTTCACTGTCCCATAATCTTTATTTGTTATACTTTGTAAACTTTATTTGACCTCATGGTGAGGCACCTGATTTAGAGCAGGGAATGATGGTTAATTGCCCCCATTAAATTCCTTCATGCAACAGTGAGATTGGGAGTTTGATTTTCTTCCCATTGTTCCCTTTTCCCATTCATGTTGGTTTGTTTGTGCAGTTTCTTTCTCTATCTTGCCTCTTCTGGTTCCTATTTTATGCTTCAACGGTAGCCTGACCTGTGGAGGACAGCAGGCAGTCCCAGCTGGCCCTGAATCTAGAAACCACATCTAACCCTCCTCCAATCAATAGAGTTTCATTCTGGGGAAATCCCACGCCTCTGGACTTTTACTGGCCCAAATGCCTCTCTAAGTAATACCACACCAACTTGGCAAAGGTGATTCACTCCACTCTCAGGTGTCTGATGGTGGGTAATAGAGTGAGAGAGGGATTGGACAAGCTTTTGGTTGAGGGTAATCGAATGAAACTGGCAGGTGCTCATTATCGCCATTCCAGTCGAAATAAGACCAGTGATCCAAGGCCTCCTCAATCAATTCACTGCCGCCTTTCACTGACAGATATCCAGTCTCCAGCACAGGGCATGCCCATCTATCATTCACACCAGGGCAGCCCTGAGTTGCTTTCTCACAGGCCCGTGACTCTTGTGACTGAGTGTAATCATGGCCACCATTTTTTTTTGCACACTTCACTGTTGCTGATTAAAATGGATTGCTTGATTAAATCTCTGTCCCATCGATCTGCAGCCTCCTTGAAGGTGAAAGGCGAGGGTTGAACGCTTAGATTGTGAAGTTCTAATGGGTGGTACAGTCCCTCATATTGTCCTGGACAGAGTTTTTGGAGACCATTTTCCTTAAGTGATGAACAGTGATGAATGTTTAGGGGCTGCTGCACAACATGGTGTTCTTTGGTTGTCTGCTCAGAATACAACATTGTGCCTTCAAATGAAATATCCTGTGTTTTTGGAGGGAGTTTGGAATGATTATATCTGGCACCAACCTTCCCACCCAAATCCCCTCCCTCGCGGAGATCATCCTGACACTCACATATTGTCACACAGCTGACTGCTTTTGCTTGTTTTCCCAAGATGTTTATGCCAATATTTCTCATCTTGTGTTGCGAAATATTAAAGATGTCTTCGAAGGGCTGTCCCTTGTTTCTCCATTTCTTGGTCGCCCTCACTGGATTCCAACCCACTGGACCCTGCATTTCTCTGGAGAAGCTCTCCCAGTGGGGCACACACGTAGAATCTTGGTAGGCCTCCCAAATCTTTGCGAGGGTGTTGCTGGTCTTGTACAGCTGGACGGGAGGAGTGTGGCTGTAAAACTGAGGTGAAGCAGCATTTGAAAACATTTGCTTTTGTGACACTGGAACCTGCGTAAATCTCTTAGACTGGTTCAAGTCCTGATTCAGCATCTTCACTGATTCTGTTCTGAGATTCCACTCCGTCTCTGATTGTCTATTTCCAACGGGAGGGCTTTTTAAGATGGTTGTAGCGAATTTTGTCGTTTCTAAACTGCTTGCATTTTTCCATATCCATGGGTGCTGATGGCTGATATGTTTGAATGAAGTGTCCTCGTCAGTTTGGACCCTGGCAGTTGCTGAAGAGGCACCACCTTGTAGTTCATGAAACAAATAACTCCTGTCTGTGACTTTCTGAGGCCAGACTTCTGATAAACCTGGACCGGTTGGAAGCACCCTGAAATGCTCAGTCCAGCAAAACCTTTCGCACCCTGCTTTCTGCAAGAAAGTCAATTCACCTGGCCATAAAACAAAACATTGTGTGAGTGATTAACAAAATTTATAACAAACAGCAGTTAAATGGAAGGAAGGATGTTACAGACAAAAAGCTACAGATTGTAGTTAAACCCTGATAACCACAACGTTATGATATTTCCAGAGGTACCAAACACTCGTAGAATAATATGGGTTGGCATCTGGGCACGGAAGGAGATGACTGTGCCAACCCTGATATAACCAGTAATAATAGAGGATGATGCAGGCGGACTATGGGCTGATGGAGTATTTCAATGTTATATGATTGAGGAGGAAGTGCAGTACAGGCCCCGTCCTTCACAATCCCTTAAAAAGTGTTAAGAGACAGTCAGACAAATTTTCCAATCTATTGGTTTCAATGCTGAACTGGAACCAAGGCTCGGCTTCTGCTCGTTACTGCTCTCAAAACCTGCCCAGCTCTCCTGGGTCCAAACTTTTGCCGTCGCGCACGGTCCCCTCCCAAGCTCCACCCCCAGTTCTGCATGCCACCACCACCCCCCATTCCAGGCCGTTCCACCCGTGCCGTTACATCCCATCCCATCCCGTTCCGTTCAGCCTCCCCCATCCCGGACCTCTGTGGCATCACAACAGTGCATACCGAAAGCTGAGAGTTTCGTAGATAGCACGTTTCAGGAGGTGGTCACCCCACAACTACAGAGAGTTCAGGGACAGAGGGAGTGGGTGATCACCAGATATATGAGGAGGAACAGGCAGGCAGTGCAGGAGTCCCCTGGGAGTGTTGCACTCACAAATCACTGAGGGTGAAACACCTTGGGGGAGTCCAGTCAGGAGCAAATCCACAGCGACGTGGGAGACTCGACTGCACAGGGGAGCAAAGGAAATGCAGTTGTTCCAGGGGATTCGATTGTCAGGGAGATAGACAGGTGTTTCTGCAACTGCCGACATGAGTTCTGCATGGTGTGTTACCTCACTGGTGCCAGGCAGGGTAAAGGATATCACCAAGAGGGTGCACAACATTTTGTGGGTGGGAAGGGAACAGCCATAATTCGTGGCCGATGTGGGAACCAATGATATCGGAAGGAAAAGGGTCGAGCTCCTGTCGTCAGAGTTTCAGGGGCTATGGAAGAACTTTAAAAAGCAGGACCGCAAAGGTAGTAATCTCTGGACTACTCCCAGTGCCACATGTTAGTAAATATGGGAATAGTTGGATCAGATATGTTAACACGCGGCTGGAGAAAAGGTGCAGGAGGGAGGGCTTCAGATTTCTGGGGCATTGGGACCAGTTCTGAGGCAGGTGGGATTAAAAGTCATTAACTAAGGTGCCACACAAAAGGTTGCTTTGCTCATGGGGTTGGGGGTAATATGTTAGCATGGATTGAAGATTGGTTAACAGACAGGACACAGAGAGTAGGGATAAATGGGTCATTTTCAGAGTGGCAGGCTGTCACTGGTGGAGTGCCACATAGATCGGTGCTGGGCCTCAGCTATTTACAATCTATGTTGATGACTCCGATGAAGGGACCGAGTGTAATGTATCGAAGTTTGCTGATGACTCAAAGCTGGGTGGGAAAGTCAGCTGAGAGGATGACACAAAACGTCTGTAAACGGATATAGACAGGTTCAGTGCATGGACAAGGAGGTGGAAGATGGAGTATAATATCGGGAAATGTGAGGTTATTCACTTTGGCAGGAAGAATAGAATAACGGAATATTTTTAAATGGTGTGAAACTATTACATTTTATTGTCCAGAGAGATATGGGTGTCCTCGTACAAGAAACACAGAAAGTTAACATGCAGGCACAACAAACAAATCGGAAAGCAAATGGCATGTTGGCCTTTATTGCAAGGGAGTTGGAGTACAAGAGTAAGGAGTAAGGAGCGGCTGCAGGACATTCTGGAGGGGGAGGGTGAACAGCCAGTTGTCGTGGTGCATATAGGCACCAACGATATAGGTAAAAAACAGGATGAGGTCCTACAAGCTGAATTTAGGGAGTTAGGAGTTAAACTAAAGAGTAGGACCTCAAAGGTAGTAATCTCAGGATTGCTACCAGTGCCACGGGTTAGTCAGAGTAGGAATGACAGGATAGCTAAGATGAATACGTGGCTTGAGAGATGGTGCAAGATGGAGGGATTCAAATTCCTGGGCCATTGGAACCGGTTCTGGGGGAGGTGGGACCAGTACAAATTGGACGGTCTGCATCTGGGCAGGACTGGAACCAATGTCCTAGGGGGAGTGTTTGCCAGTGCTGTTGGGGAGGGTTTAAACTAATGTGGCAGGGGGATGGGAACCGATGCAGGAAGTCAGTGGGAAATAAAGTGGTGACAGAAACAAAACGCAGTAAGGGAGAGTGTACAGAACATGACCGGACAGATGGTCTGAGAAAGCAGGGCAAAGACCAAGGGAAGTCTAGATTAAACTGCATTTATTTCAATGCAAGAAGTCTGATGGGCAAGGCAGATGAACTCAGGGCATGGATGGGTACATGGGACTGGGATGTTATAGCTATTACTGAAACATGGCTAAGGGAGGGGCAGGACTGGCAGCTCAATGTTCCAGGGTACAGATGCTATAGGAAAGATAGAGCAGGAGGTAAGAGAGGAGGGGGAGTTGCGTTCTTGATTAGGGAGAACATCACGGCAGTAGTGAGAGGGGATATATCCGAGGGTTCGCCCACTGAGTCTATATGGGTAGAACTGAAAAATAAGAAGGGAGAGATCACTTTGATAGGATTGTAATACAGACCCCCAAATAGTCAACGGGAAATTGAGGAGCAAATATGTAAGGAGATTACAGACAGCTGCAAGAAAAATAGGGTGGTAATAGTAGGGGACTTTAACTTTCCCAACATTGACTGGGACAGCCATAGCATTAGGGGCTTGGATGGAGAGAAATTTGTTGAGTGTATTCAGGAGGAATTTCTCATTCAGTATGTGGATGGCCCGACTAGAGAGGGGGCAAATCTTGACATCCTCTTGGGAAATAAGGAAGGGCAGGTGACAGAAGTGTTAGTGAGGGATCACTTTGGGACCAGTGATCATAATTCCATTAGTTTTAAGATAGCTATGGAGAAGGATAGGTCTGGCCCAAAAGTTAAAATTCTAAATTGGGGAAAGGCCAATTTTGATGGTATTAGACAGGAACTTTCAGAAGTTGATTGGGAGAGTCTGTTGGCAGGCAAAGGGACGTCTGGTAAGTGGGAGGCTTTCAAAAGTGTGTTAACCAGGGTTCAGGGTAAGCACATTCCTTATAAAGTGAAGGGCAAGGCTGGTAGAAGTAGGGAACCTTGGATGACTCGGGAGATTGAGGCACTAGTCAAAAAGAAGAAGGAGGCATATGACATGCATAGGCAGCTGGGATCAAGTGGATCCCTTGAAGAGTATAGAGATTGCCGGAGTAGAGTTAAGAGAGAAATCAGGAGGGCAAAAAGGGGATATGAGATTGCTTTGGCAGATCAGGCAAAGGTGAATCCAAAGAGCTTCTACAAATACATAAAGGGCAAAAGGGTAACTAGGGAGAGAGTAGGGCCTCTTAAGGATCAACAAGGTCATCTATGTGCGGAACCACAAGAGATGGGTGAGATCCTGAATGAATATTTCACATCGGTATTTACGGTTGAGAAAGGCATGGATGTTAGGGAACTTGGGGAAATAAATAGTGATGTCTTGAGGAGTGTACATATTACAGAGAGGGAGGTGCTGGAAGTCTTAACGCGCATCAAGGTAGATAAATCTCCGGGACCTGATGAAATGTATCCCAGGACGTTATGGGAGGTTAGGGAGGAAATTGCGGGTCCCCGAGCAGAGATATTTGAATCATCCACCGCTACAGGTGAGGTGCCTGAAGATTGGAGGGTAGCAAATGTTGTGCCTTTGTTTAAGAAGGGCGGCAGGGAAAAGCCTGGGAACTACAGACCAGTGAGCCTGACATCTGTAGTGGGTAAGTTGTTAGAGGGTATTCTGAGGGACAGGATCTACAGGCATTTGGAGAGGCAGGGACTAATTCGGAACAGTCAGCATGGTTTTGTGAGAGGAAAATCATGTCTCACGAATTTGATTGAGTTTTTTGAAGGGGTAACCAAGAAGATAGATGAGGGCTGTGCAGTAGACGTGGTCTACATGGACTTCAGCAAAGCATTTGACAAGGTACCGCATGGTAGGTTGTTACATAAGGTTAAATCTCATGGGATCCAAGGTGAGGTAGCCAATTGGATACAAAATTGGCTTGACGACAGAAGACAGAGGGTGGTTGTCGAGGGTTGTTTTTCAAACTGGATGCCTGTGTCCAGCGGTGTGCCTCAGGGATCGGTGCTGGGTCCGCTGTTATTTGTTATTTATATTAATGATTTGGATGAGAATTTAGGAGGCATGGTTAGTAAGTTTGCAGATGACACCAAGATTGGTGGCATTGTGGACAGTGAAGAAGGTTATCTAGGATTGCAACGGGATCTTGATAAATTGGGCCAGTGGGCGGATGAATGGCAGATGGAGTTTAATTTAGATAAATGTGAGGTGATGCATTTTGGTAGATCGAATCGGGCCAGGACCTACTCCGTTAATGGTAGGGCGTTGGGGAGAGTTATAGAACAAAGAGATCTAGGAGTACAGGTTCATAGCTCCTTAAAAGTGGAGTCACAGGTGGATAGGGTGGTGAAGAAGGCATTCAGCATGCTTGGTTTCATTGGTCACAACATTGAATGCAGGAGTTGGGATGTCTTGTTGAAGTTGTACAGGGCATTGGTGAGGCCACACTTGGAGTACTGTGTACAGTTCTGGTCACCCTATTATAGAAAGGATATTATTAAACTAGAAAGAGTGCAGAAAAGATTTACTAGGATGCTACCGGGACTTGATGGTTTGACTTACAGGGAGAGGTTAGACAGACTGGGACTTTTTTCCCTGGAGAGTAGGAGGTTAAGGGGTGATCTTATAGAAGTCTATAAAATAATGAGGGGCATAGATAAGGTCGATAGTCAAAATCTTTTCCCAAAGGTAGGGGAGTCTATAACGAGGGGGCATAGATTTAAGGTGAGAGTGGAGAGATACAAAAGGGTCCAGAGGGGCAATTTTTTCACTCAAAGGGTGGTGAGTGTCTGGAACGAGCTGCCAGAGGCAGTAGTAGAGGCGGGTACAATTTTGTCTTTTAAAAAGCATTTGGACAGTTACATGGGGAAGATGGGTATCGAGGGATATGGGCCAAGTGCAGGCAATTGGGACTAGCTTAGTGGTATAAACTGGGCGACATGGACATAGAATCATAGAATCATAGAAGTTACAACATGGAAACAGGCCCTTCGGCCCAACATGTCCATGTTTATAAAAGACAAAATTATACCCGCCTCTACTACTGCCTCTGGCAGCTCGTTCCAGACACTCACCACCCTTTGAGTGAAAAAATTGCCCCTCTGGATCCTTTTGTATCTCTCCCCTCTCACCTTAAATCTGTGCCCCCTCGTTATAGACTCCCCTACCTTTGGGAAAAGATTTTGACTATCGACCTTATCTATGCCCCTCATTATTTTATAGACTTCTATAAGATCACCCCTTAACCTCCTACTCTCCAGGGAATAAAGTCCCAGTCTGTCTAACCTCTCCCTGTAAGTCAAACCATCAAGTCCCGGTAGCATCCTAGTAAATCTTTTCTGCACTCTTTCTAGTTTAATAATATCCTTTCTATAATAGAGTGACCAGAACTGTACACAGTACTCCAAGTGTGGCCTCACCAATGCCCTGTACAACTTCAACAAGACATCCCAACTCCTGCATTCAATGTTGTGACCAATGAAACCAAGCATGCTGAATGCCTTCTTCACCACCCTATCCACCTGTGACTCCACTTTCAAGGAGCTATGAATCTGTACTCCTAGATCTCTTTGTTCTATAACTCTCCCCAACGCCCTACCATTAACGGAGTAGGTCCTGGCCCGATTCGATCTACCAAAATGCATCACCTCACATTTATCTAAATTAAACTCCATCTGCCATTCATCGGCCCACTGGCCCAATTTATCAAGATCCCGTTGCAATCCTAGATAACCTTCTTCACTGTCCACAATGCCACCAATCTTGGTGTCATCTGCAAACTTACTAACCATGCTTCCTAAATTCTCATCCAAATCATTAATATAAATAACAAATAACAGCGGACCCAGCACCGATCCCTGAGGCACACCGCTGGACACAGGCATCCAGTTTGAAAAACAACCCTCGACAACCACCCTCTGTCTTCTGTCGTCAAGCCAATTTTGTATCCAATTGGCTACCTCACCTTGGATCCCATGAGATTTAACCTTATGTAACAACCTACCATGCGGTACCTTGTCAAATGCTTTGCTGAAGTCCATGTAGACCACGTCTACTGCACAGCCCTCATCTATCTTCTTGGTTACCCCTTCAAAAAACTCAATCAAATTCGTGAGACATGATTTTCCTCTCACAAAACCATGCTGACTGTTCCTAATTAGTCCCTGCCTCTCCAAATGCCTGTAGATTCTGTCCCTCAGAATACCCTCTAACAACTTACCCACTACAGATGTCAGGCTCACTGGTCTGTAGTTCCCAGGCTTTTCCCTGCGCCCTTCTTAAACAAAGGCACAACATTTGCTACCCTCCAATCTTCAGGCACCTCACCTGTTGGGCCGAAGGGCCTCTTTCCATGTTGTAACTTCTGTGATTCTATGATTCTATGATTCTATGATTCTAAGTCTTGCTGCAAATGTGCAGCGCTTTGGTGAGACCTCACCTGTCGTAATGTGTACAGCTTTGTTGTCTTTATCTGAGGGAGGATATACTTGCCTCAGAGGCGGTGTAACGATGGTTCACTACATTAATTCCTGGGATGAGATTGTTGTCCGATGAGGACAGATTGAGTAGGATTGACCTATACGCTCCGGAGTTTAAAATAGTGAGAGGTGATCTCTATGAAACATATAAGCTTCAGAAGGGGCTTGACAGGGTAGATGCTGAGAGGTTGTTTCTCCTGGCTGGAGAGTCTCGAACGAGGGGGCACAGTCGCAGGATAAAGGGTCGGCCATTTAAGACTGAGATGAGGAGGCATTTTTCACTTAGAGGTCTGTGGATGCTAATCATAGAGTAAATTCAAGACTGAGGTCGATAGATTTTTGGACTCGAGCGGATTTAAGGGATATGGGGATCGGGCAGGAAAGTGGAGTTGTGGTCCAAGATCAGCCATGATCTTATTGAATGTCGGAGCAGGCTCGAGGAGCCGTATGGCCTCCTCCTGCTCCTATTTCTTATGTTAGGATCTGTTCAAGACGTGCGTTCTGCACCTCAACAGAGCTGGGACCAATTTCCATACGGGGAGGGTCATTGGTGCTGTGGGCGAAGGTTTAAGTAAATTTTGCGGTGTGGTGGGGGTGGGGGGGTGGGGGCCGGTGGGCACCAGGATGAAACATTGGGGAGGAGAAACAAGGTGCACTGAGGATTGCAGGGACAAGCAGCACCAGAGTAAAGAATAGTTCAGAAATAAGATGGATCAGAAAGGGGGGAAATGCGTTGCAGGATAAGATGAATCTCGTGTGCATGTGTGTAAATGCACATAGCGTTGTAAATGAGGTTGGTGAGCTGCAGGCTTAAGTTGTCACATGGGATTATGATATAGAGTCTGAATGAAGGGGAGGACTGGGTACTTAATATTCCTGGCTACAAGGTATTCAGGAAAGATAGGGAAGGAAAGAAAGGAGGGAGGCAGATAGCAGTATTGATCAAAGAAACTATTATAACACTGGAAAGGGATGATGTAGTTTAGGGGTCAAGGACAGAATATTTTTGATTAGAATTAAGGAACAGTTGAGGAGCTATTATACTACTGGGTTATACTATCGGGCACAAAATAGTGGGAAGGAGACAGAGGAGTAAATTTGCAGGCAGATTACAGAACGATGCAAGAAGGAGAGAGTGGTGATAATGGGGAATCTTTAATTATCCCAATATAGACTGGAACACTAACAGTGTAAAGGGCAAAGAGGGAGAGGAATTCCTGAAATGTGTTCAAGCGAACTTTCTGGAACAGTGCGATTCCAGCCGAACCAGGAAGGAAACAGTGCTGGATCTAATTCTGGGGAATGAAGTTGGGTACGTGGAGCATGTTTTATTGGGGGAGCAATTGGGGAACATTGATCACAATATCATTAGGTTTAGAATGGTTACGGAAAATGACAAGGAGCAATGAAATGTGAAAATGCTGAACAGGAGGAGGGAAATTTCAGTGTGTTAAAAGGGATCTTGTCCAGGTGGATTGGAATCAAAAAATTGGGAGACAAAACCATAATTGAACAATGGGAGGCCTTCAAGGAGGAGATGGTTCGGGTACAGAGTCGACACATCGCTAAGAAGGAGATAAGGAAGGGCATCCAAATCTGGAGCTTCGTGGATGACTAAAGATATAGAGATTAAAACGAAACAGAAAAAAATGAGACTTTTAAGGTTCATAATTCGGTAGAGAACCAGACTAAACAATGCAAAATACAGAGGAGATCTAAAAAAGGGAATAAGAGGGGAAAGAGAGAGTATGAGAATAGATTAGCGGCTAACATAAAAGGGAATCCAAAAATCATAAAAAGGGCAGTCAAATGGTGGGGCAGATGAGGGACAAAACAGGAGATACTCTTTTGGAGGCAGAGGGCATGGCTGAGATAATAAATGGATACTTCACATCAGTCTTCAATAGAGAAGAGCATGCTGTTATTGTAGGAATAAAGGAGGATGTGGAAGCAATATTGGATAGGATAAAAATAGATAAAAGGTACTTAAATGATTGGCAGTACTCAAAGTAGTAAAGTCACCCGGTCCCGATGGGATGCATCCTAGGTTACCAAGTGAAGTAAGGGTGGAAATTGCCGAGGCGCTGGCCACAATCTTCCAATCCTCCTTAGATATGTGGATGTTACCAGAGGACTGGAGGATTGCAAAAGTTACACCCCCGTTCAAAAAATGGGGGACGGTTATACCCGGCAATTACAGGCCAGTCAGTCCAACGACAGTGGTGGGAAACCCTTCGAGACAATAATCCAGGACAAAATTAATTGGCACTTGGAAAAATATGGGCTGATAAATGAAAGTCAGGACGGATTTGATGAAGGCAAATAGTGTTTCACTAACTTAATTGTGTTCTTTGATGAAGTAACAGAGTAATGGCATTTAATAATGTGGCACATAAAAGGTGTTATACAAAATAAGGGCTCATGAGGTTGGGGGTAATATTAGCATGGATAAAGAATTGGTTAACGGACAGAAAACGGGTAATTCTCAGGTTGGCAGGCTGTAACTAGTGGGGTGCCGCAAGGATTGGGGCTTGGGCCTTAGCTATTTACAATCGATATTGATGATTTAGATGAAGGGACCGAGTTTAATGTATCCAAGTTTGTCGACGATACAAAGCTATGTCGGAAAGTAAGCTGTGAAGAGGACATATAGAGAGTCTGAAAAAGGATATAGAGTGGGCAAGAAGCTGGCAGATGTAGTGTAAAGTAGGAAATGTGAGGTTATTCACTTTGGTAAGAAGAATAGAAAAACAGATTTATTTTTAATTGGGAAACTTTTAAATGTTGGCGTTCGGAGTGATTTGGGTGTCCTCATACAAGAAACAGAAAAAGTTAGTATGTCGGTTCAGCAAGCAATTCGGAAGGAACATGGCATGTTGGTCTTTATTGAAGTTCAAGAGTAAGGAAGTCTTGCTGCAATTGTACAGGGTTTTGGTAAGACCTCTCCTGGAGTACTGCGTACAGTTTTGTTCTCCTTATGTATGGAAGGATATACTTTCCTTAGAGGGGGAGCAACGGAAGTTCACCAGATTGATTCCTGGGATGAGAGGGTTGTGCTATGAGGAGAGATTAAGTGGAATTGACCTGCACAATCTGGATTTTAGAAGATTGTGAGGTGACTTCATTGAAACATAAAAGGTTCTGAAGGGGCTTGACAAGGTTGATGCTGAGAGGTAGTTTCCCCAGGCTGCAGAGTCCAGAACTAGGGGGCATAAGTGTCAGGATAAGAGGTCGGCCATTTCGGACTAAGATAAGGAAGAATTTCATCACGCAGAGAGTTGTGAATCTTTTGAATTCTCTAACCCAGAGGGCTGCGGATGCTCGGTCGTTGAGTATATTCAAGGCTGAGATCGATACATTTTTTGTCTCCAGGGGAATGAAGGGATATGGGAATCGGGTGGGAAAGTGGTGTTAGAACTAGACACAATACTCCAGCTGATGCCTAACCTGTATTTTATAAAGGTTTAGCATAACTTCCTAGCTTTTGTACTCTATGCCTCTGTTAATAAAGCCCAGGGTCCCATATGCTTTTTTAACAGCCTTCTCAACTTGTCCTGCCACTTTCAAAGATCTGTGTGTGTGCACCCCCAGGTCTCTCGGTTCCTGCACCCCCTTTAAAATTGTGCCATTTAGTGGTGTTGAGGTGGAAGATCAGCCATGATCTTATTGAATGGCGGAGCAGGCTCGAGGGGCCATATGGCCTACTCCTGTTCCTATTTCGTATGTTTTTAGGAGGACAGAGGCAGACTGCTGAAATTTAATGCAGAGAAGTGTGAAGTGATACATTTTGGTAGGAAGAATGAGTTGAGGCAATATAAACTAAATGGCACAATTTTAAACGTGTGCGTTTAAATCCTAGTTTGAGTATAAAACTGTATAACCTGCTGTAAACTGCATGCCTATATCTAACCAGGAGTATAAGCTTTACGTACATGATCTAATAACGTTAATAAAGCGAATTGAGAATTAAGAGAGAATTGACACTTCTGCTCTGTGTACTAAGCCAATAATTGTAACCGGTGACTTCCGGTCAACATCTTTGGCGTCCCTGGATGGGCTCGAAGATAAATCTGTCCGTTGCGTCAGTGGGAGACTCGAGTCGAACCGACTTTGCAAAGTACACAGAGAACAGGTGTTTGGGTTAATTCATAGCTATTAATATAAGATGACGAATAAAGAGAAATCACCAAGCCCTGGGGACTTGGACTGTTTTGATTGGAAGGGACTCCTTCAAAAATACGTAATAGGAAAATGGCCGCAATACGGGGATTATGCGGGTCACATTGGAGACAAGGGAACGCCTGTTGGGGAGGTCCTATGGAGAATTGCGCAAAGAAAGATGTCAGATAAGAAATTTTAAAAGATACAGAAGTCCGTAGCGATCGGATGTTGACTTGAGGAATGGATAGAATGCCGACAGCAGGCTAGGAGAGAGAGAGAACAGACTCAGAAAATACGAGACGGATTAGAAGTAGAAAATAACAAACTCCGTGAGGAGATAGCCCGCCTTAGTGAGAAGGTAACTGATCTACAGGGACAGAGAAGTGCAGATTTGATGCACATGGACCAATATCAGTTATAGTGCGAAAAATTGACTAATGAAAAGAGTAAGAGAGAGGGAGAAGCCCAAGCAGCTAAAGCTGAGATGGAGAAATGGAAACAACAATGTAGTGATTTAAAAACTGCTATGAATGAGATTCACAAAGCAGCTCTGGAGAAGAGGAGCAGTACTGGCGATCACAGAACGTGTCAGAAACTGACAGGGAGGCTGCAAGATCTGCTAGCCGCAGAGAGGGGCATATTGTGTGCTTTCGCACCCAGAAGAGGTGAAGGAAGTGGTCAAGAGGATGTAGATTGGGATGATTCAGCAGACGAGGGGGTAGATACAGCAGCGGTGATGGGGAACCTCCACTCGGGGACACACCGCCAGCATATGCTCCAGAGCCGAAAAAACCGTCTGCCCCAATGGCTCCCCTTGTAAACACGAGAGCAGAGATGGGGGATGATGGCCAGGATATGACATATTCCACCCCACTTGTGGTACAAGAACTGAGGTTTATTATGAAAGACATTGGAACGTGTGCACCTGGGAATGATCCTCGGCAGTTGTTCCTAGCGGTCAGGCAACAGAGAGCGATACACGGCTTAGACGATGCTGAGGAAAGAAAATTAATCCTAATGTGCCTACACCCACCTATACACTCCGCCCTACCAGAGGAACATAAACTTGGCAGAGGCACAAATGAAGCCTTAAAGGACCAGGTATTATCTGTCATGGGCAATAACAGAAGGGATCCAGTGGAGGCGCTAATGAAATGCTATGAAAGAAAAGGTGAACACTCCACTGTATTTTCGGCCCGCATTTTGGCGGTGTTTCATGGGGTCTACGGTACAGACTTAGACAGGGATAATTTTAAGCGGGAGGTTAGGCACCGATGGCTGAGAACACTAATGTCGCATGGCACTGAGGAGTCGAGGAAGGCACGAGATCAGTTTGAACACGCTGATGACAAACAGACGGAACCCTGGATAATTAGGAAGATGGTTAGAGTATGGGAAAGGGAAACACCAAAACGATCCAAGGCATGCGGGGTAAGAGCAATGCCTGTTAAAGATCAGACGATAACCTGGAGGAATGAAGGGAGGGACCTACGCAGTGGAAACCCCGTCCAGCATATCAGAGGAAGAGGAAACTTCTCGGGAACGGGGAGAACTCAAGGTGAGGTGTCCAAATGCTCCAACTGTGGCCAAGAGGGAGACTTCGCAAGGGACAGCCCGAACCCGAGACGAGAGAATGCAGGTCCGGGAAGAAATCAGAGCCTACCCGCGGAAGGGCCGAATAGACCAAGTCCTCAGTGTGATACGATAGAACTATCAGCGAGTTCCGGGTTGTACCCCGAACTGCAACGACGGTCTCAGGCCTCTCCGTTATGGGTGTGTGACGCGCGGTTGGATGACATGGGGAGACTCCCAGTGAATGGTAGGGTCAGAGGCCGCCCTCTTACATTCCTTTGGGACACAGGGGCATCCCGAACCACCGTTAAAACCACTCAGATCAATGATATAGATTGGAAAATTCAAAATAAAATTATTCTCAGTGCATTCACAGGGCATTCACAAGTGGGATATGTGAGTGTACCGCTGGAAGTCGGTGTGGGAGACATCGTGATAGAGCATTCAGTGGTCCTTATTAAATTACCTAGAGAACAAGAACATATATTAGGGAGTGACTTTTTGGCCAAAGCGGGATTTTGCTTCGACCCTGTTAATTGTGAGATTTGGCAAATGCCTTTGGGCATGAGCAGTATAAATCACACACTCGTCCTGGTGGGGGAATATCAGGATAGGATATGCACGATCGGGGAAATGTGGATAGAACCAGGAGAAATGAGTAACGATCGTGAAGTACAACAAATTATTGCACAAAACTCAACAGTATTTGCGCGACATAAACATGGTTGTGGGAAAATGACCGGGAGTGTGTGTATACAAGGTCCAGACACCAAACCACAAAAGCAGTATGGTTTCCCAAAGCAAGCAGAAGGAGAGATGGAGAAGGTGATACAGAGTGTGCTACAGCAAGGGATATTAAGACCAATAGCTTCTACTAATAACGCACCTATTTGGCCAGTGAGGAAACCCGACGGTAGCTGGCGACTAGCGATAGACGACAGAGAATTAAATAAAGTCACCCCGATAACAGCCCCTACTGTAGCAACTAGCCCAGAGACAGTAGTTCGACAAAATGAGGATGCGCAGTGGTTTACGGTTTTGGACATAAGTAACGGTTTTTGGTCTATTCAAATGGAGAAAGAATGTCAATATAAATTTGCATTTACTTTCCAAGGACAGCAATATACATGGACCGCCCTGCAGCAGGGGTTTCACAATTCCCCGTCCATATTTCACCAACGGCTGAGGGAACGGTTAAAAGGATTCTCGAGGCCTGAATGTCCAGTGCAGTATGTAGTCGACTTACTCCTCCAAACTGAAACCAAGAAGGAACATTATCAACTGCTAAGTGAATTACTGCAGCTGTCACATGACTTGGGATTAAAGATTAACCCTAAAAATGCGCAGATCATGAAACAAAAAGTTACTTACTTGGTAATTATTCTGACACCGGGACAAAGGGACATTGACAAGCGAAGGGTAGAGACAGTTGGCAGACTCCCTGTTCCACGGGATGTAAAAGGGTTCAGGTCTTTCTTGGGGTTGGTGGGATATTGAAGGGACCATATTGATGGATTCGCCGCACAGCCGGCCTCGCTGATGGAATTATTAAAAAAGAATGTGGCCTGGGAGTGGTAAACAGAACACACCCAGGCCGTGACTGATCTAAAGCAAGCACAAGCTGCCGCGCCTGCTCCAAAAAGCCCAAATCCAACTGAGCCGTTTTCATTGGAGGTGGCTACCACAGACACCACCCTCTCGGCAGTTCTATTACAGGAGACATATGGGAAATTAAGACCAGTAGCGTACGCCTCACGTATGCTCTCACCAGTAGAGCAGGGGTATAAGGTATGCGAAATACAATTGCTCGCTGTCTTTTGGGGAGTGCAGCATTTTACCGATATAGTGGGACTTAACCCACTTACAATATTAACAGCGCCTGTTAGACGGAAGGATTAAGGATGGTTCAGTCCGCCAAATTAGAATCGCTAGATGGACATTGTTGCTGCAAGGGAGAAATATAACCGTAAAGGGGGTAAAAACCACTACTATGTAAGCAGAGAACTTAGTTTATCAGGGAGAAAAAACATGAGTGTCCATTGATGATAGCAAATGACCCCAAGGGCCCATTTGTATCAAAACAAAAGGGAGGGGGTAAGACGGGGCCTGAAAGCAGAAAGACAAAGGAAACAGGAAAGGAAGATCCCTATTTTAAAATTTTTGTGGATGGCTCTTCATCAGTACAGGATGGAGAAAGGAGAACTGGCTGTGGGGTATACATGGAGGATGACCACGGACAGGAAAGAAATAGTGCGGCTCTGAAATGACCTAACACTATGAGTGCGCAGCTAGCAGAACTAGCAGCCGCCGCAGATGTGGTTGGTCACCCGGAATATTTTCCGCCCAGATCAGTCATATATTCTAATAGCATGTATGTTTGTAATAGCCTCACAGAACATTTGCCCCTATGGGAGGCGAGAGGATTTGTCTCAGCGGATGGAAAGCCCCTTTCGTCAGCCCCGCTATTACGGTACATCTTTGAAGAAGCACAGGGGAAATGATATGGGGTCACAAATGTGAAAGCTCATTCAAAACTATCTCCCGAAGGGAACAGGAGTTCTGATGAACGAGCCAAACGAGGTGCTGTAAGTGGACAAGAATGGCAGCAAACGGTTGGGGCAATCGGGGGCCAGAAAGAGAAGCAGGTCAAAGTAATGGATTTAACCGAGGAGCAAAAGAAAGACGGAGAATTAAAAAAAATAATAGAAGGAACAGAATCAGACACATACAAAAGGCGCAAGTGGGTCTATATTCAAGACGGAGTGGTTTTGTGTGAAGGAAAATTTGTGGTGCCGGAGGGGGGACGAAACCAAATAATCCACTGGTCCCATGAATTTTGGGGACATAAAGGGACGGAAAGCACCCTGGACAGGATAAAGGAAGTGTGCTGGTGGCCCGGAATGACAGGTGAAGTGGAACACTATGTCAAGAATTGTTTGATCTGTGCACAACACAACCGCGATAGAAATGTTAAAAAAGGGGCCCTCCGACATACTAGACCAGTAGAAGGGCCTTGGACTAACTTACAGATAGACTATATGGGACCGCTTCCCCCCACTCCAGGAGGATACAAGTACATTCTAGTAATAGTGGATACCTTCACTAAATGGGTGGAAGCTTTTCCGACCAAAACAAACACAGCCAAAGTTACTGCGAAAATTCTATTAGAAAAGGTGTTTACCCGTTAGGGTTCACCCCGAAGCATAGAATCGGATCAGGGAACACATTTTACAGCCCAAGTAATGCAAGATGTTACGACCCTTTTTGGGGTCAGACAGTGATTTCACATACGCTATAGACCACAGTCTAGTGGAATTGTGGAAAGAATGAATCGGACATTGAAAAACATGATAGCCAAAATGGTGCAGCAGTGGAAGACAACCTGCCAGGTGGTTCTGCCCTTTGTGCTGATGATAGTCCGGAATACCGTGGCTTCATCAACAGGCTACACTCCCTATAAACCCATGAGAGGAAGGGACATGAGGGGAATGGAGGGGTTGGTAGGTTTGGATTTGTCTGAACCAGAGGTAGACCACATTATATCAGAAAAATGGGTACAACAGCTCGTAGAAACAGTAAACGAAGCAAATTATGTCGCCGCTCAGCGACAGGGAAGGAAGAAACAGCAAAGCAAGGCTTATTTCGATGCAAAAGCCAGCCCGATGGAGTTGAGCCCCGGACAGAGAGTAATGATTAAAATACAAAAGCCCACCTCATTCTTGAGTCCAAAGTTTGCCGGTCCCGATGAGATTGTAGGCAAAGCTAGCCCATCCGTATACAGGATATTAACGGAACCAGATAAGAGTGGCTGGTACCACATTAATCAGCTAAAGTTGGTGGGAGAAAAACAAGATAATCACCATTGGCCTGTGCTGCTCGATGATAACGATGTTCCGAATTCTGAAGGTCAGGGAGATCAAGAACAGGACCAGCTACAGGTCCAAGAGGAGGTGATTGAAAACAAATTTGATACTGTCCGTTTACATGCAGAGGCGAATCCAGGGAAAAAAACCGAAAGGGACATAAAACAAAAAGGGGGAATAAGTGGGTAAGAAGAAACGGACGGTTAGAATCTGAAACAAATTGGGAACAGGATATGGACGGTCTGGCTCCGTACATGGAGAGACTGGACTTGTGATAGTACCTAAAAGAAACTGTAAATAAGAGCAGAAATTACACTTGTTTATTCCAGGTCCAGCCTAGAATGAAGGGGATAATACATATTGTTGCTATCGGATTGACCATCTTCAGAACTGCGGTTGAAACTGCCTCGGAGCCGTCACGACGAATGAACGTGCCAGAAGCAGTGTCGACGACGGAGTGATATCCCGAGACCAGGGACAAATTTGCTCTGCAGAATAAGACAGTCCGAACCAACAAAGGGAAAAGAGAGAATTTAAATTTGTATTATACGGGAGTGGATGGGTTAGCGTGCGCTCGAAGGACTTTGGGTATACCGGAGGGACCGGCAGTACAGTTTCATGAAACACAGTTTTAGAGGTGACATTTTCGGTAATCCCAGACGGAAAAATTATTAATCAATTTGTGGGTCCATTTATGGAGCGACCATCAGGGAGCGACGGTCGTGGTAAAATTATGGTCCACTGGGACCACATCTATGTAAATATTGATTGGGGTAGTGACTCATACCAGAGATTTCTTGATTGGGGTGGGTACAGTCGGCGTTTTAGAAAGATTGGCTGGATCATCATCATTTGTACAAAGGAAGACACAACACAGAAAGGGGATAGAGCACAAAGGGCGTTAAGAGTTGCAGACAGGAGTTTCTGACGGGGGCCAGGAGCCTGCATAATTTTCAGGACCCCGAGGAGGCTTACCACACCACACGCTCCAGTGATTAATACCACACCGGAACCTAGAAGTGGCGAATCACAGTACAAAACGGACGGTGTAGGTCTGGTACCGGAGGAAACAGGAGAATCTGTCACTTCGGTACCGGGATATCAACATGTGCAGGTGGTCTTCAATTTGACTGAAATAACTGCTCCAGAATGGTGCTTAAACGCCACAAAACACTTATTTATACACCACCTTAGGACACAGTTAAGCAGGAACGAGTTCAGGTCAGTAAAAAACAGGAAAAAGAGAGGGCTATTAGAACTAGCAGGGGCAGGTTATGCATCGGGAGTGGCAACAGTCAACACGTTGGACATAGCAGAATTGGAAAATCAGATACAATCCCTCCACTAGAAAATGCAGGTTATTACTGGAGAGGGTTATCGGGATCAAATACGAGACAGCCAAATAGGTCACGATGCATCACGAGTGACCCTAGGCACAGTAAAATTGCAGAAACCTTTACAGGATACATTAAATTTCATCATTGACCGTGCGGCTAATACTTCAGAGGAGGTCCATAAGGCCGAGACGTGTGCCATATATAATAGCTGGGTGTTGACTATGATTGGTACTAATTTGTTACAGCTCAATACACACCAAGTTCCAGACTGGGTGTCGGATGAACAGTTAGGGAAATGAGTCGGAGAAGAAACACCTCTATGCCTCCTCAGTAGTTTAACCTTAACTAATAGGGTGTTAGGTATCTGTCCAGAGGATTAAGGGAAATATTACGTTGGGGCGGTGTTTCATATTCCCCGGCATGAAGGCAATTTGACCTACCCTTTAAAAAGAGTTCATAAGGTGGGCTAGTATCATGAGGGTACTTGGATATCTTTGAGCAGTCCACCATTTCATGCTATTGTAATAGACGGTGCTGAGAAAGGGGTAGATTTGTCAAAGTGTCACCAAGGAGGGAATCACTGGGCCTGTCCAGAAGAGACAACGAGACAGAGACTTACTAATTGCGGGTTCATTACTTATGAAAACTGTTAATTGTCCATTTTGCCGCTAAACAACCAGTCCTTTTTACAATACGCCATTGTGGGACAAACGTATTACATCGCCACAGCGGCTATGAACTATAATAAAGGATGGAAACAGTTCCCTCTGGAAGGACACAATGTGGCCATTAACAACGTGACATCAGACCTGGATGTCGGTGGACAAGTTCTGCCTGAGCCAATTATGAGGATGGTAATAAACGAAAACCTCACAGTCCAACGTACCAATCCAGACCAAGATCTGCGGAAATATGTTCCTACCGAACGACCACCCATTCCGCACCTGACTGCAGATTGGTCGCAAATAGCGGAAGAAGCCAATGAGATAATTCATCAATGGACTAAACGCACTAAAATTATTAAAATTAATGCTGATAAAGGAGATGAACTGCTACGGGACCCCGAGAACTGCGGTAAGTTTTGGAATTGGGGATCCAATGATCAAATATATCCATGGATCATGATTTTATCACATGCTGCTGTAGTTGTGATTTTATGTGCATTAACGGGTTAACGGCACAAATAACTACGTATGGGTATGGTTTTTTGGCCATTACAGAAACATGGCTGCAGGGTGACAACGACTGGGAATTAAATATACCAGGGTATTTTACAATCAAGAAGGACAGACAGGAAGGAAGGGGAGGTGGGGTGGCCATGTTAATAAAGGAAGGAATCACTGTAATACAGAGAAATGATCTTGGGACAAAGGATCATGATAATGAAACAGTTTGGGTTGAGATAAGGAATAATAAGGGGAAAAAAGCACCAGTGTGCGTAGTATATAGGCCTCCTAATAGTTGCAACTCTGCTGGAAGAAGTATTAATCAGGAAATAGTCGGTGCATGACATAAGGGAACAGCTACAATTATGGGGGATTTGAACGATCATATGAACTGGACAAATCAAATTGGGCAGGGCAGCCTTGAGGAAGTGTTTATTGTGTGTATCAGGGATGGATTTCTTGAGCAGTATGCAACTGATCCTACAAGGGGGCAAGCAACCTTGCACCTGGTCCTGTGTAATGAGCCAGGATTAATTAATAATGTCCCAGTTAAGGATCCCCTTGGAATGAGTGACCATAACATGGTTACATTCCATATGCAATTAAAGGGTGAGAAGGTTGGTTCTCAAACACGCGTCGTGAGCTTGAATAAAGGAGACTATGATGGTATGAGAGCGGAATTGATTGAAGTGGACTGGCAAAATAGATTAAAGTGTAAGACGGTACATGAGCAGTGATGTTCATTTCAGGAGTTATTTTACAACTTTCAAAAAATATATATTCCACTGAGGAAAAAAGGGTGTAAAAGAAATGACAGCCATCCGTGGCTAAGTAAAGAAATTAAGGATAGTATCCGACTAAAAACAAGGACATATAAGGTAGCCAAACTTAGTGGGAGGATAGAAGATTGGGGAGTTTTCAAAAGAGAGCAAAAAGTAACGAAAGGGAAGATAGATGATGAAAATAAATTAGCAAAAAATATAAAAACAGATAGCAAGAGTTCCTACAGTTATATAAAAAGAAAAAGGGTGTCTAAGGCAAACGTAGGTCCCTTGGAGGATGAGACCGGGAAATTAATGGTGGGAAACATGGAGATGGCAAAAATGCTGAGCAAATATTTTGTTTCAGTCTTTATGGTAGAGGACACTAAGAATATCCCACCACTGGACAAACAGGGGGGTCGAGTGGAGGAGGAGCTAAATACGATTAAAATCACTAAGGATTTGGTAATCAGTAAGTTAATGGGACTCAAGGTGCATATATCCCCTGGACCCGATGGCATACATCCGAGGGTCTTGAGGGAAGTGGCAGTCGGGATTGTGGATGCTTTGGTAATAATTTTCCAAAATTCTCTGGACTCGGCAAAGGTCCCGGCAGATTGGAAAACTGCTAATGTAACACCCTTATTTAAAAAGGGTAGTTGGCAGAAGGCTGGAAATTATAGACCAGTTTGCCTAACAGCTGTGGTGGGTAAAATTTTGGAGTCTATTATTAAGGAGATAGTAGCGGATCATTTGGATAAACAGAATTATTCGGACAACGTCAGCATGGTTTTATGAAAGAGAAGTCATGTCTGACAAAGTTGCTTGAGTTCCTTGAGGACATAACGTGCAGGGTGGATAAAGGGGAACCAGTGGACGTAGTGTATTTAGACTTCCAGAAGGCATTTGACAAGACGCCACATAAAAGATTATTCCTCATGTGAAGAATCACTGGATTGGGGGTAATATTTTGGCATGGGTGGAGGATTGGTTATCTAACAGGAAACAGAGAGTTGGGATAAATGGTTCATCCTCGGACTGGCAACCAGTAGCCAGTGGTGTTCTGCAGGGGTCGGTGCTGGGTCCCCAACTCTTTACAATCTATATTAACGATTTGGAGGAGGGGACCGAGTGTAACATATCAAAGTTTGCAGATGATACAAAGATGGGAGGGAAAGTAGAGAGTGAGGAGGACAGAAAAAACCTCCAAGGGGATATAGACAGGCTGGGTGAGTGGGCGGAGATTTGGCAGATGCAATACAATATTGGAAAATGTGAGGTTATGCGCTTTGGCAGGAAAACTCAGAGAGCAAGTTATTATCTTAATGGTGAGAAACTGGAAAGTACAGCAGTACAAAGGGATCTGGGGGTCCTCGTGCAAGAAAATCAAAAAGTTCGTATGCAGGTGCATCAGGTGATCAAGATGGCCAACGGAATGTTGGCTTTTATTGCTCGGGGGATAGAATATAAAAATAGGGAGGTATTGCTGCAGTTATATAAGGTATTGGTGAGACCGCACCTGGAATACTGCATACAGTTTTGGTGTCCATATTTAAGAAACGACATACTTGCTCTCGAGGCAGTACAAATAAGGTTCACTCGGTAAATCCCGGGGATGAGGGGGTGGACATATCAGGAGAGGTTGAGAAGATTGGGACTCTACTCATTGGAGTTCAGAAGAATGAGCGGCGATCTTATTGAAACGTATAAGATTGTGAAGGGGCTTGATCGGGTGGATGCAGTAAGGATGTTCCCGAGGATGGGTGAAACTAAAACTAGGGGGCATAATCTTAGAATAAGGGGCTGCTCTTTAAAAACTGAGATGAGGAGAAACTTCTTCACTCAGAGCGTAGTCGGTCTGTGGAATTTGCTGCCCCAGGAAGCTGTGGAAGCAACATCATTAAATACATTTTAAACAGAAATAGACAGTTTCCTAGAAGTAAAGGGAATTAGGGGTTATGGGGAGCGGGCAGGAAATTGGACATGAATTTAAATTTGATGTTAGGATCAGATCAGCCATAAATTCATTGAATGGCGCAGCAGGCTCGATGGGCCGATTGTTCTGCTCCTGCTCCTATTTCTTATGTTCTTATGTTCTAATTAATACTTGTCATATTCAAATATATCAGCTTTGAAGTTGGAAAAATGAAATTTTGAAACATTTGAGTGTTAGTGCTATAATGAAACAGAAGAAGCGATTTTCAATATAAAGACACTGTGTGAAGTCCATTGTATTCGTTTTTAAAAATATTTTTCTGTAACCATTGATATTTTTTCTATAACCATGTGATATCGCGGATGTAACGTGCCCATTAGGGGACAATGACACCTTCAGGAGTGGTACAGAGAAAGGGTGAATAATGATCCTAAGATAAGCATCTTTGGATCAAAAGGGGGGAGATGTTGGCCAGGGGCTGCAGAAAACTACTGAGTTTATTTCGAATTGCTCACACTCAGGCAAAGAGACTAACTTTTGAACTGAAGTAACCTGGAGTTTAGTTACTGGTCGGAGCTGGCCGAAACCGGTATGAATTAGTTACGCTTCTAAGGGACAAAGGAGCTCTGATGAGACACCAGGCTTATTTCGAAAAGGAGTAATAAGGTGATGCTACCTCACCACTTGGAACAGAGCCAATCAGGGGATGACACCGACCATTCGAGGAACTTTAAGCCAACCGGAGAAAGACAGCATCATTCGAAAAGACAGACTTGGAGTTAAACTGAAGAATTGCAGGCTTGGTGCCAGGGTTTTTGTGCGAGACTCCGGAGACTAACCATCGCGGAAGTTGGGACCTTACGTCGGGGACGTAGAGATGACGTCAAGAGAGAGAGAACGAAACGCATGGCCAGCGTCAGCTCTCCTTTCCGGGTAATATAATATCCTTTCTATTCTGTGACCACTCCGTTAGTGTTATTCAGAGAAACCTAGTGGGTGTGCGTTTAAATCCTAGTTTGAGTATAAAACTGTATAACCTGCTGTAAACTGCATGCTATATCTAACCAGACGTATAAGTGGTATGTACATGAGCTAATAACGTTAATAAAGCGAATTGAGAATTAAGAGAGAATTGACCTTCTCCTCTGTGTACTAAGCCAATAACCGTAACCGGTGACCTCCGGACAACACCATGTTGACTGTCCTTGATTAATCCGACCAATCGATGAGATCAGTGATGTGTCCGGGCTGGATATTGACAGTGTAGCTCAGATCATTGATTTGTCTGTGTTGGATATTGACAGCGTAGGTGCGCTCATTGATTTGACTGGGGTGGATGTTGACAGTGTAGGTGAGATCAGTGATGTGACTGGTGTGGATATTGATAGTGTAGGTGAGGTCATTGATGTGACTGGGGTGGATATTGACAGTGTAGTTGAGGTCATTGATGTGACTGAGGTGGATGTTGACATTGCAGATGAGGTCAGTGATGTGTTTGTGTTGGAAATTGAAAGTGTGGGTGAGATCACTGATGTGACTGGGGTGGATATTGACAGTGTAGGTGAGCTCATTGACGTGACTGGGGTGGATATTGACAGTGTAGGTGAGGTCATTGATGTGACTGGGGTTGATATTGACAGTGTAGATGAGGTCATTGATGTGACTGGGGTGGACATTAACAATGTGGATGAGGTCATTGATGTGACTGGGGTGGATATTGATACTGTAGGTGAGGTCAGTGATGTATTTGGGTTCAATATTGACAGTGTAGGTGAAATCAATAATTTGTCTGGGCTGGATATTGACAGTGTAATTGAGGTCAGTGATGTGTCTGGGCTGGATAATGACAGTGTAATTGAGGTCAGTGATATGTCTGGGCTGGATAATGACAATTGTAAACAATTTTACAACACCAAGTTATAGTCCAACGATTTTATTTTTAATCCCACAAGCTTTCGGGGGCTTTCCCCTTCCTTTCGCCTGAGGAAGGGGAAAGCCCACGAAAGCTTGTGGGATTAAAAATAAAATAGTTGGACTATAACTTGGTGTTGTAAAATTGTTTACAATTGTTAACCCCAGTCCATCACCGGCATCTCCACATCATGGATAATGACAGTGTAGGTGAGGTCATTGATGTGTCTGTGCTGGATATTGACAGTGTAATTGAGGTCAGTGATGTGTCTGGGCTGGATATTGACAGTGTAGGTGAGGTCAGTGATGTGTCTGGGCTGGATATTAACTACAACTCAGGTCAGAAACTTCTCTGGGTTAAATATTTTTAGTGCTGATGAGATCAATAATATATCCGGTTGGGATATTGACAGTGTAGGTGAGGTCAGTGACGGCTCTCCGTTGCATACCGGCGGTATAATTCCGATCAGAAACATCTCTGGGTTAAATATTTGGAGTGTAGGTGAGATCAATAATATATCCGGTTGGGATATTGACAGTGTAGGTGAGTTCAGTGATGTGTCTGGGCTGGATATTGACAGTGTAGGTGAGGTCAGTGGTGTGTCTGGGCTGGATATTGTCAATGTTGGTGAGGTCAGTGATGTGTCTGGGTTGGATATTGACAGTGTAGGTGAGGTCAGTGACGGCTCTCCTATGGATATCGGCGGTATAACTCAGATCAGAGACATCTCTGGGTTAAATATTTTTATTGTAGCTGAGATCAATAATATATCCGGTTGGGATATTGACAGTGTCGGTGAGGTCAGTGATGTGGCTGGGCTGGATATTGACAGTGTCGGTGATGTCAGTGATGTCTCTGTGTTGGGTATTGACATGTAGGTGAGGTCAGTGATGGGTCTCAGTTGGGTATTGAGAGTATAGTTGAGATCACTGTGTGATGTGTGTGTTGGATATTGACAAGGTAGATGCAGAAAGGACTTTCCCCTGGCTGGAGAGTCGAGAACGAGAGGGCATAGTCTCAGGATAAGGGGTCGGCCATTTAAGACTGAGATGGGGAGGAATTTCTTCACTCAGAGGGTTGTGAATCTTTGGAAGTCTCCACCCCAGAGGGCTGTGGATGCTCAGTCATTGAATATATGAAAGGCTGAGATCGATAAATTTTTGGACTCTAGAGGAATCAAGGGATATGGGGATTATGCGGGAAAGTGTTGTTGAGGTCGAAGATCAGCCATGTTCTTATTGAATGGCGGAGCAGTCTCGAGGGGCCGAATGGCCTACTCCTGCTCCTATTTGTTATGTTCTTGTGTCAGTGTTGTGTCTGATTGGATGAAAGTGCAGGTGAGATCAGTGATGCAGACACATTCTCTGTTTCTTTCTCTCTGTCTCTCTTGCTATCTGTCTCAGTCTCTCTCTGTCTCTGTCTCTCTATCTGTCTCTATCTCTCTCTCTCTCACTGTTTTCCTCTATCCATGACTCTCTGTCCTTCTATCCTTGTCTCTCTCTCTCCCTCTCTCTCACTCTCTCACTCTCACTCTCTATCTCCATCCCTCACTCTCTACCTTTCTCTCTGTCTCTCGCTCTCTCTCTCTATGCCCCCCTCTTTCTCTATCCCTCACTCTCTATCCTTCTCTCTCTCTCTCTCTGGTGTATCGGTACCTCTATGTGGTCCAGCAGCTCATGTCCTGTTGCTCGTGGTTCCCTATTTTAACGCAGCAGTTCTACGCTGTCCAATCTCTCTCTCTCTCTGGTTTGTAATGGTCCCTGATTACTGGCAGTTTGTTTCAGTGTCTGTGTTAATGTTACCCTATCTTGTCGCAATTTTCTGTCTTTTAACGGATGAACCCTGACTGTGGACTTTCCAACAGATGCAGCCAATATCTGCTTGTAGGTTTCAGGAGCCGGGCTGTGTGCAAACATCATGTTTTTAGGATTCAGTCAGCAATCCCCGTGGAATTCTTTCCGCTTCGCATTTTCACCTTTTATGGTGAAACGGGCAGTTAAACGAGCCGGTTAATCAGCTGAATGTACAAGGTTATCACGTGGTGTTTAATTGACAGGAATTTAATGATGGATTTCGCAAGATTCCCCATCTATTGTACACTCGTTTAAATATAATGTTATACAATGCTGTTGACAGCACTTACCAAACTACTGTGTGCAACTGACTGTAAGGAACATGATGTAACCTCCCCTCCCTTTCCCCGCATCGCGGGAGTTTCCTCCTCTCTAGAAATAGGAGCTCTCCTCAATGCATCGTGTGAGAGGGGCTGGGACTGGGAGTGGGACTGGGTGTGAGAGTGAGAGGGTCTCGGAGTGGGACTGGGAGTGGGAGTGAGACGGGCTGTGACTCGGCTGGGACTGAGACTGAGAACGATAAGGGCTGGGAGTGGGAGTGATAGGGACTGGAATTGGGAGCGAGAGGCTGCAGCACAACCGACTCACGCTATGGACTACAGACTGTTAATGAGGATTGTCTACCCTATAATTGCTGCTGTTTCTATCCCAGGTAAGTTGCTGTGTGTTGCTGCTGTTGCTGATAATGTAAGATTGTGGTCTTCAACTGTTTGTCCTATTTGTGATATCAGTTCAACCAATGCCACAGTTCCCATATCCACTCAACTCCTTTACTCAAAGATTATTCAAGGGAATCTCCAGTGTAAGTGCCGCTGCCCCGCGGATCTGTCGAACAAACTTTGATCCAGACCGCGCCCTCGCTCCAGATGACTGGTTTTTGATTGGGTCTCAGCTCAGCACTGACTGCAGCAAACGGATCCTGACAGATGCATTTTCTGTTCAGTCTGTGCCGGTCACTTGTTCCACCTGTTTCAGTTTCGCGCATCCTGCTTTCCCGCTCGGTTCTCGTTTAATGCAATAATTGGAAGCCACCGGTTGCAATAACATCAGCCAGATTCGATTATATCGCCAATCATTGCTTTGAAACTGTTTAATATTGTGATTAACGGGCGTTGCTCTGGTTACATTGAGCAGTACAGATTTACTGAGTTCCTCCCATCTCTTTCTGTCTTCCTTGTCTGACTGTATCTCACTCCCTCTCTGCTTCTCTCTCTCTCTCCCTCTCTCTCTCCCCCTGTCTCTCTTTCTCTGTGTGTCTGTTTCTGTCTCGCTTTCATTTTCTATCTGTCTCCCTCTGCCTCTGTCTGTATCTCTCTGTGCGTCTCTCTCTGTCTCTGACTATCTGTCTCTCTCTGGGTCCCTCTTTGTCTCTGACTCTCTCTATCTCTCTCTCTCTGTCTTGCATTCTGTCTCTCTTTTTCTCTCTCTCTCTGTCTCCCTTTCTCTGTCTCGCTCTCTCTCTGTCTGTCTCGCTCTCTGGCTCTCTCTTTTCTCTCCCTCTCTCTCACTCTCGCCATTTCACTCTTTCTCTGAATCGCTCTCTGTCTCTCTTTCTATTTTTCTCTCTGTCCTCTGAGTTCACCGCCCTCCTGTCCACCCTTAATCTCTCCCTCCATGTAAACTCCCCTTCCTATATTCACAATCACCCCCTCGACCTTGCCATCTCACGTGGCCTCACGACTCCCATCATGGATAATACAATCTCTGATAACTTATTTGTCACCCTCTCCACCCACACCCCCTTTCACCCTCCCAACCCCACTCCCTTCAATGTTTCCCCTGGGAAAGAAAAAACTCTCCCCACGTCACTTACAACGGCCCTTTCAAATTCCCAACTGTTTCACATTGACCCTACATTTACTACGGCATTTATGCAACTATCGAACTGCTCAATCGCACCCTCACCTTCACCTTTAGTGCCCTTGTCCCCATTAAAACCCTTACTCTCTCTCACCCTGGTCGTTCCCCCGAGTACGGCCCTCATCTCCAGACCCTTAAGTCCAAGGGATACGGACTTGAACGTTGTTGGCGGACAACTGGTTTATCCATTTATCACCAGATCTCTGTTCCTGTACCCCTTTTAGAGTTGTGCCCTCTGGTTTATATTGCGTCTCCTCGTTCTTCCTACTGAAATGTATCACTTCGCATTTTACTGCATGAAATTTCATACACTGCCACGTGTCTATCCGTGCCCTCAGATCATCTGCCTTCTTCACTATATTCCTTGCATTGAGGTATATATCTTTCAGCTCTGCCAAACAGCTTTGTTGTTTATTTTCTAACCTTTGTTCCCTCTGCCTTCCAAACTCAATGACTAATTTTCTGCCTTCCATCTCCAGTTGTGATTCTGTCCCATCTGGATCCTCACTCAGGTTCCCAACCCCGACCAAGCTAGTTTAAACCCTCCCCAACAGCATTAGCAAACCTCCCTGCAGAGGTATTAATCCCGGCCCTGTTGAGGTGCGACCCGTCCGGCCTGTACAGGCCCCACCTCCCCCAGAACAGATACCAATCCCCAGGAATCTAAAGCCCTCCTTCCTGCACCATCTCTCCAGCCACGCATTCATCTGCTCTACCCTCCTATTTCCCGACTCGCAAGCGCGTGGCACCGGGAGCAATCCAGAGATTACAACATTTGATGTTCTGCTTTGTAATTTATTTTCTCACTCCATAAAATCTGCCTTCAGGAACTCATCCCTCTTTCTACCTATGTCTTTGTTACCGATATGGGCCACGGCCTTTGTCTGTTTACCCTCTCCTTCCAGAATGTTCTGCAGCCGCTCAATGACATCCTTGACCGCGTTATCAGGGAAGGAACAAACCATCCCGGAACCACATAGGTGGCCGCAGAAACGCCTGTCTGCTCCCCTAACGATACAATCCCCAATCATTATAACTCTACCGACTCAAGGCTCAGTACTATTACCTTTGCTTTTTGTGGTATATTTTAATGATTTGGATTAAAATGATTGAGAAGTTTGCAGATGATACACAAAATGGTCTTGTGGTTGATAGTGAGAGGAAAGCTGTAGAAAGCAGGAAGATATCAATGGACTGAACAGGTGGGCAGGGAAGTGGCAAAATGGAATTCAATCTGGATTTGGGGAAAGCGAACAAGGCAAAGGAAAACACTTTAAATGGGAGGATAATGAGAGGTGCAGAGGAAGTGATGGAACTTGGAGTGCACGTCCACAGATCCCTGAAGGCAGCAGGACAGGTGGAGAAGGTGGTTGAGAAGGCATATGGAATACTTTCCTTTGTTAGTCAAGGCATAGAAAATAAGACCAGAGTGGTTGTACTGCAAATGTATAAAACAATGGTTCGGTCACAGCTTGAGTACTGCGTACAGTCCAGGTCAACAAATTACAGGAAAGATGTGATTGCATTATACAGAGTACAGAGGAGGTTTACGAGGATGTTTCCAGCAAAAGAGAATTTTAGATATGTGGAAAGATTGGATAGGCTGGAGTTGTTCTCTTTGGAACAGGAGAGGCTGAGGGGTGATTTAATTGAAGTGTACCAAATTATGAGGGTCCAAAAGAGTGGATAGGAAGGAACCATTTCCATTAGCAGAGGGGTCAATAACCAGGAGGCATAGATTTGAAGTAATTGGTGGAAGGATTATAGGGGAGCTGAGCAAAAATCTTTTCACCCAGAGGGTGGTGGGGATCTGGAACTCACTGCCTGAAAGGGTGGCAGAGGCAGAAACACTCAACTCATTTAAAAAGTACCTGGATGTGCACCTGAAGTGCCGTAACTTACAGGTGGTGGAAAGTGGGATGAGGCTGGATGGCTCATTTTCGGCCGGCGCGGACACAATGCGCCGAATGGCCTCCTTCCCTGCCGTAAATTTTCTATGATTCTATGATATCTCATCCTTAACTTCTTTTAAGATGCGCGGATGCAATCCATTTGGACCAAATGATCAAGCTTAGAGTTTTATCCTCTCTAACCTTGATCATTTTGTCAATTATCTCCCCCATTTCCATCTTAAATATCTTTATTTATTTTTCGATCTCTTCTGCGAATGTCATGTCCACCTCGCTTGTAAATAATGAAGCAAAGTGACTATTCAATATTTCTGCCATTTCGCTGTTGAAACCTGTGAATTTACCTTGTGCACCCGTTAGTGGCTCTATCCCGATCCTGATCTTTCTTTCGTTATTTATGTATTCTTATAATACTTTACTATTACTTTTTATATTCCTTGATAATTTAATCTCGTAGTTTCTCTTCACTTTCCTAATTCTTTATTGACTTCTTTAATAACCTCTTCGGATTCCCTTTTGTTATCCTCCCCTATATTGTCGATGCACTTAGTGTACGTTTTTCTCTTTCGTGTCAATTTTACACTTGTCTTTTCATTCGTCCATGGTGTTTCATTACTGGCTAGTTTGTTCATACTTTTTTCAGGAATATGTTTCTCCTGAACTCTACTGATCACTGTTTAAAGTATTTCCCACTGCTGCTCTATCTCTTTTTCTGTCAAAAACTTTTTCCAGTTTACCTTCCCCAGTTCAATTTTCCTCCCCTCAAAATTCGCTTTCTCTACAATCTATTAATTTGATCTTTGTCATACTTATATCTTTCTCAATCATTACTTTAAACCTTATTGTGTTATGATTGCTTTTGCCTAGATTCCCCCTAAACTTACTTCTCTTATCTGTTCCGGTCCATTTCTCATCACTGGATCCAGCAGTGATTCCTCTCTTTTTGGGCTTCTCACATACTCGGTAAGAAAGTAGTCCTGTATTAACTGTAAAAACTCCATTCCCCTTTCCCCACCTATTCTTGCCAGTTTTTTTGAGTGTCATAAAAATATTGCATGATTTATTATTTGAATTTATTGCTCATTTCATAGATTTGACTACATATTTCTTACTCCTCTTCCCTTCCACTATTAGGTGAACTTTAGAATATCCCCATTAATGTGATCGATCCGTTCTTATCTTTTATCTCAATCCATATGGATTCTGTTTCTGTCTTAATATTCGTGATGTCCCATTTTGCTACTGCTATTATGTTGTCTGATTAATACAGCTACCCCACCACCCCTGCTTCCTTCCTTATCCTTTCCAAATACGGTATAACCTGCAATATTTAATTGTCGGTCCTATTCTTTTTGTAGCCATGTTTCAGTTATCCTTACTACACCTGGCTCCTCACTATGAATTAGTACCTCCAGTTCCCCCGTTTTGTTTCGGATGCTATCCACATTGCTGTAGAGGCAATTTTTTTTAACTAATTGTTGCTCTCGCTTTATTTTTAACAGTCATTTTCTCCTGATATTGTATAATTGCATGGTGCAATATAAAGGGAGTGTAGCAACAGAGAGTTCTGGGGGTGTACGTGCACAAATACTTTCAGGAGGCAGGACAAGTTTATAAGTCTGTTAAAAAGCAGACCGGATCCTTGGGGTTATAAAAAGGGACGTAATGTATAAAAGCAAGAAGTTATGCTGAACCTTTCCCAAACACAGTTTCGGCCTCAGCTGGAGTATTGTGTTCAATTCTAGGCGCCACACTTAGGAAGGATGTCAAGGCCTCTGAGAGGCTGCATAGGAGATTTACTGGAATGGTACGAGGGATGAGGGACTTCAGTTATGTGGAGAGACTGGAAAAGCTGGGATTGTTCTCTTAGTACAGAGAAGGTAAAGGGGAAATTTGATAGAGGTGTTCAAAATAATTAACTGATTTGATAGAGTAAATAAGGAGAAACTGATTCCGGTGACAAAAGGATCAGTTACCTGAGGTCACAGATTTAAGGTAATCGGCAAAAGAACCAGAGGCGAGATGAGCAGAATTTTTTTACGCAGCGAGTTGTTCAGATCTGGAATGCGCTGCCTGAAAGGGCGGTGGAAGCAAATTCAACAAAACTTTCAAAAGGGAATTGGATAAATACCTGAAGGGGAAAATTTTGCAGAGCTGTGGGGAAAGGGCAGAGGAATGGGACTAATTGGGTTCTCTTTCAAAGAGCCGGAACAAGCATGACGGGCTGAATGATCTCCTTCTGTGCTGTATGATTCTCTGATTCTATGATATATGTTTCGCAGATGCAAGATTATTGTAGGAGGTTTAGTAGAGAGGGAAGGAGAATCTTCTTCACACAGAGAGTGGAATTCACTTCCAGGATTAGTCGTTGAAGCAGTAACTATGTCAACATCCAACATAGACTGGATGGATAGATAAAGGAAAAGGGACTGAAGGGATATGGGGACAGGGTGTGGAAATGCGATGAGGACTATTTGCTCGTGTGGAGGGTAAATGCCAAGACGGACTGGATGGGCCAAATGGCCTGTTTTACTGTTGTAACTTCAACATATTCTTATAAATACTAATGCAGCAAATATTCTGCCAACAGTCTTGCTGAAACAACATTCTTGTTGAGGTCAAGAAATGAACCATGATACTATATTTTATCTTTGACACAAAATTATGTCCCTAACTCTATCTTTCCACAGATAAGACAGTGAGCAAAGTCATTATGACAACAATTGCTGCTTTTCAGAGTACGTTAGTTTGAACTTTAGTGTGATATAACACAATATTAGCTGTTAGGGTGAATGAAAATAATTTAGCTCAGTTTCAGAGTTCAATTTGAGGATTGCACAATGTTTACTTTCGTGCAGCCGTTCAATAACACATGCTCATCATGTTCCCCAAATCAGTCTATGAAATTAGTAAAATGCTGCTCACTTCCTTCATCCAGAACTCGATGCACATCTGGTAAAATTTGAATTATTTCCTGAGGCAATCTGGTTTCATCTCGTATCCAAGTTATTCAATGGATTGTTCTGGTTTCTAAGTTACACCATGGATAGTTCCAATGTCTAAGCTATACTATGGATAGTTCCAGTATCTAAGCCATACTATGGATAGTACTAGTATATAAGCTATACGATGGATAGTTCTCGTACCGAAGCTATACTATGGTATAGCTCTCGCATCTAAGTTATACAATCGATAGTTTTAGTATCTAAGCTATACTTTGGATAGTTCTAGTATCTAAGCTATACTCTGGCTAGTTCCAGTATCTAAAATGTACTTTAGATAGTTCTACTATCTAAGTTATACCATGGCTATTTCTAGTATCTAAGTTATAACGTGGATAGTTCTAATATCTAAGCTATTCCATGGATAGTTCTAGTATCTAAGCTTTGCTATGGATAATTCTACTATCTAAGTTCCAGAATCTAAACTATACTATGGATGGTTCTAGTATCTAAGCTATAACATGGATAGTTCCATATTTATTTTATTCTATGGATAGTGCTAATATCAAAGCTATACTATGAATAGTAGTAGTGTCTATGCTATACTATGGATATAATGTGGAGATGCCGGTGATGGACTGGGGTGGACAAATGTAAGGAATCTTACAACACCAGGTTATAGTCCAACAAATTTATTTTAAAATAAATTTGTTGGACTATAACCTGGTGTTGTAAGATTCCTTACATACTATGGATAGTTCAAGTATCTAAGCTATAATATGGAAAGTTTTAGTCTCTCAGCTATACTATGGATAGTTCTAGTATCTGACCTATAGTATGGATAGTTCTAGTATGTAAGCCATGTTACGGATAGTCCTAGTATGAAAGCTATACTATGGCTAGTTCTAGTACCTAAGCTCTACTATGGATAGTTCTAGTATCTAAGTTATATGACAAGTTCTAGTAACTAAGCTATACTGTGGATACTTCCAGTATCTGAGCTATAACATGGACAGTTCCAGTATGTTAGCGATGCAATCTCAGCATCTCAGTTCCAGCATCTCAGACATACAATGATTAGTTCGAGTGTCTACACTATGCTATGGATAGTTCTAGTATCTAAGCTACTACATGGATAGTTCTATGTTTAGGTTGTTCGATAGATAGAGCTAGCATCTAAGCTATACTATGGCTAGTTCCCGTATCTAAGCTGTACTATAGATCGTTCAAGTATTTAAATTATACCATGGCTAGTTCTAGTATGTAAGTTATACCATGGATACTTCTGGTATCCAAGCTATACTATGGATAGTACTAGTATCTAAGCCATACTATGGATACTTCTAATATCTAAGCTATGCTATGGATATTCCTAATATCTCAGCCATAATATGGATAGATCTACTATCTAAGCTATACTATGGATTGTTATAATATCTAAGCTAAACTACGAATGTTTCTAGCATTTAAGCTATAACATGGATAGTTCTGTATTCAAGTTATTCTATGGATAGTTCTAATATCAAAGTTATACTATCAATAGTAATAGTGTCCAAGCTACACTATGGATAGTACTAGTATCTAAGCTATACTATGGATAGTTCTAGTACCTAAGTTATACAATAGATAGTTCTAGTATCTAAGTTATATCATGGCTCGATCTAGTATCTAAGTTATACCGTGGATGGTTGTAGTATCTAAGCTATACTATCTCTGGTTCTGGTACCTAAGCTATACTATGGATAGTTCAAGTATCTAAGCTATAATTTGAAAGTTCTAGTCTCTCAGCTACATTATGGATAGTTCTAGTATCTGAGCTATAATATGGATACTTCCAATATCTAATCTATAACATGGATAGTTCTAGTATGTAAGCTATGCTATGGATAGTTCCAGCATCTCAGCCATACTACGGATATGATGTGGAGATGCCGGTGATGGACTGGGGTTGACAATTGTAAACAATTTTACAACACCAAGTTATAGTCCAGCAATTTTATTTTAAATTCACAAGCTTTCGGAGATTTTCTCCTTCCTCAGGTAAATGTTTCAAGATCTCCTTGAAGCCTACGCATTTATACATATTGAATAATACATGGTGTTTACAGACTGCCTCTGCAACTGCCCGTTGCCAAGGCAATCACCGTGTTCAGACAGAGAGGTGTCATCTGCAGAACCCCCGAATACACATTCAACAAAAAAACAAACAGGGAAAAAAACAGAGAAAAAAAAGGAGAAAAAAAAACAGAGAGAGAGGCAGAAACATCCGGAAGGCAGAGAGAGCCAGCAAATGACCCATTATATTAAAAACAGATAACATTTGTTCGCTGGTGGGGTAACGCTACACGTTACCCCACCAGCGAACAAATGTTATCTGTTTTTAATATAATGGGTCATTTGCTGGCTCTCTCTGCCTTCCGGATGTTTCTGCCTCTCTCTCTGTTTTTTTTTCTCCTTTTTTTTCTCTGTTTTTTTCCCTGTTTGTTTTTTTGTTGAATGTGTATTCGGGGGTTCTGCAGATGACACCTCTCTGTCTGAACACGGTGATTGCCTTGGCAACGGGCAGTTGCAGAGGCAGTCTGTAAACACCATGTATTATTCAATATGTATAAATGCGTAGGCTTCAAGGAGATCTTGAAACATTTACCTGAGGAAGGAGAAAATCTCCGAAAGCTTGTGAATTTAAAATAAAATTGCTGGACTATAACTTGGTGTTGTAAAATTGTTTACAAAAATACTACGGATAGTTCGAATGTCTATGCTATATCATGGATAGTTTTAGTATCTAAGCGATAACATGGATAATTCTATATTTAAGTTATTGTATGAATAGTGCTAGTATCTAAGCTATACTATGGCTAGGCACAGTATCCAAGCCAGACTATAGATAGTTCAAGTATTTAAGTTATACCATGGCTAGTTGTAGTATCTAAGTTATACCATGGATACTTCTACTCTCTAAGCTATGCTATGGATATTTCCAGTATTTAAGCTATACGATGAATAGTTCGAATATCAAAGCTATGCTATGGATATTTCTAGTATCTCAGCCATACTCTGGATAGTTCTACTCTCTATGCTATTTTATGAATAATTCTAGTATCTAAGCTATAACATGGATCGTTCTATATTTAAGTTATTCTATGGATAGTGCTAGTATCAAAGCTATACTATCAATAGTAACAGTGTCTAAGCTATACTATGGATGGTTCCAGTGCCTAAGCTATACTATGGTACAGCTCTAGTATCGAAGCTATACTATTTAGAGTTTTATTATCTAAGCGATACTATGGATAGTTCTGGTATCTAAGCTATACTCTGGCTAGTTCCAGTATCTAAGCTATAGTATAAATAGTTCTAGTATCTAAGTTATACCATGGCTAGATCTAGTATTAAGTTATACCGTGGATAGTTCTAGTATCTATGCTATACTAACTCTGGTTCGAGTACCTAAGCTTTACTATGGATAGTTCTAATATCTATGCTATGCTATGGATAGTTCTAGTATCTAAGTTATACCGTGGATAGTACTAGTATCTAAGCTATACTATCTCTGGTTCTACTCTCTGAGCTATATTATGGATAGTTCTAGTATCTAAGATAAACTATGGATGGTTCTAGTATCTAAACTATAACATGGATAGTTCTATATTTAAGTTATTCTATGGATAGTGCTAGTATCAAAGTTATACTATCGATAGTAACAGCGTTTAAGCTATGCTATGGATAGTTCCAGTATTTAAGCTTTACTATGGATCGTTCGAATATCAAAGCTATGCCATGGATATTTCGAGTATCTCAGCCATACTTTGGATAGTTCTACTCTCTAAGCGATATTATGGATAGTTCTAGTATCTAAGCTAAACTATGGATGGTTCTGGTATCCAAGCTATAACATGGATAGTTCTATATTTAAGTTATTCTATGGATAGTGCTGGTATCAAAGTTATACTATCAATAGTAACAGTGTCTAAGCTATACTATGGATAGTTCCAGTACCTAAGCTATACTATGCTACAGCTCTCGTATCGAAGCTATACGATTTCGAGTTCAATTATCTAAGCTATATTATGGATAGTTCTGGTGTCGAAGCTATACTCTGGCTAGTTCCAGTATCTAAGCTATACTATAGATAGTTCTCGTATCTAAGTTATACTATCTCTGATTCCAGTACATTAGCTATATTATGGATAGTTCTAATATCTAAGTTATACCGTGCATAGTACTAGTATCTACGCTATAATATCTCTAGTTCTAGTACCTAAGCTATATTATGGATAGTTCTACGATCTAACCTACACTATGGATAGTTCTAGTATCTAAACTATAACATGGATAGTTCTACAATTAACTTATTCTATGGATTGTACTGTTATCTAAGCTATACTATGGATAGTTCTAGTATCTAAGTTATACCATGGCAGGTTCTAGTATCTAAGCTATACTATGGATACTTCCAGTATCGAAGCAATAACATCGATAGATCTAGTATCTGAGCTATGCTATGGTTAGTTCTAGCATCTAAGCTATAGTATGGATAGTTCAATATCTTAGCTATAACATGGACATTTCTATATTTGAGTTATTCCATGAAGAGTGCCAATACCTAAGGTATACTATGAATAGTTCTAGTTTATAAGCTATACTATGGATAGTTCTAGTATCTAAACTCTCCAATTGATCATTCTAGTATCTAAGATATACCATGGATAGTTCTGGTATCTAAGCTTTCCTATGGCTTGTTCTGGTATCAAAACACTACTATGGATAGTTATCTTATCTATGCTCTACAATGGCTAGTTCTAGTTTCTAAGTTATGCCACGGATAGCTCCAGCATTTATGCTATACCATGGATAGTTTTGGTATCTAAGCTATACTATGGCGACTTCTACTATCTGAGCTAAACAATGGATCATTCTAGTATCTAAGCTATACCATGGATAGTTCTGGTATCTAAGCTATTCGATGGCTTGTTCTAATGTCTAAGCTATACATTGGATAGTTCTAATAACTAAGCTAAAGTTTGGATGGTTCTAGTATCTAAGCCATACTATGTATAGTTCTTGTATCTAAGCTATACTATGGCTATTTCCAGTTTCGATGCTATACTATAGATAGTTCTAGTATCTAAGTTATACCATGGCTAGTTCCACTATCAAAGCTATATTATAGCTAGTTTCAGTATCTAAGCTATACTATAGATAGTTCTATTATCTAAGTTATACTATGGATAGCACTAGTATCTAAGCTATAACGTGGAAAGTCATAGTATGTAAGCTATGCTATGGATAGTTCCACCACCTCAGCCATACTATGGATAGGTCGACTGTCTGCACTATATTATGGATAGTTCTTGTATCTAAGCTACAACATGGATCGTTCTATATTTAAGTTATTCTATGGATAGTGCTAGTATCCAAGCTATACTATGGATAGATCTAGTATCTAAGCTATACTATCGATAGTTCTCGTATCTAAGTTATGTCACGTCTAATTCAAGTATTTAACTTATACCGTGGGTGGTTCTAGTGTCTAGGCTATACTATGGATAGTTCTAGTATCGAAGCTGTGCAATGGATCATTCTAGTACCTCAGCTATACCATGGATCGTTCTGGTATCTAAGCTATACTATGGCTTGTTCTAGTATCTAATCTCTACTATGGAGAGTTCTCGTATCTAAGCTCTACCATGGCTAGTTCTAGTGTCTAAATTATGCCATGGGTAGCTCTAGCATCTATGCTATGCTATGGATAGTTTTAGTCTCTAAGCTATACTATGGCGACTTCTAGTATCTGAGCTAAACAATGGATCGTTCTAGTATCTAAGATATACCATGGATAGTTCTGCTATCTAAGCTATACGATGGCTTGTTCTAATATCTAAGCTATATATTGGATAGTTCTAATATCTAAGCCAAACTTTGGATAGTTCTTGTATCTAAGCCATACTATGTATAGTTCTGGTATCCAAGCTATACTCTGGATAGTTCTAGTATCTAACCAAACTATGTATATTTCTAGCATCTAAGCTATAACATGGATAGTTCTATATTTAAGTTATTCTATGGATAGTGCAAGTATCTAAGATATACAATGTATTGTTCCAATATCTCAGCCATACTACGGATGGTTCTACTATCTATCTATACTAAGGTTAGTTCTCGTATCTAACCTAACCGTGGATATTTCTAGTATGTAAGCTATAACAGGGAAAGTTCTATATTTAAGTTATTCCACGGATTGTTCTAGTATCTAAGCTATACGTTGATAGTTCTAGTATCTAAGTTATACTATGGATAGTTCTAATATCTAAGCTTTGCTATTGATAGTTCTACTATCTAAGCTATATTATGGATAGTTCTAGTATCTAATCTAAAGTACAGACGGTTCTAGTATCTAAGCTATAACATGGATAGTTCGATATTTAAGTTATTCTCTGGACAGTGTTAATATTAAAGCTATACTATCAATAGTAATAATGTTCAAGCTATGCTATGGGTTGTTCTAGTATCTAAGCCATACTATGGATAGTTCTAGTATCTAAGCTATAACATGGATCGGTCTATATTTAAGTTATTCTATGAATAGTGCTCGTATCCAAGCTATACTATTGATAGTTCTAGTATCTAAGTTATACCGTGGCAGGTTCTGGTATCTAAGCTATACTATGGATACCTCCAGTATCGAAGCAATAACTTCGATTGTTCTAGTATCTAAGCTATACTATGGATAATTCTAGCATCTAAGCTATAGTATGGATGGGTCTAGTATCTTAGCCTTGACATGGCTATTTCTATATTTAAGTTTTTCTATGCAGAGTGCTAATGCCTAAGCTATACTATGGCTTGTTCTAGTATCTAAGCTCTGGATAGTTCTCGTATTTAGTTCTATGACTAGTTCTAGTGTCTAAGTTATGCCATGGATAGCTCTAACATCTGTGCTATGCTATGAATAGTTTTAGTATCTAAGCAATACTCTGGCGACTTCTAGTGTAAACAATGGATCGAACGATGGCTTGTTCTAATATCTAAGCTATATATTGGATAGTTCTAATATCTAAGCCAAAGTTTGGATGGTTCTAGTATCTACGCCATACTATGTATAGTTCTGGTATTTAAGCTATATTATGGTTAGTTCTCGTGTCTAACCAAACTATGTATAGTTCTAGTATCTAAGCTATAACATGGATAGTTCTTTAGATAAGTTATTCTATGGATAGTTCTGGTTTCCAAGCTATACTCTGGCTAGTTCCAGTATCTAAGCTCGACTATGGATTGTTCCAATATCTAGTATCTAAGTCATATCATGTCTAAATCAAGTATTTAACTTATACCATGTGTGGTTCTAGTATCTAAACAATACTTTGGCTAGTTCTAGAATCTGAGCTATACTGTGGATTGTTCCAATATCTCAGCCATACTATGGATGGTTCTACTATCGATCTATACTAAGGTTAGTTCTCGGATATAAGCTATACTCTGGATGTTTCTAGTATCTAAGCTATGACATGGATAGTTCTATATTTATGTTATTCTATGGAGAGTTCTAATATCAAAGCTATACTTTGAATAGTAATAGAGTCTAAGCCGTACAATGAATGGTTCTAGTATCTAAGTTATACTATGGATAGTTCCAGTATTTAAGCTATACTATGGATAGTTCCAGTGTCCAATTGCTGCTTTTAAGAGTACATTTGGTGGAACTTTCGTGTGACATCTCAGAGGCTTAGCTGCTAGGGTTAATAAAAATAATGTAGCTCAGTTTCAGAGTTCAAATTGAGGATTGCACAATGTTCAGTTCAGTGTAGCCGTACAATAACCATGCTCTTCATTTTCCCCAAATCAATCTATGATGTTAGTAAAATGCTGCTCACTTCCTTCATCCAGAACTAGTTGCACATCTGGTAACAACTGAATTATTTCCTGTGGCAATCTGGTTTCATCGAGTATCTAATCTATACGACGGATAGTTCCGGTATCTAAGCTATAACATGGATAGTTTTAGTGTCCAAGCTATACTGTGGTTAGTTCTAGTGTCTGGCCTATAAGTAGTTAAGCCATTTGTAGGAGTGAGTTGCAGTTTTTCCTTCCACGCTATCGCTGGCACTTTAATCCCAGGTGCTTCAATTTTGCTATCAAGTCTATTATGTGGCACTTTACCAAACGCCTTTTGAGAGTTTATATACCACAACATCAACCTCAGTGCCCTCATCAACCCTTTCTGTTATTTAAGTCAAGTACTAATTTGTCAGACACGGTTTGCCTTTAACAAATCCATGATGGCTATCATTGATTAATCAAGTTCTTCCAAGTGACAATGGTCTCAAGATGTTTCACCACCACCGACACCAGGCGGACTGACCTTTCATGACGTGGTTTGTCCCACTCCCATTTTTTTTAACAGGGGTGTTACATTACCAACCCTCCGGTTCTCTGCTACCAGACATTTGATAATGTACCACATAATAGCACAACAGTCTTGTTAGCAAAATTGAAGCCCATGGGATTAAAGGGACAGTGGCAGCGGGGATACAAAATTTGCTGAGGGACAGAAAGCAGAGAATTTTGGTGAACGGTTGTTTTTCACAATGGAGGGAAGTATACAGTGGTGTTCCTGAGGGGCGGTATTTGGACCACTGCTGTTTTTGATATACAGTCATGACTTGACCATATAGACAGAAAATTTCAAAGTTTGCAGATGACACGTAATTTGGAAATGTAATAAAGAATGAGGAGGATGGTAACAGGCTTTAGGAGGACATAGACAGATTGCTGAAATGGGCAGACCCATGACAGATGAAATTTAACGCAGACAAGTGTGAAATGATACATTTTGGCAAGAAGAACGAGGAGCGGCAATTTACACTAAATGTACAATTTTAATGGGAGTGCAGGAACAGAGAGATCTGAGGGTATATGTAAGCACATCTTTGAAGGTGGCAGGACACTTGAGAAGGCTGTTGATAAAGCTTATGGGATCTTTGGCTTTATTAATAGAGGCATAGAGTACAAAATCAAGGAAATTATGCTAAACCTTTATGAAACACTGCTTGGGCCTCAGGTGGAATATTGTGTACAATTCTGAGCACCACACTTTAAGAAAGCCTTAGAGAGGATGCAGAAGATATTTAATGGAATGGTACAAGGGATGAGGGACTTCAGTTGTATGGAGAGGCTGGAGAAGCTGGGGTTGTTCTCCTTTCACCATGTACGATATGTCTTCCTTTTTACCCAACCGAGGATTCCCCTCCATTGTAGTTGACAAAGCCCTCGACCGTTTCCGTCCTATTTCCCGCACTTCTGAGCTCACCCCTTCCCTTCCCTCTCAGAGCCATAATAGGGTCCCCCATGTCCCCAACTTCCACACCAACAGCCTTCACATTCAACGTATCATCCTCCACCATTTTCGCCAACTCCAGCGCGATCTTCCCTATCGCTCCCCTTTCAGCATTCTGAAGGCACCGCTCCCTCCATGACACACAGGTCCACTCTTACATCATCCCAACACCGGCTCCCATCCCCACGGCACCTTCCCGTGCGAGTGCAAGAGTTGCAACACCTGCCCCTTCACCTCCGCCCTTCCCACCGCCCAGGGCACCAAACGCTCCTTCCAGGTGAAACAGTGATTGACTCGTACTTCTTTTAAGTTACTATTCTGTATTCGCTGCTCAAAATGCGGTCTCCTCGACATTGGGGAGACGAAACGCAGATTGGGTGATCGCTTTGCTGAACAGCTCAACTGTCCGCAAGCTTGACCCTGACCTGCCGGACACTGGCCATTTTAATTGCCATTCCCAACCCCACTCTGACCTCTCTGTCCTCGGCCTCTTACACTGTTCCAATGAAGGTCAATAAAAGCTCGAGTAACAGCATCTCATCTTTCGTTTAGGAACTTTACAACCTTCCGGACTCAACATTGATTTCCATAACTTCAGATCAGAACCACTTCTCCCATGTTTTTGGACAGTTAGTGCTGGTAATGGTTCTGCTGTTGCCATTTACAGCTATACCTGATCAATGTTTTGTTTCTTAACCTGTCCCATTCCACCCTCCTTGCCTTGCATCATCATCTCTTTTATCATTTAATCATTCCTGCCCTCCACCATATCACAGACATTTCCTTTAGTTCTTTGCTCCACTCCCGCCCACCGCTTCCCCGGCTCTGTACTTACTCAAAAATGTTAATTCTTTTGACATCTTCCAGTTCTGATGAAAGGTATTTCCATAGACGTTATCTCTGTTTCTTTCTCAACAGATGCTGCCTCACTTGCTGAGCTTCTCCAGCATTTTCTCTTTTTATTTCAGGTTTCCAGCATCCACAATATTTTGCTTTCAATTCTGTGCTATTTCGTACTCTAGTGCTATCAGTCACAACCCAACCATATGAGCAACGATCTTCTACTTTCAAATGCTACAGTCGATGCTGATTCCTGGTCCAGGATGGTGCTTTCACATCGAAACTCAACTCTGGACCTGGGCAGTGCTATCAATTGGACACTGATCTCCGACCAAGGGCAGGGCTATCAAATGGCGACTGTGCTCTGGACCTGGAGAGTGCTATCAAATGGAGACTGAGCTCTGGAACTTGCCAGTGATAGCAAGTGGAGATCCAGCCCCAGATCTGGGAGTGCTATCCAATGGGGATTGATCTATGGACCTTTGCAAGGTTACCAAAGGAAGACTGACCTTTCTGGATAGATACTGCCTGACTTGCTGAGAAATAAAACCATTTGCCGTTTTTTCTTTCTCCTTAGACCAGACAAGGTTAAGAGGATATTTGATCGAGGTGTTCAAAATCAAGGACGGTTTTGATAGAGTAAATAAGGAGAAACTGTTTCCAGTTTCAGAAGGATTAATAATCAGACGACACAGATTTAAGGTGATCGGCAAAAGGGGCAGAGTCGACAAGAGGAAACATATTTAACACAGCGAGTTGTAATGATCTGGAACGCACTGAGTCAATATGTGGTGGAAGCAGATTCAATAGAAATTTTCAAAAGGTTAATGGAATAATACTTGAAGGGAGAAAATATACAGGGCTATAGAGAAAGAGTAGAGATTTGGAGTAATTCGATAGCTTTTCCAAAGAGCCGGCACAGGCACGATGGGCGGAATGGCCTCCTGTGCTGTACCATACCATGATACTACTCCCACAGCAAAGGAGGTTTGAAAGATTGTGGCAAGAGACCTTATCTATTTCCACCCTTACCTCCCTCAGCAACCTACGGTGTATCCCATCACCTTTGTGTATTGTTATCCTTTCCAAATTTCTCAATTGTCTCCTCCTTTCCTGTGACACTGGCAGCATCCTTTTCTTTAATGAAGACAGATGCACAGTATTAATTTAGAAACTCAGCCATACCCTCTCCCTCCTCAAGATGGTTAGATTTTTGATCCCCAATCGACATCATCCTTCCTTTTGAATATCCATTCACTCACTCATTCTGGTGGACTGGTGTCTCTTATTTTGTAATATTTCACTATTCTGTTTGTTAACATTTATCTCCAATTGATAGCGCTGTCTGGGTCTGGGGTTCAGTCTCCATTTGATAGCACTGTCTAGTTCAAGAGATCAGTCTCCTTTGATAGCACAGTCTGTGTCGAGAGATCAGCATCCATTTGACAGCCCAGTCCGTGTCCAGAGATCTACCTTCAATTGGTCGACCTGCAAAGGTCCAGAGATCAGTCTCGATTTGATAGCACTGTAGAGCTCTGTGGATTAGTGTCCATTCGATGTCATTGTCCAGGTCCAGAGATCAGTTTCCATTTGATAGCCCTGCCCATGGCCGGAGATCAGTCTCCATTTGATAGCTCTGTCCAGGTCCCGAGATTAGACTCTATTTTTTAGCACTGCCCAGGTCCAGAGATCAGTCTCCATATGATAGTACTGCCCAGGTCCCGAGATTAGACTCAATTTGATAGCGCTGCCCAGGTCGAGCGGCCAGTGTCTAATTGATAGGACTGCCCAGATCTGGGGATGGATCTGCAATTGATATCACTGGAAAGGTCCAGAGATCAGTTTCCATTTGATAGCCCTGCACATGATGGGAGATAAGCGTCTAATTGATAGCACTGCTCAGGTCCAGAGTTGAGTTTCGATTTGATAGCACCGTCCTGGACCAGGGATCAGCATCCACTGTAGCATTTGAAAGTAGAAGAAAGGTACACATAGGGTTGGGATGTGACAGATAGCACTGGACTACGAAATAATACGGTATTGAAAGCAAAATATTTCGGATGCTGGAAATCTGAAATAAAAAGAGAAAATGCTGCAGAAGCTCAGCAAGTGACGCAGCATCTGTGGAGAAAGAAGCAGATTTAACGTTTCAGGTGGAAGATCTTTCGTCAGATCTGGAAGATTTTAAAAGAGTTAAAGTTTTTGAGCAAGAACAGAGCCGGGGAAAGGGGGGTGGGGGAGAGGAAAGAACAAAAGGGATGGTCTGTGATAGGGTGGAGGACAGGAGTGATTAAATGATAAAAGTGATGAGGGTGCAAGGCAAGGAAAGTGATAATGGGACAGGTTAAGAAAAATAAAGTTGGGTCTAAAGTAGCTGTAAATTGCAGCAGCAGAAACATTACCAGCTGACCGAAAAATGGTTTTGATCTAAAGTTATTGAATCAATGTTGAGTCCAGAAGGTTGTAAAGTGCCGAAACGAAAGATGAGATGCTGTTCCTCGAGCTTCCGTTGAGATTCATTGGAACAGTGTAAGAGGCCGAGGACAGAGAGGATAGAGTGGGAGTGGAATGGGGAATTAAAATGGCAAGTGACCGGCAAGTCAGGTTCACGCTTTCGGGCAGAGCGGAGGTGATCAGCAAAGCAATGACAAAATCTGTGTTTGGTCTCCCCAATTTAGAGGAGACCGCATTGTGAGCAGCGAATGCAGTATAGTAAATTGAAAGAAGTGCAGGTAAACCGCTGCTTCATCTGGATGGAATGTTTGGGGCACTGGATGGTGGGAAGGGAGGACGTGAAAGGGCCGGTGTTGCATTTCATGCACTCGCACGGGAAGGTGCCGTGGGGAGGAGACCGAGTGTTGGGGGTGATGGAAGAGTGGACGAGGGTGTCGCAGTTCCTTCGCAATGATGAAACGGGAGGGGAGGGAAAGATGTGTTTCGTGGTGGGATCACGCTGGAGGTACCGTAACTAATGGAGGCTGATATGTTGAATGTGGAGGCTGCTGGGGTGGAAGGAGAGGACAAGGGGGACCCTATCATGTTCTGGGAGGGCAGAGGTGCGGGAAATAAGACGGACCAGGTCGAAGGCCTAGAGTCCTTACAGGAAGGGAGGTGGAAGGACGTTTAATTAACGGAGCCGTGGGAGTCGCTGGGATTATGATCGATATTGGTTTACAGCTTATCGCCAGAAATGGAGATAGAGTAGTCGAGGAAGTGAAGAGTAGGAGGTGGATCATGTGAAGGCGAGGGGAAGCTGGAAATTCTAAGTAAAGTTGATGAACTTTTCCAGTTCGAGGCGAGAGCAGGAAACGACCCCGATACAATCTTAGGTAGAGTATTTGGTGGGATCAGACTAAGCGAGAATAGGAGAAGGTCTAAGATTGGTTTAGAGTCGATGTGTGATAACGCACGAAGTGAAGTAAATAAGATTGGTGAGCTACAGGCACAAATACCCATATTAGGAATGGATACCTGGATGAAGAAAGGACAGGATTGGGTAATAAATATTCCTGGAGGACAAGGTGTTCAGGAAAGATAGGGAAGGAAAAAAATGAGGTGGGGGTGTGGCAGGATTGAATAAGGAGAGTATTGCGGTGCTGGAGAGAGAGGATGTCCTTGAGGGTCAAAGATAGAATTTATTTGGTTAGAGTTAAGAAATAATAGAGATGCCATTACACTAATAGGTGTATTCTATAGGCCACCAACTAGTGGGAAGGATATAGAGGACCAAATTTGCAGGGGAATTACAAAGAGGTATAAGCGCCACAGAGTAATGATATTGGGGGACTTCAACTATCCTAATTTAGACTGGGATAGTAACCATGGAAAGGGCAAAGATGGGGAGGAATTTCTGAAGTCTGTTCAAGAGAATTTTCTTGTTCAATATGTTTCCGGCTCAACGAGAAAGGAGGCAATCCTCGATCCGGTTCTGAGGAATGTGGTGGGTCAAGTGGAGCAATTGTCAGTGGGGGAACATTGAGTGAACAGCGAACGGAGTATCATAAGATTTAAAATAGTTATAGAAAAGGACAAGGAACAATCTGGAGGAAAAAATACTTAATTGGAAGAGGTTCAATTTCAGTGGGTTGAGAACGGATCTGTCCCGGGTAAATTGGGAAACAAAGATTGGCAGGCAAAACTGTAATCGAACAATGGGTAGCATTTGAAGCGAACATGGTTCTGGTCGAGTCTGGGTACATTACCACGAGGGAGAAAGGCAGGGCAACTAAAGACAGAGATCACTGGATGACAAAAGAGATAGAGAGTAAGGTGAAGCAGAAAAATGGGGCGTATGATCGCTGTCACGTTGATAATACAAGTGAGAACCAGGCTGAATGTAAAAAGTTCAGAGGGGAAGTGAAAAAGGAAATAAGAGGGGCAAAGAGAGAGTATGAGAATAGACTGGCAACTAACATCAAAGGGAATTCAAAAGTCTTCGATACGCATGTCAACTGTAAACGGGTAGTAAGAGGTGGGTTGGGGCTGATTCTGGACCAAAAAGGAGATCTACTCATGGAGGTAGAGAGGATGGCCGAGGTACTAAATGCATACTTTGAATCTGCCCTTACCAAGAAAGAAGATGCTGCGAGATTCACAGTAAAAGAGGAGGTCGTTGAGATATTGGATGGTGTAAAAATTGATACAGAGGTGGTACTAGAAAGTTTCTCTGTACTTAAAGTCACCCAGTCCAGATGGGATGCATCCGAGGTTCCTGAGGGAAGTAAGCCCGAGAAAAATTGAAGTCAATGGGAATCAGGGGGACAACTCTCCTGTGGCTGGAGTCATACCTAGCACAAAGGAAGATGGTAGTGGTTGTTGGAGGCCAATCATCTCAGCCCCAGGGCATTGCTTCAGGAGTTCCTCAGGGCAGTGTCCTGGGCCCAACCACCTTCAGCTGCTTCATCAATGACCTACCCTCCATCATAAGTTCAGAAATGGGCATGATCGCTGATGATTGCACAGTGTTCAGTTCCATTCGCAACCCCTCAAATCATGAAGCAGCCCAAGCCCGCATGCAGCAAGAACTGTACAACATCCAGGCTTGGGCTCATAAGTGGCAAGTAAAATTCGCGCCAGACAAGTGCCAGGCAATGACCATCTCCAACAAGAGAGTGTCCAACCCGCTTCCCCTGACATTCAACGGCATTAACATCGCCGAATCCCACACCATCAACATCCTGGGGGTCACCATTGACCTGAAACTTAACTGGACCAGCCATATAAATACTGTGGCTACAAGAGCTGGACAGAGGCAGGGCATTCTGCGCCGTGTGACTCACCTCCTGACTCCCCAAAGCCTTTCCACCATCGACAAAGCATAAGTCAGGAGTGTGATGGAATATTCTCCACTTGCTTGGATGAGTGCAGCTCGAACAACACTCAAGAAGCTCGACACCACCCAGGACAAAGCAGCCCGCTTGATTGGCACCCCATATACCATCCTAAATATTCACTCCCTTCACCAACGGCACACATTGGCTGCAGTGTTCACCATCCACAGGATGCAATGCAGCAACTCGCCAAGGCTTCTTCGATAGCAGCTCCCAAACCCATGACCTCGACCACCTAGAAGGACAAGAGCAGCAGGCACATGGGAACAACACCACCTGCACGTTCCCCTCCAAGTCAAACACCATCCCGACTTGGAAATATATCGCCGTTCCTTCTTCGTCGCTGGGTCAAAATCCTGGGACTCCCTTCCTAACAGCAGTGTGGGAGAACCGTCACCACACGGACAGCAGCGGTTCAAGAAGTCGGCTCACCACCACCTTCTCAAGGGCAATTATGGATGGGCAATAAATTTCGGCATCGCCAGCGACGCCCACATCCCATGAACGAATATAAGAAGTCACCCAGTCCAGATGGGATGCATCATAGGCTGTTGTGGGAAGTAAGAGTGGAAATTGTCGAGGTACTGGCCACAATCTTCCAATCCTCCTTGGATACGGGAGTGTTGCCACAGGACTGGAGAATTGAAAAATCTTAAACCCTTGTTCTAAAATGGTTGTAAGGATAAACCCAGCAATTACAGGCCAGTCACTTTAACCTTGGTGGTGGGGAATCTTTTGAAAACGATAATCCGGGACAGAATTAGATGTCACTTGGACAAGTGTGGATTAATAAAGGAAAGTCAGCACGGATTTGTTAAAGTGTTTAACACCTTTGATTGAGTTTTTGAGACAATGAACCATGGGGTACCGCAGGGATCAGTGCTGGGCCCCAGCTATTCACAATATATATGAATGATTGGGTTGAGGGAACTAGATGTAATATTTCAAAGTTTACGAACGACACAAAACTAGGTGGGATCGTGAGTTGTGAGCAGGATGCAAAGATGCTTCAAGACGATTTAGAGAAGTTGAGGGAGTGGGCAAATACATGGCAGTTGCAGTATAATGTGGATGAAAGTGAAGTTATCACTTCGGAAGGAAAAACAGATCGGCAGAGTATTATTTAAAAGGTGATAGATTTGGAAATGTTGATTAACAAAGGGACCTGGGTGTCCTTGTACACCAGTCACTGAAAGCAAACATGCAGGTGCAGCAAGCAGTTAGGAATGCAAATGGTATTTTGGCCTTCATTGCAAGACGATTTGCATACAGGAGCAAGGATGTCTTACTGCAATTAGACAGGGCCTTGGTGAGACCACACCTGGAGTATTGTGTGCAGTTTTGGTCTCCTTACCTGAGAAAGGATATACTTGCCATAGAGAGAGTGCAGCGAAGGTTCACCAGACTGATTCCTGCGATGGCAGGACTGTCGTATGAGGAGTGATTGGGTCGAGTCGTCCTTTATTAACTCGAATTGAGACGAATGAGAGGGGATCTCATTGAAACATAAAATTCCGACGGCGCTCGAGAGATTGGATGCAGGGAGGATGTTTCCTATGGCTGGCTCCAGAACGATGGGTCACAGTCTCAGGATGCTTCATCGGACATTTAGGACTGAGATGAGGAGAAATTTCTTCACTCAGAGGGTGGTGAACCTAGGGAATTCTCCACGACAGAAGGCTGTGCAGGCCAAGTCACTGAATATATTTAGGAAGGAGATGGTTAGATTACTAGACACAAAAGGCATCAAGGGGTTTGGGGAAAGAGCGGGAATATGGTATTGAGATAGAGGATCAGCCACGATCATATTGAATGGCGGAGCAGGCTCGAGGAGCCGAATGGCCTACTCATGCTCCTATTTTTATGTTTCTATGTGTTTCTATTTCTTAGCACTGTCCAGGCCTGTGGATCAGTTTCCATTTGATAGCACTGACGAATTCCAGAGGTCAGTCACTGCTTGATGGCACTGGTCAGTGCATAGAATCATAGTAAATTTACGGCAGAGAAGCAGGCCATTCGGCCCATCGTGTCCGTGTCGGCTGAGAAACGAACCACCCAGTCGAAACCCACTTTCCCGCATTTGGTCCGTAGCCCTGCAGGTCATGGTTCCTCAGCTGCACATTCATGTAATTTTAAATGAGTTGAGGGTTTCTGCCTCTCCCACCCTCTCAGGTAGTGAGTTCCAAACCTCTACCACCCTCTGGGTGAAAAGTGTTTTCCTAATTTCCGCTCTAATCCTTCTAACAATCACTTTATATCCATGCCCCCTTGTTTTTGACCCTTCCGCCCAGGGAAATATCTCCTTCGTATCCACTGTATCTAGGCCCCTCATAATTTTGTACACCTCAATCAAATCACCCTCAGTCTCCTCTGTTCGAAGGAAAAGAACCCCAGCCTATCCAATCTGTCATCACAGTTAAAATTCTCCAGTCCTGACAACTTCCTCGTAAATCTTCACTGCACCCTTCCTCGTCCAATTACATCCTTCCAGTATTGTGGTGACCAGATCTGTACGCAATACTCGAGCTGTGGTGTAACTAGTGCTTTATACAGTTCCAGCATAACATTCCTGTATCTATATTCGATGCCTCGGCTAAAAAGGAAAGCAGTTCATATGCCTTCTTAACCACCTTATCGACTTGTCCTGCTTCCGACAGGAATCTGTGGACATGCACTCCAATGTCCTTCACTTCCTCTACACCTCTCAGTATCCTCCCATTTATTGTGTACTCCCTTGCCTTCTTTGCCCTCACCAAATGCATTGCCTCACACTTCTCCGGATTGAATTTCGTTTGTCACTTTTCTGCCCATCTAACCAGTCGATTGATATCTTCCTGGAGTCCACAGCTTTCCTCCTCACTATCAACCACACGGCTTATCTTTGCATCATCCGCAAATTTCTTAATCATGCCCCCTACCTTTAAGTCCAAATCGTTCATGTATGCCACCAAAAGCAAAGGACCTTGTCCAGAGCCCTGCGGAACCCCACTGGAAACAGCCTTCCAGTCGCAAAAACAAACGTCGGCCATTACGCTTTGCTTTCTGCCACTGAGCTAATTTTTGCTCCAATTTGCCACATTCTCTTGGATCCCATGGGCCATCACTTCTTTGACCAATCTGCCATGTGGGACATTGGACGATCTCCATTTAAGAGCATCGTCCAGGCCGGGAGTTCAGTGTCCATTTGTTAAAATGCCCCCATCGAAAGATCAGTGCCAATTTCCAAGCACTGCCCAGGTCCAGGGTTCAGTCTCCATTTGATAGCACAGTCTTGGTCCAGTGACCAGTGTCCATTGATAGACCGTCCAGGTCGAGCGGTCAGTGCTCATTTAGGAACATAGGAACAGAGGAAAAGGAGGAGGCCATTCAGCCCCTCGTGCCTGCTCCGCCATTTGATAAGATCATGGCTGATCTATGATCGAACTCCATATACCTGCCTTTTGCCCATATCCCTTAACACCTCTGGTTGCCAAAAAGCTATCTATCTCAGATTTAAATTTAGCAATTGAGCTCGTATCAATTGCCGTTTGCGGAAGAGAGGTCCAAACTTATACAACCCTTTGTGTGTAGAAATATTTTCTAATCTCGCTCCTGAAAGGTCTGGCTCTATCTTTTAGATTGTGCCCCCTACTCCTAAAATCCCCAACCAGCGGAAATAGTTTATCTCTATTAACCCTATCTGTTCCCCTTAATATCTTATAAACTTCGATCAGATCACCCCTTAAAATTCGAAACTCGAGAGAATACAACCACAATTTGTGTAATCTCTCCTCGTAACTTAACCCTTGAAGTCCTGGTATCATTCTCGTAAACCTGCGCTGCACTCCCTCCAACGCCAATATGTCCATCGGAAGGTGCGGTGCCCAGAACTGCTCACAGTACTCCAGTTTCGGTCTTACCAGGGTTTTGTATAACTGCAGCATAACTTCTGCCCCCTTGTACTCTAGTCCTCTAGATATAAAGGCCAACATTCCATTTGCCTTCTTGATTATGTTCTGCACCTGTTCATGACACTTCAATGATCTCTGTACCTGAAATCCAAGGTCCCTTTGGACGTCCACTGTGTTTAACTTTTTACCATTTAGACATTACCCTGTTCTATCCTTTTTTGATCCAAATTGGATGACCTCACATTTGTCTACATTGAATTCCATTTGCCACACTTTTGCCCATTCAACTAATCTATCAATATCGCTTTGTAATTTTATGTTTTCATCTACAATGCTTACAATGCCACCAATCTTTATGTCATCGGCAAACTTAGATATGATACTTTCTATGCTTTCATCTAAGTCGTCAATAAATATTGTGAATAATTGAGGCCCCAAGACAGATCCCTGCGGGACTCCACTAGTCACATCCTGCCAATGTGAGTACCTTCCCATTATCCCTACTCTCTGTCGCCTTTCGCTCAGCCAACTTCCTAACCAAGTCCTTACTTTTCCCTCGATTCCATGGGCTTCTATCTTAGCTAACAGTCTCTTATGTGGGACCTTATCAAATGCCTTCTGGAAGTCCATATAAATAACGTCCATTGACATTCCCCTGTCCACTACTCCAGTCACCTCTTCAAAAAAGTCAATTAGGTTTGTCAGGCACGACCTACCTTTCACAAATCCATGCTGGCTCTCTCTGATTAACTGAAAATTCTCAAGGTGTTCAGTCACCCTATCCTTAATTATAGACTCCAGCATTTTCCCCACAACAGATGCTTGGCGAACTGGTCTATAATTCCCCGGTTTCCCTCTTTCTCCTTTCTTAAAAAGCGGAGTAATATGTGCAATTTTCCAATCTAGAGGGACACTTCCTGAATCCAGATAACTTTGAAAGATTATAGTTAGGGCATCCGCAATGTGCTCACCTACTTCCTTTAAAACCCTCGGTTGGAAACCATCTGGTCCTGGGGATTTGTCACTCTTTAGTGCTATTATTTTCTTCATTACTGTTGCTTTACTTATGTTAATTTTATCGAGTCCCTGTCCCCGATTCAATATACGTTTTCTTGGGATTTCCGGCATGCTATCCTCTTTTTCGATTTTAAATACTGACGAAAAGTAATATTTCAACATGTCCGCCATTTCCCAATTGTCAATGACAATATCCCCACTTTCAGTTTTTAAGGGGCCAACACTGCTCCTGACCACCCTCTTTTTCCTAATATAACTATAAAAGTTCTTCGCATTGTTTTTGATATCCCTTGCAAGTTTCTTTTCCTACTCTCTTTTTGAAGCCCTTACTATCTGTTTTGTGACCCTTTGTTGATCTTTGTATCGTTCCCATTCGCCAGGATCTGTGCCACTTTCTGCCTTTTAGTATGCCCTTTCCTTATGTCTTATACTGTCCCTTACCTCTTTAGTTGTCCATTGCTGTTTCTTTTTTGGCAAGTAGAGTTCTTGCCCCTCAGGGGTATAAACCGATTCTGTATCACGTTAAATGTTTAAACATTTCCCAATGATCTTCAGTCGTTTTACGCATTAACAGATTTGCCCAGTTTACTGTGGACAGTCTCTGTCTCATCCCATTGAAGTCTGCCTTACCCATGTCTAGAATCTTAGCAGCTGATTCACTTTTTTTCCCTTTCAAACACTACATTGAAGTCGGTCATGTTATGATCATATTGGAAATATGTTCACGCACAGTTAAGCCGTTAACTAAATCTGGTTTATTACTCATTACTAAATCTAGTTTGGCTTGCCCCCTTGTTCCCTCTAGGACATACTGCTGTAGAAAACTATCCCCCTCTTCCATTTTCGCTTTCTCTCTTGTGGACCTAATAACCTGGTATGTTTACTTCCCAATCCGGATCATCCTGCAGCCAAGTCTCAGTAATAGCTATCATGTCATGCCCTCCCATTTGAATTTTAACCTGTAGTTCATTTAATTTATTCCTAATACTCCGTGCATTTGTATATAGAACGCTTAGTTGGGACACACACCCCAGCCAGACCTTCAGCGTTGATGCTGGGTTAATCGCCTTACGCCTTCTAGTTTTTATTTTATCTGTCGTGCCGAAAGTACACTTTCTTTCCGCTGATCTACGCTTTTCTTTTTCATTTGTTCTTGAACAACTGTTTGTACTATTTGTATTGTAGATTTCCCCTGGGTCTTCCCCTCTCTTGCTGCTCTCAACTTTATTCCCTTCTGACTCCCCGCTCAGGTTCCCATCCGCCTGCCATTCCAGCTTAAACCTTCCCCAACAGCACCAGCAAACACCCCCGCGAGGACATTGGTCCTGGTCCTGGTCCTGCTCGGGTGTAACCCGTCCCGCTTGTGCAGGTCCCACCTTCCCCGGAACCTGTCCCAATGTCCCAGGAATCTAAATCCCTCCCTCCTCCACCTTCCCTGCAGCCACGCATTCACCCTGTCTATTCTCCTGTTACTATACTCACTAGCACGTGGCACTGGTAAGAATCCTGAGATCACTACCTTTGAAGTCCTGCTTTTTAATTTATCTCCTAACTCCTTAAATTCACCTTGCAGGAACTCATCCCTTTTTTACCTTTGTCGTTGGTACCAATATGGACCACGACGACTGGCTGTTCATCTTCCCCCTCCAGAATGCCCTGCAGCCGCTCCGTGACTTCCTTGACTCTAGCACCAGGGAGGCAACATACTATCCTGGAGTCACGGTTGCGGCCGCAGAAACGCCTACCTGTTCCCCTTACAATTGAATCCCCTATCACTATAGTCCTGCCACTCTTCTTCCTCCCCTCCTGTGCAGCAGAGCCACGCGTGGTGCCACGAACTTGGCTCTTGCTGCTTTCCCCTGATAAGCCATCTCCCCCAACAGCATCCAAAGCAGAATATCTGTTTGAGAGGGAAATGGCCCCAGGGGACTCCTGCTCTACCTGACTAGTTCTTTCACTCTGTCTGGCCGTCACCCATTTCCTTTCTGCCTGCGTAATCTTTACCTGGGGTGTGACCACCAGAGTGAAAGTGCCATCCACGATAGTATCAGCATCGCGCATGCTCCACAGTGAATCCACCCGCAGCTCTAGCACTGAAATACGGTTAGCCAGTAGCTGCAGCTGGACACACTTCCTGAAGCCATGGTTGCCAGGGACACTGGTAGTGTCCATTACGTCCCACATAGTGCAGGAGGAGCATATTACGGGTGCGAGCTGTGCTGCCATGACTTGCCTTACACTGTCCTACTCTCCTCGCGCTCTAGGTGTCTCCTTTTATACTGTGCTCACCTCTTTGACTCTCCTGCCTCACCTGTGACGTCGCACAGTAGTTTTCTCTTGTTGCAGGTCTGCTGCTTCTTTTATTCCCTAATCTCAGTCTTCTACGCTCAGGTCCACTGCCGCTCTGGGGAAAAAGTTCTGAAAAGCAAGGCAAAGCAGCACCTCCTTCCCCCACTTCACCGAACTCGCACACTTACCAAACTCTCAGCAGACCACTCTGTCCTGCCGCACTCCGTGCTGTCGCACTGACAGGCCCCATGTATTTCTACAGTTTGTGACTCAGATGAGTCAGGCCTGCCCGAACTTCAGGTATCAGTTTCACAGCACTGTCCAGGTCTAGAGATCAATGTCCATTTGATAGCATGGTTCAGGACTGGTGATCAGTGGTCTTTTGATCACAATGTCTTGGCCTGTACATCAGTCTTCATTTGATAGCACCGTCCAGTTTCCAGACTTCAGTTTCGATTTCATGCCACTGTCCTGGTCTGGGGATGAGTCCCCCTTTGATAGCGCTCCCCAGTCTGGAGATCAGTCTCCATCTGGTAGCAATGCCAGGTCTATAGATCAGTCTCTCTTCGATAGCAGAGCCCTGTTTTAGGGATCAGTGTTCATTTTATATCACAGACCAAGTCCAGTGGATCAGTCCCCATATGATACCGCTGACCAGGACTGCGGATCAGTCTCCCTTTGATAGCCCTGTCCAGTTCATGGAATTAGTCTCCAGTTAAAAGCACAGCCCATGTCTGTCGATCAGTGTCCATTTGCTTCCACTGCCCAGGTCCGGAGATCGGTGTCCATTCGATGTAACTGCCAGGGTCCAGAGATCGGTGCTCATTTGATAGGTCTGTCCAGGTCCCGCGTTCGGCGTTCATTTGATGGTACTGCCAGTGTCCAGAGATCGATGTTCATTTGATGACACTGCTCAGGCCCGGAGTTCGGTGTTCATTTGATAACAATACCCGGTCCAGAGATCAGGCTCCATTTGATAGCACTCTTCTGGTCTGAGGATCGGTCGAGTAGGACCTCAACAGAACTGGGACTAATGTCCTCGCTGCGAGGTTCATTGGTGCTGTGGTGGAGGGTTCACACGAATGTGGCAGGGGGATGGGCACCAGGATGTAGCATTAGAAAGGAGAAACAAGGTGCACAAAGGATTAGGAGAGACAGATAGCACTAGAGTAAGAAATATTTCAGTATTAGGTGGGATCAGACTAAGAGAGAACACGAGAAAGTCTAAGATAGATTTGGAGTGAATTTGTATGAACGCACGAAGCGAGTTAAATAAGGTTGGTGAGCTTCAGACAAAAATAGCCACATGGGAATACGATGAAGTGGCGACAACGGAGACTTGGATCAAAAAATGGCAGGATTTGGTCCTAAACATTCCTGGACACAAAGTGTTCAGGAAAGCTCGAGAAGGAAATAAAGGAAAGAAAGGAGGCACTGGCAGTATTGATCAGTGGGGGAACTTTTAGGGAATAGTTAAGAAAAGACATACCTGCTCTCGAGGCAGTACAAAGAAGGTTCAATCGGTTAATCACGGGGATGAGGGGGTCGACATATGAGGAGAGGTTGAGTAGATTGGGACTCTACTCATTGGAGTTCAGTAGAATGAGAGGCGATCTTATTGAAACATATAAGATTGTGAAGGGGCTTGATCGGGTGGATGCGGTAAGGATGTTCCCAAGGATGCGTGAAACGAGAACTAGGGAGCATAATCTTAGAATAAGGGGCTGCTCTTTCAAAACTGAGATGAGGAGAAACTTCTTCATTCAGAGGGTTGCAGGTCTGTGGAATTTGCTGCCCCAGGAAGCGGTGGAAGCTACATCATTAAATAAACTTAAAACAGAACTAGACTTTTTCCTAGATGTAAAGGGAATTAGGGGTTTCGGGGAGCGGGCAGGAAATTGGGCATGAATTTAGATTTGAGGTTAGGATCAGATCAGCCATGATCTTATTGAATGGCGGAGCAGGCTCGAGGGGCCGATTGGCCTACTCCTGCTCCTATGTCTTATAGTATCATAAGGTTTAGGTTCGTTATGAAAAAAGGACAAGGAACAATGTAGAGTAAAAATACTTAATTGGAGGAGGGCCAATTTCAGTGGGATGAGAACGGATCTGGTCCGGGTTAATTCGAGCCGGCACGGGCAAGATGGGCCGAATGGCCGCCTTACGTGCTGTATCTTTTCTATGGTTCTATGGTTCTAATTGGTCTCCAAGATTGGTAGGCAAAACTGCAATCGAACAATGGGCAGCATTTAAAGGGGAGATGGTTCGGGTACAGTTTAGGTACATTCCCGAAGGAGAAAGGTAGGGCAACTGAAGCCAGAGCTCCCAGGATGACGAAAGAGATCGAGAGTAAAATAAAGCAGAAAAAAGGGGGCGTTTGACAGATGTCAGTTTGACAATGCAAGTGAGAATCAGGCTGAATATAGAAATTCAGAGGGGAAGTAGAAAATTAAATAAGAGGGACAAAGAGGGAGTATGAGAATAGAATGGTAGCTAATTTAAAAGGGAATGCAAAAGACATCTACAGGCATATAAACAGTAAACGGGTAGTAAGAGGAGGGGTGGGGCTGTTTGGGACCAAAAAGGAGAACTACACACTGAGGCAGAGGGGATGGCCGAGGTCCTAAATGAATAATTGGCACCTGTCTTTACCAAGGAAGAAGAGGCTGCCGAACTCACAGTAAAGGGGGAGGAAGTTGAGATACTGGATGGGATAAAAATGTATAAAGGAAGTACGAGAAAGGTTGATTGTATTTAATGTAGATAAGTCACCCGGTCCGAATGGGATGCATCCGATGTTGCTGAGGGAAGTAAGGTTGGAAATTGCAGAGGTACAGGCCATAATCGTCCAATCATCCTGAGATACGGGGGTGGTGTCAGAGGACTGGAGAATTGCAAATCTAAAAAAAGGGTGTAAAGATAAACTCAGCAATTACAGGCCAGTCTGTTTATCTAGGTGGTGGGGAAGTTTTTAGAAACGATAATCCGGGATGAAATTAACAGTCACTTCGTCAAATGTGGATTAATCAAGGAAATTCAGCACGGATTTCTTAAAGGCACGTAGTGTTTAACGAATTTGTTTGAGTATTTGGATGAGTTAAGAGAAAGGTTTGATGAGGGCAATACGGTTGATGTTGTGTATACGGACGACCAAATGGCGGTTGATAAAGTGCCGCATTATAGACTTTTCATCAAAGTTGAAGCCCATGGAATAAAAGGGGCAGTGGCAATGTGCATAGGACATTGGCTAAATGACAGGAAACAAGAGTATTGGTGAACGGCTGTTTTTCGGACTGGACGAAGGTGTACAGTGGTGTTCCCTGTACAGGACCATGATTTTCTTGATAGAAATTAATGAATTGGACTTTGGTGTACAGGGCACAATTTCAATATTTGCAGAAAGCAAATCGTGATACCCATTGATTCCAATTTTACTAGGGCTCCTTGATGCAACACTCCGTCAAATGTGGCCTCAAGGTCAGTCACTCACACCTCACCTCTGGAATTCTGCTTTTTTGTCCATGTTTGGACCAAGGCTGTAATGAGGTCTGAAACCGAGTGGACCTGGCGGAACCCAAACTGAGCTTTGGAGAGCTGGTTATTGGTGAGTAAATGTTGATTGATTAACTGTCGACGACGCTTTCCATCAATTTGCTGATGATTGAAAGTAGACTAATGGGCCAGTAATTGACCAGTTGGGATTTGTCCTGCTGTTTGCGGATAGGACATACCTGGTCAATTTTTCCACATTGTCAAGTAGATGCCAGTGTTGCAGCTGTACTGGAACAGTTTGGCTGGAGGCGCAGCTAGTTCTATAGCACAAGACTTCAGCACTACAACCGGGATGTTGTCGGTGCCCATAGCATTTGCTGCATCCAGTGCACTCAGACGTTTCTTGATATCACGTGGAGTGAATCTAATTGGTTAAAGACTGGCTTCTGTGAAGGCGGTGATATCGGGAGTAGGCCTGGATGGATCATCCACACGGCACTTCTGACTGAAGATGATTGCAAACGCTTCAGCATTGTCTTTTGCACTGACCTGGTGGACGCTGCCTTCATTAAGGATGGGAATGTTCACAGAGCCTCCTCCTCCCGTTAGTTGTTTAATTGTCCACCAGCATTGAAGGCTGGATGTCGCAGGACTGGGTGTGAGATCGCTTAGCTCTGATTAAAGCAAGCTGGTTCGAATGTGTCCTTTGTTGTAGCTTCACCAGACCACCAGACAGTCACCTCATTTTTAGGTACGCCTGGTGCTGCTCCTGGCATGCTCATCTCCACTCCTCATTGAACCAGGGTTGATCTCCTGGCTTGATGGTAATGGTAGAGTGAGGAATATGCCAGGCCATGTTGTTCCAGATTTTGCTGGAATATAATTCTGCTGCTGCTGATGGGCCACAGCGCATCATGGATGTCCAGATTTGAGCTGCATGAGCTGTTCTGAATCTATCCCATTTAGCCACACAAAACGATGGACAGTGTCCCCAGTGTGAAGACTGGACGTCGTCTCCACAAGGACTGTGCGGTGATCACTCCTACCAATACTTTCATGGACAGATGCACCTGCAACCGGTAGATCTCTGTTTCCACCCTTACCTCCCTTAGCAATTAAGATGCACCCCGTGCTCTTTATCTAATTCTGTACGATACAATTTATCTAATGCCTCCTTCTTTTCTGTGACTCTGGCAGCATCCTCTTTTTTATTGAAGATAGAAGCGAAGTACTCACCTGGAAACTCGGCAATGCGCTCTGCCTCCACAAGGTGATGAGTGTTTTGACCCCACCCTGCCTTTCACTATCCATTCACTCACTCATTCTGGTGGACTGGTGTCTCTTATTTGCTAATACTTTGTTAACCTCTTTTTTACTAAATTTGTCTCCATTTGATTGCACTGTCCAGGTCTGGGGTTCAGTCTCCATTTGATGGCACTGCCCAGGTCTGGGGTTCAGTCTCCATTTTATTGCACTGTCCAGGTCTGGGGTTCAGTCTACCTTTTGATGGCACTGCCCAGATCTGGGATTCGATCACCATTTGCTGAACGCAGTAAGCTCAGTGTAAATTCTTCTCAAAATGCTGTCCAATCTTTCTTGCCAATCTGATGAGTGATTTTCCTGATCTTTTTTGTTCCGATTTCTCCCAGTTAACCTGCTGGTGATCCTGATCTTATCCCGGGGAAAGTGTGGTCTGTCTCGATGCATCTCCTGTTACCTGGTGTCCATGGCAGCGGCTGATCTAACCGTTATCCTCACTGCTGTGATACTGGACCGTATTGTCACCCTTTATTTCATTAATATATTCATAAACAGCGTTACCATGTGTGGTCTCGGTGAATGCCTCACTCATGCAGCCACAGACTGTTCTGTCTGGTTCACCGTCACTTTCACCTTTGATCGATTTGTGGCCATTTGTTGCCAGAAGCTGAAAACTAACTATTGTACCGCGAGAACAGCGGCTGTGGTTCTCGGAACAGTGAGTGTGTTGAGCTGTTTGAAGAACATCCCTTGGTATTTTCGATATCAAGTTAATTATTTCTTTTCCATGCCGGTATATTGCATGGTGAGGTTCAGCTACTATACCTCACCCCTGTGGAAAGCATTCGACTACTTTCATCGTGCGTTAACTCCACTGCTCCCGTTCGTGCTGATTCTGCTCCTCAACGCTCTGACGGTCAGACACATTTTACTGGCGAGTCGAGTGCGCAGGGGGCTCCGGGGGAAGCGTGATCGGGAGACTCACAAGGATACAGAGATGGAGAACCGCAGGAAGTCCATCGTTCTGCTCTTCAGCATATCTGCAAGCTTCATACTGTTGTGGATGATACAAGCTGTATCCACCATCCACGAACGAATTGTGTTTAATCACTTCACTGATCTAATCTCCGCCAGCCACCTTCCAGGCGGCTTCGGATACATCGGGCCGATACTGCAACTCCTCAGTTCCTGCAGTAACACCTGCATCTACGTCCTGACTCAGACCAAAGTCAGACAGGAGTTTAAGAATGTGCTCACTCATCCCTTTGTTCTGATTGTCCAGTTGGTTAAATAAACCCAAGAGCTGACCGCTCTCCTGCACTAGAAGTGAGATTGTTTCACATTCCATCGCACAAATCCCATCCCAGCTCTTGTTGCCGGAGACACAAAACATCACAGAAACGTTTGGAATCATGTGGCATTTTAAAGCTAATCCAACAATATTTGGCTTCGAACTAACTTAACGCTTACTGACAGCATTGTGAAGAATTGTTGAACAGGATTCTCATCTTGAATGAAAATCTTTAATCTTTGATGAAAAAGCATTGTACAAAAAGAGACAGGTAAAATTTATCCACAGTGTCATCATAATTGAGACTTCTCTGCGGCCTGTAGTTTGACCAGCCCCTTCCTCCTCACTGACACGCCCCTCCACCTCACATGCCCCCCGCCCCGCCCCTCCACCTCACATACCCCCCGACTCGCCCCTCCACCTCACATGCCCCCTAGACTCGCCCCCGTGACTCTTGTGACTGAGTGTAATCATGGCTGTAATTTTCTTTGTACACTTCACTGTTGCTGAGTAAAATGGATTGCTTCATCAAATCTCTGTCCCAACGATCTGCAGCCTCCATGCAGGTGAAATGCGAGGGTGAAACGCTTGGATTGTGAAGTTCTAATGGGTGGGACAATCCCTCATATTGTCCTGGACAGATTATTGGAGACCATTATCCTTAAGTGATGAACAATTTTGAATGTTTTTGGCCTGCTGTACCACCTGGTGAACTTTGGATGTTTGTTCAGAATGTAACTTTGTGCCTTCAAATGAAATATCCTGTTTTTTTGCAGGGAGTTTGGAATGATGATATCTGGCACCAACCTTCCCACCCACATCCCCTCCCTCGGGGAGATCATCCTGATACTCCAATATTCTCCCACAGCTGTCTGCTTTTGCTTGTTTTCCTCAGATGTTTATGGCAATATTTCTCAACTTGTGTTGGGAAACATTAAAGATGTCTTCTAAGGGCTGTCCCTTGTTTCTCCATTCCTTGGTCTTCCTCACTGGATTCCAACCCACTGGACTCTGCATTTTTCTGGAGAAGGTCTCCCAGTGGGGACCACACGAAGAATCTTGGGAGTTCTCCCAAATCTTTGCGAGGTCTTTGCTGGCCTTGTACAGCTGGACATGCAAAATGCAACAGATTGTAGTTAAAAACTGATAACCACAACTCTATGATGTTTCCAGAAGTACCAGCACTTCTAGAATAAGATGGGTTGGCATCTGTGCACAGAAAGAGATGGCTGTGCCAACCCTGAAAAATCAGAATTGATACAGAAAGATACAGGCGGATGGAGCACTGCAATGCTGTAGGAGTGAGGAGGGAGTGCAGTACAGGCGCCATCCTTCACTCTCCCTTAACAAAGAGTTAAGAGACAGTCAGACAAATTTTCCAATCTATTGGGTTCAATGCTGAACTGGAACCAAGGCTGTTCTTCTGCTGGTTACTGCTCTCAAAACCTGCCCAAATCTCCATGGTCCAAACTTTTCCAATCCCGCAAGGTCCCTCCGCACCCCCCACGCCCAAGACACCAACCCTGCATGCCACACTCCCGACCCATTCCACCCAGTCCCTCACCGCTGTCACGTCCGATCCCATCCCGTTCCGTACAGCCTTTCCCATCCTGTCCTCTCTGGTGTCACTACAGTGCATACAGGAAGCTGAGAGTTTCATGGTTAGCACGTTTCAGGAGGTGGCCACCCCACAAATACTGAGGGTTGAGGGGAGATGGAATGGATGACCACCAGACAGATGGGGAGTAACAGGCAGGCAGTGCAGGAATCCCCTGGGAGTGCGGCACTCACAAACCACTGAGGATGTTGGTTAGGAGCAAATCCACAGAACGTGGGAGACTCGACTTCACAGATGGGCAAAGGAAATGCAGTTGTTACAGTGGATTCGATAGTCAGGGAGATAGACATGCGTTTCTGCAACCGCCGACATTTGTTCCACATGGTGTCTTAGCTCCCTGGTGTCAGACAGGGTAAAGGATATCACAAAGAGGGTGCAGAACATTTTGAGGGTGGAAGGGAAACAGCCAGATGTCGTGGCCTATGTGGGAACCAACGACATAGGAAGGAAAAGGGTCGAGCTCCTGTCGTCAGAGTTTCAGGGGCTAAGGAAGAAGTTGAAAAAGCAGGACCTCAAAGGTAGTAATCTCTGGATTACTCCCAGTGCCACACGCTAGTGAGTATAGGAATAGTTGGATAAGACAGGTTAACACGTGGCGAGAGAACTGGTGCAGAAGGGAGGGCTTCAGATCCCTGGGGCATTGGGACCAGTTCTGTGGCAGTTGGGATTAAAAGGTGCCACACGAAAGGTTGTTATGCTCATTTTGTTGGGGTGTAATATATTAGCATGGATAGAAGATTGGTTACAGAGAGTAGGGATAAATGGGTGATTTTCAGAGTGGCAGGCTGTGGGGTGCCGCATGGATCGGTGCTTGGGCCTTAGCTATTTACAATCTGTATTAATGACTTAGATGAAGGAGCCGAGTGTAATGTATCCAAGTTTGCTGATGATACAAAGCTCGGTGGGAAAGTAAGCTGACGGGAGGTCTCAAAGCGTCTGCGAACGAATATAGGCAGGTTAAGTGAATGGCCAAGAAGGTGGCACATGGAGTATAATGTAGGGAAATGCGAGGTTATTCATTTTGGTGGGAAGAATAGAAAAACATTTTTTTTTTTCAAATGGTGAGAAACTGTTACATTTTGGTGTCCAGAGAGATCTGGGTGTCCTCGTACATGAAACACAGAAAGTTAACATGCAGGTACAACAAGCAATTAGAAAAGGAAATGGCATGTTGGCCTTTATTGCAATGGGTGTTGGAGTACAAGAGTGAGGAAGTTTTGCTATCTGGAGTATTGTGTGCAATTTTGTTCTCCTTTTCCAAGGAAGGATATACTTGCCTTAGAGATGGTGCACTAGATTAATTCCTGGAAAGTGAGGGTTGTCCTATGAGAAGAGATTGAATAGGATGTGCCTATACTCTCCGGAGTTTAGAAGATTGAGAGGTGAACTCGTTGAAACATTTATGCTTCTGAAGGGGCTTGAAAGGGTAGATGCTGAGAGGTTGTTTCTCCTGGCTGTAGAGTCTAGAACGAGGATAAGGGGTCGGACATTTAAGCCTGAGATGAGTAGGCGTTTTTTTTCAGTCAGGGCGTTGTGAATCCTTGGAATTCTCTACCCCAGAGGGCTGTGGATGCTGAATCATAGCGTATATTCAAGACTGAGGTCGATAGATTTTTGGACTCTCGGGGAATCAAGGGATATGGGGATAGGGCGGTAAAGTGGAGTTGAGGTCGAAGATCAGCCATAATCTAATTGAATGACGGAGCAGGCTCAAGGGGCTGTATGGCCTACTCCTGCTCGTATTTCTTATGTTCAGGATCATTTCAAGACGGGCGGGTTGCACCTCAACAGAGCTGGGGCCAATGTCCTTACGGGGAGGTTCTTTCGTGCTGTGTGCGAAGGTTTAAACTAATTTTGCGGAGGGTGGGCACCAGGATGAAACATTCGCGAGGAGAAACAAGGTGCACAGAGGACTGGGAGGGACAAGCAGCACTGGTGTAAAGAATAGTTCAGACATCAGAGGGATCAGACAGGGGGGAAATGCGAGGCAGTCTAAGATGAGATTGGAGTGCATGTGTGTAAATGCACGTTGCGTGGTAAATAAGGTTGGTGAGCTGCAGGCTCAAGTCTCCACATGGGATTATGTTATAGAGGCAATAACAGAGACCTGGCTCAAAGAAGGGGAGGACTGGTACTTAATATTCCTGGATACAAGGTGTTGAGGAAAGATAGGGAAGGAAAGAAAGGAGGGAGGGAGGTGGCAGTATTGATCAAATAAACTATTATAGCACTGGAGAGGGATGATGTAGTTGAGGAGTCAAAGTGAGAATCGAATTGGTTCGAATTAAGGAACAATAGAGGAGCTGTTACACTACTGGGTGATACTAAAGGCCAACAAATAGTGGGAAGGAGATAGAGGAGTAAATTTGCAGGCAGATTACAGAAAGATTATAGAGTGGTGATAATGGGGAACTTTAATTATCCCAATATAAACTGGGACTCTAACAGTGCAAAGGGCAAATAGGGAGAGGAATTCCTGAAATGTGTTCAAGAGAACTTTCTGGAAAAGTGCGTTTCCAGCCCAACCAGGAAGGAAACAGTGCTGGATCTAATTCTTGGGAATGAAGTGGGCAGGTAGAGCATGTTTCATTGGGGAGCAATAGGGGAACAGTGATCACAATATCATTATGCTTAGAATAGTTACGGAAAAGGACAAGGAACAATCAAATGTGAAAATGCTTAACTGGAGGAGGGCAAATTTCAGCGAGTTAAAAATGGATCCTGTCCAGGTGGATTGGAACCAATAATTGGTAGACAAAACCATAATTGAACAATGGGATGCCTTCAAGGAGGAGATGGTCCGGGTACAGAGTCGTCGCATCTCTACAAAATGGGTAAGGAATGGCATCCAAATATCTAGCTCCCTGGATGACTAAAGATATAGAGATTAAAATGAAACAGAAAAAGGAGACTTTTAAGGTTCATAATTCAATAGAGAACAGACTGAATATAGAAAGTACAGAGGAGATCTAAAAAAGGGAATACCAGGGGCAAAAAAAACGAAAGAGTTTGAGAATAGATTAGCGGCCAAAATAAAAGGGAACCCAAAAATCATAAAAAGGGCAGTCAAAGGGTTGGGCAGATTAGGGAAAAAAAAGAGATCCTCTTTTGGAAGCAGAGGGCAAGGCTGAGGTACTAAATGAATCCTTCACATCAGTCTTCAACAGAGAAGAGCATGCTGTCGTTGTAGCAATTAAGGAGGATGTAGTTGCCATATTGGATAGGATAAAAATAGATAAAGAGGTCCATAAATGATTGGCAGTCCTCAAAGTAAAAAAAGTCACCCGGCTCTGATGGGATGCATCATAGGTTACTGAGGGAAGTGAGGGTGGAAATTGCAGAGGCACTGGCCACAGTCTTCCAATCCTCCTTAGATATATGGATCGTGCCAGCGGACTGGAGATTGCAAATGTTACACCCCTGTTCAAAAAAGGGGAGAGGGATAAACCCGGCAATTACAGGCCAGTCAGTCTGACGACAGTGGTGGGGAAACCTTTCGAGACAATAATCCAGGACAAAATGAATTGGCACTTGGAAAAGTATGGACTAATAAATGAAAGTAAGCACGGATTTATTAAAGGCAAATCGTGTTTGCCTAACTTGATTGAGTTATTTGATAAAGTAACAGTGTAATGGCATTTAATAAGGTACCACATAAAAGGTTGTAATACATAATAAGTGCTCATGGGAATGGGGGTAATATTAGCATGGAAAGAGGATTGGTTAACGGACGGAGAACTGATAATTTTCAGGTTGGCAGGCTGCAACTGGTGGGGTGCCGCAGTGATTGTTGCTTGGGCCTCAGCTACTTATAATCTATATTGATGATTTAGATGAATGGACCGAGTATAATGTATCCAAGTTTGCTGACTATACAAAACTAAATGGGAAAGTAAGCAGTGAGGAGGACATAAAGAGTCTGCAAAAGGATATCGACAGGTTAAGTAGTTGGCAAGAAGCTGTCAGATGGAGTGTAATGTGGGGAAATGTGAGGTTTTTCACTTTGTAGGAAGAATAGAAAAACAAAATATTTTATTAAATGGTGAGAAACTAGTAAATGTTGGCGTTCAGAGTGATTTAGGCGTCCTCATACAAGAAACACAGAAAGTTAGTATGCAGGTACAGCAAGCAATTAGGAAGGCAAATGGCATGTTGGCCTTTATTGCAAGGGGGTTGAAGTACAAGAGTAAGGAAGTTTTGCTACAATTGTACAGGGCTTTGGTAAGACATCTTCTGGAGTACTGTGCACAGTTTTGGTCTTCAGAGCTAAGGAAATATATACTTGCCTTAGAGGCGGTACAACGGATGTTCACCAGATTCATTGCTGGGATGAGAGGGTTGTCCTATGAGGAGAGAATAATTAGAATGGACCTATGCTCTCTGGATTTTAGAATCATAGAATCATAGAATCATAGAAGTTTACAACATGGAAACAGGCCCTTCGGCCCAACATGTCCATGTCGCCCAGTTTATACCAATAAGCTAGTCACAATTGCCTGCACTTGGCCCATATCCCTCTATACCCATCTTACCCATGTAACTGTCCAAATGCTTTTTAAAAGACAAAATTGTACCCGCCTCTACTACTGCCTCTGGCAGCTCGTTCCAGACATTCACCACCCTTTGAGTGAAAAAATTGCCCCTCTGGACCCTTTTGTATCTCTCCCCTCTCACCTTAAATCTATGCCCCCTCGTTATAGACTCCCCTACCTTTGGGAAAAGATTTTGACTATCGACCTTATCTATGCCCCTCATTATTTTATAGACTTCGATAAGATCACCCCTTAACCTCCTACTCTCCAGGGAAAAAAGTCCCAGTCTGTCTAACCTCTCCCTGTAAGTCAAACCATCAAGTCCCGGTAGCATCCTAGTAAATCTTTTCTGCACTCTTTCTAGTTTAATAATATCCTTTCTATAATAGGGTGACCAGAACTGTACACAGTACTCCAAGTGTGGCCTCACCAATGCCCTGTACAACTTCAACAAGACATCCCAACTCCTGCATTCAATGTTCTGACCAATGAAACCAAGCATGCCGAATGCCTTCTTCACTACCCTATCCACCTGTGACTCCACTTTCAAGGAGCTATGAATCTGTACTCCCAGATCTCTTTGTTCTATAACTCTCCCCAACGCCCTACCATTAACGGAGTAGGTCCTGGCCCGATTCGATCTACCAAAATGCATCACCTCACATTTATCTAAATTAAACTCCATCTGCCATTCATCCGCCCACTGGCCCAATTTATCAAGATCCCGTTGCAATCCTAGATAACCTTCTTCACTGTCCACAATGCCACCAATCTTGGTGTCATCTGCAAACTTACTAACCATGCTTCCTAAATTCTCATCCAAATCATTAATATAAATAACAAATAACAGCGGACCCAGCACCGATCCCTGAGGCACACCGCTGGACACAGGCATCCAGTTTGAAAAACAACCCTCTACAACCACCCTCTGTCTTCTGTCGTCAAGCCAATTTTGTATCCAATTGGCTACCTCACCTTGGATCCCATGAGATTTAACCTTATGTAACAACCTACCATGCGGTACCTTGTCAAATGCTTTGCTGAAGTCCATGTAGACCACGTCCACTGCACAGCCCTCATCTATCTTCTTGGTTACCCCTTCAAAAAACTCAATCAAATTCGTGAGACATGATTTTCCTCTCACAAAACCATGCTGACTGTTCCGAATTAGTCCCTGCCTCTCCAAATGCCTGTAGATCCTGTCCCTCAGAATACCCTCTAACAACTTACCCACTACAGATGTCAGGCTCACTGGTCTGTAGTTCCCAGGCTTTTCCCTGCCGCCCTTCTTAAACAAAGGCACAACATTTGCTACCCTCCAATCTTCAGGCACCTCACCTGTAGCGGTGGATGATTCAAATATCTCTGCTCGGGGACCCGCAATTTCCTCCCTAACCTCCCATAACGTCCTGGGATACATTTCATCAGGTCCCGGAGATTTATCTACCTTGATGCGCGTTAAGACTTCCAGCACCTCCCTCTCTGTAATATGTACACTCCTCAAGACATCACTATTTATTTCCCCAAGTTCCCTAACATCCATGCCTTTCTCAACCGTAAATACCGATGTGAAATATTCATTCAGGATCTCACCCATCTCTTGTGGTTCCGCACATAGATGACCTTGTTGATCCTTAAGAGGCCCTACTCTCTCCCTAGTTACCCTTTTGCCCTTTATGTATTTGTAGAAGCTCTTTGGATTCACCTTTGCCTGATCTGCCAAAGCAATCTCATATCCCATTTTTGCCCTCCTGATTTCTCTCTTAACTCTACTCCGGCAATCTCTAAACTCTTCAAGGGATCCACTTGATCCCAGCTGCCTATGCATGTCATATGCCTCCTTCTTCTTTTTGACTAGTGCCTCAATCTCCCGAGTCATCCAAGGTTCCCTACTTCTACCAGCCTTGCCCTTCACTTTATAAGGAATGTGCTTACCCTGAACCCTGGTTAACACACTTTTGAAAGCCTCCCACTTACCAGACGTCCCTTTGCCTGCCAAAAGACTCTCCCAATCAACTTCTGAAAGTTCCTGTCTAATACCATCAAAATTGGCCTTTCCCCAATTTAGAATTTTAACTTTTGGGCCAGACCTATCCTTCTCCATAGCTATCTTAAAACTAATGGAATTATGATCACTGGTCCCAAAGTGATCCCTCACTAACACTTCTGTCACCTGCCCTTCCTTATTTCCCAAGAGGAGGTCAAGTTTTGCCCCCTCTCCAGTCGGGCCATCCACATACTGAATGAGAAATTCCTCCTGAATACACTCAACAAATTTCTCTCCATCCAAGCCCCTAATGCTATGGCTGTCCCAGTCAATGTTGGGAAAGTTAAAGTCCCCTACTATTACCACCCTATTTTTCTTGCAGCTGTCTGTAATCTCCTTACATATTTGCTCCTCAATTTCCCGTTGACTATTTGGGGGTCTGTAGTACAATCCTATCAAAGTGATCTCTCCCTTCTTATTTTTCAGTTCTACCCATATGGACTCAGTGGGCGAACCCTCGGATATATCCCCTCTCACTACTGCCGTGATGTTCTCCCTAATCAAGAACGCAACTCCCCCTCCTCTCTTACCTCCTGCTCTATCTTTCCTATAGCATCTGTACCCTGGAACATTGAGCTGCCAGTCCTGCCCCTCCCTTAGCCATGTTTCAGTAATAGCTATAACATCCCAGTCCCATGTACCCATCCATGCCCTGAATTCATCTGCCTTGCCCATCAGACTTCTTGCATTGAAATAAATGCAGTTTAATCTAGACTTCCCTTGGTCTTTGCCCTGCTTTCTCAGACCATCTGTCCGGTCATGTTCTGTACACTCTCCCTTACTGCCTTTTGTTTCTGTCACCACTTTATTTCCCACTGACTTCCTGCATCGGTTCCCATCCCCCTGCCACATTAGTTTAAACCCTCCCCAACAGCACTGGCAAACACTCCCCCTAGGACATTGGTTCCAGTCCTGCCCAGATGCAGACCGTCCAATTTGTACTGGTCCCACCTCCCCCAGAACCGGTTCCAATGGCCCAGGAATTTGAATCCCTCCAGCTTGCACCATCTCTCAAGCCACGTATTCATCTTAGCTATCCTGTCATTCCTAATCTGACTAATCCGTGGCACTGGTAGCAATCCTGAGATTACTACCTTTGAGGTCCTACTCTTCAGTTTAACTCCTAACTCCCTAAATTCAGCTTGTAGGACCTCATCCTGTTTTTTACCTATATCGTTGGTGCCTATATGCACCACGACAACTGGCTGTTCACCCTCCCCCTCCAGAATGTCCTGCAGCCGCTCCGAGACATCCTTGACCCTTGCACCAGGGAGGCAACATACCATCCTGGAGTCTCGGTTGCGTCCGCAGAAACGCCTGTCTATTCCCCTTACAATCGAGTCCCCTATCACTATAGCTCTGCCACTCTTTTTCCTGCCCTCCTGTGCAGCAGAGCCAGCCACGGTGCCATGAACCTGGCCACTGCCACCTTCCCCTGGTGAGCCATCTCCCCCAACAGTATCCAAAACGGTATACCTGTTTTGGAGGGAGATGACCGCAGGGGACCCCTGCACTGCCTTCCTACTCTTCCTCTGTCTGTTGGTCACCCATTCACTATCTCCCTCAGTAATTTTTATCTGTGGTGTGACCAACTCACTGAACGTGCTATCCACGACTTTCTCAGCATCGCGGATGCTCCAAAGTGAGTCCATCCGCAGCTCCAGAGCCGTCAAGCGGTCAAACAATAGCTGCAGCCGGACACACTTCCCGCAGGTGAAAGAATATTTCATTGAAATATAAAAGATTCTCAAGTGGCTTGACAGGGTTAATGCTGAGAGGATGTTTCCCCTGGCTGGAGAGTCCACAACCAGGGGGCGAAGTCTCAGGATAAGAGGTTGGCCACTTAGGACTGAGAAAAGGAGGAATTTCTTCACTCAGAGGGTTGTGAACCTGTTGAAATCTTTTCCCCAGAGGGCTGTGGATGCTCCGTCGTTGAGTATATTCAAGGCTGAGATGGAAAAATGTATGGTGTCTAGGGGAATCGAGAGATATTGGGATCGGGAGGGAAAGTGGAGTTGAGGTTGAAGATCAGCCATGATCTTATTCAATGGCGGAGTAGGCTCGAGGGGCCAACATGGCCTACTCCTGCTCATATTTCGTATGTTTTTAGGAGGATAGAGGCAGACTGGTGAAATTTAACGCAGAGGCGTGTGAATTGATACATTTTGGTACGAAGAACGAGGAAATTAAATATAAACTAAATGGCACAATTTAAAAGGGGGTGCAGGAACCGACAAGACCTGGGGGTGCACACACACAGAACTTTGAAGGTGGCAGGACAATTTGAGAAGGCTGTTAAAAAAAAAATTGACCCTGGGCTTTATTAACAGAGGCATAGAGTACAAAAGCAAGGATGTTATGCTAAAACTTTATAAAACATAGGTTAGAATTGTGTCTAGTTCTAGGAACCACACTTTAGGAAGGATGTCTAAGCCTTCAGAGAGACCTTAGGCCGCAGAAGAGATTTACTCGAATGGTCTCAGGGATGAGGGACTTCAGTTATGTGGAGAGATTAGTGAAGCTGGGGTTGTTCTCCTTAGACCAGAGAAGGTTAAGGGGAGATTTGATGGAGCTGTTCAAAATCATGAACGGTTTGGACAGAGTAAATAAGGAGAAACTGTTTCCAGTGGCAGAAGGGTCCGTAACCAGAAGACACAGATTTAAGGTGATCGGCAAAAGAATCAGAGGCGAAATGAGAAAACATTTTTTAACGCAGTGAGGAGTAATGATCTGGAATGCGCTGCTTGAAAGGGCGGTGGAAGCAGAATCAATAATAATGTTCAAAGGGGAATTGGATAAATACGGGAAGGGAAATAACTACAGGGTTACGGGGAAAGAGCAGGGAAATGGGACTGATTCGATCGCTCTATCAAAGAGCCGGCACAGTCATGTGCCGAATGCCCTCCTCCTGTGCTGCAACTATTCTGATACTGTGAGTGGGGCTACATGATGGACATCAGTGGGAGATTGGGGAATGTGACAGTGAGCCTAAGTCTGTCCTCAACAGATGATCAGACAGGGACTGTCCAACACCAATCAATGAATCATTAGCAGAAACGAGACCTGGCGAAGCAGGGCTGACTCAGCGCTGAGCCGGAATCAAATCTTCGTTGATGTGGTCAGTACCATACCGAGCGGTACAAGCTCCTAATGTGGCAGTGTTTGGAGAAAGATCATATTCAGGGTTGCACGTCAGTCTCTGATGTTGGTAGTGCCATGATTAACAAAATCATTGGGTCACAACAAACAAAACGACAGGCTCCCAAACACCACCACTTCATCTCAGAGCTCTCAAAATATCATTCAAAAATAAATGATCCGTTTGCCATCACTGCAGATGAGTGGATCGGAAATCCACTGTTGGACTGGAAAAATAGGCTTGTGAACAGAAATCCAAAACTTCCAGCCTCACCTCACCTAACCTGACAGATATATATAAATATATATGTAAAAGAATAATTAGCCACTCCTATCCTCACATACAAAAGTAGTTAAATCGCACCTGTAGCATTTAGGTAGCAGCAAAGCGTGATGGGATACTTGACCATTATGGTAGCAGTTCGTAATTTACACTGTAAAAGCTGACAAAGGCAGGTTTGTTGGATTTATGGCCAGCACCTCGCTTATCTCCAGAACACGTTAAGGAATGTTTACCCAAGGCGGGGGCTGACATTGTTTATCCTAACCATCTTATTTCGGATGATTAAGGGAGGAGCGTTGGATATCTCCAAGGTCACCCCAGCACAAAAGGGAGTAAGGGATGAGCTGATCAGGACTTTGTGAAGACCACCGTGCAATCTCAATGTCTGGGACTTAAGTGTTTACTGATAATGGTCCTCCTCAGGAATGTGAGATGTTTAATTACATGGGACGACGCAAGGTAGCCCCTGACAAATGAGTGTCAGATTATACCACTCAATGAAACACACTGTAGTTACGTAAACATGTACCCTCACCTTTCACAGCAGGTGGCTGTTGCTTATTGAAAGGTGTAAACATGCTTGTTGTGCTGATGTTCCTTTGAGAGTTAAGTGCGAGCTGGGGGAATCTTACCACTCTCCCTTTGTGCACAAAGCTTTCCAATAAACTTTAACTTGGCCAGCAGTCCCGTCTCCGTGTGGTTTTGCTCCAAAAATTCGAGTCCATCACCACAAGCCATGCCGTATTTCTGGGGTGTTAATCTCTCATAAATCAGCTGATTCCATGGAGCCGACCGCTTACTTCCAGCTGTGTTTTCATATCGTGAGTCGATACTGAAACTGGAGGGTCGGCTCAACCCTGAAGAAATTCAGAAGAGATTCATTAGCTGCAGTCAGTTATCCAGCAAGAGCACGCACAGAAAGTTGAGCAGTTTATATGGCAAGATTCCGTCAAGTGGTCAAGTGTTATCATAGACTCTTACAGCACTGGAGGCCGTTCGACCCATCGTGCCTGTGCCGGCTTTTTGAAAGAGCTATCCAATTAGTCCCCTTCCGCTGATCTTTCATAGAGTCATCGAAAGGTTGCAGCACGGACGGAAGCCATTCGGCCCATCGAGTCCGTGCAGGTTCCATGCAAGAGCAAAAAAACTAGTCACACTCCCTGTCCGATCCCCGTGGACCTCCATTTTTTTGCCCTTTCAAGTACTTATCCAGTTCTTTTTTGAAGGCCATGATTGAATCTGCCTCCACCATCCTCTCGGGTAGCGTATTCCGTATTCTAACCACTCCTGTGTGGAAAAGTTTTTCCTCATGTCACCTTTGGTTCTTTTGCCAATCACCTTAAATTTATGTCCTCTGGTTCTTGACCCTTCCGTCAATGGGAACAGTTTCTCTCTGTCTACTCTGTCCAGACCATTCATGATTTCGAATACCCCTATCAACTCTCCTCGCAACCATGTCTGTTCTGAGGAGAACCCCAGATTCTCCAGTCTCGCCACATAACTGAAGTCCCTCATTCCTGGTACCATTCGAGTAAATCTCTTCTGCACGCTGTGCAAGGCCTTGACATTCTTACTAAAGTGTTGTGCTCAGAATTGAACACAATACTCCAGCATTTTATAAATGTACGGCATTACCTCCTTGGTTTTGTACTCAATGCCTCTATTAATAAAGCCCATGAACCGTATGCTTTTTTAACAGCCTTCTCAACTTCCAAAGATTTGTGTACATACACCCCCAGGTCTCGTTGTTCCTGCACTCCCTTTAAAATTGTATCTTTTAGTTTAAATTGCCTCTCCTGATTCTTCATACCAAAATGTATCATTACACAATTATCTGCGTTAAATTTCATCTTCCATGTCTCTGTCCATTTCACCAGTCTGACTCTGACCTCCTAAACTCTGTTGCTTTCCTCCACATGGTTTACTATATTTCCAAGTTATGTGTCATCTGCAAACTTTGAAATTATACCCTCTCGGTCTTGGAACCCCTTTTAAAATTGTAAAATTTAGTTTATATTGCCTCTCTGCATTCTTCTTACCAAAATGTATTACTTCACTGCCGACATGAGTCCTACATGGTGTGTTGCTGCACTGGTGCCAGAATAAAGGACATCATCGAGAGGGTGCAGATAATTTTGAGTTGGGGGGAGGGGAAAAAGGCAACAGCCGGAAGTCATGGTCCATGTGGAAACCAATGATATAGGAAGGAAAATGCTTGCGGTCCTACAGACAGAGTTCCAGGAGCGAGGGAGAAAGTTAGCGAGTTAGAATTCTCAGGTGACAATCTCTGGATTACCCCCAGTGCCATGCGCGAGTGAGTAAAGTAATAATTGGATAAGACAGGTTAACGCGTGGCTGGAGTAACGGTGCAGGAGGGAGGGCTTCAGATTCCTGGGGTATTGGGACCAGTTCTGGAGCAGGAGGGACCACTACAGGTCGGATAGATTGCACCTCAACAGAGCTGGGACCAATGTCCTTGCGGGGAGGTTCACTCGTGCTGTCGGGGAGGGTTTAAACTAATTCGGCAGGGGGATGGGCACCAGGATGAAACATTCGGATTGGAGAAACAAGATGCACAGAGGACTGGGATAGATAAACAGCATTGGAATAAAGAATCGCTCATAAATAGGAGGGATCGGACAGGGGGAAAATGCTAGGCCACTCTGAGATGCGTTTGGAGTGCATGTGCGTTGCGCATGGAGCGTGGTAAATAAAGTTGGTGGCGCAAGTCGCTACCTGGTACAATGACATAGTAACAATAACAGAGACCTTGCTCAAAGAAGGGGAAGATTGGGCACTTAATATTCCTGGCTACAAGGTACTCAGGAATGACAGTGAAGGAAAACGAGGATGTGGTGGCAGTATTGATCAAAGTTACTGTTACAGCACAATAAATGGATGATATAGTTGAGGGATCAAATACAGAATCTATTTGGATCGAATTAAGGATCAATAGAGGAGCTATTACACTACTGGTGAATACTGTAGGTCACCAAATAGTAGAAAGAAGATCGAGGAGTAAACTTGCAGGCACATTACAGAAAGATGCACGAACTATAGTGTAGTGATAATGGGGACTTCAATTATTCCAGTAGAGACTGGGACAGTAAAACTGTAAAGGGCTAAGAGGGGAATGAATTTCTGAAGTGTGTTCAAGAGAACTTTCTGGAACAGTATGTTTCCAGCCCAGTGAGGAATGAAGCAGTGCTGGATCTATTTCTGGGGAATGATGTGAGGCAGGTGTACCATGTTCCAATGTGGGAGCATTTGAGAAACAATGATCACGATATCATTAAGTTTAGAATTGTTATGGAAAAGGACCAGCAGCAATCAAATGTGAAAATACTTAACTGGAAAAGGGCAAGTTTCACTGAATTGAAAATGGATCTGGCCCAGGTGGATTGGAATCAAAAATTGGCAGGCAAAACAGTAAATGAGTAATGAGAGGCCTTCAAAGCGGAGATAGTTCGGGTACAGAGTAGTTCCATTCCCACGAGTGGGAAAGGAAGGGCATTCAAAGCTATAACTCCCTGGACGACTAAAGATATGGAGATTAAAATGAAACAGAATAACGAGGCTTATGATAAGATGTCAGTTTCATAATTCAGTGGAGAACCAGGCTGAATACAAAAAAGTACAGAGGAGATCTAAAAGATTGAGAGGGGCAAAGTGAGTTCATTAGAATAGATTAGCAGGTAACATAAAAGGGAAACCAAAAGTCTTTTAGAAACATATAAATATTAAAAGGCTCGTCAAATGAAGGGTGGGACCGATTAGGACCAAAAAGGAGATCTTCTTGTGGAGGCAGATGGTATGGCTGAGGTACTGAATGAATACTTCACATCGGTCTTCACGAGAGAAGAGGATGTTGCCGAAGCCACAGTAAAGGAGGTGGTAGTAGAGAAATTGGATACGATAAAAATAGATAAAGAGGAGACGCATATAAGATTGGTACCGCTCAAAGTGGAAGTGTCTCCCGGTCCAGATGGGATGCATCGTAGGTTAATGGGGAAGTGACGGTGGAAATTGCAGAGGCTCTGGCCACAATCTTCCAATCCTCCTTAGATATGGGGACGGTGCCGGAGGACTGGATCATTGCAAATGTTACACCACTGTTCAAAAAAGGGGAGAGGGATACAATTGGCAATTACAGGCCCAGTTAGCCTGACATCGGTGACTGGGAAACTTTTAGAGACAATAATCCAGGACAAAATTTATTGGCACTTGGAAAAATATGGATCAATAAATGAAAGTCAGTATGGATTTGTAAAAGGCAAATTGTGTTTGACTAACTTGATTGGTTTCTTTCATAGGATCCTACAGTACATGAGGCGGCCAATCGGCCCATCGTGCCCATGCCAGATTTTTGAAAGAGCTGTCCAATTTAATCCCACACCCCAGATTTTTCGCCATACACCTGCAAATTAATCCTCTTCAAGTACAAGTCCAATTGCCATTTCAAATTTCCTATGGAATTTGCTTCCACCACCCTTTCAGGGAGTGCGTTCCAGATCTTAAAAACCCTCTTTATGAAAAAATCACTCCTCATTTCCCCTCTAGTTCTTTTCCCAATTATTTTTAATCTATGACGTCTGGTTACCGATCCACTTGCCAGGGGAAACAGTTTCTCCCTACTTGCTCGATCAAAAACCCCCATAATTTTGAACACACCTATCAGGAATCCCCTTAAACTACTCTTCTCTGAGAACAATCTCAGCTTTTCCAATCTCTCCACATAACTGAAGTCCCTCATCCCTGGTACCATTCTAGTAAATCTCTTCTGCACCCTCTCTGTGGTCTTGACGTCCTTCTTAAAGTGTGGTGCCCAGAATTGTACACAAAACTCCAGCTGAGGCCTAAGCGGTGTTTTGAAAAGGTTTAGCATGACTTCCTTTCTATTCAATGCCCCTATTTACAAAGCCAAGTATCCCATACGCTTTCTTAACCACCTTATCGACTTGCCCTGTCACCTTCAGTGATTTGTGAATATACACCCGAGGCCCCTCTGGTCTTGCAGCCCCCTCAAAATAGTACCATTTAGATTATACTGCCTCTCCTTGTTGTTCCGCCCAAAGTGCATCACTTCACACTTATCCGCATTAAATTGCATCTGCCATGTGTCTGCCCATTTCACCAGTCTGTCTCAGTCCTCCTCACTACTTACTATGTTGCCAAGTTTTGTATCATCTGCAAACTTCGAAATTGTACTCCCTCTACCCAAACCCAGGTCATTTATATTCAACAAGAGAAGCGATGGCCCTCATACCGACCCCTGGGGGACCCCACTGTATACTTCGCTTCAGTCGGAAAAGCATTCGTTCACCACTGCTGAATGCCTCCGATCGCTTAGCCAATTAAGTACCCAAGTTAGGGTTCGGGGTAGGGTTACCGGGCAACCAGAGACGGAATTAATATTTACATAGGGATCGAGGGATGATATCAATACTGATATGGGATCCAGGGATGGTAATTGTAATTGCAAGGGATCCAGAGATGGTGCTAATATTTACAGGGAATCCAGAGATTGTACTAATATTTACAGAGGATCCAGAGAAGGCACTTATATTTACAGGGGATCCAGAAACGGTTTTAATATTTACAGGGGATCCAGAGATGTTACACATATTTACAGAGGATCCGGAGACGGTACTGTTATTTACAGTGGACGCAGAGAAGGCAAAAATATTCACAGGGAATTCCGAGACGGTGCTAATATTTACAGGGGATCCAGAGGTGGTACTAATATTTACAGGGGATCCTGGTATCGCACTAATATTTACAGGGGATCCTGAGATCGCACTAATATTCACAGGGTATCCAGAGATCGGTCGAATATTTACAGGGGATCCTGAGATCGCACTAATATTTGTAGGGGATCCAGAGAGCGTACTAATATTTAAAGGGGATCCAGAGACCATACTAATATTTATAGCAGATCCTGAATCGGTATTAAAATTACAGGGGATCCTGAGATCGCACCAACATTTATATTTGATCCAGAGATGACACTACTATTTACAGTGGATCCGGGGTTTGTGCTAATAATTGCACAGCATCCAGAGATTGTATTAATATTTGGCGGGTAATCCTGAAACTCTAATAATATTTACAGGGAGTGCAGAGATAGTACTAATATTTACAGTGGATCCAGATATGGCACTTATACTTTCAGTGGATCTAAGGAAGGTACTAATATTTACAGTGGATCCAGAGATGGTACAAATATTTACAGTGGATCCAGATATGGCACTTATACTTTCAGTGGATCTAAGGAAGGTACTAATATTTACAGTGGATCCAGAGATGGTACAAATATTTACAGTGGATCCAGAGGCGGTCCTAACATTTACAGGGGATCCAGAGCAGGCACTTACATTTACAATGGATCCAGATAAGGTGCTTATACTTTCAGTGGATCTAAATAAGGTACTAATATTTACAGGAGATTCAGAGATGATACAAATATTTACAGTGGATCCAGACACAGTCCTAATATTTACAGGGGATCCAGGGAAGGCATTTATATTTGCAGCGGATCCAGAGACGGTCCTAATATTTACAGTGGATCCAGAGATGTTACAAATATTTACAGGGGATCCAGAGACGGTACTATTATTTACAGTGGATGCAGAGAAGACACAAATATTCACTGGGGATCCCGAGACGGTACTAATATTTACAGGGGATACAGAGGAGTTACTAATATTTACAGGAGATCCAGAGATCGCACTAATATTTAAAGGGGATCTATTGATCGCATTAATATTTACAGGGGATCCTGAGATCCCACAAATATTGACAGGGGATCCAGAGACCATACTAATATTTACAGGGCATCCAGAGACCGTACTAATATTCAAAGTGGATCCAGAGACCATATTAATATTTACAGGGGATCCTGAATCGGTATTAAACTTTACAGGGGATCCTGAGATAGCACCAATATTTACATGTGATCCAGAGATTACACTCGTATTTACAGGGGATCCGGGGTTTGTGCTGATATTTGCACAGCCTCCAGAGATGGTATTAATATTTGGCGGGTAATCCTGAAACTCTAATAATATTTACAGGGCGTGCAGAGATGGTACTAATATTAACAGTGGATCCAGAAAAGGTACTTATACTTTCAGTGGATCTAAAGAAGGTGCTAATATTTACAGGAGATCCAGAGGTGATACTAATAATTATAGGGGTTCCAGAATGTTTTCTATTATTTACAGTGGATCCAAAGATGTTTCTAATAATAACAGCGGTTCCAGGCACTGTGCAAATTTTTACAGGGGTTCCAGTGACAGTATTAATAGTTAAAGGGGATCAACAGACAATACTACTATTGACAGGTGATCCAAAGTTTGTGCTAATATTTACAGGTGATCCATTGACTGTACTAATATTTTCAGGTGATCTAGAAACTGAAATAATATTTGGATCCACAGATGATACTCGCATTTACATTGGATCCAGAGTTCAAGTTAATATTACAGGTGATGCAGAGACGGCACTTATATATAGAGGAGATCCGGAGGGGTTATTAATATTTACAGGGTATCCAGAGGCGGTACTAATATTGACAGGGGATCCAGTGGCAGCATTAATATTTACAGGGATCCAGACACATCACTAATGTTTAGAGGGGAACCAGGGGCGGTACGAATATTCACAGGGGATCCAATGGCAGCACTGATAGCTTCAGGGGATCCAGAGGTGGTACTAATATTGACAGGGGATCCAGTGGCAGCACTAATATTTACAGCGATTCAGATACATCACTAATATATAGAGGGGAACCAGGGGCGGTACGAATATTCACAGGGGATCCAATGGCAGCACTGATAGCTTCAGGGGATCCAGAGGTCGTACTAATATTGACAGGGGATCCAGAGGCGGTACAATTATTAACAGCGGATTCAGAGGCCGTACTAATAATTACAGCGGATCCAGAGGCGGTATTAATATTTACAGTGTATCCAGACGAGGTACTAATATTTACATGGGATCCAGAGAAGTTGCTAATATTTACAGGTGATACGTTGACTGTACTAATATTTACAGGTGTTCTAGAAACTGAACTAATATTTAGATCCACAGATGATACTTTCATTTACATTTGATCCAGAGTTCATGTTAATATTAGAGGTGGTCCAGAGACGGCACTTACATATAGAGGGGACCCGGAGGGGGTTTAATATTTACAGTGTATCCAGAGGCGGTACTAATATTGACAGGGGATCGAGAGGCGGTACTAATATTGACAGGGGATCCAGCGGCAGTACGAATATTTACAGGGGATCCAGAGGCGGTACTAATATTTACAGAGAATCCATGGATGATACTAATATTTACCAGGGATCCAGAGATGTTAGTAATATTTACAGGTGATCCAGATTTCGTGCCAATATTGAAAGGGAATCCAGAGGTCATCATAATATTTACATGTGTATCAGGAGACGATAATAATATTTAAAGGTGATCCATTGAATGATAGAAAATTTACGGCACAGAAGGAGGCCATTCGGCCCATTGTGTCTGCGCAGCTGAAAATGAGCCAACCAGCAAATCCCACTTTCTGGCACTTGGTCCATAGCCCTGTAGGTCACGGCACTTCAGGTGCACATCCAAATACTTTTTAAATGAGTTGAGGGTTTCTGCGTCTACCACCCTTCCAGGCAGTGATTTCCAGACCCCCACCACCCTCCAATCCATCGACCAATTACTTTAAACCTATGCCCCCTGGTTATTGACCTCTCTGCTAAGGGAAATAGGTCCTCCTAGCCACTCTATCGAGGACTCTCATAATTTTGAACACCTCAATTAAATCAACTCTCAGCCTCCCCTGTTCCAAAGAGAACAACCCCAGCCAATCCAATCTTTCCTCACAGCTAAAATTCTCCAGTCCTGGCAACATCCTCGTAAATCTCCTCTGTACTCTCTCTAGTTCAATTATGTACTTCCTGCAATGTGGTGATCAGAACTGACACAGATCCTGAAAGTGTACAAATTCTTATAGGGTATCTACAGACGATATTAATTTTTACAGGGAGATCCCGAGATCATACTAATATTTACAACGTGTTCGGAGATTGGTTCTTATATTTACAGGAGATCCAGAGACTGTACTAATATTTACAGAGGATCCAGAGATCGTGCTAATATCTTCAGGGGATCAAGAGAAGTTGCTAATATTTGCAGGTGGATCCAGAGATGGCAATAATATTTTCAGCGGATCTAGACATAGTACTAATATTTGCAGGTGGATCCAAAGGCGGTACTAATATTCACAGGGGATCCAGAGGTGGTACTAATATTTACAGGGGATCCAGAGACACTACTAATATTTACAGGGCATCCTGAGACAGTGCTAATATTTACAGGGGATCCTGAGTCGGTACTAACATTTGCAGTGGATCCAGAATCGGTACGAATATTTACAGGGGACCCAGAGTCGCTACTAATCTTTAAAGGGCAGGGAATCCATGGATGATATTAATATTTACAAGTCATCCAGAGTTCGTCCCAATATTGACAGGGGATCCAGAGGTCATAATAATATTTACAGAAGATGTTATTAATTATGGGTGATCCAGAGACAGTGCTAATATTTACAGGGATCCAGAGAGAGTACTAATATTTAAAGAGGATCCAGGGACAGTACTAATATTTACAGGGGATCCAGAGATGGTACTAACATTTACAGAGGGATCGAGAGACCGTGATAATATCTTAGAACATAAGAAATAGGAGCAGGAGTAGGCCAATCAGCCCCTCGAGCCTGCTCCGCCATTCAATAAGATCATGGCTGATCTGATCCTAACCTCAAATCTAAATTCATATCCAATTTCCTGCCAGCTCCCAGTAACCACTAATTCCCTTTACTTCTCGGAAACTGTCTATTTCTGTTTTAAATTTATTTAATGATGTAGCTTCCACCGCTTCCTCGGGCAGCAAATTCCACAGACCTACTACCCTCTGAGTGAAGAAGTTTCTCCTCATCTCAGTTTTGAAAGAGCAGCCCATTATTCTAAGATTATGCCCCGTGGTTCTCGGGGCATTCTTTGGAATATCGTCAGCGGATCCACCCGATCAAGCCCCTTCACAATCTTATATGTTTCAATAAGTTCGCCTCTCAACCTTCTGAACTCCAATGAGTAGAGTCCCAATCTACTCAACCTCTCCTCATATGTCCACCCCCTCATCCCCGAGATTAACCGAGTGAACCTTCTTTGTACTGCCTCGAGAGCAAGTATGTACTTTCTTAAGTATGGACACCAAACCTGTACGCAGTATTCCAGGTGCAGACTCACCAATATCTTATATAACTGCAGCAATACCTCCCTGTTTTTATATTCTGTCCCCCGAGCAATAAAAGCCAACATTCCGTTGGCCTTCTTGATCATCTGCTGCACCTACATACTAACTTTTTGATTTTCTTGCACTAGGACCCCCAGATCCCTTTGTACTGCAGTACATTCAAGTTTCTCGCCATTAAGATAATAACTCACTCTCTGATTTTTCCTGCCAAAGTGCATAACCTCACATTTTCCAATATTGTATTGCATCTGCCAAATCTCCGCCCACTCACCCAGCCTGTCTATATCCGCTTGTAGGTTTTTTAGGTCCTCCTCACTCTCTACTTTCCCTCCCATCTTTGTATCATCTGCAAACTTTGATATGTTACACTCGGTCCCCTCCTCCAAATCGTTAATATAGATTGTAAAGAATTGGTGCCCCAGCACCGACCCCTGCGGAGCACCACTGGCTACTGGTTGCCAGTCCGAGAATGAACCATTTATCCCAACTCTCTGCTTCCTGTTAGATAACCAATCCTCCACCCATGCCAGAATATTACCCCCAATCCAGTGATTCTTTATCTTGAGCAATAATCTTTTATGTGGCACCTTGTCGAATGCCTTCTGGAAGTCTAAATACACTACGTCCACTGGCCCCCCCTTGATCCACCATGTATTTTTTGGCCTCAAAGTACTCAAGCAAATTTGTCAGACATGACTTCCCGTTCGTAAAGCCATGCTGATTCTTTCCGATTAAATTATGTTTATACAAATGTTCCGCTACTGTCTCCTTAATAATAGACTCCCAAATTTTACCCACCACAGATGTTAGGCGAACTGGTCTATAATTTCCACCCTTCTGCCGACTACCCTTTTGAAATATGGGTGTTACATTAGCAGTTTTCGAATCTGTCGGGCCCTTTGCCGAGTCCAGAGAATTTCGGAAAATTATTACCAAAGCATCCACAATCCCTACTGCCACTTCGCTCAAGACCCGAGGATATAAGCCATCCGGTCCAGGGGATTTATCCTCATTGAGTCCCATTAATTTACTGAGTACCAATTCCTTAGTGATTTTAATCGTATTTAGCTCCTCCCCCCACTGGAGCCCCCTGTTTGTCCAGTGTTGGGATATTCTTAGTGCCCTCCACCATAAAGACTGAAACACAATATTTGTTCAGCATTTTTGCCATCTCCATGTTTCCCACCATTAATTTCCCGGTCTCATCCTCGAAGGGACCTACGTTTGCCTTAGCCACCCTTTTTCTTTTTATATAACGATAGAAACTCTTGCTATCTGTTTTTTTATATTTTTTGCTAATTTATATTCATAATCTATCTTCCCTTTCTTAATCAATCCTTTCGTTACTTTTTGCTGTATTTTGAAGTCTTCCCAATCTTCTATCCACCCACTAAGTTTGGCTACCTTATATGTCCTTGTTTTAAGTCGGATACTATCCTTAATTTCTTTACTTAGCCACGGATGGCTGTCATTTCTTTTCGACCCTTTATTCCTCAGTGGAATATATATTTTTTGAAATTTGTAAAATAACTCCTTAAATGAACACCACTGCTCATGTACCGTCTTACACTATAATCTATTTTCCCAGTCCACTTTAATCAATCAATTCCGCTCTCATACCATCATAGTCTCCTTTATTCAAGCTCAGTAGGCTTGTTTGAGAACCAACCTTCTCACCTTCGAATTAGATATGGAATGTAACCATGTTATGGTCACTCATTCCAAGTGGATACTTAACTCGGACATTATTAACTAATCCTGGCTCATTACACAGGACCAGGTTCAATGTTTCTTGCCCCCTTGTAGGATCAGTTACATATTGCTCAAGAAATCCATCCCTGATACACTCAATAAACTCTTCCTCAAGGCTGCCCTGCCCAATTTGATATGTCCAGTTAATATGATAGTTAAAATCCACCATAATTATAGCTGTTCCCTTATTACATGCCCGGACTATTTCCTGGTTAATATTTCTTCCAGCAGCGTGGAAATATTATTATTATTCCTTATCTCCACCCATACTGTTTCATTATCCTGATCCTTTGTCCCAATATCATTTCTCTGTATTACAGTGACTCCTTGCTTTATTAACATAGCCACCCCACCTCCCCTTCCTTCCTGCCTGTCCTTCCTGATTTTTAAATACCCTGGCATATTTAATTCCTTTCGTTGTCACCCTGCAGCCATGTTTCTGTAATGACCACAAGATCATACCCATACGTAGTTATTTGTGCCGTTACCTGGTCCATTTTGTTCTGAAAGCGACGTGCATTCAGATAAAGAACTTTTGTGACACTTGGTTCCTGCTTTTTCCTTTTTTAACACTTCACCTTTTACTCCTTTCCTCTGTCTCCCTGCTCAGGTTCCCAACCCCCTGCCACAGCTTTGATGCTGGGTTAATCGCCTTACGCCTTCTAGTTTTTATTTTATATGTCGTGCCTAAAGTACACTTTCTTTCCGCTGCTCTACGCTTTTCCCTTTCACTTGTTCTTGAACAACTGTGTGCACTATTTGTATTGTAGATTTCCCCTGGGTCTTCCCCTCTCTTGCTGCTCTCAACTTCATTCTCTTCTGACTCCGCGCTCAGGTTCCAATCCCCCTGTCACTCTAGTTCAAACCTTCCCCTTCAGGGGATCAAGATAACTTACTGATACAGAGTCGGTACTAATATTAACAGGGAATCCTGAGTCCTTCCTAATATTTATAGTGGATCCTGAGGCAGTAGTAAGATTACAGCAGATCCTGAGACAGTGTTAATATTTATAGGTTATCCTGAGACCGTGCTAATATTTACTGGGGATCCAGAGACACTACGAATATTTATAAGGGTTCCAGAGACAGTGTTAATATTTATAGGGTATCCTGAGACCGTGCTAATATTTACAGGGGATCCAGAGACAGTACTAATATTTACAGGGGATGCAGAGATTGTGCTTATATTACAGGGTTGCTGAGATAATGTTAATAATTATAGGTAATCCAGAGGCAGTGCCAATATTTACAGAGGATTCAAAGATGGTATTAATACTTACACTGGATCCGGAGGTGTTACTAATATTAACATGCATTCCAAGGACGACACAATATTTAAACGCGATCCGGAAAAAGGTACTAATATTTACAGGGGATTCACATGAGTTACTTTTATTTCCAACGGATGCACTAATACTTGCTGGGGATCCAGAGAAGGTGCCAATAATTACAGGCGATCCAGAGACAGTCTTAGTAATGACAGGGAATTCAGAGACAGTGCAAATATCTCCAGGGGCTCCAGAGACTGTACAAATATTTACTGGGGATCCAGAGATATTACGAGTATTGACAGGGTATCCAGAGAAGGTAGTAATATTTACAGGGGATCAAGTGAAGGTACTAATATTTAGGGGGAACCAGAGAAGGTACTATTAGTTCTCGGGGATACAGGGAAGGTGCTAATATTTAGAGGCGATCGAGAGTCATTACTAATATTTAAAGGTGATCCGGATATGGTAATAATATATACGGGGGCCCAGAAACGGTAATAATACTCACGGAATCTAGGGTCGATATTAATATTTACAGAGGATCCAGAGATCATTACAATGTTTACAGGGGATCCAAAGATCACCTTAATATTTACAGGGGATCCAGAGAAGGTACCAATATTTATAGGGGCTCCAGTGATCTGATAATATTTACATGGGATGCAGTGATGTACTAATATTTACAGGTGGCCCAGAGACGGGATAAATATTTACAGGGGAGCCACAGATTAGGGAGTACTATTCCAGAGGGAGTACTAATAATTACTGCGGTCCAGAGACGATACTAATACAGGGGATCCAGAGACAGTAATAGTGCTAAGAGGGGATCCAGAGATTGTTCTAATATTTTCAATGGATCCCAGCCTGATGTTTAATTTTCCTGTTTGCTTCCCTTCTTTAGAGTTAACCTATTGACGATTATGAACATCTCTCGGCGAAAGTGCGGTCTCTCTCAAGGTGTCACTCGGTACCTAGTTGCCATGACAGTGGGAGAGCTACTGGTCGTTATCACTGATCTGATACTCAGGCAGATTCCGATTGCTTATCCGGTTCATTTTCAGTTCCTGGACTCAACCCCAGTGTGTAATATCCACGCCGTCCTGCTTTTCGCGGCCACAGACTGCTCTGTCTGGTTCACCGTTACTTTCACCTTTGACATTTTGTGGCCATTTGTTGTGAGAAGCTGGAAAGTAAATATTGCACCGAGAGAAGGGCGGCTGTGGTTCTGGGAACAGTGAGTGTGCTGGGCTGTTTGAAGAACATGTTCTGGTTCTTTGTGTTCAGGTATCGGTATATACTTTCCAATCAACCCTGGCTTTGTGGGGCAAAAATCAGAGTTTCAAAATCACGTGTGTGGGCAGCAATCGAACATCCTCAACCCGCACGTCCCATTCGTTCTGAATAGAGTTATTCAGCACGGATAGAGGCCCTTCGGCCCATCGTGTCCGCGCCGGCCATCAAGCCCAGTCCAATCTAATCCCATATTCCAGCATTTGGTCCGTAGCCTTGTATGCTATGGCATTTCAAGTGCTCATCCAAATGCTTCTTGAATGTTGTGAGGGTTCCTGCCTCCACAACCATCTCAGGCAGTGAGTTCCAGACTCCAAACACCCTCTGGGTGAAAAAGTTATTTCTCAAATCCCCTCTAAACCTCCCGCCTTTTACCTTGACTCTATGTCCCCTTGTTATAGAACCCTCAACGAAGGGAAAAAGCTCCTTATTATCCATCCTATCTGTGCCTCTCATAATTTTGTACACCTCAATCATGTCCCCCCTCAGCCTCCTCTGCTCCAAGGAAAACAAACCCAATCTTCCCAGTCTCTCTTCATAGCTGAAGCGCTCCAGCCCTGGTAACATCCTGGTGAATCTCCTCTGCACCCTCTCCAAAGCGATCACATCCTTCCTGTAGTGTGGCGACCAGAACTGCACACAGTACTCCAGCTGTGGCCTAACCAGTGTTTTATACAGCTCCATCATAACCTCCTTGCTCTTATATTCTATGCCTCGGCTAATAAAGGCAAGTATCCCATATGCCTTCTTTTCCACCTTATCTGCCTGTTCCGCCGCCTTCAGGGATCTGTGAACTTGCACACCAAGATCCCTCTGACCCTCTGTCTTGCCTAGGGTCTTCCCATTCATTGCGTATTCCCTTGCCTTGTTAATCCCTCCAAAGTGCATCACCTCGCACTTTTCCGGGTTAAATTCCATTTGCCACTGTTCCGCCCATCTGACCAACCCATCTATATCGTCCTGCAGACTGAGGCTATCCTCCTCGCTATTTACCACCCTACCAAATTTTGCATCATCAGCGAAATTACTGATCATACCTTTTACATTCATATCCAAGTCGTTAATGTAGACCACAAACAGCAAGGGCCCCAGCACAGATTCCTGTGGTACCCCACTGGCCACAGGCTTCCAGTCACAAAAACAACCTTCGACCATCACCCTCTGCCTTCTGCCACTAAGCCAGTTTTGTATCCAAAGTGCCAAGGCACCCTGGACTCCATGGGCTCGTACCTTCTTGATCAGTCTCCTGTGCGGGACTTTATCGAAGGCCTTACTGAAATCCATGGACACCACATCCACAGCGTTACCCTCATCCACACGCCTAGTCACCCCCTCCAAAAATTCAATCAAATTAGTCAGACATGATCTTCCCCTGACAAAGCCATGTTGACTATCCCTGATTAATCCTTGCTTCTCCAAGTGGAGACTAATTTTGTCCTTCTGAATTTTTTCCAACAATTTTCCTACCACTGATGTTAGGCTCACTGGCCTGTAGTTCCCCGGTTTATCCCTACTCCCCTTCTTGAATAATGGTACTACATGAGCGGTTCTCCAGTCCTCTGGCACATCCCCTGTGGCCATAGAGGTTCTGAATATATGTGTTAGAGCCCCCGCAATCTCCTCCTTTGCCTCACACAGTAGCCTGGGATACATTTCGTCCGGGCCTGGGGATTTATGCATTTTTAGGCCTGCTAAAACCGCCAATACCTCCTCCCGCTCGATGTTAATATGTTCGAGTATATCACAGTCCCCCTGTCGTATTCCTCTTACCCTTAATATACTGATAAAACATCTTAGGATTTTCCTTTATTTTGCTCGCGAGTGTTTTTTCATGGCCCCTCCTTGATCTCCTAATTTCTTTTTTAAGTATCCACCTGCACTTTTTGTACTCCTCTCGGGCTTCCTCCGTCCTTAGCCTTTTGTATCTGCCAAAAGCCCTCCTTTTTTTCCTAATCCATTCTCGTATATCCCCTGACATCCAAGGTTCCCTGGAGTTCTTGGAACCACCCTTGACCTTTACGGGAACATGTTGCCATTGTATGGTCTCAATCTCCCTTCTGAAAGACTCCCATTGCTCCGATGAGGATTTTCCTACAAGCAGCTGATCCCAGTCCATTTTGGCCAGATCCTGCCTTATCCTATTAAAATCGGCCTTCCTCCAATTTAGAACCTTTATTTCCAGCCCCTCCCTGTCCTTTTCCATGACCACCTGAAATCTCACTGAATTATGATCACTGTCACCAAAGTGCTCACCTCCGAGCACTTCTTCCACTTGGCCGGCCACATTCCCTAGAATTAGGTCCAGTACCGCCCCCTCTCTTGTCGGACTTTCTACATGCTGGCTCAAAAAGCTCTCCTGGATGCACGTTAAGAATTTTGTACCCTCTAAGCATTTTACACTCTGAGTATCCCAGTTAATATTGGGGAAGTTGAAATCCCCCACTATTATTATCCTATTATTTGCACAATTTTCTGAGATTTGCCTACATATCTGTTCCTCTATCTCCCACTGACTGTTTGGGGGTCTATAGTACACTCCCATCAAAGTGCTTGCACCCATTTTGTATTTAAGCTCCACCCATATGGCCTCATTTGAGGAACCTGCTAATATATCATGTCTCCTTATGGCAGTAATTAATTCTTTATTTAATATTGCGACCCCCCCCCCTCATCTTATACCTCCCCCTCTCTCTCGCCTGAAGATTCTGTACCCTGGAATATTGAGCTGCCAGTCTTGCCCCTCCCTCAACCATGTCTCTGTGACAGCAACAATATCATACTCCCATGTGTTTATCAACACCTTCAGTTCATCCACCTTATTCGCAAGAAATAGATGCCATCCAGCCTTGCCCTCACATATTTGCCCTGTCTTCCAAGCTGACTTGTTTTTTTCTCAATATTTGGCTGCACATCACCCCCTATTGTAGCTCCACTCTGTATCCCATCCCTCTGCCAAGTTAGTTTAAACCCCCCCCCCCCCCCCCCACCCAACAGTGCTAGCAAACCTCCCCGCAAGGATATTTGTCCCACTCTGGTTCAGAAGCAACCCGTCCGACTTGTACAAGTCCCACCTTCCCCAGAAGCAGGCCCAGTGATCCAGGAAACTGAAACCCTCCCTCCTGCACCAACTCTTCAGCCACGCATTCATCTGTTCTATCCTCCTATTTCTATACTCACTAGCCCGTGGGACTGGGAGTAATCCAGAGATTACAACCTTTGAGGTCCTGCTCTTTAATCTGCTACCTTGCTCCCTAAATTCTTGATGCAGGACCTCATCTCCCTTCCTACCTATGTCGTTGGTCCCAATGTGGACCACGACCTCTGCCTGCTCACCCTCCCCCTTAAGAATGCCCTGAAGCCGCTCAGTGACATCCATGACCCTGGCACCAGGGAGGCAACAAACCATCCTGGAGTCACGTTTACGGCCACTGAAACGCCTGTCTGTTCCCCTTACGATAGAATCCCCCACCACTATAGCTCTTCCACTCTTTTTCCTCACAGCCTGTGCAGCAGTGCTTCCCCTGGTGCCAGGAAGTTGGCTGCTGCTGCCTTCCCCTGATAAGTCATCCCCCTCAACAATATCCAAAGCGGTATATTTGTTTGAGAGGGGGACAGCCACAGAGGACCCCTGCACTGCCTGCCTGCTCCTCTTACTCTGCCTGGAGGTCACCCACTTACTTCCTGCCTGTACAACCTTTACCTGCGTTGTGACCATCTCACTAAACGTGCTATCCACGACGTTTTCAGCATCGCGAATGCTCCATAATGAATCCATCCGCAGCTCCAGTGCCACAATGCGGTTTGTCAGTAGCTGCAGCTGGATACATTTCCCGCACACATGGTCGTCAGGGACACCGGAAGGGTCCCTGATTTCCCACATAGAGCAGGAAGAGCATAACACGGGGCTGGGCTGTCCTGACATGACTTACCCTTTAACTAATTAATTCAAATTAAATGAATCCCACCAATTTCACTTCAATTAAAAGGTATACTCAAGGGCCCTTGCTGAACAGCAGTCCCCCACGACACAACAGAGACCCTAGAATCCACAAACTCTAACCTCAGACAAATTCAGCAGGAAAATACTCACCAACCAATCACTTACCTCTTCCTTGGTGACGTCCCACTTTGGATTACTTTTTGCTTCTTATTTAACTTAGGTCCAGGAGTTAAGTCGCTGAAAACAAAATATAAAAACGAACCGACCCTATAAATTCCCTCTACCCCCCAAAAGGTTAGAGGAGGTGGGAGGGTGGGAGTCACTACTCGTGTAGTGTCTCGGGTTTAGCAACCGCTCCACCGATACACGGGTACCAATGAATTAGCCCCGCTCCCTGCCTTTGAAAAAGCCATGATGTGGAGATGCCGGTGATGGACTGGGGTTGACAATTGTAAACAATTTTACAACACCAAGTTATAGTCCAGCAATACATTTACCTGAGGAAGGAGGAAGTCTCCGAAAGCTTGTGTATTTAAAATAAAATTGGTGGACTATAACTTGGTGTTGTAAAATTGTTTACAATTTGAAAAAGCCAGCGAAGCTCCTTCCCCGCTGGGGAAAAAGACTCACGTCGGTGAGTTCAATTACTCACCTCAGGCCTCCGCTGCTCCCTTTATCGACTCGCCAATCACCTACCCGCTGTCCTGTGGCGTCAATCCTTGTTTTTTTCACCGATTGCCTCTCTGCAGGTAGGCCCTCGAGCCTGGGCCTTTAGTAGTCTCCGAGTCCCGCGCTCTCTCCTCGGTCCGCTCCCGCCTGTAGCTCCGCTCCGAGTGCGGGTAGGCCCTCGAGCCTGGGCCTTTAGTAGTCTCCGAGTCCCACGCTCTCTCCTAGGACCGCTCCAGCCTGTAGCTCTGCTCCGAGTGCGGGTAGGCCCTCGAGCCTGGGCCTTTAGTAGTCTCCGAGTCCCGCGCTCTCTCCTAGGTCCGCTCCCGCCTGTAGCTCCGCTCCGAGTGCGGGTAGGCCCTCGAGCCTGGGCCTTTAGTAGTCTCCGAGTCCCGTGCTCTCTCCTAGGTCCGCTCCAGCCTGTAGCTCCGCTCCGAGCCTGTGGCTCCGCTCCGAATCTGCTGCTCAATGCTTCAACCCTCAGACACATTTTATTGGCACCAGAGCCCGCAGGAGATTCTGGGCTCACAGCTGTAGGGAGAGTCCCAGAGAACTGAGAGATGGCGAGCCGAAGGAAATCCATCATTTTATTGTTTGTTACATCAGGGAACTTTATTCTGTTATGGGCAGTGTTTACTGTGAATTCGATATGGAGCCGGATGGTGCTTTTGGGGTATGGGACTGTATTTCCACCTGACTTTGTACAAGAACTGGGATTCATGCTCCAGCTCCTAAGTTGCTCCACAAACACATCTATTTATGCCGTGACACAGACTAAATTCAGAGAGCAGTTGAAGAATGTGGTTTAATCTCCCTTTACTGCAAGTGTTAAATTCCTGGAATAATGAGACGATCAGAAAATCGACTCAGAGCAGAGTTAATCTTCTCCCATAACGTTTCTGATTCTCTCTCCACCTGGCCCTGCTGCTGCAAACACTGTGGGGGTAAAATTGGTTCAGAGTCCGTTCTGGTCTGACACCCCACGCTCGACGGACCCTGGGCAGGCAGGACGCAAGTCTCTTCCCAAAGGAGCACTTTACTGCAATCAGCGTTCCTTTCCAGGCCTTGCAGGTGGACTGAATGCAATTCGCACTTTCCATCACCAAAGGGAGCGCCATCTCTTCAGGGCAAGATATTTCTTGGAAATCTCTTAAACGTAGCTTGTAGCTGTTATTGCTGAAAATAACAGGCTACTGTCTGCATGGAGTCTGAAAAGACATCAGAGATCGCACATGTAAAACATAGATGCAGATCCCATCTCTATGTTTACACACTGCTAATTTATGTTAAAACATTGAATAATGGTTGCACATTACTAAATTCCACATCCTCCAATCGACACAGCAGACCTCACCAATCTGCCGATCTGAGTTGGTACGCCTGCGAGAGCGCATGCACCAAGGTTCTCTGCTGATGCACTAGAGACCTTGAGTGCAAGAAGTGGACAGAAGGAGGGACATCCCATATCTGCCGTGTTGGCGGGAGGTGGGGAGGAGTCAAGAGGCCCTCCAGACCTATACCCAAATGGCAGTGCGAGGCAGCGGGGGACGAACTCAATGCCAGGCGCATAGCATCATTATCATGGATGCATTGCATGAAGAAGTTCAATGCTTTGACATGAGTGGGCAAGGTGAAGGAGGACAAATGTCAAGTGGCGTCTCCTGTCAACTGCACCACGCACTAAACCCCCCATACCAATAAACTCTTTCCATCAGTACTCAACTCTTCCAATCAGATGCTTCCTCCCGGTATTACACAATACCACTGTTTCAAGCCACTCACCCACAACTCACAGGCCACACACACTGTCAGCTTTTCAATTATGATCGGCAAATCATCCAGACACGTCTCACTTTCTTGCGCATATCAAGACGCAGCAATTGGCAGTGGCATTTAACCCCTCGAGCCTGTTCCCCAATTCAGTGAGATCATGGTGAACCTGTGACCTAAATCCATAGACGCGCCTTAGCAGTATATGTATTAATACCCTTGGTTTACAGAAATCTATCAATCTCAGATTGAACATTCACAAGTGAGCTAGCATCAACTTCCGTCTGTAGAAGAGCCTTCCAAACGTCTCCAACCCTTTGAATGTAGAAGCATTTCCTCACTTCACTCCTGCACGTCCTGGCTCTAAATGTTATTCTATGTTCCCGCGTCCTCGTATTGAAGTCTATGTGATCTCCAAAATGGTTACAAATGTCTTGGCAGCCAGAGGAAATAATCCAGTCACTAATCTGTAAATCCTGCATGGTCCTTTTAAATACCGCCGGTGGGGGAGGTGGAGGGGGGGGGGGGGGGTCCTCCAGGCGCTCTAATACACGTTTCAGATGGTCGGGGTTAAGACTGTGCGTTGAGTTGAGCGTTAAGTCCCTAAATGGTGTCTACTACTTTAAATCAGCGTTACAGACCGATTGAAGCCATTTTCTCCCTACTTTACATGATTCCTAGGTTTCTTATCTGCGCCTATGCAAACTCCTATACCAAGATGGCATCTGGCAGACGTCACGCAGCAAACTTGCGCGCTCATCCAAGACGCATCTTGGATGTCGGAGAGTCCATGTCCCGCCGAAACAACGGGCGCGACACAACCCGATTTAGCGACCATTCACTCTAAACCAGCCTTAGACTCTCTTTTACTCTTTCATAGTCTGATCCCACCTAATACTGTACTATGACTTCCTTTAGTACTATTTTTCTATTTCAATCCTTAGTGCACCTTGTTTCACCTTTCCATTACCACATCCTGGTGTCCATCGCCGTGCCAAATTAGTTAAACCCACCCACCCCCCACCCACCCACAGCACTAGCGAGCCTCCCCGTGATGATATTGTTCCCAGCTCCGTTGAGGTGCAACCCGTCCGGCCTGTAAAGGTCCCACCTCCCACAGAACTGGCCCTAATGCCCAGCAATCTAAAGCTCTCCCTCCTGCACCGTCTCTCCAGCCACGTATTCATCTACTGTATCCTCCTATTTATAGACTCACTAGTGCGTGGCACTGGGAGTAATCCGGAGATTACTACCTTTGAAGTAATGCTTCTTAATCTCATTCCCAACTCCTTTAAATCTGCCAGCTGGACCTCACCTCTCTTTCGACCTACATCTTTGGTACTGACATGGCCCATGACCTCTGGCTGTTCACCCTCCCCTCCGCCCACCCCCGCCCCAGAATGTTCTGCAGTCGCTCAGTGACATCTTTGACCCCGGCACAAGGAAGGCAACACACATCCTGGAATTACGTCTGTGGCTCCAAAATCGCCTGGCTGCTCCCCGAACTATAGAATCCGCGATCACTATTGCGCTCCTGACCTTTCTCCTCCCACTAAAATGTGCAGAGTTCCCAGAGGCGGTGTTAATTACTACAGAGGATCCAGGGATGGCACGTAAATTTACAGGGGATCCTGAGGCAGGAATAATATGTGCAAGGGGATCCAGAGATCATACCAATATACAGGTTATCCACGGAGAGTAATAATATTTACAGTGGATCCAGAGATGAAAGTAATATTTAAAATGGATTCAGAGATCGTACTAATATTTACAGGGGATCCAGCGATTGTACTCATATTTACAGGACATCGAGGAATAGTACTAATATTTATTGGGGAACCTGAGACGATACTAATATTTTAAGGGACCCGGAGATCGTGACAATATTTACAGGGTCCAGAGGGTCAAATATTTAAAGGGAATACAGAAATTATATTTACATTTGCAGGGGATCCCGAGATCACACCAATATTTATATGGGATCCAGAAATTTTATTTATAGCTGGACGGTCCAGAGATGGTTCAAATATTTAAAGGGAACCCAGAGACAATACTTATATTTAGAGGGGATCCAGGGACAGTACCAATATTTATAGGGGAACCAGATATAGTCCAAATATATACGGGGGATCTAGAGATCATACTAATATTTACAGGGGATGCAGAGAGTGTAATAATGTTTACAGGGACCCAGAGATGTAATGATGTTTACAGGGGATCCAGAGTCAGTCCTAGAATTTATAGGAGAGCCAGGGACGATATACATTTTTGCAGGATCCAGAGACGGCTCTGATATTTTCCGGAGTTCCATATATCGTTCTAATATTTACAGGGTTTCCAGAGACGGTACAAATGTTTACAGGGGTTCAAGAGACGGTACTAATATTTACCATGCATCCCGAGTCAGCACTGATATTTGCAGGGGGATCCAGAGACGGTGCTAATGTTAACAGGTGATCCAGAAATGGCACTAATATTTACAGGGACCCCAGATAAGTATTACTATTTGCAGGGAATTCACAGACGGTTCTGATATTTACAGAGGGATCCATGGACGTTGCTAATAATTATAGTGGTTCCAGAGACCGTACTAACATTTACAGGGGATCCAGAGATTTACAGGCGTTCAGCCTTTGGTACTATTACTTACATGGGATCCAGTGACGGTACTAATAATTACAGGGGATCGAGAGATTGTATAAATCTAAACAGGGGATCTGGAGACAGTACTAATATTTATTGGGGTTCCAGGGGCAGTAATAATATTTACAGAAGATCCAGTGACTTTACTAATGCTTACAGTGGATCCGGAGACGTCACTAATATCTATAGGGGATACGGAGACTATAAATATTTACAGGGGGTCCAAAGCAGGTATTAATATTTAGAGGTCATCCTGAGTCTGTACTAACATTTACAGGCGGTGCATAGACGGCACTAATATTTACAAAGGGGTCCAGTGGAAGGGGAGCTGTGTCAGATTTTGGGGTTGGGGACTGTGTCAGGTTTTGGTGGGAGTGGAGTTTAACAGATCTTGAGGGAATGGGGAGCTGTTTCAGATTTAGTGGATGGGACTGTGTCAGATTTTTGTGGAGGGGACTTCGTCAGTTTTTGGGGAATATGACTGTGGCAGATTTAGGGCAAGGGAACTGTGTCAGATTTTGGTGGAGGGGACTGCGTCAGATTTTGGGGGAGGGGACTGTGTCAGATTTTGGGAGAGGGGACTGTGTCAGATTTTGGTGGAGGGGACTGCGTCAGATTTTGGGGGAGGGGACTGTGTCAGATTTTGGGAGAGGGGACTGTGTCAGATTTTGGTGGAGGGGACTGCGTCAGATTTTGGGGGAGGGGACTGTGTCAGATTTTGGGAGAGGGGACTGTGTCAGATTTTGGGGGAGGTGACTGTGTCAGATTTTGGGGGAGGGGACTGTGTCAGATTTTGGTGGAGGGGACTGCGTCAGACTTTGGTGATGGGGACTGTATCAGATTTAGGGGGAGGGGACTGTGTCAGATTTTCGTGGAGGGGACAGTGTCAGATTTTGGTGGAGGGGACTGTGTCAGATTTTGAGCGGTGGTGGAGCAGTGTCAGAGTTAGGTTGAAGGTGACATTGACAGATTTTGGGCAGAGGTGACTGTGATAGGTTTTCGTCGGAGCTATATCAGATTTTGGGGGACGGGACAGTGTCAGAATTTGGGAGCGGGGACTGTGTCTGATTTTGAGGAAAGGGACTATGTCTCATTTTGTGAGGAGGGGTCTGTGTCTGATTTTGTGGGGAGGGAACTGTTTTAGAATTTGGGGTGAAAAGGAACTGTATCAGATTTTGCAGGCAACATTTACAGGGGTATGAAGGACTGCAGATACTCAGTCTTCCCCCAGACTCTGCCAATGTGTACATGGGTCTGTGGGAGTGGGTCACTATACAATGATGTGGCAAGGGCCCAGCAGATTAGAGGATAGCAAATATATTACCGCTATTCAAGAAAGGAGGGAGAGGGAAAACAGGGAGCTACAGGCCAGTTAGCCTGACATCAGTCATCTGGAAAATGCTGCAATCCATTATTAAGGACGTGGAACAGGGCACTTGGAAAATCATAAATGATTAGACAAAGTCAACTTGGCTTTATCAAAGGGAAATAGTGTTTGTCAAATTCATTAGAGTTTTTTGAGGATGTAACTAGCAGGGTAGATCAAGGGGAACCGGTGGATGTGGTATTTTTGAATTTTCAAAAGGCATTCGATAAGGTTCAACATAAAATGTTGTTATGAAAGGTAAGGGCTCTTGGGATGGGGGTCAAACATTAACATCAATAGAAGATTGGTTAACGGACAGAAAACAGAGAGTAGGAATAAAAAGGTCATTTTCAGGTTGGCAGGCTGCAACTAGTGGAGTGCCGCAAGGATCGGTGCTTGGGCCTCAGCTATTTACAATCTGTATTCATGACTTAGATGAAGGGACTGAGCGCAATGTATCCAAGTTTTCTGACGATTCAAAGCTAGGTGGCAAAGTGAACTGTGAGGAGGACACAAAAAGTCTGCAAAGGGATATCGGCAGGTTAAGTGAGTGGGCAAGAAGCAGGCAAATGGAGTATAATGTCGGGAAATGTGAGGTTATTCACTTTGCTGGGAAGAATTGAAAAGCAATATTTTTTTAAATGGAGAGAAACTAACGTTGGTGTTCAGAGAGATTTTCGTGTCTCCGTACAAGAAACACAAAAAGTTAGCATGCAGGTACAGCAAGTAATAAGGAAGACAAATGGCATGTTGGCCTTCATTGCAAGGGGTTTGGAATAAAGGAGTAAGGAAGTCTTACTACAGTTGTACAGGGCTTTGGTGAGATCACACCTGGTGTACTGTGTACAGTTTTGGTCTTTTTATCTCAGGAAGCATATATTTGCCTGAGAGGCGGTGCAAGGAAAGTTCACTAGACTGATTCCTGGGATGAGAGGGTTCGTTCTCCTAAGAGGAGTGATTGAATAGAATGGGCCCATACTGTATGGAGTTTAGAAGAATGAGAGGTGATCTCATTGAAACATGGAAGATTCTGAGGGGTCTTGACAGGGTAGATGATGAGTGGTTGTTTCCCCGGGCTGGAGAATCTAGAAATATGGGGCATAATCTCAGGATAAGAGAACAGCCATTTAAGACTGAGATGAGAAGGAATTTCTTCACTCAGAGTTTTGTGAATTTTTGGAATTGTCTACTCCAGAGGGCTGCGGATGCTCAGTCGTGAGTATATTCAAGGCTGAGATCGATAGATTTTTGGACTCTTGGGGAATCAAGGGATGTGTGGATTGGGCTGGAAAGTGGAGTTGAGGTCGAAGATCAGCCATGATCTTATTGAATGGCGGAGCGGGCTCGAGGCGCCATTTGGTCTACTGTTGCTCCTATTTCTTATGTCCTAAGGACTGTAGACATTCAGCCTATCCACAAATTGTGTCAGTATTTATAGGGGTCGGCGAGAGTGAATCAATGCATAAAGGGATACTAAGGACATTACCCAGACCATGTCAGTATTTACCAGGGTCCGTGGGAGTGGTTCATTTTTAACAGCGTTACTAGACAGTGTACACATTTAGACAGTCCACAGATCGTGTCAGGAAATATGGAAACGGGTCAAAATTTTGAAAAGTATTCAGGGCCGTCATCATCGTCAGTATGAATATTTGCAGGAAATCCATAGACTGCGAATATTTATAGTAGAATCCAAGGACTGTGCCCTTATTTATAGGTAGATCCAGAGACTGTGCCAATATTTACAGGTAACCCAAGAGACTGCCCCAATATTTACAATAGGATCCATAGACTTGCCAATACTGACGGGGTATTCGGAGATTGCACCAATATTCTCAGGGTGGTTTCCAAACTGACCAGTAGAATGGTTCAGTTTCCATCTCTGAATGTAAACACGACTCTTGAAAAGTGTGTAGAAACTGTCTGAAATTAAAGGATTTCACTCAGAAATAATCTGCAATCTGTAAATGAAGCTGCTCTCCGTTCACATCAGTGCTGTTGGACTGCGGGTCTCATAGTTTCGGTTCTTCCAAATATTTACCAATATCATACACTTTCTATCTGTGTAATATTTGGTTAAATATATGTTGTGATACAAAAATTGTTGGATTTAAAGTTGTTAACTGAATTTGTTTCTTCAGTAACTGTAATTAATGTAAGGCTCCATGGAACACAGTTGTGTCACTTGAGTGTTTACCTCTGCTGCAAATAAGCGTCTACTTTCAACATGTTATCCCATGGTGTAAATGAGAGCATCACCTACAGCATTAACAGGGCTCATCGGCTCCACAGAGAAGGAAAGAATAGATCTGAGAGCAATAGATTGGAACAGCCCATTCTGGACTTTCCAATATGTGTCCATATATTATGATTCACTGCCATTAGACGATCGGATATATTATATGCTCTTTGGTTCTCAATTAATTTACTATCCCCTCCTCGCTGCTGTTGGAGTCTCAGAGAAGTCTCTATATACAGCAATTAATCCAATAAACCATGTTTCTCTGTATTAATCTTCTTGTCGTTCCCTGTCCCACACTCGCTGCTGTTGGTGTTCCAGGTAAGTCGTTATATTCAGCAATTAATTCTATAAACCATGTTTGACTGTATTTCTGATCTTCCCGTTCCCTTTCCCACACTCTCTGCAGGTCGATTTGATGGTAAGTCTCTATATGCCAGATAAATTGACGGGGAACAGAAGAGGGAGATATATTTACGGGGATTCGTTTGTGTGAGATTTAATTCACAATGGGCCCTGAAAGGGAGGCTTTATTCCAGGGTCCCTGAGCGTGCATCTGTTTTACAGAGTGCTTGGGCTGTGTCAGTATTCGTCAGGGTTCGAGGCAAGGTAAAAATATACAGGGGATGCAGAGATGGTGATAATATACAGAGGATGCAGAGACGGTGATAATATAAGGAGGATGCAGAGACGGTGATAATATACAGAGGATTCAGAGACGTCGATAATATACAGAGGATGCAGAGACGGTGATAATATACAGAGGATTCAGAGACGTCGATAATATACAGAGGATGCAGAGACGGTGATAATATACAGGGGGTGCAGAGAGGGTGATAATATTCAGAGGATGCAGGAACGGTGCTGCTATTTAGAATGGCTACGAGAGATCATACCAATAGTTACAGGGGATACAGAGATGGTGCTAATATTTAAAGTTGATCCAGAGAACCTACGAATATTTACAGGGGATCCAGAGACGGTATCAATATTTACAGGGGATCCCCTGTAAATATTAGTATCGCCTCAGGATCCCATGTCAATACTATTAGCATCTCTGGGCCCGCTCTAATAATTTTTACCGTCGCTGGATCCTCTGTAAATATTAGCACCGTCTCTGGGTCCCCTGTAACTATGAGCAGGTTCTCTGGATCCCCTGTAAATATTAGTACCATAATTGGATCCCTCTGTAAATATTATTATTATCTCATGATCTCCTGTAAACATTAGTACAATCTCTGGGTCCCCTGCAAATATTAGCACCGCCTCTAGATTCCCTGTAAATATTACTTATATTTACAGGGGATTCGGAGACAATAGCAATATTTACAGATGACCCAGAGATCGTATTAATATTTAGAGGGGATCCAGGGACGGTACTATTATTTATATGGGAACCGGGGACTGTACTAATATTTACAGGGACCCACAGACGATATCAATTTTTACTGTGGTGTCCTGAGATAATATTAACATTTTCAGGGGATCCAGACACTGTACGTATATTTGCAAGAGTTCCAGACCGACATTATTATTTACAGGGCATCAAAGGACGTTATTAGAATTATAGAATCAAAGAAAGGTTACCGGAAGGAAGGAGGCCATTTGTCCTATGGAGTCCCTGCCGGCTCTATGCACGAGCAATCCAGCTCGTCCCACTCCCCCACCCTCACCCCGAGGCCCTGCAATTGTTTTTCCTTTCAAGTACTTATCCAGTTCACTTTTGAAGGCCATGATTGAATCTGCATCCATCACCCCTCCAGGCAGTGCATTCCAGATCCTAACCACTCACTGCGTAAAAATGTTTTTCCTCATGTTACATTTGGTTCTTTTGCCAATCACCTTACATCAGAACATAAGAACATAATAAATAGGAGCAGGAATAGGCCGATCGGCCCCTCGAGCCTGCTCCGCCATTCAATAAGATCATGGTTGATCTGATCCTAACCTCAAATTTAAATTCATATCCAATTTCCTGCCCGCTCCCCGTATGTCTATGTCTTCTGGTCCTTGACCCTTCTGCAATGGGAAGAGTTTCTCGTTATCTATTCTGTCTAGACCCTTCATGATTTTAAATACCTCTATCAAATCTCCTCGCAACTCTCTGTTCAAAAGGGAATAATCCCAGCTTCTCCAGTCTATCCACGGAACTAAAGTCCCTCAGCCCTGGAACCATTCCAGTAAATTTCTTCTGCACCCTTTCTGGGGGCTTGACATCTTTCCAAAGTGCGGTGCCCAGAACTGGACACAATATTCCAGTTGTGGCCGAACCAGTCTTTTATAAAGATTCAGCACGACTTCCATACTTTTGTACTCGATGCCTCTATTTGTAAAGCCCAGGATTCCAGTGAGTTTTATTAACTACTTTCTCAACCTGCCCTACCAGCTTCAACGATTTGTGCACATATACCCCCAGGTCGCTCTGTTATTGTACCCATTTTAGAGTTGCGCCATCTGGTTTATATTGCCTCTCCTCATTCTTCCTACCGAAATGTATCACTTCGCATTTTTCTGCGTTAAATTCCATCTGCCATGTGTCCGTCCATGCCACCAAACTGTCTATATCCTCCTCACTGTTTAATACACTCGGAAATTTAGTGTCACCTGCAAATTTTGAAATTATGCACTGCACACCCAAGTTCAAGTCACTAATATATATGATGAAAAGCAGTGGTCCCAGTTACGACACATGGGGAACACCACTGTACTCCTCACTCCAGTCCGCAAAATAACCTTTCACCATTACTCTCTTTTTCCTATCCCTTAGCAAATTCTGTACCCATGTTGGTGCTGCCCCGTTTATTCCATGGGTCGCAATCGTGATGAGAAGCCTACCATGCCGCACTTTATCAAAAGTCTTTTGAAAATCCATATACTCCACATCAACTGCATTGCCCTCATCTACCCTCTCTGTTACCTCATCAAAAAACTCGATCAGGTTAGCTAAACACGATTTGCCATCAACAAATCCGTGCTGACTTTCCCGAATCAATCCACAATCGCAAAAGTGACTGTTAATTCTGTCCGGGATTATCGTTTGTAAACGTTTCTCCACCACTGAGGTAAAACTGACTGGCCTATTGTTGCTGGTTTATCCTTATAGCCTTTTTTGAACAAGGGTGTAACATTTGCAATTCTCCAGTCCTCTGGCACCAACCCCGTATTTACGGATGTTTGGAAGGTTATGGCCAGTTCCTCTGCAATCTCCACCCTTACTTCGCTCAGCAATCGAGGATGCATCTCATCCAGAACAGATGAATTGACGGGCGCTAAATTGGGCCGTGTAGCGCCCGATTTTGCGGCTTTCCGCAGCCTCACGAAGTGCCAAGATGGCGTCTTGGATGTGCACGCACATTTCCAGCGCGATGCTCGCCGGACGCCATCTTGGTATAGGACATAGCGCAGACGCAGTTAACGAAGGCTGGAAGCAGGTAAGTTAGGGAGAAAATGGCTTCAATCAGTGTGCAACGCTGATTTGAAATGATATTTTAGGGGCTTAACGCTCGACTCAGCGCGCAGTCTTAATCCCCACCACCTGAACGTGTCTTAGAGTGCATGGAGGACCCGCAACTGAGCTATTTAAAGGGACCATGCAGTATTTACAGTTTAGTGGCTGGATTATTGTTTCTGGCTGCCAAGACATTTGTAATTGTTTTTGGAGGTCTCATGTACTTGAATACTTCGTCTATGGGGCATAGCCTACCATTAAAAGCCAGGATCTGCAGAAGTGAAGTTAGGAAATGCTTCTACATGCAAAGTTTGGGAGAAGTTTGGGAATCAATTCTGCAAACGGCCGTTGATGCTAGCTCAATTGTGAATTTTAAACCTGAGCTTGATAGATTTCTGTGAACCAAGGGTATTAAGGGATATGGGGCTAAGGCGGATATATGTAGTTAGGTCACAGGTCCACCATGATCCCATTGAATGGCGGAACAGGCTCGAGGGGCTGAATGCCACTGCCACTTGAAGCCTACTGTCATGTGCTACCTTCTCCTGCATGAAAGCGGGACGTCTGTCTGGGTGATGTGCCTATCATGTACGAATTGCTGCCTGTGTGCGTGAACTGTGAGTTGTGGGTGGGCAGCTTACAACAGTGGTAATGTGTGAGGTTGAGAAGAAGCATCTGATTGGAAATTTTCAATAGGGCTGGAACGAGTTTGTTGTTAGATGGGTGTTGGGGGCTTTAGTGCGTGGAGGTGTGGATGCGGCTAATGGTGCAGTTGGTAGGAGATGCCACTTGACAGTTGACCTCACTTACCTTGACCACTCATGTCAAAGCACTGAACTTCTTCCTGCACTGCATCCATGTTCATGATGCTGTGTGCCTGTCATTGACTTTATCCCCTACTGCCTCCCGCTGCCTTTTAGGTGTATGTCTGGAGGGCCTCTTGCTCTCCCCACCCCCCGCGGATATAGGATGTCCCTCTTTCGGCCCAACTCTTGCAACATGGCCTCTGGTATATCAGCAGAAAACCTTGATGCACGGATTGTCAGATCGGTAGATTGGTGAGATCTGGCATGCAGATTGGAGGATGTGGGTTTTAGTGGTGCGCAATCTTTATTCACTGTTTTAACATAACTCGTCAGTATGTAAAAATTGGTATGGAACCTGCATCTGTGCTTTACATGTGCGATGTCTGATCTACTTTCAAACTTCGTGCAGACTTCAGGCTGTTATATTCAGCTTCAAGAGATTTCGAACGGACAGCCTGCCTTTAAGAGATTGGAGCTCCCCCTGCTGGTAGAAAGTGAGAATTGCATGAATCCTCGTTCACGCTGATTTCCAACGCAGATTGCAGGCAACTCCTCAGACATGACGAAAATTTCGTCCTGCCTGCGCAGGGGCCATTGGGCGCGTGATAATAGCTGATCGTGCTACCCCTGTCTACTTTAAATACAGCTAGCCTTTCAAGTACCTCTTCTTTATCAATTTTAGCCCATCCAGTATGTGAACCATATATTCCTTAACTGAGATTCTAGCAGCATCTTCTTCCTTGGTAAATACTGATATAAAATACTCATTTCGTACCTCTACCATCCCCTCTGCATCCATGAGTAGATTTCCTGTATGCTCTCTATCGGCCCCAACTGTCCTCTTACGACCCGTTTACTGATAACATGGAACCAGAGAACCAGAGAAAAGGTACAGCACAGAAGGGGGCCATTCAGCCCATCACGTCCGCGCCTGCTCAAAGAACAACGAGGGGCCTTTCTATCCCACCTTCCAGCACCCGATCCATAGCCCTGCAGCTTACAGTACTTTAAGTACAGGTCCAGGTACATTTTAAAAGATTTGAGGGTCCCTGCCTCTACCACCAATTCGGACAGTGAATTGCATACACCCACCACCCTCTGGGTAAAAAAAGTTTTTTCTCTTTTGCCCTCCAATCCTTCTGCCAATCAGCTTAACTCTATGTCCTCTAGTTCTTGAACTCTCCGATAGGGGAAATAGGTACTTCCTGTCTACTACATCTGGGCCCCTCATACTTCTGTACACCTCATTCAAGTCTCTGCTAAGCCTCTTCTGCTGCAAGGAAAACAACACAAGCCTATCCATTCTCTCCACGCAGCTGCAATTTTCAAGCCCTAGCAACATTCTTGTAAGTCTTCCCTGCACTCTCTCTGGAGCAATTATGTCCTTCCTAACATGACTGTAGAAGACTTTTCGATTCCCTTTTATGTTAGCCGCCAGTCTAGTCTCTTTCTCTCTTTTCTCCTCTTATTTCCTTTTTCACTTCCCCTCTGAACGTTCTATATTCTGCCTAGTTCTCACTTGTGTCATCAACCTGACCTCTGTGATGTGACCTTTTCTTCTGTTTCAGCTTACTCACTATCTCTTTTGTCATCCATGGAGCTCTGGCTTTAGTTGCCCTACCACCTCCCTCGTGGAAATGTGCCTAGCATGTACCAGAACCATCTCCTGTTTAAAGGCCGCCCACTGTTCCATTACAGTTTGCCTGCCAATCTCTGATTCCCATTGTCCCGGGTCAGATCTTTTCTCATCCCACTGAAATTGGCCGTCCTCCAATTGAATATTTTTTACTTTAGAGTGGTCCGTTTTGTTGTTCATAGCTATTCTAAACCTTATGACACAATGATCGCTGCTAACTAAATGTTCCCCCACTGACACTTGCTCCACTTGATCAACCTCATTCCCTAGAACCAAGTCCAGCAATGCCTCCTTCCTCGTTGGACCGGAAACGTACTGGTTAAGGAAGTTATCTTGGACGCATTTGAAAAGGCCCCTCCATGCCCCTTATATTATTATTGTTATCCCAGTCTATATGAGGATAGTTGAAGTCCTACTTTATCACTACTCTGTAGCTTTTGCACCTCTCTGTAATTTCCCAGCAAATTTGCTCCTCTGTATCCTTCTGACTAGTTGGTGGCCTATCGAGTACACCCAGCACTGTAATGGCACCTCTGTAGTTTTTTTTTAACCAAATAGATTCTGTACTTCACCCTTCCAGGACATCCTCTCTCTCCATTACTGCAATATTCTCCTTAATCAATACAGCCACCCGCCCATCTTTCTTTCCTTCCCTATCTTTCCTGAACAACTTGTATCCAGGAATATTTAGTACCCAATCCTGCCCTTTTTTGAGCCAGGTCTCCGTTATCACCACTACTTCATATTTCCATGTGGGTATTTCATAGAATCATAGAAGTTACAACATGGAAACAGGCCCTTCGGCCCAACATGTCCATGTCGCCCAGTTTATACCACTAAGCTAGTCCCAATTGCCTGCACTTGGCCCATATCCCTCGATACCCATCTTCCCCATTTGAGCCTGAAGCTCACCAACTTTACTTACCTTGTTTCGTATGTTTACACACTTTCACTGTAAACCGATCTTGGACCTTCTCTTATTCTCTCTCGGTCTGATCCCACATAATACCGTATTATATCTTACTCTAGTGCTATCTGTCTCTCTCAATATTTTGTTCGCCTTGATTCTCCTTTCTAATGCTACATAGTGCTGCTCATCCCCCTGCGAAATTAGTTTAAACCCCCTCCCACAGCACTAGTGAACCTCCCTGCTAGGACATTGGTCCCAGCTCCGTTGAGGTGCAACCCATCTGGCCTGTACAGGTCCCACCTCCCCCAGAACTGGTCTCAATGCCAGGAATCAAAAGCCCTCTCCTGCACCATCTCTCCAGCCACTTATTCATCTGCTCTATCCTCCTATTTCCACACTTGCTGGTGGATGGCACCGGGTGTAATCCGCAGATTACTACCTTTCAGGTCCTGCTTCTTAATCTCTTTCCTAACTCATTAAAATCTTCCTGCAGGACCTCATTCCTCTTTCTACCTATGTCATTGGCACGGATATGGGACGTGACCTCTGGCTGTTCACCCTCCACCCCAGAATGTTCTGCAGCTGCCGAGTGACATCCTGTACCATCACAGGATCTTGCGATCCTGTGATGGTACTAATATTTACAGGGGATCCAGAAACGGCACTAATATTTACACAGGATCCAGAGATGTTACGAAGATTTCAGAAGATCCATAGATGGCACTATTATTTGCAGGAGATCGAGTAAAGTTACTAATATTTGCAAGGGATCAAGAGACAGTACGAGTATATGCAGGGGATCCTCTGACGGTACTAACATTTGCAGTGGATCGAGAGACGACACTAATATTTACAGTTGATCAAGATACAGCTGTAATAGTTACCGGGGATCCAGAGACGGATTTCCTACTTACAGGGGATCGAGAGACAGTACTAATATTTACATGGGCCCAGAGAGAGTGCTAATGTTTAGAAGGAATCCAGAAACGGCACCAATATTTGTTGGGGATCCAGAGAGTGTACTGGGGCATTAATTGGGCCGTGTAGCGCCCGTTATTTCAGCGCTGCACAGTTTCTCCGACATCCAAGATGGCGTCTTGGATGCGCTCGCACGTTTCCAATGTGACATGCGCCGGACGCCATCTTGGTATAGGTGTTGACGCAGGGGCAGATAACGAACGCGGGAATGATGTAATGATGTGGAGATGCCGGTGATGGACTGGGGTGGACAAATGTAAGGAATCTTACAACACCAGGTTATAGTCGAACAATTTCATTTGAAAATCACAAGCTTTCGGAGCTTATCTCCTTCGTCAGGTGAGCGAGTGAAGCATAGCATATATTAGGCTGGGAGGCGATCACAGCAATCAAAGGTGTCGTTGGTGTTCATGCAGGTTAGCCATGGAACATTACATCCCAGTATACTGAATACACAATGGGTCAGATTAGACAGACAGATAGAGAAAGGGACCTGAAAGGCAGAGAGAGAGAGAGAATGTCCAGTTGTATTAAAAACAGATAACTTTTTTTTCCGCTGGTGGGGTTACGTGTAGCGTGACATGAACCCAAGATCCCGGGTGAGGCCGTCCTCATGGGTGCGGAACTTGGCTATCAATTTCTGCTCGACGATTTTGCGTTGTCGTGTGTCTCGTAGGCCGCCGTGGAGAACGCTTACCCGAAGATCGGTGGCTTAATGTCCTTGACTGCTGAAGTGTTCCCCGACTGGGAGGGAATGCTCCTGTTTGGTGATTGTTGCGCAGTGTCCGCTCATCCGTTGTCACAGTGTCTGCATGGTCTCGCCAATGTACCATGCTCCAGGGCATCCTTTCCTGCAACGTATGAGGTAGACAACGTTGGCCGAGTCACAGGAGTATGAACCATGTACCTGGTGGGTTGTGTCCTCTCGTGTGATGGTCGTATCTGTGTCGATGATCTGGCATGTCTTCCAGAGGTTGTCGTGGCAGGGTTGTGTGGTGTCGTGGACGCTGTTCCCCTGAAAGCTGGGTAATTTGCTGCGAACGCCTCCCAGCCTAATATATGCAATGCTCAACCGACGAAGGAGGTAATCTCCGAAAGCTTCTGATTTTCAAATAAAACTGTTGGACTATAACCTGGTGTTGTAAGATTCCTTACAGGAATCATGTAAAGTAGGAAGAAAATGGCTATAATCAGTGTGCAACATTGATTTAAAGTGAATGACACCATTTTGGGACTTAACGCTCAACTCAACGATCAGTCTTAACCCCGACCATCTGAACGTGTCTTAGGGGGCCTGGAGAACCCCCCACCTGCGCTATTTAAATAGACCATACAGGATTTACAGGTTAGTTGCTCGGTTATTGCTTCTGGCTTCCGAGATATTTTGATGGTATTAGACAGGAACTTTCAGAAGTTGATTGGGAGAGTCTGATGGCAGGCAAAGGGACGTCTGGTAAGTGGGAGGCTTTCAAAAGTGTGTTAACCAGGGTTCAGGGTAAGCACATTCCTTATAAAGTGAAGGGCAAGGCTGGTAGAAGTAGGGAACCTTGGATGACTCGGGAGATTGAGGCCCTAGTCAGAAAGAAGAAGGAGGCATATGACATGCATAGGCAGCTGGGATCAAGTGGATCCCTTGAAGAGTATGGAGATTGCCGGAGGAGAGTTAAGAGAGAAATCAGGAGGGCAAAAAGGGGATATGAGATTCCTTTGGCAGATAAGGCAAAGGTGAATCCAAAGAGCTTCTACAAATACATAAAGGGCAAAAGAGTAACTAGGGAGAGAGTAGGGCCACTTCAGGATCAACAAGGTCATCTATGTGCGGAACCATTACAGATGGGTGAGATCCTAAATGACTATTTTGCATCGGTATTTACGGTTGAGAAAGGCATGGATGTTAGGGAACTTGGGGAAGTAAATAGTGATGTCTTGAGGAGTGTACATATTACAGAGAGGGAGGTGCTGGAAGTCTTAACGCGCATCAAGGTAGATAAATCTCGGGGAACTGATGAAATGTATCCCAGGACGTTATGGGAGGTGAGCGAGAAAATTGCGGGTCCCCTAGCAGAGATATTTGAATCATCGACAGCTACAGGTGAGGTGCCTGAAAATTGGAGGGTAGCAAATGTTGTGCCTTTGTTTAAGAAGGGCGGCAGGGAAAAGCCTGGGAACTACAGACCGGTGAGCCTGACATCTTTAGTGGGTAAGTTGTTAGAGGGTATTCTGAGAGACAGGATCTACGGGCATTTGGAGAGGCAGGGACTGATTAGGAACAGTCAGCATGGTTTCGTGAGAGGAAAATCATGTCTCACGAATTTTTTGAAGGGGTAACCAAGAAGATAGATGAGAGTTGTGCAGTAGACGTGGTCTACATGGACTTTAGCAAAGCCTTTGACAAGGTACCGCATGGTAGGTTGTTACATAAAGTTAGATCTCACGGGATCCAAGGTGAGGTAGCCAATTGGATACAAAATTGGATTGACGGCAGAAGACAGAGGGTGGTTGTAGAGGGTTGTTTTTCAAACTGGAGGCCTGTGACCAGCGATGTGCCTCAGGGATCGGTGCTGGGTCGGCTGTTATTTGTTATTTATATTAATGATTTGGATGAGAATTTAGGAGGCATGGTTAGTAAGTTTGCAGATGAAACCAAGATTGGTGGCATTGTGGACAGTGAAGAATGTTATCTAGGATTGCAACGGGATCTTGATAAATTGGGCCAGTGGGCCGATGAATGGCAGATGGAGTTTAATTTAGATAAATGTGAGGTGATGCATTTTGGTAGATCAAATCGGGCCAGGACCTACTCCGTTAATGGTAGGGCGTTGGGGAGTGTTATAGAACAAAGAGATCTAGGAGTACAGGTTCATAGCTCCTTGAAAGTGGAGTCACAGGTGGATAGTGTGGTGAAGAAGGCATTCAGCATGCTTGGTTTCATTGGTCAGAACATTGAATAGAGGAGTTGGCATGTCTTGTTGAAGTTGTACAAGACATTAGTTAGGCCACACTGGAACACTGTGTACAGTTCTTGTCACCCTATTATAGAAAGGATATTATTAAACTGGAAAGAGTGCAGAAAAGATTTACTAGGATGCTACCGGGACTTGATGGTTTGACGTATAGGGAGAGGTTGGATAGGCTGAGACTTTTTTCCCTGGAGATTAGGAGGTTTCGGGGTGATCTTATAGAAGTCTATAAAATAATGAATGGCATAGATAAGGTAGATAGTCAAAATCTTTTCCCAAATGTCGGGGAGTCTATAACGAGGGGGCATGGATTTCAGGTGAGAGGGGAGAGATACAAAAGGGTCCAGAGGGGCAATTTTTTTCACTCAAAGGGTGGTGAGTATCTGGAACGAGCTGCCAGAGGCAGTAGAGATTCGGGTACAATTTTGTCTTTTAAATAGCATTTGGACAGTTACATGGGTAAGATGGGTATAGATGGATATGGGCCAAGTGCAGGCAATTGGGACTAGCTTAGTGGTATAAACTGGGCGACATGGACATGTTGGGCCGAAGGGCCTGTTTCCATGATGTAAACGTCTATGATTCTATGATTCTATATTCATAACTGTTTTTGGCGATCTCCTTGACTTGAATACTTGCACATGGGAACATAGTCTAACATTTAGTGTCACGACGTGCAGGAATGAAGTTACGAAACGCTCCTACAGGCAAAGGGTGGGAGACGACCGGAACGCTCTTCCACAGGTGGCAGTTGTTGCGAGCTCACTTGTGAACGTTAAATCTGAGATCGATAGATTTCTGTGAACCAAGGGTATGAAGGGATATTGGGCTAAGGCGGGTACATGGAGTTAATTCAGAGGTCAAGCATGATCTCATTGAATGGCGGAACAGGCTCGAGGGGCTAAATGCCACTGTCACTTGCTGCCTCTTGATATGCACCACCTTCTCCTGCAGGAAAGTGGGACGTGTGACTGGGTGATGTGCCTGTCATTGTTGAATAGCTAAAAGTGTGTGTGGCCTGTGAGTTGTGGGTGGGCAGCATGAAACAGTGGTGCTGTGTAATGGTGAGAGGAAGCATCTGGTTGGAAGAGTTGAGAACTGATGGAAAGAGTTTGTTGGTATATGGGTGATGGGGTGAGTAGTGCGTGGTGCAGTTGGTATGAGACATTATTTGATAGTTGACCTCACTCACCTTGACCACTCATATCAAAGAAATGAACTTATTCCTGCACTCCACCCATGTTCATGATGCTGGGTGCCTGGCATTAACTTCGTCCCCCGTTGCCTCCCACTGCCTTTTGAGTATTTGCCTAGAGGGCCTCTTGCTCCCCCTCCCCGATGGATATAGGATGTCTCTCCTTCTGTCCACCCCTTGCACCCAAGGTCTCTAGTGCTTCAGCAGCGAACTTTGGTACACGCACTCTCGCAGGCCTGGTACCAACTCAGATCGGCAGATTGGTGAGGTCTGGCCTGCATTTTGAAGGGTGTGAGATTTAGTGATGCACAAGATTTATTCAATGTTTTAACATAACTCATCAGTGTGTAAACTTAGGGATGGGACCTGCATCTGTGTTTTATGTGTGTGATGTGTTATCTCCGTTCAGACTCCGTGCAAACAGTTGTCTGTTATTTTGAGCAAATAACAGGTACCAGCTACCTTTAAGAGATTTCTAAGAAACATCCTCACTTTAAGAGATTGTCCTCCGTCTGTTGCTGGGAAGTGCGAATTGCATTGATTCCACGTGCAAGGCCTCGAAAGGATCGTTGATTGCAGGAGAGTCTTCGGGTTGGCAGAATGTCGCGTCCTGCCTGCGCAGGGGCCATTGGGCGCGGGATAATAGCACATCACCTCACCTGTGACCAAAAACGGCCCCTCTCCAATTTTTCTCCCCTAATGTTTACACTGGATCCAGAGATGTTGCTAATATTTACTGGGATTCCAGAGGTGCGACTAATATTTTGTGGGGATATGTACAAATATTTATAGTCAATGCTGAGACGGTACTAATATTCACAGTGGATCCAGAGTAGGTACTAATATTTACGTGGACAGTACACATATTTACAGGGAATCCAGAGGCGGTATTAATTTTTAGATGTTCCAAGGACGGTACAAATAATTAAAAGGGACCCAGAGAACATACGAATATTCACAGGGGATTCAGAGATCTTACTAATATTTACAGGGGACCCAGAGATGGTGATGAAATATGGAGGAGATCCACAGCCATTGCTAATATTTGCATGTGTCAAGAGACTTTACTAATCTTTACATAGGATCCAGAGATGTATTTATATTTACAGGGCATCCAGAGACGGAACTAATATGTATATAGGGATTGTGGGATGGTACTAATATTGCAATGGGATCCAGAGATGGTACTATTAATTGCAGGGGATCCAGAGGCGGTACTAATAATTTTAGGGGATCTAGAGATGGTACAAATATTTAAGGGGATCCGGAGACGGTACTATTATTTACAGTGGATATAGAGAAGGCACAAATATTCACAGGGGATCCCGAGACGTTATTAAAATTTACACGGAATCCAGAGACGGTACTAATATTTACAGGAGATCCAGAACTCGCACTAATGTTTACAGGGGATCCCGAGATCGCACTAATATTTACAGGGGATCCCGAGATCGCACTAATATTTACAGGGGATCCCGAATCGGTATTAAAATTTCCAGGGGATCCTGCGACCGTACTGATATTTACATTTGATACAGAGATGACACGAGTATTTACAGGGGATCCGGGGTTTGTGCTAATATTTGCGCAGCATCCAGAGATGGTATTAATATTTGGTGGGAAATCCTGAGATTCTAATAATATTTACAGGGAGTGCAAAGATGACACCAATATTTACAGTGAATCCAGATACGGTACTTATGCTTTCAGTGGGTCTAAAGAAGATACTAATATTACAGGGGTTGCAGAAATGGTGTTAATATTTACAGGAGTTCCAGAAAGTTTTGTATTATTTACCGTGGATTCAGGGATGTTACTAATATTTACAGGGGATCCAGTAACGGTGCTAATAGTTACAGGGGATCAACAGAGAGACCCAGCTTGACAGGTCATCCAGAGTGCGTGATAATATTTACAGGTGATCCAGAGGCGGTACTAATGTTTAGATCGACAGATGATCCAGAGTTCATATTAATATTACAGGTGAAGCAGATACGGCACTTATATATACAGGAGCTCCAGGTACATCACCAATATTTACAGGGGATCCAGTGGCAGCACTAATATTTACAGGGATCCAGTGGCAGTATTATTACTTACATGTGATCCAGATACATCACTAATATTTACAGGGGATCCAGAGGTGCTACAAATATTTACATGTTATCCAGATGAGATATAAATATTTACAGGGGATACAAAGGCTGTACTAATATTTACATGGTATCCAGAGGCGGCACTAATATTTAAAGGGCATCCAGAAGAGATATGAATATTTACAGGAGATCCAAAGGCGGTACTAATATTTATAGGGTATCCAGAGGAGGTACTAATAGTTACAGGGGATCCAGAGGCGATACTAATATTTACAGGGTATACAGAGGCGGTATTAATATTGACAATGGATTCAGAGGTGGTACTATTATTTACAGGGAATCCATGGATGGTACTAATATTTACAAGGAATCCTGAGGCAGTACTAATATTTACATTGATCCAGAGTTCGTGCCAATGTTGACAGTGGATCCAGAGGTTATAATAATATTTACAATGTATCAGGAGGCGGTAATAATATTTACAGTTGATCCATAGAATCATAGAAAATTTACGGCACAGAAGGAGGCCATTCGGCCCATCATGTCTGCACAGCTGAAAATAAGCCACCAGGCCGAATCCCGCTTTCCAGCACTTGGTCCGTCGCCCTTCAGGTGCACATCCAGGTTCTTTTTAATTGAGTTGAGGGTTTCTGCCTCATCAATGACCACTGGTTATTGACCTCTCTGCTAAGGGAAATTGGTCCTTCCTCCCCATTCCATCTATGCCCCTCATAATTTTGTACAACTCAATTAATCAACCCTCAGCCTCCCCTGTTCAAAAGAGAATGACGCTGGCCGATCCAATCTTTCCTCACAGCTACAATTCTCCAATCCTGGCAAGATCCTCGTTAGTCTCCTCTCTATCCTCTCCAGTGCAATCACATCTTTCCTGTAATGTGGTGACCAGAACTGTACACAGATCCAGAGACTGTATTAATATTGCAGGGTATCTGCAGATGATATTAATTTTTACAGGTGGATCCCAAGATTATACTAATATTTACAAGGGGTCCAGAGATGGTTCCAATATTTACAGGAGATCCAGAGTCTGCAGTAATATTTACAGGAGATCCACAAACTGCACTAATATTTACAGCCGATCCATGGTCAGTACGAATATTTAAAGGAGACCCAGAAAATGTACCAATATTTCCAGGAGATCCAGAGACGGTCCTAATACGTACAGGGGTATCCAGATATCGTGCTAATATCTTCAGAGAATCAAGAGTTGTTACTAATATTTGCAGGTTGATCCAGAGACGTTATTAATATTTACAGTGGCCCTGAGACGGTACTAATAGTTACAGGGGATCCAGACGCAGTGCCAATATTTACAGGGGATCCTGAGTCGGGACTAATATTTACAGGGAATCCAGAGACAGTACTAATATTTATAGCAGTTTCAGAGACGATGTTAATATTTACAGGGGATGCGGAGATTGTGCAAATATTTACAAGGTTGCTGAGATAATGTTAGTATTTACAGGTAATCCAGAGGCAGTATTAATATTTACAGAGGATTCAAAGATGGTATTAATATTTACACTGGATCCGTGGATGGTACTAATATTTACGTGCAATCCCGGGACGGTACGAATATGTAAAGGAGATCCAGAAAAGGTACCAATATTTACATGTGTTACCTTTATTTACAGATGATCCAGTGATGGTACAATACTTGCAGGGAATCCAGAGAAAGTGTTAATATCTCCAGGGGACCTAGAGACTGTACAAATAATTACTTGGGATCCAGAGATGTTACGAATATAGACAGGGGATCCAGAGATGGTATTAGTATTTACAGGTCATCCAGAGAATGAGTTAATATTTATAGGGAATCCAGAGATTTTGCCAATATTTACTCATGATGGTAATAATATTTACGGGGGCCCAGAGATGACAATAATACTCACGAAATCCAGGGTCGATACGAATTTTTACAGGGGATCCAGAGATCACACCAATATTTACAGGTGATCCAGAGATCGTACTCATATTTACAGGTGATCTACAGAAGGTACTAATATTTACAGGGGATCCAGTGATGCACTAATATTTACAGGGTATCCATGGAAGGTATTCACATGTACAGAGGATCCGGAGACGGGATTAGTATGTACAGTATAGCCACAGATTATACGAATATTTATAAGGTGTTCCAGAGGTCGTACGAATACTTACTGGGGTCCAGAGACGATATTAAAATTTAGAGGTGATCCACAGACGGTACTAATATTTACATGGGGTACAGAGTTCGTGTTAGTATTTACAGGGGATCCAGAGAATGCATTAATATTTATAGGGGAACCAGAGATGGTAACAGTGTTCAGAGCGGATTCAGTGATGGCACTCATAAATACAAGGGATCCAAAGATCTTACTAATGTTTACAGGCGATCAGCCTTTGGTACTAATATTTACAGGGGATCCATAGACAGTCATAATAATTACAGGGGATCTAGAGATCCTGCTAATATTTACAGGGGTTCCAGAGAGAGTATACATATTTACAGGAGGTCCAGAGATTACCCAAATGCTTACAGGGGATGCAGAGATGGTAATGTTATTTTCGGGTCCCAGAGGTTGTAATTATATTTACAGGAGATCCAGAGTCATAACTAATATTTACAGGGAATGCAGAAACTGTGCTAATATTTACAGGGATCCAGTGATGGTACTAATATTTACTTGGGATCCATTGATGGTACTAATATTTACAGGGGATGCAGAGAATACAATAATGTTTGCAGGGACCCAGAGATGGTGATAATACTTACAGGGGATCCTGAGCGGTACTAATCAATACTGGACTTACAGAGAACGTTTTAATATTAACAGGTGATCCAGAGTTCGTGCTAACATTTACCAGGGATCCAGAGATGCTACTATAATTCCAGGGTATTCATGAATGGTACGAATATTTACAGTGGATCCTGAAACAGTGCTTAAATTTAGAGGGGATCCAGAGATCATCATAATATTTATAGGGGATCCATAAACGATATTATTTTTTTACAGGGGATCCTGAGATTGTACTAATATTTCAAGGGATCCAGAGATGTTTCCAATATTTAAATAGGACACATGGACGATATAAATATTTACAGGGGATCCGGAGGCGGTATTCATTTTTAGATGTTCCAAGGACGGTACTAATAATTAAAAAGGACCCGGAGAACATACGAATATTCAACGGGGATTCGGATATCATACCAATATTTACAGAAGAAAATTCACACGGAATTCAGAGGTGGTGATAATATATATAGGGGATCCACAGACGTTACCAATATTTGCATGGGTCCAGACACCTTACTAATCTTTACAGGGGATCCAGAAATGGTGCTAATATTTACACGTGACTGGCAAACTGTACTAATAATTACGGGTGATCCAAGGAGGTACTGATATTTACAGGGCATCCAGAGACGGAACTAATATGTATATAGGAATCGTTGGATAGTACTAATATCGTCATTGGATCTCGAGATGGAACTTGTAATTGCAGGGGACCCAGAGGCGGTATCAATATCTACAGGGGATCTAGAGAAGGCACAACTATTCAGAAGGGATCCCGAGACGTTATTAAAATTCACACGGAATCGAGAGATAGCACTAATATTTACAGGGGATCTCGAATCGGTATTAAAATTTCCAGGGGATCCTGAGACCGTACTGATATTTACATTTGATCCAGAAATGACGCGCGTATTTAAAGGGGATCCAGGGTTTGTGCTAATATTTGCACAGCATCACAGAGATGGAATTAATATTCGGCGGGAAATCCTGAGATTCTAATAATATTTACAGAGAGTGCAGAGGCGGTACTAATATTTACAGTGCATCTAGATACGTTACTTATACTTTCCGTGGATCTAAAGCAGATACTAATATTTACAGGGGTTCCAGAGATGGTGTTAATATTTACAGGGGTTCTAGAAGTGGTGCTAATATTTAGAGGAGTTCCAGAAAGTTTTCTATTCTTTACAGTGGATTCAGGGATGTTACTAATATTTACAGGGGATCCAGTGACGGTACTAATAGTTGCAGGGGATCAACAGACCGACCCACTATTGACAGGCCATCCAGAGTGCGTGCTAATATTTACAGTTGATCCAGAGACGGTACTAATATTTAGTGGGGATCGCAAGGCAGTAGTAATAATTACAGGAGATCCAGAGACTGAACTAATATTTAGAGCCAGAAATGATACTAGCATTTGCATTGGATGCAGAGTTCATGCTAATATTGCAGAGGATGCAGATACATCACTAATATTTACAGGGGATCCAGTGGCGTTAATAATATTTACAGTATATCCTGAGACGGCAATAATATTGACAGGGGATCCAGTGGCAGTACTATTATTAATAGGGGATCCAGTGGCAACACTAATACTTACAGGGGATACAGTGGCAGTATTATTATTTACAGGGGATCCAGATACATCACTCATATGTACAGGGGATCCAGAGGCGCTACTAATATTTACAGGGGATCCAGAGGCTGTACTAATATTTACAGGGAATCCATGGATGTTACTAACATTTACAAGCTATCCTGACGCAGTACTAATATTTACAGTGATCCAGAATTCGTGCCAATATTGAAAGGGGATCCAGAAGTCCTAATAATATTTACAGTGTCTCAGGAGACGGTAATAATATTTACAGATGATGCATAGAATCATAGAAAATTTACGGAACAGATGGAGGCCATTCTGTTCATCGTGTCTGCGCAGATGAAAATGAGCCACCCAGTATAATCCCACTTTCCAGCACTTGGTCCGTCGCCCTGAAGGTTACGGCTCCTCAGGTGCACATCCAGGTGCTTTTTAAAGGAGTTGAGGGTTTCTGCCTCAGCTCCCCTCTAATCCTTCTACCAATTACATTAAATCTATGACCCCTGCTTATTGACCTCTCTACTAAGGGAAATAGGTCCTTCCTATCCACTCCATCTAAGCCCCTCATAATTTTGTACACCTCAATTAAGTCACTCCTCAGCCTCCCCTGTTCCAAAAGAACAACCCTAGCCCAACCAAACTTTCCTCACAGCTAAAATCTCCAGTCCTGGCAACATCCTCTTCAATCTCCTCTCTATCCTCTCTAGTGCAATCACTTCTTTACTGTAATGTGGTGGCCAGAACTGTGCACAGATCCAGAGACTGTACTAATACGTACAGGGTATCTACAGACGATATTAATTTTTACAGGTAGATCCCGAGATCGTACTAATATTTACAGGTGGTCCAGAGATGGTTGTAATATTTACAGGAGATCCAGAGTCTGCAGTAATATTTACAGGAGATCCACAGAATCTGCAAATATTTACAGCCGTTCCAGAGGCAGTACTGATATTTAAAGGAGATCCAGAAAATGTATCACTATTTCCAGGAGATCCAGAGACGGTACTAATATTTACAGGGGCATCCGGAGATCGTGCTAATATCCTCAGGGGATCAAGAGATGTTACGAATATTTGCAGGTGGATCCAGCGCCGTTATTAATATTTACAGTGGTCCTGAGACGTTACTAATATTTACAGGGGATTCAGAGTCGCTGCTAAAATTTACAGTGAATCCTGAGTCGATACTAATATTTACAGGGAATCCTGAGTCGGGACTAATATTTACAGGGAATCCAGAGACAGTATTAATATTTATAGGAGTTTCAGAGACGATGCTAATATTTACAGTGGATGCAGATATTGTGCAAATATTTACAAAGTTGCTGAGTTCATGTTAATATTTAGAGGTAAGCCAGAAGCAGTGCAAATATTTACAGAGGATCCAAAGATGATATTAATATTCACACTGGATCCAGGGATGTTACTAATATTTACATGCAATCCAGGGACGGTACGAATATTTAAAGGAGATCCAGAAAAGGTAGTGATATTGGCAGTGGATCCACATGTGTTTCCTTTATTTGTAGCCGATCCAGTGATGGTACAATATTTGCAGGCGATCCAGAGAAGGTACTACCATTCATAGGCGATCCAGAGACAGTACTAATCATTACAGGGAATCCAGAGACAGTACTAATAACTACAGGGGATCCAGAAACTGTACAAATAATTAATGGGGATCCAGAGATGTCACGAATATTGACAGGGGATCCAGAGATGGTACTCATATTTACAGGTCATCCAGACAATGTGCAAATATTTATAGGAAATCCAGAGATGTTACAGATCATCGTGAGTCATTACTAATATTTAAAAAGGATCCAGATATGGTAATGATATTTACGGGGCAAAGAGACGCTAATGATACTCACGGAATCCAGAGTCGATATTAACATTTACAGGGGAATCCAGAGATCACATCAATATTTACCGGTGATCCAGAGTTCGTACTCATATTTACAGGTGATCTACATACTATCCTAATAATACAGGGGATCCGGAGACGGGATAAATATTTAAGGGGAGCCACAGATTATACAAATATTAATAAGGTGTTCCAGAGGTCGTACGAATATTACTGGGGTCCAGAGACGATACTAAAATGTATGCACAGACGGTGATAATATTTACATGGGGTATAGAGTTCGTGCTAATATTTAGAGGGGACCCAGAGACGGTACTAATAATTACAGGGGATTCAGAGAAGGAACTAATATTTATAGGGGATCCATAGATTGTTAAAGTGTTTACAGCGGATCCAGTGATGGTTCTAATATATACAGGGGATCCAGAGATCGTATTAATATTTGCAGGCGATCAACCGATAGTACTAATATTTACAGCGAATCCAGAAATGTTTCCAATATTTACATTGGGTGTCAGCCTGATATACAATTTCTCTGTTTATTTCCCTTCCTTGCAGTTAACTTATTGACGATTATGATCCTTTCTCGGGGAAAGTGCGGTATCTCCAAATGTGTCACTCGGTACCTTGTGGCCATGGCAATGGGGGATTTAGTGGTCGTTATCACAGGTGCTTTGCAGTGTAGCTGTGTCAGTTCTAAAGCCTTGGAGTGGGCGGGAGGGAGAGGCACACAAACGCAGACTGACGGGGCGAGCGTGGGGTGGGGTGCGGTGCAGTGGATTGCACACTGACCTTTCACCTCGAGGATCTGCCCTCCAGCTCGGACTAATGGGAACAATGTTTTTGAATATGAGGATCCCGTGTGAAATAATTTTGGGTCCATCTCAGTCCAGTTCCTGGTAGACATGGACCCACAGAACGAATTGGCATTCCAAATCAGGGCACGGACTGGGTGGTGAGGACAGTTCAGAGGGAGCTTTACTCTGTATCTAACCCGTGCTGTACCTGCCCTGGGAGTGTTTGATGGGACAGTGTAGAGGGAGCTTTGCTCTCTATCTAACCCGTGCTGTACCTGTCCTGGGAGTGTTTGATGGGACAGTGTAGAGGGAGCTTTACTCTGTATCTAACCCGTGCTGTACCTGCCCTGGGAGTGTTTGATGGGACAGTGTAGAGGGAGCTTTACTCTGTATCTAACCCGTGCTGTACCTGCCCTGGGAGTGTTTGATGGGACAGTGTAGAGGGAGCTTTGCTCTCTATCTAACCCGTGCTGTACCTGCCCTGGGAGTGTTTGATGGTGGTTGCTGGAAGTGGGAGTGTTTCTTTACCAGTTCTGCTGTCCCCCTTTAATCCAACTTTCTTAAAGGAGGAATGCTGCTTCGAAGTTGGTGAGAATGAATTACCCAGTGTGCTGCTGAGCCGTGGGGTTCGGCTGATTATAACTGCGGCAGTAGAGGAGGACAATAATTGCTTTTTGTAGTTTGTACCCTCGGGCTGGAGTGTGGGAGGTGAAACCCGGCCAGAATTCACACTCCCGATCTCTTGCTTGGAAGTGCGTGCAAGAGCGTGGGCATCGGACGAGAGCCGAATCACGCTGTACTGCGATGCCCCTCCCCCCATGACCAAATAGCCTGCGGAGACGAGGTGTGGCGGGTGGCGACTCGGGTGTGGTGCTGGAGGGCGGCAGGCACCGCGGAACCACATCACACTCCAAGCTTTTTGCCCCTTCAAAGGAGGGACCTCTCCATGGAGGGGCAGACAAGCCCCCGCCCCCACCACCCCACACACGCTCCTTTATATTCAGTACAGGTGAGGTGAGAGAAACCTGAAAATAAATGTTGTAAATGCAGCAGGGTCTGTCAGCATTTGAAAGAGACAAAGACCATACAAAAAAATTGCTTTGCTTACTTGCCTCGTGCGCACACTTCGCTGGTAGAGCAAGTACATAACAGCCCAGCCCTTTTTAACCAGCGTTATCAGCCAAAGTGTGTGTGAGAGGTGATCTCATTGAAATATATAAGATTCTGAGGGGGTTTGGCAGGATAGATGCTGAGAGATTGTTTCCCCTGGCTGGCAAGTCTAGAGCAAGGGGGGCATAAGGGGTCGGCCATTCAAGACTGAGATGAGGAATTTCTTCACTCAGAGGGTTGTGAATCTTTAGAATTCTCCACCGCAGAGGGCCGTGGATGCTCAGTCGTTGAATACATTCATGGCTGAGATCAATAGATTTTTGGACTCTAGCGGAATCGAGGGATATGGGGATCGGGCGAGAAAGTGGAGTTGAGGTCGAAGATCAGCCATGATCTGATTGAATGGTGGAGCAGGCTCGAAGGGCCGAATGGCCTACTCCTGCTCCTAGTTGTTGTTATGTTATGTAATCACTGATCTGATGCTCAGGTCGGTTCCGATTGCTTTTCAGGGTCAATTTCAGTTCCTGGATTCAATCCCCGTGTGTAATATCCACGCCGTCCTGCTTATTGCGGCCACAGGCTGTTCTGTCTAGTTCGCAGTTACTTTACCTCTGATCGTTTTGTGGCCATTTCTTGTGAGAAGCTGAAAAGTAAATATTGCACCGAGAGAAGGGCGGCTGTGGTTCTGGGAACAGTGAGTGTGCTGGGCTGTTTGAAGCACATGTTCTGGTGCTTTATGTTCAGGCATCGGTATATACTTTCCAATCAACCCTGGTTTTGTGCGGCAACAATCAGTGTTTTAGAACCACGTGTGTGGGCAGTAATCGAACATCCTCACCACGTGTGTCCCAGTCTTTCTGATTCTGCTGCTCAATGCTTTCACCGTCAGACACATTTTAGTGGCCAGCAGAGCCCGCAGGAGACTCCAGGCTCACAGCAGTGGGGAGAGTCCAAGAGGCACAGAGATGGAGAGCCGAAAGAAATTCATCATTTGACTGTTTGTTATATCAGGGAACTTTATCATGTTCTGGGCAGTGTTTATTCTGAATTCCTGTGGAGCCGGAAGGTGCTTTTTGGGTCTGGGTCTGTATTTCCACCTGATTTTGTACAAGAACTGGGATTCATGCTCCAGCTCCTGGGTTGCTGCACAAACACATGTATTTATGCCGTGACACAGACTAAATTCAGAGAGCAGTTGAAGAATGTGTTGAAATATCCCTTTACTGCAGGTGTTAAATTCCTGAAATAACGAGAAGATCAGAAGATTTTCTAAGAGTGGAATCAGTTCTCTCTCATACGGCATCTGATTCTCTCTCCACTCGGCTGTCGTGCTGCAAACACTATGTGTTCTATACTCACTTATAACCTGAGGTACTTTATCAACTCATTTACAGCGCTTGACAAATTTTATATCTCAAGAAAGTATAAGTTGTAAAATAATATGTCGCAGCTAATTGCACCAAATGTTTCAACATATTGGAGAATTTAAATGTAATAAAATAAACAACAATACAAGGTGCTGGTGACAGGTGTGTTAAAGGGGCGGGAGGTAGAGGAGATTTCAGGACTGTCCACATTCTCAAACCCACACACCTCCGGGGAGAGCAGTGAGTAGTAAAGTCCACACTCACACCCTCACAGATACCACAGGAGAGCAGTGAGTAATAAATTCCACACTCTCTACCCCACTCATCACTGGTGAATGCAGTGAGCATTAAATTCCGCACTTTCTCACCACTCATTACTGTGGATTACAGTGAACAGTGAATTCCACACTTCCCCACTAATCACTGTTGATTACAGTGAGCAGTAAAGTCCAAACTCTCACCCACAGTCATCAATGGGGATTAATTAGAGCACTAAATTCCACACATTCTCCGACACTAATCACTGGGATTATAGTGAGCTATAAATTCTACACTGTCTCCTCCGGTCATCATTGGGGATTGCAGTGAGCTGCAAATTCCACACTGTCTCCTCCGGTCATCATTGGGGATTGAAGTGAGCAGCAAATTCCACACTGTCTCCTCCGGTCATCATTGGGGATTGCAGTGAGCAGCAAATTCCACACTCTCTCCCACACTCATCCCTGGGGATGACAATGAGCATTAAACTCCGCACTCTCTCCCCCACTCATCACTCGGGATTACAGTGAGCAGTAAATTCCAAACTCTCTCTCCCACTCATCACTCGGGAGTGAGCAGTAAATCCCACACTCTCTCACTCATCACTGGGGATTGCAGCGAACAGTAACATTCACACTGTCTCTCCCTTCATACACCCCTCTGCAGATCAAAGTCAATTTGATAGCACCGTTCAAGTCCAGGGCTAAGTTTCCATTTGATTTTTTATATTTGTTCATGGGATGTGGGCGTCGCTGGCAAGGCCAGCATTTATTGCCCATCCCTAATTGCACTTGAGAAAGTGGTGGTGAGCCGCCTTCTTGAACCGCAGCAGTCCGTGTGGTGAAGGTTGTCCCACCGTGCTGTTGGATAGGGAGTTCCAGGATTTTGATCCAGCGACGATGAAGGAGCGGGATATATTTCAAAGTCGGGATGATGTGTGTCTTGGAGGGGAACTTGCAGGTGGTTTTATTTGCATGTGTCTGCTGCCTTGTTCTTCTGGTGATAGAGGAGCTGTTGAGGAAGCCTTGCGGAGTTGCTGCAGTGCATCCTGAACTGAGTGGTACATAATGCAGCCACCTGCGCCGCTGGTGAAGGGAGTGAATGTTTATGGCGGTGGATGGAGACACAATCAAGCGGGCTGCCTTGTCCTGGATGGTGTCGAGCTTCTTGAGTGTTGTTGGAGCGGCACTCATCCAGGCAAGTTGAGAATATTCCATCGCACTCCTGACTTGTACCTTGTAAATGGTGGAATGGCTTTCGGGAATTGGAGGGGAGTCACTCGTCGCAGAATACCCAGCCTTTGGTCAGCTCTTGTAGCCACAGTATTTATATGGCTGGTCCAGTTAAATTTCTGGTCAAATGGTAACCCCCAGGATGTTGATGGTGGTGATTCGGCGATGGTGATGCCTTCGAATGTCATTGGGAGGGGCTTAAACTCTCTGTTGTTGGTGATGGTCATTGCCTTGCACTTGTCTGGCGCGAATGTTACATGCCACTTATCAGCCCAAGCCTGGATGTTGTCCAGGTCTTGCTGCATGCGGGCTCGAACTGCTTCATTTTCTGAGGGGTTGCGAATGGAACCGAAAAATGTGCAATCATCAGCGAATATCTCTATTCCTCACCTTATGATGGAGCGAAGGTCATTGATGAAGCTGCTTCAGATGGTTGGACCAAGGACTCTGCCCTGAGGAACTCCTGCAACAATGTAGTGGGGCTGAGATGATTGGCCTCCAACAACCACTGCCATCTTCCTTTGTGCTAGGTATGACTCCAGCCACTGGAGAGTTTTCCCCCTGATTCCCATTGACTTCAATTTTACTAGGGCTCCTTGGTGCCACACACGGTCAAATGCTGCCTTGGTGTCAAGGGCAGTCACACTCACCTCACCTCTGGAATTCAGTTCTTTTGTCCATGTTTTGACCGAGGCTGTAATCAGGTCTGGAGCCGAGCGCTCCTGGCGGAACCCAAACTGAGTATCATTGAGCAGGTTATTGGTGAGTTAGCGCCGCTTGATAGCACTGTCGACGATACTTTCCATCACTTTGATGATGATTAAGAGTGGACTGATGGGGCGGTAATTGGCCGGATTGGATTTGTCCTGATTTTTGTGGACAGGACATACCTGGGCAATTTTCCACGTTGTCGGATAGATGCCAGTGTTGCAGCTGTATTGGAACAGTTTGGCTCGAGGCGCGGCTAATTCTGGAGCACAAGACTTCAACACGACAGGCAGGATGTTTTCGGGGACGAGAGCCTTTGTTGTATCGAGTGCAATCAGCCATTTCTTGACATCACGTGGAGTGATTCGAATTGGCTGACAAATGACTTTTCGGATGGTGGGGATATCGGGAGTAGGCCGAGATGAATCATCAACTCGGCACTTCGGGCTGAAGATGGTTGCAAACGCTTCAGCCTTGTCTTTTGCTCTCACGTACTGGACTCTGCCGTCATTGAGGATGGGGATGTTTACAGAACCCCCGACTCTCGGTAGTTGCTTAATTATCCACCACCATTCACGACTGGATGTGGCAGGAATGCAGAGCTTTGTTCTAATCTGTTGGTTGTGGAATCGCTAAGCTCTGTCCAGAGCATGTTTCTTCTGCTGTTTAGCGTTCATGTAGTGCTGTGTTGTAGCTTCACCAGGTTGTCACCTCATTTTTCGATACGCCTGGAGTTGCTTCTGGCATTCTTTTTTACACTCCTCATTGAACCCTGGATTGTTGGTAATGGTAGAGTGAGGGATATGGCGGGCCATGAGACTACAGGTTGTGCTGGAATACAAATCTGTTGTTGCTGATGGCTCACAGCGCCTCATGGATGCCCAGTTTTGAGATGGCAGATCTGTTCTGAATCTATCCCATTTCGCACAGTGGTGGTGCCACACAACAGGTTCGATGGTGTCCTCAGTGTGAAGACGGGACTGCGTCTCCACAAGGACTGTGCGGTGGTCACTCCTCCCAATACTCTCATGGACAGATGCATCTACGACAGGTAGATTGTTGAGGACGCTCACCACCTGCCGCAGGCCCACTCTTGTAACTATGTCCTTCAGCACTCGGCCAGCTGTGGACATTCAAGTCCCCCACCAAAGTTCATTCTGTGCCCTTACTACCCTCAGTGCTTCCTCGAAGTGGTGCTCAACATGGCGGAGTACTGATTCATCAGCTCAGGGAGGGCGATAGGTGGTAATCAGCAGGAGATTTCCTTGCCCATGTTTGACCTGATGCCATGAATTTTCATGGGGCTGAGTCAATTTTGAGGACTCCCAAGGCCACTCGCTCCTGACTGTATATTCACTGTACAGCCACCTCTGGTGTGTCTGTCCTGCCGGTAGGACAGGATATACCCAGGAATGGTGATGGAAGAGTCTGGGACGTTGGCTGAAAGGTATGATTCTGTGAGTATGGCTATGTCAGGCTGTTCCTTGAGTAGTTTGTGGGACAGCTCTCCCAATTTTGGCACAAGTCCCCAAATGTTCTTGAGGAAGATCTTGCAGGGCTTGTCTGGTGCCTCGTTGTCCTTCCGGTCTTATCCTTAATATGACTTTTTGTAGAAAGATTGTACAACTGAGTGGCTTGTGCGGCCATTTTGGAGGGTGATTGAGAACTAACCACGTTGCTGTGGGTCTGGCGTCACGTATTTAATTTATTGAATTTAAATTCCCCACCTGCCGTTGCAGGATTTGAACGCATGACTCATGATTATTAATCCTGGCTCCTGGCTTATTAGTTCAGGAACACAATCACTTTGTTATCGTACCCGCATTGATAGTACTGTCCAGCCCTGGGGATCAGTTTGCGTGCATGTGTGCAAACGCACGAAGCGAGGTAAATAAAGTTGGTGAGCTTCAGACGCAAATACCCACGTTGGGAACATGTGGCGGTAATGGAGACCTGGCTTTAAAAATGGCAGGATTGGATACTAAATATTCCTGGATACAAGGTGTTCCGGAAATATCGGGAAGGAAAGAAGGGAGGGGGAATGGAGTATTAATTAAGGAAAATATTGCAATGCTGGAGAGAGAGGATGTCTTGGGGGGGAGTCAAGGAAATAATCTATTTTGTTCGAGGTAAGAAACGAAAGAGGTGCCATTACACTACTGGGTTTATTCTGGAGACGACCAACTAGTGGGAAGGATAGAGAGGAGCAAATTTGTAGTTAAATTACAGAGAGGTGCAAGAGCTGTGGAGTAGTGATAATGGGGGACTTCAACTATCCGAATATAGACTGGGATAGTAATAGTTTAAAGGGCAAAGATGGGGAGAATTTCTTAAGTGTGTTCAGGAGAACTATCTTGCTCAATACGTTTCCGGCTCAACGAGGAAGGAGACATTGCTGGACTCGGTTCTGGGGAATGAGGTGGTCCATGTGGAACAAGTGTCAGTGGGGGAGCATTTAGGGAGCATCGATCAAAGTGTCATAAGGTTTAGATTAGCAATGGAAAGGGACATGGACCACTCTAAAATAAAAATACTGAATTGGAGGAGGGCCAATTTCAGTGGGATGAGTACTGAACTAGCCTGGGTAATTTTGAATCAAAGATTAGCAGGAAAAACTACAATTGAATAATGGGCGGCCTTTGAACAGGAGGCGTTCGGGGACAGTCTAGGCACATTCCAACGAAGGAGAAAGTTAGGGAACTAAAACCAGAACTCCCTGGATGTCAAAAGAGAAATAGAGTAAGATGCAACTAAAGTCAGAAAAAAGTGGGCGTACGACAGATGCCAGTTTGATAATATAAGTGAGAACCAGGCAGAATATAGAAAGTTCAGAAGGGAAGTGAAAAGGGAAAGAAGATGGGCAAAGAGAGATTACGAGAATAGATTGACGGCCAACAGAAAACGGAATCCAAAAGACTTCTATCGGCATGTAAATGGTAAACCGGCAATAAGAGGAGTGGTAGAGTCTTTCAGGGACCAAGAAGGGAGGCACCTGATTGGTGAGTAGGTTCAGGTGAGTATTTCTCCTTATCTACAGTAACTGAAGTAAAAGGAAAGGGAAGGTCTGCAGGTCTTATAGGAAGTAGCGTTTATTTTTTAGTGAATCAAGGTCCCTAGTGTAGTTAACATTCTCTAAATTGAGAACAATTTAAAGGAGTAAACTCCTTAAAGGGAGTGGTAAGTAGTTTTTCTTTCCTTTTTTTTTCTCTTGACATTGTAGTTGTTCTTAAGCTAATTTAAGGGTTAAGTCATGGCAGGAGATCCCAGCGCCGTGTCATGTTCCTCTTGTGGGATGTGGGAATTCAGGGATCCTTCCTGTATCCCTGATTCCTTCACCTGCGGGAAGTGTGTCCAGCTGCAGCTATTGTTTGACCGCTTGACGGCTCTGGAGCTGCGGATGGACTCACTTTGGAGCATCCGCGATGCTGAGAAAGTCGTGGATAGCACGTTCAGTGAGTTGGTCACACCGCAGATAAAAATTACTGAGGGAGATAGTGAATGGGTGACCAACAGACAGAGGAAGAGTAGGAAGGCAGTGCAGGGGTCCCCTGCGGTCATCTCCCTCCAAAACAGGTATACCGTTTTGGATACTGTTGGCGGAGATGACTCACCAGGGGAAGGTGGCAGTGGCCAGGTTCATGGCACCGTGGCTGGCTCTGCTGCACAGGAGGGCAGGAAAAAGAGTGGCAGAGCTATAGTGATAGGGGACTCGATTGTAAGGGGAATAGACAGGCGTTTCTGCGGACGCAACCGAGACTCCAGGATGGTATGTTGCCTCCCTGGTGCAAGGGTCAAGGATGTCTCGGAGCGGCTGCAGGACATTCTGGAGGGGGAGGGTGAACAGCCAGTTGTCGTGGTGCATATAGGCACCAACGATATAGGTAAAAAACAGGATGAGGTCCTACAAGCTGAATTTAGGGAGTTAGGAGTTAAACTAAAGAGTAGGACCTCAAAGGTAGTAATCACAGGATTGCTACCAGTGCCACGGGTTAGTCAGAGTAGGAATGACAGGATAGCTAAGATGAATACGTGGCTTGAGAGATGGTGCAAGCTGGAGGGATTCAAATTCCTGGGCCATTGGAACCGGTTCTGGGGGAGGTGGGACCAGTACAAATTGGACGGTCTGCATCTGGGCAGGACTGGAACCAATGTCCTAGGGGGAGTGTTTGCCAGTGCTGTTGGGGAGGGTTTAAACTAATGTGGCAGGGGGATGGGAACCGATGCAGGAAGTCAGTGGGAAATAAAGTGGTGACAGAAACAAAAGGCAGTAAGGGAGAGTGTACAGAACATGACCGGACAGATGGTCTGAGAAAGCAGGGCAAAGACCAAGGGAAGTCTAGATTAAACTGCATTTATTTCAATGCAAGAAGTCTGATGGGCAAGGCAGATGAACTCAGGGCATGGATGGGTACATGGGACTGGGATGTTATAGCTATTACTGAAACATGGCTAAGGGAGGGGCAGGACTGGCAGCTCAATGTTCCAGGGTACAGATGCTATAGGAAAGATAGAGCAGGAGGTAAGAGAGGAGGGGGAGTTGCGTTCTTGATTAGGGAGAACATCACGGCAGTAGTGAGAGGGGATATATCCGAGGGTTCGCCCACTGAGTCCATATGGGTAGAACTGAAAAATAAGAAGGGAGAGATCACTTTGATAGGATTGTACTACAGACCCCCAAATAGTCAACGGGAAATTGAGGAGCAAATATGTAAGGAGATTACAGACAGCTGCAAGAAAAATAGGGTGGTAATAGTAGGGGACTTTAACTTTCCCAACATTGACTGGGACAGCCATAGCATTAGGGGCTTGGATGGAGAGAGATTTGTTGAGTGTATTCAGGAGGAATTTCTCATTCAGTATGTGGATGGCCCGACTAGAGAGGGGGCAAAACTTGACCTCCTCTTGGGAAATAAGGAAGGGCAGGTGACAGAAGTGTTAGTGAGGGATCACTTTGGGACCAGTGATCATAATTCCATTAGTTTTAAGATAGCTATGGAGAAGGATAGGTCTGGCCCAAAAGTTAAAATTCTAAATTGGGGAAAGGCCAATTTTGATGGTATTAGACAGGAACTTTCAGAAGTTGATTGGGAGAGTCTGTTGGCAGGCAAAGGGACGTCTGGTAAGTGGGAGGCTTTCAAAAGTGTGTTAACCAGGGTTCAGGGTAAGCACATTCCTTATAAAGTGAAGGGCAAGGCTGGTAGAAGGAGGGAACCTTGGATGACTCGGGAGATTGAGGCACTCGTCAAAAATAAGAAGGAGGCATATGACATGCATAGGCAGCTGGGATCAAATGGATCCCTTGAAGAGTATAGAGATTGCCGGAGTAGAGTTAAGAGAGAAATCAGGAGGGCAAAAAGGGGATATGAGATTGCTTTGGCAGATCAGGCAAAGGTGAATCCAAAGAGCTTCTACAAATACATAAAGGGCAAAAGGGTAACTAGGGAGAGAGTAGGGCCTCTTAAGGATCAACAAGGTCATCTAAGTGCGGAACCACAAGAGATGGGTGAGATCCTGAATGAATATTTCACATCGGTATTTACGGTTGAGAAAGGCATGGATGTTAGGGAACTTGGGGAAATAAATAGTGATGTCTTGAGGAGTGTACATATTACAGAGAGGGAGGTGCTGGAAGTCTTAACGCGCATCAAGGTAGATAAATCTCCGGGACCTGATGAAATGTATCCCAGGACGTTATGGGAGGTTAGGGAGGAAATTGCGGGTCCCCGAGCAGAGATATTTGAATCATCCACCGCTACAGGTGAGGTGCCTGAAGATTGGAGGGTAGCAAATGTTGTGCCTTTGTTTAAGAAGGGCGGCAGGGAAAAGCCTGGGAACTACAGACCAGTGAGCCTGACATCTGTAGTGGGTAAGTTGTTAGAGGGTATTCTGAGGGACAGGATCTACAGGCATTTGGAGAGGCAGGGACTAATTCGGAACAGTCAGCATGGTTTTGTGAGAGGAAAATCATGTCTCACGAATTTGATTGAGTTTTTTGAAGGGGTAACCAAGAAGATAGATGAGGGCTGTGCAGTAGACGTGGTCTACATGGACTTCAGCAAAGCATTTGACAAGGTACCGCATGGTAGGTTGTTACATAAGGTTAAATCTCATGGGATCCAAGGTGAGGTAGCCAATTGGATACAAAATTGGCTTGACGACAGAAGACAGAGGGTGGTTGTCGAGGGTTGTTTTTCAAACTGGATGCCTGTGTCCAGCGGTGTGCCTCAGGGATCGGTGCTGGGTCCGCTGTTATTTGTTATTTATATTAATGATTTGGATGAGAATTTAGGAGGCATGGTTAGTAAGTTTGCAGATGACACCAAGATTGGTGGCATTGTGGACAGTGAAGAAGGTTATCTAGGATTGCAACGGGATCTTGATAAATTGGGCCAGTGGGCCGATGAATGGCAGATGGAGTTTAATTTAGATAAATGTGAGGTGATGCATTTTGGTAGATCGAATCGGGCCAGGACCTACTCCGTTAATGGTAGGGCGTTGGGGAGAGTTATAGAACAAAGAGATCTAGGAGTACAGATTCATAGCTCCTTGAAAGTGGAGTCACAGGTGGATAGGGTGGTGAAGAAGGCATTCAGCATGCTTGGTTTCATTGGTCAGAACATTGAATGCAGGAGTTGGGATGTCTTGTTGAAGTTGTACAGGGCATTGGTGAGGCCACACTTGGAGTACTGTGTACAGTTCTGGTCACCCTATTATAGAAAGGATATTATTAAACTAGAAAGAGTGCAGAAAAGATTTACTAGGATGCTACCGGGACTTGATGGTTTGACTTACAGGGAGAGGTTAGACAGACTGGGACTTTATTCCCTGGAGAGTAGGAGGTTAAGGGGTGATCTTATAGAAGTCTATAAAATAATGAGGGGCATAGATAAGGTCGATAGTCAAAATCTTTTCCCAAAGGTAGGGGAGTCTATAACGAGGGGGCACAGATTTAAGGTGAGAGGGGAGAGATACAAAAGGATCCAGAGGGGCAATTTTTTCACTCAAAGGGTGGTGAGTGTCTGGAACGAGCTGCCAGAGGCAGTAGTAGAGGCGGGTACAATTTTGTCTTTTAAAAAGCATTTGGACAGTTACATGGGGAAGATGGCTATCGAGGGATATGGGCCAAGTGCAGGCAATTGGGACTAGCTTAGTGGTATAAACTGGGCGACATGGACATGTTGGGCCGAAGGGCCTGTTTCCATGTTGTAACTTCTATGATTCTATGATTCTATGATCTACTCATGGAGGCAGAGGGGATGGCACAGGTGTTAAATGAGTACTTTGCATCTGTCTTTACCAAGGAAGAAGATGCTGCTCGAGTCTCAGTTAAGGAAGATGAAGCTGATATACTGGATGGGCTAATAATTGCTAAAGAAGAGGTATTAAAAAGGCTGGCTGTACTTAAAGTCGATAATTACCCCGGTCTGGATGGGATACATCCTATATGGCTGAAGGAAGTAAGGGTATAAATTGTGGAGGTACTGGCTATAATCTTCCAAACATCTGTGGATACAGGGATGGTGCCAGAGGACTGGAAAATTCTGAATGAAACACCCTTGTTCAAAAAAGAGTGGAAGTATAATCCCGTCAACTATAAGACAGTGAGTTTAACGTCAGTGGTCGGGAAACTTTTAGAAACGATAATCCGGGACAAAATTAACAGTCACTTGGACATGTGGATTGATTATGGAACGCCAGCACGGATTGTTGAAGGCAAATCGTGTTTAACGAACTTGATAGAGTTCTTTGATGAGGCAACAGAGAGGGTAGATAAGGGCAATGCAGTTGATGTGGTGTATATGAACTTTCAAAAGGCGTTTGATAAACTGCCACATAATAGGCTTGTCATCAAGACTGACGCCCATGGAATAAAGGGGCAGGAGCAGCATGGATACAGAATTGGCTAAGTGACAGGAAACAGTTAGTAGTAGTGAACAGTTGCTTTTCATACTCAAAGAAGACATGTAGTAGTGTTCCCCGGGTTGCGGTGCTGTGACCATTGCTTTTCTTGATATATATTAATGACTTGGAGTTGGGTGTACAGGGCAAAATTTCAAAATTTCCAGAAGGCACAAAACTTGGAAATGTAGTGAACAGTGAGGAGGATAGTGATCGACTTCAAGAGGGCATAAGGAGGCTGGTGGAATAGGCGGACACATGGCAGATGACATTTAACGCAGACAACTCCGAAGTGACACATTTTGGCATGAAGAATGAGGAGAGGAAATGTGAACTAAATGGTACAATTCTAAAGGGGATGCAAGAACAGAGATACCTGGAGGTACATGTGCACAAATCTTTGAATGTGGCAGAACAGCTTGAGAAAGCGGTTGAATAGCATACGGGATCATAGGCGTTATTATTAGAGGCGTAGAGTACAAAAGCAAGGAAGTTGTGTTGAACATTTATAAAACACTGGTTACGCCAGAGCTGGAGTATTGTATTCAATTCTGGTCATCGCACTTTATGAAGGATGTGAAGGCCTTAGAGAGGGTGCAGAAAAGATTCTAGAGAATGGTTCCAGGGATGAGGTACTTTAGTTACATGGATAAACTGGAGAAGCTGATGTTTTTCTCCTTCGAGCAGAGGACGTTAAGAGGAGATTTGATAGAGGTGTTCAAAATCATGAAGGGTTCAGATGGACTAAATAACGAGAATCTATTCCCTTCGGCGGAAGGGTCGAGAACCAGAGGATACAGATTTAAGGTGAATGGCAAAAGATATGAGGATAAACTTTTTGACACAGCAAGGAGTTATGATCTGCAATGCGCTGCGTGAAAGGGCGGTGGAAGCAGATTCAATCATGGCTTTCGAAAAGGAATTGGATAAATACTTGATGGGAAAATAGTTGCAGACCTAAGGGGAAAGTACGGGGGAGTGGGACAGATTGGATTGCTCTTCCGCAGAGACGGCACAGGATCGATGTGCTGAGTGGATACCTTCTGTGGTGAAAACATGTACATGTCCAGAGACCACCCTACGTTTGTTAACACTGACAGGTCCAGAGATTAGTGTCATTTTATAGTATTGTACAGGCCTGGAGCTCATGTCCATTTGATGGCACTTTCAAGGTCCAGTGTTCAGTCTCCATTTGATAGATCCATCCATTTCCAGAGATCAGTGCCCACTTGATAGCAATGTGCCTGACCAGAGATCAGTCCCCATTTGATAGCACTGTCCAGGTCTGGAGATCAGCCTCCATTTGATGGCACTGTCCAGGTCAAAAGATCAAACTCCATTTGATGTCACTGTCCAGGTCTGGGGATCAGTTTCCATTTGATAGCATTCTCCGGGTCCGAAGGTCGGACGGTTTGGACCTCAACAGAGCTGGGACTAATGTCCTCGCGGGGAGATTCACTAGTGCTGTGGTGAGGTTTTAAACTAATTTGGAACGCGGGTGGGCACCAGGAGATAGAATTAGAAAGGAGAAACAAGGGGCGCAAAGGATTGGGAGAGACAGATAGCACTAGAATAAGAAATATTACAGTATTAGGTGAGATCAGACTAAGAGAGTGTAGGAGAAGATCTAAGATAAGTTTACAGTGCATGTGTTTAAACGCATAAAGCGTCGTAAATAAAGTTGGTGAGCTTCAGTTGGAAATAGCCACATGGGAATATGATGCCGTGGCGGTAACGGAGACCTGGCTCAAAAAAGGGCAGGAATGGGCACTAAAAATTCTTGGATACAAGATGTTCATGAAAGATAGGGAAGGAAAAAAGGAGGAGGTGGCAGTATTGATTAAGGAGAATATTGCAGTACAGGAGAGAAAGGATGTCCTGGAGGGGTCAAGGACAGAATCTATTTGGTTCGCGTTAAGAAACTATAGAGGTGCCATTAAACTATTGGGTGTATTCTACAGACTACCAACTCGTGGGACGGATATCGAGGAGCAAATTTACAAGGAAATTACAGAGAGGTGCAAGGACCATAGAGAAGTGATAAAGGGAGATTTCAATTATCCTAAGATAGACTGAGGAAGTAATAATAGTGCAAAGGGCAAAGAGAGGGAGGAATTTCTGAAGCGTGTTTAGGAGATCTTCCTTGTTCAGTATGTTTCCGGCCCAATGAGGAAGGAGGCATTGCTGGATCTGGTCCTGAGGAATGATTTGGGTGAAGTGGAGTAAGTTACAGTGGGGGAACATTTAGTGAACAGTGATCATAGTATCATAAGGTTTAGATTAGCTTTGGAAAAGGACAAGGAGTAAAAATACTTAATAGGAGGAAAGTCAATTTCAGTGGTTTCAGAACGCATTTGGCCCGGGGAAATTGGAATCAACAACGGGCGGCCTTTAAAGAGGAGATGGTTCGGGTACAGTCTAGGTACATTCCGACTGGGGAGAAAGGTAGGGCAACTATACCCAGAGCTCCCTGGATGACGAAATAAATAGAGAGTAAGATGAAGCATAAAAAGGGGGAGTATGACAGATGTCAGTTTGATAATACAAGTGAGAACCAGACTGAATATTAAAAAAGAGAAGTGTAAAAGCAAGGAAGAGGGGAAAAGAGAGAGTATGAGAATAGACTGGCGGCCAACATAAAAGGTAACCGGTCTTCCACAGGTATATGAACAGTAAACGAGTCTTAAGAGGAGGATTGGCGCCGATTAGGGACCATAAAGGAGATCGACTCATGGAGGCAGAGGGGATGGCCGAGGCACTAATTGAGCACTTTGCATCTGTCTTTACCAAGGAAGAAGATGCTGCCAGAATCTCAGTAAAAGAGGAGGTTGTTGAGATACTGGATGGGGTAAAAATTGATAAAGTGGAGGTACTAGAAAAGGCTAGCTGTAATTAAAGTAGATACGTCATCCGGTCCATATAGGATGCATCCTAGGATGCTGAGGGAAGTAAGGGTGGAAATTGCAGTATCAATACAATAATCCATAATCTTCTATAATCTTCCAAACATCCGTAGGGACGGGGGACTGCTGAATTTAAAATGTTACACACCTGTTCAAAAAGGTTAGAAGGATAAACCCTGCAACTATTGGCCAGTCAGTTGTTCTCGGTGGTGGCGAAACTTTTAGAAACGATAATCTGGGACAGTATTAAAAGTCACTTGGGCGAGTGTGGATTAAATAACTAATGCCAGCACGGATTTGTTAAAGGCAACTCCTATTTAACAAACCTGATAGAGATTTTGATGAGGTAACAGATAGGGTTGATGAGGGCAATGTGGTTGATGTGGTGTATATGGACTTTCAAAAAGCGTTTGATAAAGTACCACATAATAGGCTGTCCAGGTCCAGAGATCAGTCTCCCTTTGATGGCACTGTCCAGGTCCAGAGATCAGTGCCCATTTGATGGCCCTGCCCATGACTGGGGATCAATCTCCATTTGAAGGCACTGCCCATGTCTGGGGTTCAGTCTCCAATTATTGGTACTTTCCAGGACTGGGGATCAGTCTCCATTTGAAGGCACTGCCCAGGTCTGGGGTTCAGTCTCCAATTATTGGCACTTTCCAGGTCTGTTGATCAGTCGCCATTTAATGGCACTGTCCAGGTCTAGTGATCAGTGAACATTTGATCGCACATTCCAGGTCTGGGGTTCAGTCTCCATTTGATGGCACTCTCCATGTCCAGAGATCAGTCTCCATTTGATGGCACTGTCCAGGTCTAGTTATAAGTCTCCATTTGAAGGCACTGCAAAGGTCAAGGGTTCAGTCTCCAATTATTGGCACTTTCCAGGTCTGGGGATCAGTTTCCATTTGAAGGCACTGCCCAGGTCTGGTGTTCAGTCTCCATTTGCTGAACGCAGTAAGCTCAGTATAAATTCCTCTCAAAATACTTTCCAATCTTTGTTGCCAATCTGATGAGTGATTGTCATTATCTTTTGTTCCGATTTCTCCCAGTTAACCTGCTGGGGATCCTGATCTTATCCCGGGGAAAGTGTGGTCTGTCTCGATGCATCTCCTGTTACCTGGTGTCCAGAGCAGGGGTGATCTCACAGTTATCCTCACTGCTGTGATACTGGACCGTATTATCACCCTTTATTTCATTGATATATTCAGAAACAGAGTTCTCATGTGACTGTTTTGTCTGGTTCATCGTCACTTTCACCTTTGATGGATTTGTGGCCATTTTTTTGCCAGAAGCTGAAAACGAAATATTGCACCGCGAGAACAGCGTGTAGTTAATCCCACCCTCACTCAGTGGACTCCAATGAAGTACTTTATTCACCCTGTGGCATGCAGTTAGTTTCTCAGTCACTCAGCTCATGTAGTTTATCCTGAAGTCGCTCAGCAGACTGCAGTTGGTCTCTCAGACAGTCAGCAGTCTGTAATTAGTCCCTCAGGACAGTCAGCCCCGTGTAGTTTCTCACTCGGTCACCCAGCCGGATGTAATTATTTTCTCAGTCACTCACCAGCCTGCACTTCGACACCTCAGTCACTCAGCAACCAGTAGTTAAGTTTGTCAGTCGTTTAGAAGCATATAGTTAGTCCCTCAGTCCCTCAGCTGCCTGTGGTTAATCCGTCAGACACTCAGCGGCCTGTAGTTAGTCCATCAGACACTCCAATGCCGATATATAGTCTCGTAGTCACTCAATAGACTGTAGTTATAGAATAGCAAGTTTGCAACACGTAAGGAGGCTATTCAGCCCAACGAGTCCGCGTCGGCTTCATGCACCAACAATCCAGCTATTCCCACTCCCCACTCCCCCGCCCTATCCCCGTAGCCCTGCACAAGTTTTTCCTTTCAAGTACTTATCCAGTTCCCTTTCGAATGGCATGATTGAATATGCCTCTACCACTCCCTCGGGCAGTGCATTCCAGATCACAACCACTCGCTGTATAAAAATGTTTTCCTCATAAGGTCTTTGGTTCTTTTGCCAGTCACCTTGAATCTATGTCTCTGTTTCTTGACTCTTCCAAGTCCAAGTCTGGCACCACGCCTGTAGGCAGTGAGGATTGGAAAATGATGGTCAGAGCCTCCGTTATTTCCTCCCTTGCTTCTCTTAACAGGCTGGGAGCATTTCATGCGGGCCTGGCGATTTATCTACATTCATGGGTGTGAATCCCCATAAAACTTCCTCTCTCACTATGTTTATCCCATCCAATATTTCGCACTCCTCCTCATTAACTAGAATGTCTGCATCGTCCCTCTCTTTTGTGAAGACGAAACAATGTATTCTTTAAGAACCATACTCACATTATCCGCCTCCACACATAGGTTACTTTTGTGGTCTCTAATAGGCCCTACAATGTCATCAGTTATCCTCTTATCATTTATGTATTTAGAAAGTATCATTGGGCTTTATTTGATTTTACTTGGCAGTATTTGTTCGTGCACTCTCTTTGCATTCATAATTTCCTTTTTAATTTCACCCCTGCACTTTCTCTATTCCTCCAGACTTTCTGCAGTATTGACCTCTCGGTGTCTCACATAAGCTTCCTTTGATTGCCTTATCTTACCATGTATGCTCCTTGACATCCAGGGGGCTCCAGATTTGACAGTCCCACCATTTTTCTTTGTGGGAACATGTTTACTCTACATTCCTCTTGAATGCCTGCGACTGCTCTGACAGTGATTTACGTTCAAGTAGTTGTTTCCAGTCCACATTTGCTAAATCACATCTCAGCTTAGTAAAATTGGCCGTTCCCCAATTTAGAAATTTAACTCCTGTTCCACTTTTGTCCTTTTCCATAACTGTGTAAAATCTAACTGAAATATGATCACTTCCACCAAGATGCACTCCCCTGATACTCCTTCCACCTGCCCTGCTTCATTCCCTATAACTAAACCCAGAACTGCTCCCTGTCTTGTTGGGCTTGCTACGTACTGGCTAAAAAAGCTCTCCTGAATGCATTTTAAGAACTCTGCGCCCACTATATCCTTTTGCACTGATTCTATCCCAGTTAATATTCGGGTCGTTGAAATCCCCTAATATTACTGCTCGACTGATTTTGCACTTCGACGAAATGTGCCTACAATTTGCTCTTCTATCTCTCTCTGACTGTTTGGGGGTCTATAGTACACTCCCAACAGCATGACTGCCCCTTTTTTGTTCTTTAGCTAAAATCATGTGGTCTCATTTGATGATCCTTCTAACATATCATCGCTCCTCACATCTGTAAGTGTTTCTTTATACAATATTGCCACCCCTCTTCTTTTATCCCCCTCCCTATCTCGTCTGAAAACCCTGTAACTAGGAATGTTGAGCTGCCATTCCTGCTCCTCTTGATCCATGTTTCACTAATAGCTATATCGGACTGCCACATGTCGATCTGTGCCCTCAGCTCATCTGCCTGATTCACTATACTCCTTCCATTGAAGTATATATCATTTATCACTCCTTTGTTGTCTATTTTCAAACCTTTGTTTCCTCTGCCTTCCAAACTCAACTACTACTAATCTGCCTTCTATTTCCAGCTCTGCTCCTCTCCTTTCTGAATCCACGCTCCGGTTCCCATCCCTCTGCCAAGCTAGATTATACACTCCCCAACAGCACCAGTAAACCACCCGGGCCTGTTGAGGTGCAACCCGTCCGGCTTGTACAGTTCCCACCTCACCTAGAACGGGTCCCAATACCCCAGGAATCTAAGGCCCTGACTCCCGCACCATCTCTCCAACCTCAACTCAACTTTCCCACCCGATTCCCATATCCCTTGATTCCCCTAAAATCCAAAAGTCTCTCTATCTCAGCCTTGAATGTATTCAACGGCTGAGCATCCACAATCCTCTGGGGTAGTGAATTCCCAAGATTCACAACGCTCTGAGCGGAGTGTGAATGGCATGTTAGCCTTTATTGCAGGGGGTTGGAGTGCATGCGTAAGGAAGTCTTACTACAGTTGTACAGGACTTTAGTGAGAACTCACCTGTAGTACTGTGTACAGTTTTGGTCTCCTTTACTGAGGAAGGATATACTTGCCTTCGTGGCGGTGCAAGGAAGGTTCACTGGATTGATTCCTGGAATGAGAGGGTTGCCCTCTGAGGAGAAATTGAGTAGAAAGGGCCTATACTCTCTGCTGCTTAGAAGAATGAGAGGTGATCTCATTGAAACTTATTAGATTCTGAGGGGACTTGATAGGGTAGATGCAGAGAGGTTGTTTCCCCTGCCTGGAGAGACCAGAACTTGGGGGCTTAGTCGCAGGATAAGGGGTCGGCCATTTAAAGACTGAGGTGAGGAGGAATTTCTTAACACAGAGGGTTGTAAATCTTTGGAATTCTCTCCCCAAATGGGCTGTGGATGATCACTCGTTGAATATGTTCAAGACTGAGAATGGTTTTTGGACTCAAAGGGAATCAAGAGATATGGGAACGGCCGGGAAAATTCAGTTGAGATTGAAGATCAGCCATCATCTAATTGAATGGATGAGCAGTCTCGAGGGGCCGTATGGCCGACTCCTGCTCCTTTTGTTCCAGGGCACCCAAAGGCATTGATGAACATATCTGACCTATCAGAACGATCGGTAAACACACTGGGGCTTATCAGAGTGATGGAATACATATTGGAACCACTTAGTGGGGTGGCTAAACATAGCGGAACCTATCAGGGAAATTGATAATCACACTGTGAGCTCGCAGAGTGATCTATAAGCTCACAGGGACCTATAACACGACAGGAAACAGTGTAGTGGTGAACGGTTGTTTTTCAGATTGGATGGAGGTGTGCAGTGGTGTTCCCAACGAGTGGGTACGAGAACAACTGCTTTTTTGGTAAATATTAATGAATTCGCTTGGACTTGGCTGTATAGGGCACAATTTCAAAACTTGCAGATGGCACAAAAGTTGGAAGTGTAGTGAACAGTGAGGAGGATAATGATAGAACATAGGCAGGCTGGTGAAATGGGCGGACAGATGACGGATGAAATGTAATGCAGAGAAGTGCGAAGTGATGCATTTTGTCAGGAAGAATGAGGAGAGACAATATAAACTAAATAGTACAATTCTAAAATGGTGCATGAACAGAGAGACCAACCGTGCAAATCTTTGAAGTTGGCAGGACAGGTTGAGAAGGCTGTTACGAAAGCATATGGGATCCTGGGCTTTATAAATTGAGGCATCGAGTACAAAAGCAAGAGAAGAAAACTGGGATCTATCAAAGGGATCATAAAACATAGTACAACCTATCACAGGGATGGTTAAACATACTGGGACGTTTCACAGAGATGCTAACGCATTATGGGTTATTGTCAGCGCAGGTGAGATAAATACTTGACATTGTTTCTGAGATCAGTATTGTGTCTGGGTTTGAGACTGCGAATGAAGGTGAGGTCAGTAATATGACTCTGTTGGATATTGATAACATAGATGAAATCAGTGATGTGCTCAGCTATAAAGTGTAGGTGCGATCAGTGATATATCGGGGTTGGATATTGGCAGTGTAGATAATAGACTCAGAGAATCATAGAAATTTACGGCACAGAAGGAGGGCGTTCGGCCCATCGTGTCTGTGCCGACCGAAAGATGCTATCATGCCTTGTTCCACTTACTAGAAATGAAGTGCATATCCAGGCATTTTTCAGGCAGTGAGGTCCAGACCACCACCACCATCTGGGTGAATACATTTCTCCTCAGATCACCTCGAATATTATTTTACCAATTACTTTAAATCTATGCCCACTGGTTATTGACATATCTGCTAAGGGAAATAGGTGCATAGAGAAATCATAGAAAATTTACAGCACAGAAGGAGACCATTCGACCCATTGAGTCCGCGCCGGCCAAAAATGAGCCACCCAGCCGAATCCCACTTTCCAGCACTTGGTCCGGAGCGCTGTAGGTTATGGCGCTTCAGGTGCACATCCAGGTACTTTTTAAACGAGTTGACGTTTTCTGCCTCTACTACCCTTTCAGGCAGTGAGTTCGAGATCTCCACTACCCTTTGGGTGAATAAATTTCTCCTCGGCTTCTCTCTACTCCTCCCACCAATTACTTTAAATCTATGCTCCCTGGTCATTGACCTCTCTGCTAAGGGAAATAGGTCCTTCCAATCCACTTGATCTCGGTCCCTCATAATTTTGTATACCTCATTTAAATCTCCCCCAGCCTCCTCTGTTCGAAAGAGCCGATCCAACCTTTCCTCATAGCTAAAATTCTCTTGCCCTAGCAACATTCTCGTAAATCTCCTCTGTACCTTCTCTTGTGCAATTACATCTTTCCTGTGATGTGGTGACCAGAAATGGACGCAATACTCAAGCTGCGGCCTAAATAGTATTTTATGCAGTTCAAACATTACCTCCCCGCTCTTATTTTGCCTACCTTGGCAAATAAAGGAAATAATTCCAAATGCCTTCTTAACCACCTCATCCACCTCCTTCTACCTTCAAGGATCTGTGGCACGCACTCCAAGGTCCCTCATTCCCTCTACACCTTTCAGTATCTTCCAATTTATCGTGTATTCCCTTGTCTTGTTTGCCCTCCCCAAATGTATTACCTAACACTTCTCGGGATTGAATTCCATTTACCACTTTTCTGACCACCTGACCAGTCCATTGATATCTTCCCGCAATCTGCAGCTTTCCTCCTCACTATCAACCACACGGCCAATTTTTGTATCATCCACTAACTTCTTAATCGTGCCCCCTACATTTTAGTCCAAATCATTAATATGTACCACAAAAAGCAAGGGACCTGGTAAGAGCCCTGCGGAACCCCACTGGAAAGAGCCATCCAGTTACAAAAACAACCGCCAACCATTACCCTTTACTTCCTTTGAGCAAATTATCTATGGATCCAACTTGCCGCTTTCCCTTCGATCCAATGGGCTTTTAGTTTGTGACCAGTCTGCCATGTGGGACCTTGTCAAAAGCCTTGCTAAAATCCATGTAGGCTACATGAAATGTGCTACCCTCATCGATCCTCCTTGTTACCTCCTCAAAAAATTCAATCAAGTTAGTCAGACTTGACCTTCCCTTAACAAAGCCATGTTGACTGTCCTTGATTAATCCGACCTATAGATGAGATCAGTGATGTGTCCGGGTGGATATTGACAGTGTGGGTGAGATCAGTGATGTATCTGTGTTGGATATTGACATTGTCGGTGAGGTCCGTGATATGATTAGTGTGGATATTGACAATGTCGGTGAGGCTATTGATGCGACTGGGGTGGATATTGACATTGCAGGTGAGGTCAGTGATGTGACTGAGGTGGATATTGACAGTGTCAGGGAGGTTGTTGATGCGACTAGAGTGGATATTGACAGTGTAGGTGAGGTCATTGCTGTGACTAGGGTGGATATTGACAGTGTAGATGAGGTCATTAATGTGACTGGGATGGATATTGACAGTGTAGGTGAGATCAGTGATGTGCCTGTGTTGGATATTGACAGTGTAGGTGAGGTTATTGATGCGACTGGGGTGGATATTGACATTGTAGATGAGGTCAGCGATGGGTCTGTGTTGGATATTGACAGTCTAGGTGAGGTCAATGATGTGACTGGGGTGGATATTGAAAGTGTAGTTGAGGTCAGTAATGTGTCTAGGCGGATATTGACTGTGTTGGTGAGTTCATTGATGTGACTGGGTTGGATATTGAAAGTGTAGCTGAGGTCAGTGATGTGACTAGGCGGATATTGAAAGTGTAGGTGAGATCAGTGATATGACTGGGGGTGGAAATTGACAACGTAGGTGAGTCATTAATGTGACTGGGGTGGATATTGACAGTGTCATTGAGGTCAATGATATGGCGAGGGTGGATATTTTCAGTGTAGGTGAGGTCATTGATGTGACTGGGGTGGATATTGATAATGTAGATGAGGTCAGTGATGTGTCTGGATTGGATATTGACAGTGTAGATGAGGTTATTGACGAGACTGGGTTGTATATTTACATTGTAGGTGAGGTCATTGATAAGCCTAGGCTGGATATTGACAGTGTCGGTGAGGTCATTGATTTGACTGGGCTAAATATTGAGAGTGTAGGTGATGTCGTTGATGAGACTGGTTTGAAAACTTACAATGTAGGTGAGGTAATTGATGTGCCTGGGCTGGATGTTGACAGTGTCGGTGAGGTCATTGATGTGACTGGGGTGGATATTGGCACTGTAGGTGAGGTCATTGGTGTGCTGGGCTGGATATTGACAGTGTCGGTGAGGTCATTGATGTGACTGGGGTGGATATTGACAGTGTCGGTGAGGTCATCGATGTGACTGCTTTGGATATTGACAGTGTCAGTGAGGTCATTGATGTGACTGGGGTAGATAATGACAGTGTCGGTGAGGTCATTGATGTCACTGGGGTGGATATTGACAGTGTCAGTGATGTCGTTAAACTGGATATTGACAGTGTAGGTGAGGTCATTTATGTCACTGGAGTCGATATTGACTTTGTAGCTGAGCACATTGATGTAACTGTTGTGGATATTGACAGCGTCGGTGAGGTCAGTGATGTGACAAGGCGGATATTGACATTGTCTGTGAGGCTATTGATGTAACTGGGGTGGATATTGACAGCGTCGGTGAGGTCAGTGATGTGACAAGGCGGATATTGACATTGTCTGTGAGGCTATTGATGTGATTGGAGTGGATATTGACAGTGTAGGTGAGGTCATTGATGTGACTGGTTTTGATATTGACAGTATCGGTGAGGTCATTGATGTGACTGGGGTGGATATTGACAGTGTCGGTGAGGTCATTGATGTGACTGGGGTGGATATTGATAGTGTCAGTGAGGTCATTGACGTGACGGGGGTGGATATTGACAGTGTAGGTGAGGTCACTGATGTGATTGGGTGGATATTGACAGTGTCAGTTATGTCATTAAACTGGATATTGACAGTGTAGTTGAGCTCATTGATATGACTGGGGTCGATATTGACATTTTAGCTGAACACATTAATGTAACTGGGGTGGATATTGACAGTGTAGGTGAGGTCATTGATGTGGCTGGGTTGGATATTGACAGCGTCGGTGAGTTCAGTGATGTGACTTGGCGGATATTGACAGTGTAGATTAGGTCATTGATGTGACTGGGGTGGATATTGACAGTGTAGGTTAGTTCATTGATGTGACTGTGGTGGATATTGACAGTGTAGCTGAGATCAGTGTTGTGCCTGTCTTGAATAATGACAGTGTAGATGAGGTTATTGATGTGACTGGGGTGGATATTGACAGCGTCGGTGAGTTCAGTGATGTGACTTGGCGGATATTGACAGTGTAGATTAGGTCATTGATGTGACTGGGGTGGATATTGACAGTGTAGCTGAGATCAGTGTTGTGCCTGTCTTGAATAATGACATTGTCGATGAGGTTATTGATGTGACTGGGGTGGATATTGACAGTGTAGGTGAGATCAGTGTTGTGCCTGTCTTGAATATTGACAGTTAGGTGAGGTTATTGATGTGACTGGGGTGGATATTGACAGTGTAGATGAGGTCATTGATGTGACTTGGGTGGATATTGACAGTGTCGGTGAGGTCATTGTTGTGACTGGTGTGGATATTGACAGTGTCGGTGATGTCATTGATGAAACTGTGTTGGCTATTGACAGTGCAGCTGAGGTCAGTGATGTGTGTGTTGGATATTGACAGAGTTGGTGAGGTCATTGATGTGCCTGTGTTGGGTATTGACAGTGTCGGTCAGGTCAGTGATGGGTCTCAGTTGGATATTGACAGTTTAGTTGAGGTGATTGATGTGTTTGTCGGATATTGAGAGTGTAGATGGTGAGCGGATCTTTTCCCAGGCTGGGGAGTCTAGAACTAAAGGACATAGTCTCAGGATAAGCGGTCGGCCATTTAAGACTGAGATGAGAAGAACTTACTTCACTCAGCGGGTTGTGAATCTTTGGAATTCTCTACCCCAGAGGCTGTCGATGCTCAATCGTTGAATATATGAAAGGCTGAGATCGATATTTTTTGGTCTCCAGGGGAGTCAAGGGATATGGTGATTCGGCGGGGAAGTGGAGTTGATGTCGAAGATCAGCCATGATCTTAATGAATGTCGGAGCAGACTCGAGGGGCCGAATGGCCCACTCCTGCTACTATTTCTTATGCACTTGTGTCAGTGTTGTGTCTGAGTTGGATGAAAGTGCAGGTGAGATCAATGATACAGACACTTTCTCTGTCTCTTTCTCTCTGTTTGTTTCTCTCTGTCTCTCCTTCCGTCTGTCTGTCTCTCTTTGTCCCTCTGTCCCTTAGTATCCCTTTCTGTCTTTGTCCCTCTCTCACCATTTCTCTCTATTTCTCTTTGTCTCTCTCATTCTCCGTCTCACTGTTTCTCTCCCTCACTCTTTGTATCAGTTCTAATCTCTCGGTCTCTCTCTCTCTGTGTCTCCGTCTCTCTCTTTGTCTCGGTCTCTCTCTGTCTGTCTCAGTCTCTCTTCCTTCGTCTCTCTCAGTCTCTGTCTCTCTATCTGTCTCAGTCTCTCTCTCCGTCTCAGTGTCTCTCTGTCTTTCTGCCTGTCTCAGTCTCTCTGTCTCAGACTCTCTCAGTCTCAATGTCACAGTCTCACTCTCTCTGTCTCAGTCTCAGTCTCTCTCTTTCTGTGTCGATTCCTCACTCTCTCTCTCTTTGTCTCTATCTTTCTCTCTCACTGTTTCTCTCTATCCCTCACTCTTGTCCCTCTATCCTTCTCTCTCTCATAATCTCTCTCTCTCTCTCACACTGTCTCTGTCTCACTCTGTCTCTGTCTGTCTCTACCGATCATTCTCTATCCTTCACTCTCTCTATCCTCCTCTCTCTCTCCATCTCTCACTCTCTATCCTTCTATCCCTCTCTCTCTCTCGCTCTCTCTCTCTCTCTCTGGTGTATCGGTACCTCTATGTGATCCAGCAGCTCCTGTCCTATTGCCAGCAATTATTTTTTACCGCACCAGTTCGACACTGCCCAATCGCTCTCTCTCTGGTTTGCAATGGTCACTGTGTACTGGCAATTTGTTTCATCGTCTGTGCTAATATTTCCCTATCTTGCCGCTGTTTTCTGTCTTTTAACGGTTTAACACTGACTGGGAAATTTTCAACAGATGCAGCCAACATCTGTCGGGCTGTGTTCAAACATCATCTTTTCAGGATTCAGTAACCAATCCCCATGGAATTCTTTCCACTTCACATTTCTACCTTTCATGGTGAAACGGGCAGTTAAACGAGCCGGTTAATTAGCTCAATGTACAAAATTATCATGTGGTGTTTAATTGACAGGAATTTAATGACTGGATTTGTCAAGATTCCGCATCTGTTGTACACTCATTTAAATAAAATTAAATACAATACTCTTGACAGGACTTACCAATCTGCTATGTGCAACTGACTCTAAGGAACTTGATGTAACCTCCCCTCCCTCTCCCCGCATCGCGGGGGTTCCCTCCTCTCTGGAAATAGGAGCTCTCCTCAATGCATTGTGTGAGAGGTGCTCGGACTGGGAGTGGGACTGGGTGCGGCAGTGAGAGTGGCTGGGAGCGGGACTGGGAGTGAGAGTAAGAGGGGCTGGGAGTGAGAGGGGCTGGGACTGCGATTGGGAGTGAGAGTGAGAGTGGCTGGGAGTGGGCTTGGGACAGGCAGTGGGAGTGAGAAGGGCTGGTACTGGGAGAGGGACTGGGACTGCGAGTGAGAGGGATTGGGACTGGGAGTGAGAGGCTGCAGTACAACCGACTCACGCCATGGTCTATATACAGTTAATGAGGATTGTCTACTCTATAACTGCTGCTGTTTCTATTCCAGGTAAGTGACTGTGTGTTGCTGCTGTTGTTGATAATGTAAGATTGTGCTCTTCACCTGTTTGTCCTATGTGTGATATCAGTTCAAACAATGCCACATTTCCAATGTTCACTGAACTCCTTTACACAAAAGATACTATTTGGAATCTCCAGTGTGACTGCCGCTGCCCCGCGGATCTGTATGACAAACTCTGATCCAGACTGCGCCCTCGCCCTATAAGACACGTTTATGACTGGGTCTGAGCTCCACACTGACTGCAGCAAACAGATCTTGACAGATGCACTTACTATTCAGTCTGTGCCAGTCACTTTTTCCACCTGTTTCAGCATCGCGCATCCTGCTTTCCCGCTCTGTTCTCGTTTAATGCAATAACTGGAATCCACAGATTGCAATAATATCAGCCAGATTCGATTATATCGCCAATCATTGCTTTCAAAATGTCTCTCTCTGTCTCTGACTATCTGTCTCTCTCTGTGGGTCCGTCTCTGTCTCTGACTCTCTCCATCTCTCTCTCTGTATTGCACTCTCTCTTTTTCTCTCTCTCTGTCACGCTCTCTGCCTCTCTCTTCTCTCTCTCTCTCGCTCACACACACTCTTTCCATTTCACTCTTTCTCTGATTCGCTCTCTGTCTCTCTTTCTATTTTCCCCTCTCTCCTGTGAATTCACTGCCCTCCTATCCTCCCTTAATCACTCCCTCCATATAAACTCCCTTATCCATATTCACAGTCACCTTCTCGACCATGCCACCTCATGTGGCCTCTCTGCTCCCATCACGGATAAGGCCATCTCTGATAACTTATTTGTAACCCTCTCCACCCTTATCCCCTTTCACCCCCCCCGCCCCCCGCCAACCCCACTCCCTTCAGTGTTTCCCCTGGAAAAACAAATCCCTCCCTCACATCACTTACAACGGCACTTTCAAATTCCCAACTGTTTCACCTTTGGCCCTCCATTCACCACAAATTTTCTGCAAAGACCGATCGGCTCAATCACACCCTCACCTTCACCTTTGGTGCCCTTGTCCCCATTACAACCATTACTCTCTCTCACCTTTGTCATTCCCCCTAGTACGGCCCTCATCTCCAGTCCCTTAAGTCCAAGGGCTAGGGGCTTCAACGTTTATGACGGAAGACTGGTGTAACAATTTTTCGTCAGATCTCTCTGTTCCTGTACCCCTTTTAAAGTTGTGCCCTCTAGTTGATTTTGCCTCTCCTCGATCTTCGTACTGAAATGTATCACTTCGCATTTTACTGCATTAAATTTCATACACTGCCACTTGTCTATCTGTGCCCTCAGATCATCTGCCTTATTCACTATACTTCTTGCATTGAGGTATATACTTCTACGCACTGCAAAACTCCTTTGTTGTTTATTTTCTAACATTTTTGTTTCCTCTGCTTTCGATCTCCAGTTCTGATTCTGTCCCATCTGGATCCACACTCATGTTCCCACCCCCCTGTCAAGCCCTTTTAAACCATCCTCAACAGCACGAGCAAACATCTCCGCAAAGATATTGGCCCCGGCCTTGTTGAGGTGCAACCCGTCCGGCCTGTACAGGCACCACCTCTTCCAGAACCGATACCAATGCCCCAGCAAACGAAAGCCCTCCCTTCTGCGCCATCTCTCCAGCTATGCATCCATCTGCTCTCTCCTCCTATGTCTATACTTATTAGCGCGTGGCACCCGGCGTAATCCAGAGATTACTTTGATGTCCTACTTCATAATTTCTTTCCTACCTCCATAAAATCTGCCTGCAGGACCTCATCCCTCTTTCTGGCAATGTCGTTGGTACCGATATGGGCCACGGCCTCTGGCTGTTCACTCTCTCTCTCTCCAGAATGTTCTGCAGCCGCTCAAAGACAATCTTAACCCTGGCATCAGGGAGGTAACACGCCATCCTGGAACCACGTCGGTGGCCGCAGAAACGCCTGTCTGCTGCTCTAAATAGAGAATCCCCAATCGCTATTGCTCTACTGAATCGGGGCTCAGTATACGGTCCCTTGCTTTTTGTGGTATTTTTTTTAAGATTTGGATTAAATGGAGGGGGCGTGATTAAGAAGTTTGCAGGTGATACACAAAATGGCCTTGTAGTTGATGGTGAGGAGGAAAGCTGTAGGCTGCAGGAAGATATCAATGGACTGATAAGGTGGGCAGAAAATTGGCAAATGGAATTCAATCTGGAGAAGTCTGAGGTAATGCATTTGGGGAGAGCAAACAAGGCAAGGGAATACACAATAAATGGGAGGATACTGAGAGGTGTAGAGGAAGTCAGGGATCTTGGAGTGCATGTCCACAGATCCCTGAAGGTAGCAGGACAGGTGGTTAAGAAGGCATATGGAATACTTTCCTTTGTTAGTCAAGACATAGAAAATAAAAGCAAAGTGCTGCAAATGTAGAAAACAGTGGTTAGGCCACAGCTTGAGTACTACGTACAGTTCTGGTCAACACATTACAGGAAAGGTGTGATTGCACTCGACAGAGTACAGATGAGATTTACGAGGATGTTGCAAGGAACGAAGAATTTTATCTATGTGGAAAGATTGGATCGGCTGGAGTTGTTCTCTTTGGAACAGGAGAGGCTGAGAGGTGTACAAAATTATGAGGGACATATACTGAGTGGATAGAAATAAATTATTTCCCGAACCGAAGGGGTCAATAACCCGGGGGCATTGATTTAAAGTAATACGGATTAGACGGGAGCTGAGGAAAAATATTTTCACCCGGAGGGTGGTAGGGATATGGAGCTCACTGCCTGAAAGTGTGGTAGAGGCAGAGACCTTCAACTCATTTATAAGTTAACTGGATGTGCACCTGCACTGCCGTAACTTACAGGGCTACGGACCAAGTGCTGGAAAGTGAGATTAGGCTGGGTGGCTCATTTTCGACCGGCGCAGATACAATGGGCCGAATGGCCTTCTTCCCTGCTGTAAATTTTCTCTCATTCTATGCTACCTCATCCCTAATTTCTTTTAAGATATGGGGATGCAATCCATTTGGACCAGAGGTTTTATCCTCTCCAAACTTGATTATTTTGTCAATTATCTCCCCCATTTCTATCTTAAATACCTTAATATATTTTTCGATCTCTCCTTCTGATGTCATGTCCACCTCGCTGATAAATCCTGAAGCAAAGTACAATCAATATTCCTGCCATTTCGCTGTTAATACCTGTCAATTTATATTGTGCATCCGTTAGTGGCTCTATCCCGATCGTGATCTTTCTTTCGTTATTCATGTGTACTTATAATATTTTGCTATTGCTTTTTATATTCCTTGATAATTTAATTTCGTAGGCCCTCTTTACTAGCCTAGTTGTTTCGTGACTTCTTTAATAATCGCTTCGGATTTCCTTTTGTCATCCTCTCCTTTATTGTCGATGTACTTAGTGTGTGTGTTTCTCTTCAGTGTCAATTTTACTCTTAACTCTTTATTCATCCGTTGTGTTTCATTACTGGCTAGTTTGTTCTTGTTTTTTTTTGAAGAATATGTTTCTCTTGAACTCTACTGATCACTGTTCTAAGTTTTTCCCACTGCTGTTCTATCTCTTTTCCAGTTCACCTTCCCTAGTTCCATTGTCCTCCCCTCAAAATTAACTTTCTTTCCAATATATTGCTTTGGTCTTTGACTTACTTATATCTTTCTCAATCATTACTTTAAACCTTATTATGTTATGATCGCTATTGCCTAGACTTCCCCTGTACTTACTTCTCTTATATGTTCGGGTTCATTTCACATTACTGGATCCAGCAGTGACTCCTCTCTTGTTGGGCTTCTCACATACTCGGCAAGAAAGTAGTCTTGTACTCACTGCAAAAAATACAGTCCCCTTTCTCGCCCTCTTCTTGCCAGTTTATTTGAGGGTAGTTGAAATCTCCCATCATTTATTATTTGATTTTGTTACTCATTTCACAGATTTGTCTGCATATTTCTTCCTCCCCTTCCCTTCCACTATTAGGTGATCTGTAGAATATCCCCATTAATGTGATCGACCCCTTCTTATTCCTTGTCTCTACCCAAATGATTCTGTTTCTGTCTTAATGTTAGTTATGTACCATTTTGCTACTGCCATTATGTTGTCTGATTAATACAGCTACCCCACCTCCCCTGCTTCCTTCCCTATCCTTTCTAAGTTCATTATATCCTGTAATATTTAACTGCCGGACCTATTCTTTATGTCGCCATGTTTCAGTTATCGCTACTGCACCTGTCTCCTCACTGTGAATTATTGTCTCCAGTTCCCCCCTTTAGTTTCACATGCTATCCACATTGCTCTACAGGCAACTCAATTTGATTTTACTGATTGTTCTCCTCACTTGATTTTTAACAGTCATTTTCTCCTGATGTTCGATAACTGCATGGTGCAATATAATGGGATTGTAGCAACAGAGAGACCTCGGGGTGTACGTGCACAAATCTTTTCAGGAGGAAGGACACGTTTATAAGGCGATTAAAAGAAGCTTACGGGATCCTTGGCTTTTATAAACAGGGACGTAATGCATAAAAGCAAGAAGTTATGCTAAACCTTTATAAAACACCGGTTAGGCCTCAGCTGGAGTATTGTGTTCAATTCTAGGCACCACACTTAGGAAGGATGTCAAGGCCTTAGAGAGGGTGCAGTGGACGTCTACTGGAATGGCACCAGGGATGAGGGACTTCAGTTATGTGGAGAGACTGGGAAAGCTGGTGTTGTTCTCCTTAGAACAGAGAAGGTTAAAAGCAGATTTGATAGAGGTGTACAAAATAATCAACGATTTTGATAGAGTAAATACGGAGAAACTGTTTCCGGTGACAAAAAGATCGGCAACTAGAGGTCACAGATTTAAAGTAATCGGCAAAAGAACCAGAGGCGAGGTGAGCAGATTTAATTTTTACGCAGTGAGTTGTTATGATGTGGAATGCGCTGCCTGAAAGTGCGGTGGAAGCAAATTCAATAATAACTTTCAAAAGGGAGTTGGATAAACACCTGAAGGGGAAAATTTTGCAGGGCTGTGGGGAAAGGGCAGCGGAATTGGGGCAATTGGACAGCTCGTTCAAAGATCCGGCACAGGAATGATGGGCTGAATGACCTCCTTCTGTTCTGTATCATTCTATGATTCTATGATATGTGTTTCATAGATGCAAGATTATTGTAGGAGATTTCGAAGAGAGGGCAGGAGAATCTTCTTCACACAGAGAGTGGAATTCACTTCCATAGTTAGTGGTTGAAGCAGTAACTATGTCAACATTCAAGATCGACTGGATAGACAGATGAAGGAAAAGGGTCTAAACGGATATGGGGACAGGATGGGGAAATGCGATTCGGACTATTTGCTCGTGTGGAGGTTTAATGCCAACACGGACTGGATGTGCCAAATGGCCTGTTCCCTGTTGTAACTTCAACATATTCATATAAATACTAATTCAGCAAATATTCTGGCAACAGTCTTGCTGAAACAACATTCTTGTTGAGGTCACGAAATGAATGATGAAAATATATTGTATCTTTGACACTAAATTATGTCCTTAACTCTATCCATACAATGATAAGACAGTTAGCAGAGTGAACATGACAGCAATTGCTGCTTTTCAAAGTACATTCGGTTGAACTTTAGTGTGACAAAATAGACTCTTAGCTGTTAGGGTTAATAAAAAATAATGCAGCTCAGTTTCAGAGTTCAATTTGAGGATTGCACAATGTTTAGTTTTGTGTAGCCGTACAATAACCCATGCTCATCGTGTTCCCCAAATCAGTCCATGAAGTCAGAAAAATGCTGTGATCTTCCTTCATCCAGAACTAGTTGCACATCCGGTAAAAATTGAATTATTTCCTGTGGCAATCTGGTTCCATCTAGTATCTAAGTTCTACAATGGATAGTTTCAGTATCGAAGCTATAATTTGCATAGTTCTAGTATCTAAGCTATACTATGGATGTTTCTAATATCTAAGCCATACTGTGGATAGTTCCAGTTTCTAATTTATACTATGGATAGTTCTAGTATCTAAGCTACACTAAGGATAATTCCTGTATCTAAGCTATGCCATTGATAGTTCCAATATCTAAGTAATGCTATCGATAGTTCCAGTATCTAAGTAATACTATAGATAGTTCTAGTCTCCAAGCTATACTATTGATAGTTCTAGTATCTGAGCTACACTATGGATAGTTTCAGTATCCAAGCTATATTATCGATAGTTCCAGTATCTAAGTAATACTATAGATAGTTCTAGTCTCCAAGCTATACTATTGACAGTTCTAGTATCTGAGCTACACTATGGATAGTTTCAGTATCCAAGCTATATTATGGATAGTTCCAGTATCTAAGCGAGATTATGGAAAGTTCTAGATTCTAGCCTACAAGGAGTTGAGCCTTTTGCAGGAGTGATTTGCAGATTTTCATTCCACCCTATCGCTGCCCTTTTAATTCCAGGGGCTTCAATCTTGCCAACAAGTCTATTATTTGACACTTTATCAAACGCCTTTTGTAAGTCTATACACACAACATCAACCGCGCTGCCCTCATCAACCCTTTCCTTTATTTAATTCAAGAACTAATTTGTTAAACACGGTTCGCCTTTAACAAATCCATACTGGCTATCATTGATTAACCAAATTCTTCCAAGTCACAATGGTCCCAAGAAGTTTCATTTCCACCGACAGGAGGCTGACTGACCTGTCATTATCTGGTTTCTCCCTCTCTCATTTTTAAACAGGGTTGTAACATTACCAAACCTCCAGTCTTCTGCTACCAGACATTTGCTAACGTAACACATAATAGTCTTGTCAGCAAGTTTGAAGCCCATGGGATTAAAGGTACAGTGGCAGCGTGGATACAAAATTGGTTAAGTGACAGAAAGCAGAGAGTCGTGGTGAACGGTTGTTTTTCACATTGGAGGAAAGTATACAGTGGTGTTCCCCAGGTTCGGTTTTTGGACCACTGCTCTTTCTAATATATATTAATGATCTGGACTTGGATATATAGACTGCATAATTTCAAAGTTTGCAGATGACACGAAATTTGGAAATTTAGTAAACAATATGGAGGATACTAACAGACATCAGGGGGACAGAGACAGACTGGTGAAATGGACAGACACGTGGAAGATGGAATTTAACACAGAGAATTGTGAAATGATACATTTTGGTAGGAAGAATGAGGAGAGGCAATTTAAACTAAATGGTACAATTTTAAAGGGGGTGCAGGAACAGAGAGACCTGGGAATGTGTGTACACAAACCTTTGAAGGTGGCAGGACAAATTGAGAAGGCTATTCAAAAAGCATATGGGATCCTGGGCTTTAATAAAAGAGGCATAGATTACAAAATCAAGGAAGTTATGCTAAAGCTTTATAAAACACTGGTTAGGCCTCAGCTGGAGTATTGTGTTCAATTCTGGCCACCACACTATAGGAAGGATGACAAGGCTTTAGAGAGGGCGCAGAAGAGAATTAGTAGAATGGTGAGGGATTTCAGTTATGTGAATAAACTGGAGAAGCTGGGGTTGTTCTCCTTAGACCATGTCCGATAAGTCTTTCATTTTCCTCAAACGAGGAATCCCCTCCACTGTAGTTGACAGGGCCCTCGACCGTGTCCGTCCTATTTCCCGCACTTCTGCCCTCACCTCTTCCCTCCCAGAACTATGATAGGGTCCCCCTTATCCTCACCTTCCACCCCACCAGCCTCCACATTGAACGTATCATCCTCCGCCATTTCCGGCACCTCCAGTGCGATCACACCACAAAACACATCTTCCCCTGCCCTCCCCTTTCAGCATTCCGAAGGGACCAATCCCTCCGTAACGCCCTGGTCCAATCTTCCATCACCCTCAACACTCGCTGTCCTCCCCACGGCACCTCGTGCGAGCACAGGAGAGGCAACACCTTTCGTTTCACCTCCTCCCTCCCCACCATCCAAGGCCCCAAACGATCATTTCAGGTGAAACAGCGATTAACTTGCACTTCTTTCAATTTAATATACTGTATTTGCTGCTAACAGTGCGGAGTTCGCTACATTGGGGTGACCAAACCCAGATTGAGTGATCGCTTTTCTGAACACCTCGATCTGTCCGTAAGCGTGACCCTGACCTACCGTTCGCTTGCCATTTTAATTCACCCTCCCAATCCCACTCTGACCTCTCTGTCCTCGGCCTCTAACACTGTTCCAGTGAAGCTCAACGGAAGCTCGAGGAACAGCACCTCATCTTTCATTTAGGCACTTTACAACTTTCCAGACTCCACATTGGTTTCAATAACTTCAGATCAAAACCGCTGCTCCCATTTTTTCGGTCAGCTAGTGCTGGTAATGGATCTGCTGCTGCCATTTACAGCTACTACAGATCAATCTTTTGTTTCTTAACCTGTCCCATTACCACCTTCCTTGTCTTGCACCTTCATCCCTTTTATCATTTAATCACACCTACCATTCATCCACAAGCCTTCCACTTTTGTTCTTTCCTCCCTCCCTATATTCACTGGCTCTGCACTTGCTCAAAATCTTTAACTCTTTTAACATCTTCCAGTTCTGTCGAAAGGTCTTTGATCTGAAGCGTTAACTCCGTTTCTCTCTTCCACAGATGCTGCCTCACTTGCTGAGCTTCTCCAGTATTTTCTGTTTTTATTTCAGGTTTCCAGCATCCGCAATATTTTGCATTTAATACTGTAATATTCCGTACTGGAATGCTATCAATCACAACCCAACCCAATGTTCACCTTTCTGCTACTTTCAAATGCAACATTGGATACTGATCACTGGTCTTGTCTTTTGCACTGACATGCTGGACTCTGCCATTATTGAGGAATGGGATGTTCACGGTGCCTCCTCCTCCCGTTAGTTGCTCCAGAACTAGCTGCGCCTCTAGCCAAGCTGTTCCAGTACAGCGACAACACTGGCATCTAACCGACAATGTGGAAAATTGCCCGGGTATGTCCTGTCCACAAAAAGCAGGACAAATCCAATCCGGCCATTTACCGCCCCATCAGTCTACTCTCAATCATCAGCAAAGGGATGGAAGGTGTCGCAGACAGTGCTATCAGGCGGCACATTCTCACCAATAACCTGCTCACCGATGCTCAGTTTGGGTTCCGCCAGGACCACTCGGATCCAGACCTCATCACAGCCTTGGTCCAAACATGCACAAAAGAGCTGAATTCCAGAGGTGAGGTGAGAGTGACTGCCCGTGACATCAAGGCAGCATTTGAACGAGTGTGGCACCAAGGAGCCCTCGTAAAATTGAAGTCAATGGGAATCAGGGGGAAAACTCTCATGTGGCTGGAGTCATACCAAGCGCAAATGAAGATGGTAGTGGCTGTTGGAGGCCAATCATCTCAGTCCCAGGATATTGCTGCAGGAGTTCCTCAGGGCAGTGTCCAAGGCCCAACCATCTTCAGCTGCTTCATCAATGACCTTCCCTCCATCATAAGGTCAGAAATGGGAATGTTCGCTGAAGATTGCAGTGTTCAGTTCCATTTGCAACCCCTCAAGTAACGAAAACGTCCGAGCCCGCATGCAGCAAGACCTGGACAACATCCAGGCTTGTTATCATAAGTGGCAAGTAATATTCGCGCCAGATAAGTGCCAGGCAATGACCATCTCCAACAAGTTAAAGTCTATCCACCTTCCCTTTACATTCAACGGCATTACCATCGCCGAATCCCCACCATAAACATCCTGGGGGTCACCATTGACCAGAAACTTAACTGGACCAGCCATACAAATACTGTGGCTACAAGAGCAGGTCAGAGGCTGGATATTCTGCGAGTGACTCACCTCCTGCAGTGTGATGGAATACTCTCCACTTGCTTGGATGAGTGCAGCTCCAACAACACTCAAGAAGCTCGACACCATCCAAGATAAAGCAGCCCGCTTGATTGGCACCCCATCAAACACACTAAACATTCACTCCCTTCACCAGCGGCGCACAGTTGCTGCAATGTGTACCATCCACGGGATGCACTGCAGCAACTCGCCAAGCCTTCTTCGATAGCACCTCCCAAACCCTCGATCTCTACCACCTACAAGGACGAGAACAGCAGGCACATGGGTACAACACCATCAGCACGTTCCTCTCCAAGTCAGACACCATCCCGAGTTGGAAATATATCGCCGTTCCTTCATCGTCTCTGGGTCAAAATCCTGGAACTCCCTTCCTAACAGCACTGTGGGAGTACCTTCACCACACAGACTGCAGCGGTTCAAGAAGGCGGCTCACCACCACATTCTCAAGGGCAATGCTGGATGGGCAATAATGCCGGTCTCGCCAGCGACGCCCACATCCCATGAACGAATAATAATAAAATTAATCCCATGTTCTTCATCTGTTTCTATCCTATAGAAATTATCCAATGCCTCCTCCTTTTCTGTGCCTGTGGCATCATCCTCTTCTTTAGTGAAGAAAGAAGCAAAGTACTCATTTAGACCGTCAGCAATGGCCGCTGCCTCCACAAGGTGATTCGTGCTTTGGTCGCACCCTGCCTTTCATTATCCATTCACTCACTCATTCTGGTGGACTGGTGTCTCTTATTTTCTCATACTTTGCGACTCTCTTCATTACTAAATTGTCTACATTTGATGGCACTGCACAGGGCTGGGGATCAGTCTCCATTTGATGGCTCTGTCCAGGTCTTGGGTTCAGCCTCCATTTGCTGAAACAGTAAGCTCAGTGTAAATTCCTCTCAAAATCCTGTCCAATCATTATTGTCAATCTAATGGGTGATTTTCCTGATCTTTTTTGCTCCGATTTCTCCCAGTTAACCTGCTGCTGATCCTCATTTTATCCCGGGGAAAGTGTGGTCTGTCTCGATGCATCTCCTGTTACCTGGTGTCCATGGCAGCGGCTGATCTAACCGTTATCCTCACTGCTGTGATACTGGACCGTATTGTCACCCTTTATTTCATTGATATATTCGCAAGCAGTATTACCATGTGTGGACTCGGTGAATGCCTCACACATGCAGCCACAGACTGTTCTGTCTGGTTCACCGTCACTTTCACCTTCGATCGATTTGTGGCCATTTGTTGCCAGAAGCTGAACACTAAATATTGCACTACGAGAACAGCGGCTGCGGTTCGCGGAACAGTGAGTGTGTTGAACTGTTTGAAGAATGTCCCTTGGTATTATCGATATAAAGTTATATATCTCTTTTCCATGCCGGTACTTATCCTGGTCAGGTTCAGCTACTATAGCTCACCACTGTGAAAAGCATTCGACTACTTTCATCGTGCGTTCACTCCACTGCTCCCATTCGTGCTGATTCTGCTGCTCAACGCTCTAACGGACAGACACATTTTACTGGCGAGTCAAATGCGCAGGGGGCTCCGGGGGAATCGTGATAGGGATAATCACAAGGATACAGAGATGGAGAACCGCAGGAAGTCCATCGTTCTGCTCTTCAGCATATCTGCAAGCTTCATACTGCTGTGGATGACACAAGCTGTGTCTACCGTCCACGAACGAATTATGTTAAATCACCTCACTGATCAAATCTTCGATAGCCACCTTCCAGGCGGCTCAGAATACATCGGGCCGATTCTGCATCTCCTCAGTTCCTGCAGTAACACGTGCATCTACGTCGTGACTCAGACCAAAGTCAGACATGAGTTTAAGAATGTGCTCACTTATCCCTTTGTTCTGATTGTCCAGTTGGTTAAATAAACCTAACAGCTGACCGTTCTTCTGCACTAGAAGTGAGCTTGTTTCACATTCCATCCCATAAATCCCAACCCAGCTCCTGTTAATGGAGACACAAAATATCACAGAAATTATAAAAATCATGTGGCATTTTAAAGCTAATCCAACAATACCTGGCTTCGAACTCGCTTAACGCTGACTGACAGCATTCTGAAGAATTGTTGAGCAGGTTTCTCAGCTTGAATGGAAATCTTTAATCTTTGATGAAAAACAATTATGCAAAAAGAGACACGTAAAATTGATCTTCAGTGTCATCATAAACGAGACTTCTCTGTGGCCTCTAGTTTGACACGCCCATCCCCCCACACTGACCGGTCCCTCCCCCTCACTGACCCGTCCCTCCCCCTCAGATGCCCCCCGTAACACCCCTCCCCCTCACATGCCCCCCCAAATCCAGCCCTCCCACCTCACATGGCCCCTGCCCGTCCACCACCAATCGGCCGTGCCCCTTGGAGAGTAACTGGATAAGGAACCAGGTTCACTCCCGGTTGTAAAGAATGAACGAAGCAATTGTTCAGGAAAATACCTGTGTCAATTTTTATTCTCCATCAGCTCATTTCCAGCTGGAATAATATGTACAGAAAACCATTGTTTGTTCCAATGAACACAATTCATGTTTGCAATGGGACTGTTCATTTGAGATGGACAAACGGAAAAAAAAACTAAACCGAGACTGTAGATCCTGTAACTCCCACTATCAATACCCTATGTACGTATCCTATCCAAAAAGGCTCACACAATTGATTGGTGCCTAGTCAATAGGTCACACTGTTAAGATCCATTCGATTCCCTGAAATATCCAATTAAATTGTCGCCTAGCTCTTGTAATCGCACTGAACTATTCCTGCCTGTCCAATCACATTTTCTGCTCGTATAATTACAAATGTAAAAGGGAACCCATCAGTTCAGTCAGTGAAATGCACAGGGCATCACATCACAGTAGGTAACTCCATGTCCTCTCAAGTCCTCCGGTTGCAGGAGTCACTATGCTGTGCTCCAGTTCAGTTTTGGGAGAAATTCTACAGAAACTGATTTGCACTGTGTATCACTGTGTTTACCTTTGGATCTTCGGTACGTGAAGCAAGATGGCACAGAGGGAAATTAAGCTTCAAGGCAATGCAGGATTGAGATGGAATGGTGTCCCAGCACCCAGGCTAAAGCCGACATTTTGACCACCTGAACTCTGCTGTACGATCAGAGTGAGGTGCTGAGCAGAGCCCAGTGCTTCCCACTAAGTATGAGAGAGTGAGGAACCCTCATTGTGTATCCCCAAGTGCCCTCATTTCTATTTGGAAACTGCAGAAGAACAAGGCACCTCACCCCTTGGTTTGGAGTCAAGCTTTTTCAGCACTTTGGGGCTCTTCATTAACTCGCTGCTCAGCTGCTGTTAGCTGCGGGGAGAGGCCACGTGGCTGCAAGGAGGATAAGCACTTTGTGCTGCCTGACTAAGTATTCAGCAATACCCGGGGGTAGGAGCATTTGCTGGGGGCAGGCAAAAATTATCCCCTGCCCCTTAAGGTTTATTTGTGATACTTTGTAAACTTCCTTTGACCTCATGATGAGGTACCTAGTTTAGAGCAGGGACTGATGGCGAGTTGCCCCCATTAAACTGCTTCAAGCAACAGTGAGATTGGGAGTTTGATTTTCTTCCCATTGTTCCCTTTCCCCCTTTATGTTGGGTTGTTTGTGCAGTTTCTTTCTCACTGTTGGCTGTTCTGGTTCCTATGTTATGCTCCAAAGTTAGTCTGACCTGGGGAGGACAGCAGGCAATCCCAGATGGCCCTGCACCCAAAAAAACACATCTAATCCTCCTCCAATCAGTAGAGATTCATTCTGGGGAAATCCCACACCTCAGGACTTGTACTTCCCAAGTGCGTCTCTGAGGAACACCACACCAACTTGGCAAAAGTGATTCACTCCACTCTAAGGTGTCTGATGGGATGTGGCGGCGGGGGGGGGGGGGGGGGTGGTAATAGAGTGAGAGACGGATTGTCCAAGCTTTTGGTTGAGGGCAATGTAATGAATCTGGCAGGTGCTCCTTATCGCCATTCCAGTTCAAATAAGACTTTGGAACATAGGAACAGGAGTAGACCATTCAGCTCCTCGTGCTTGCTCCGCCATTTTATAAGATCATGGATGATCTGTCATCTAACTCCATATGCCTGCCTTTGACCCATATAAATTAATAGCTTTGGTTGCCAACCAACTATCTATCTCAGATATAAATTTAGAAATTGGGGTAGTATCAATTGCCGTTTGCGGAAGAGAGTTCCAAATTTCTACCATCCCTTGCGCGTAGTAAAGTTTTCTAAACTCACTCCTGAAAGGTCTGGCTCTAATTTTTTGACTGTGCCCCCGACTCCTAGAATCCTCAACCAGCGGAAATAATTTCTCTCTATCCACCCTATCTGTTTCCCTTAATATCTTCTAAACGTCCATCAGATCTCCCATTAACCTTCTAAACTCTAGTGTATACAACCCCAATTTGTGTAATCTCTCCTCGTAACTTAACCCTTGAAGTCCGGGTATCATTCTATTAAAATTACGCTGCAATTCCACCAAGGCCTATATGTCCTTCCGGCGGTGCGGTGCCCAGAACTGCTCACAATACTCCAGGTGCGGTCTAACCAGGATTTTGTATAGCTGCAGTGTAACTTCTGCCCCCTTGTACTCCAGTCCTCTCGATATAAAGGCCAGCATCCCATTAGCCTTATTGATTATTTTCTGCACCTGTTCATGACACTTCAATGATATATGTACCTGAACTCCGAAGTCCCTTTGAACATCCACTGTTTTTAACTTTTTACCATTTAGAAAGTACCCTGTTCTATCCTTTTTTGATCCAAAGTGGATGACCTCACATTTGTCTGCATTGACTTCCATTTGCCACAGTTTTGCCCATTCGCTTAATCTATCAATATCGCTTTGCATTTTATGTATTCATCTCCACTGCTTACAATGCCACCAATCTTTGTGTCATCAGCAAACTTAGATATGAGACTTTCTATGCCTTCATCTGAGTCGTTAATAAATATTGTGAATAATTGAGGCCCCGAGGCGGATCCCTGCGGGACTCCACTAGTCACATCCTGCCAATGTGAGGAACTATCCATCAAACCTACTCTCTGTCGCCTTTCGGGTCAGCCAACTTCCGAACCAAGTCCGTACTTTTCCCTTGATTCCAAGGGCTTCTATCTTAGCTAACAGTCTACTATGTGGGACGTCATCAAATGCTATTTGGAAGTCCATATAAATAACATCCATTGACATTCCCCTGTCCACTACTTTAGTCAACTCTTCAAAAAATTCAATCAGGTTTGTCAGGCACGACCTACCTTTCACAAATCCATGTTGGCTCTCTCTGATTCACAGAAAATTCTCGAGGTGTTCAGTCACCCTATCCTGAATTACAGACTCCAGCATTTTCACCACAACAGAGGTTCGGCGAACTGGATTTTCATGCCCTGGTTTCCCTCTCTCTCCTTTTTGATCCATGGACTCCTCACTCAGTTCACTGATGCCTTTCACTGATAGATATTCAGTCTCCAGCACAGGGCAGGTCCATCTATCAATCACACCAGGGCAGACCTGAGCTGCGTTCTCACAGGTCTGTGACTCTTGTAACTGAGTGTAATCATGGCCATCATTTTATTTGTACACTACTTTTGCGGAGTTAAATAGATTGCTTGATCAAACCCCTGTCCCATCGATCTGCAGACTCCTTGCAGGTGAAATGCGAGGGTGAAAGGGTTAGTTTGTGAAGTTCTAAGGCGTGGTACAGTCCCTCATATTGTCCTGGACAGGATTTTGGACACCATTTTCCTTAAGTAATGAACAATGATGAATGTTTAGGGGATGCTGCAAAAAATGGTGTTCATGGTGTCTGCTCAGAATGTAACTTTGTGCCTTCAAATGAAATATCCTGTATTTTGCCGGGAGTTTGGAATGATTATATCTGGCACCAACCTTCCCATCCACAACCCCTCCCTCAGGGCGATCATCCTGACACTCCCATATTGTCCCACAGCTGACTGCTTTTGCTTGTTTTCCCAAGATGTTTTTGTCAATATTTCGGAACTTGTCTTCTAAGGGCTGTCCCTTGTTTCTCCATTCCTTTGTCTCCCTCACTGGATTCAAACCCACTGACTTTGCTTTTCTCTGGAGAAGCTCTCCCAGTGGGGCCCACACGGAGAGTCTTGGTAGGCTTCCCAAATCTTTGCGAAGGAGTTGCTGGTTTTGTACAGCTGGACGGGCGGATTGTGGCTGTAAAACTGAGGTGAAGTAGCATTTGGAAACATGTGTGCTGTGACACTGGTACCTGCGTAAGACGCTGAGACTGGTTCAATCCTCATTCAGCATCTTCACTGATCCTGTTCTGAGATTCCACTCTGTCTCTGATGGCCTCTCTCCCACAGGAGGACTTATAAATATGTTTGCATTTACTTTTGTTGTTTCTAAACTGCTCACATTTTGCACATCCATGGGTGCTGGTGGCGAGTATGTTTGAATGAAGTGTCCTCGTCAGTTTAGACCCTGGCAGTTACTGAAGAGGCACCACCTTGTAGTTCATGAAACAATTAACTCCTGTCTGTGAATTTCTGTGGCCAGACTTCTGATAACCCTGGACCGAATGGGAAGCACCCTGAAATCCTCAGTCCAGCAAAACCGCTCGCATCCGGCTTGCTGCAAGAAAGTCGATTCGCCTGGTCATAAAACAAAACATTGGGTGACTGATTAACAGAATTTATAACAAACAGCAGGTAAATGGAAGGAAGGATGTTACAGGCAAAATGCTACTGGTTGTAGTTAATTCCTGATAACCACAACGCTATATTTCTAGTGGCACCAAACCCTCGTCGAACGAGATGGGTTGGCGTCTGGGCACAGAAGGAGATGATTGTGCCAACCTTGATATAATCAGGACTGATACAGAATGATACAGGCGGACTATGGACTGATGGTATGAATCGGATGCAGCACTGCAATGCAGTAGGAGTGAGGAGGGAGTGCAGTACAGGCCCCATCCTTCACCCTCCCTTAACAAACAGCAAAAGACAGTCTGGAAATTTTTCCAATTGATTGGGTTCAATGCTGGACTGGAACAGAGGCTGGGCTTCCCGTCACTGCTTTCAAAACCAGCACAGCTCTCCTGGCTCCAAACTTTTCCCGTCCCGCACGGTCCGCCCGAACCACCCACCCCAACTCCTGCATATCAACCCCCCGCTCCGTTCATACCTGTCCAAACCCGGCTGTGACTTCCCATCCTATGCCTTACCGTTCAGCCTCCCAATCCCAGCACTCCCTGGTGTCAATACAGAGCGTACGGCAAGCTGAGAGTTTCGTGGATAGCACGTTTCAGGAGGTGGTCACCCCGCAACTACAGAGAGTTCAGGGGGAGAGGCAGTGGGTGACCACCGGTCAGATGAGGAGGAACAGGCAGGCAATGGAGGAGGCTCCTGGGAGTGTGGCACTCACAAACCAGTGAGGGTGTTGACAACTCGGGGGAGTGCAGTCAAGAGCAACGTGGGAGACTCGGCTGCACAGGGGGATCAAAGGAAATGCAGATGTCACAGGGGATTCGATGGTCAGGGAGATAGACAGGCGTTTCTGTAACCGCCGCCATGAATTCCGAATGGTGTGTTACCTCCATGGTGCCAGGGTAAAGGGCATCACCAAGAGGGTGCAGAACATTTTGAGGGGGGAAGGGTTACAGCCAGAAGTCGTGGCCGATGAGGGAACCAATGACATCGGTACGAAAAGCGTCGAGGTCCTGTCGTCAGAATTTCAGGGGCTAATGAAGAAGTTTAAAAAGCAAGACCTCAAAGGCAGTAATCTCTGGATTACTCCCAGTGCCACACGCTAGTGAATATAGGAATAGTTGGATAAGACAGGTTGATGCGAAACTGGAGAGATGGTGCTGCAAAGAGTGCTTCAGATTCCTGGGCCACAGGGACCAGTTCTGTGGCAGGTGGAATTAAACGGCAATAAACAAGGTGCCACACAAAAGATTGTTATGCTCATAAGGATGGGAGTAACATATTAGCATGGATAGAGGATTGGTTAATGGACAGGAAACAGAAAGTAGGGATAAATGGGTCATTTTCAGATTGGCAGGCTGCAGCTACTGGGATTCCGCAAGGATCGGCGCTTGGGCCGCAGCTATTTACAATCTATATTAATGACTTAGATGAAGGGACCGAGTGTAATGCATAACAGTCTGCTGATCATACAAAGCTAGGTGGGAAAGTAAGCTGAGAGGAGGACACAGAGTCTGCAAAGGGACATAGACAGGTTAAGTGATTGTGTAAGAAGCTTGCAGATGGAGTAAAACTGTGGTTATTAACTTTTGGTAGGAAGAATAGAAAAACAGAATATTTTTGAAATGGTGAGAAACGATTAAATGTTGGTGTCCAAAGAGATATGGGTGACCTTGTACAAGAAACGAAGAAAGTTAGCATGCAGGTACAGCAAACAATGAGGAAAGCCAATGGCATGTTGACCTCTATTGCAAGGGAGTTGGTGTACAAGAGTAAGGAAGTCTTACTACAAATGTACAAGGCTTTGGTGAGGCCTCATCTGGAGTTGTGTGTACAGTTTCGGTCTCCTTATCTAAGGAAGGATATACTTGCCTTGGAGGCGGTGCAACGAAGGTTCACTCGATTAATTCCTGGGATAAGAGGGTTGTCCAAGAGGAGAGATTGAGTTGAATGGGCCTATACCGTCCGGAGTTTAGAAGAATGAGAGGTGATCTCATTGAAACATATAAGCTTCTGAGGGGGCTTGACAGGGTAGATGCTAAGAGGTTGTTTCCCCTGGCTGGCGAGTCTAGAATTAGAAGGCATATTCGCAGGATAAGGGATCGGCCATTTAAGACTGAGATGAGGAGGCATTTTTTCAGTGAGGGCGTTGTGAATCTTTGAAATTCTCTGCCCCAGACGGCTGTGGATGCTGAATCATAGAGTATATTCAAGGCTGAGATCGACAGATTTTTGGACTCCAGGGGAATCCAAGGGATACGGGGATTGGGCGGGAAAGTGTGGTTGAGGTCGACGACCAGCCATGATCTTATTGAATGGCGGAACAGGCTCAAGGGGCCGTGTGGCCTACTCCTGCTCCTATTTCTTACGTTCAGGATCTGTTCAAGACAGATGGGTTGCACCTCAAAAGAGCTGGGACAAATGTCCTTGCGGGAAGGATCATTAGTGCTGCGGGGGAAGGTTTAAACCAATTTGGCAGTGGGATGGGCACCAGGATGAAACATTGGGGAGGAGAAATAAGGTGCACAGAGGACTGGGAGAGACATGTCGCACTTGAGTAAAGAGTAGTTCAGAAATAGGAGGGATGAGACAGGCGGGCGAATGCGAGTCAGTCAAAGATGATTCTCGAGTTCATGTGTGTAAATGCACAAAGCGTGCTACATAAGATTGGTGAGCTGCAAGCTCAAGTCTCCAGATGGGATTATGATATAGAGGCAATAACAGAGACCTGGCTCAAAGAAGGGGTGGACTGGGTGCTTAATATTCAGGAAAAACAGGGAAGGAATGAAATGAGGTGGTCGGCAGTACTGATTGAAGAAACTCTGAAAGCAGTGCCAAGGGATGATGTGGTTGAGGGGTCAAAGACAGAATCTATTTGGTTGGACTATGGAACAATGGAGGAACTGTTTCACTAGTGGGTGTATGTTATAGGCCACCAAATAGTGGGAAGGTGATAAAGGAGCAAATTTGCATTGAAATTACAGAAAGATGCAAGAACGATAGAGCAGTGATAATGGGGAACTTCAATTATCCCAATATAGACTGGGACAGTAAAGGTGTCAAGGGCAAAGAGGGGGAGGAATTCCTGAAATGTGTACGAGAGAACTTTTTGGAACAGTGTGTATCGAACCCAACCAGGAAGGAAGCAGTGCTGGATCAAGTTCTGGGAAATGACAGGTGGAGCATGTTTCAGTGGGGAAGCATTTGGGGAAAAATGAACACAATATCATTACATTTATTATAGTTATGGAAAAAGACAAGGAAAAATCAAATGCCATAATGCTTAACTGGGGGAGGGCAATTTTCAGTGAGTTAAAATCGGATCTGTCCCAGGTGGATTGGAATCAAAAATTGGCAGGCAAAACAATAATTGAACAATGTTCAAGGAGGAGATGGTTCGGATACAGAGCCGACACATACCTACGAAGGTAGAGAGGAAGGGCATCCAAATCTGGAGCTCCCGGGATGACTAAAGTTATAGAGATTAAAATGAAACTGAAAAAGGAGACCTGTGACTCATTTAAGCTTCACAACTCAGTGGGGAAACAGACTAAATATAGAATGTACAGAGGAGATCTAAAAAGGGGCACAAGAGGGGCAAAGAGAGAGTTTGAGAATAGATTAGCGGCTAACATAAAAGGGAACCCAAAATAATCAAAGGAAGCGTGCGACCAATTATGGACCAAAAATTAGATCTTCTTGTGGAGAAAGGGAGCATGGCTGAGGTACTGAATGAATACTTCACATCTGTCTTCACGATAGGAGAGGATGCTGCCATTGTAGCATAAAGGTAGTAGTGGTATTGGATAGGATAAAAATAGATAAGAGGAGGCACGTAAAGGATTGGCAGTACTCAAAGCAGAAAATTCACCTGGTCCAGATGGGATGTATCCTAGCTTACTGAGGGAAGTTAGGGTGGACATTGCAGATGCTCTGGCCACAATCTTACAATCCTCCTTATATATGGTGACGGTGCCGGAGGACTGTAGAACTGCAAATGGTACAGCCCTGTTCAACAAAGGAGAGAGGGATAAACCCGGCAACTGGAGGCCAGTCAGTCAAACGACAGTGGTCGGAAATCTTTCGAGACATTAATCGAGGAGAAAGTTAATTGGCACTTGGAAAAATATGGGCTAATAAATGAAAGTTAGCACTGATTTGTTAAAGGCAAATCGTGTTTGAACAACTTGATTGAGTTTTTTGATGAAGTAACAGAGTAATGGCATTCGATAAGCTGTCACATAAAAGATTGTTATACAAAAACAGGACTCATGGGCTTGGCGGTAATATTAGCATGGATAAAGGATTGGCTACCGGACAGAAAACGGGTCATTTTCAGGTTGGCAGGCTGTAAATAGTGGGGTGCTTGGGCTTCAGCTATTTACAATCTATATCAATGATTTAGATGAAGGCACCGAGTGTAATGTTTCCAAGTTTGCTGATGATACAAAACTAGGTGGGAAAGAAAGCTGTGAGGAGGCCACAAAGAGTCTGCAAAGGGATATAGACAGGTTAAGTGAGTGGGCAAGTCTGTGTCAAATGGAATACAATGTGGGGAAATGTAATGTTATTCACCATCGTAAGGAGAATAGAAAAACAGAATATTTTTTAAATGGTGAGAAAGTAGTAAATGTTGGCGTTCAGAGCGATTTGGGTGTCCTCATACAAGAAACATCGAGAGTTAGGATGCAGGTACAGCAAGAAATTCGGAAGGAAAATGGTATCTTGGGTTTTATTGCAAAGCGTTGGAGTACAAGAGTAAGGAAGTCTTCCTCCAGTTGTACAGAGCTTTAGTAAGACCACACCTGGAGGACTGCGTAGAGTTTTGGTCTTCTTATCGAAGGAAGGATGTACTTGCCTAAGAGCCGCTGCAATGAAGGTTCACCAGATTGATTCCTGGGATGAGAGGGTTGTCCTATGAGCAGAGATTAGGTAAATGGTCCTATACTCTCTGGACTTCAGATCTCATTGAAACATGTAAGATTCCGTTGGAGCTTGACAGGATAGATACTGAGAGGTTGTTTCCCCTGGCTGGAGCGTCCAGAACGAGGTGGCATCGTATCAGGATTAACGGTCGGCCTTTTAGGACTAAGATACTGAGGAAATTCTTCACTCAGAGGGTTGTGAATCTTTGGAATTTTCAACCCAAGAGGGCTGAGGATGCTCAGTCTATATTGAAGGCTGAGATAGATGGACTTTTGGACTCAAGGGGAACCAATTGATTTGGCGATCGTGTGGGAAAGTGGAGTTGAGGTCGAAGATGAGCCATGATCAGATTGAATGGCGGAGCAGGCTCAAAGGGCCGTATGGCCTACTCCTGCTCCTATTTCTTATATTTTTGGAAGTCAGAGACAGACTGGCGAAATGGGCAGACACGTGGCAGATGAAACTTAACGCAAGAAGTGTGAAGTGATGCATTTTGGTATGAAGAATGAGGAGAGGCAATATAAACTAAATGATACAATTTTAAAGGGGGTGCGGTAACACAGAGTCCTGAGGGTGGATGTACACAGATCTTTGAAGGTGGCAGGACACGTTGAGAAGGCAGTTAAAAAAGCATGTGGGATCCTGGGCTTTCTTAACGGAGACATAGAGTTCAAAAGCTGGGAAGTTATGCTAATCCTTTATAAAATACTGGTTAGGCCTCAGCTGGAGTATCGCGTCCAGTTCTGGGCACCACACTTCAGCAAGGATGTCAAGTCATTCGAGAGGGTGCAGAAAAGGTTTACTGGAATGGTACCAGGGATGAGGGACTTCAGTTACATGGAGAGACTTGTGAAGCTGGGGTTGTTCTCTTTAGAACAGAGAAGGTTATGGGGAGATTTCTTCGAGGTGTTCAAAATCATGAAGTAAACATGAATGGCCTCCCCCTGTACTACACCTGTTATGATACTGTGAGTGGGGCCAGACGATGGACATCAGTGGGAGATTGGGGAATGTGACGGAGAGCCGAAGTCTGTCCTCACCAGATGTTCAGACAGGGACTGGCCAGCACCAATCACTGAATCTTTCGGTGAAGCGAGACCTGACTGAGCTGGGCTGACTCAGCACTGAGCGGCTATCAAATCTTCGTTGATGTGGTCAGTACCATACCGAGCGGCACCAACTCCAAATATGGCAGTGTTTGGAGAAAGGTCATATTCAGGGTTACAAGTCAGTTGGGAGTACCTTGATTATCACACTCACTGGGTCACAACACACAAAACGACAGATTCCCAAACAACCACCACTTCATCTCAGAGCTCTCGAAATATAATTCAAGACTAAATGATTGGGTTACCATTATCGGAGACGAATGGATCGGAAATCCACAAGCCATGCTGTCTTTCTGCGATATAAATGTCTCATCAATCAGCTGATCCCTTGCAGCCGAATTTTTGCTAGGATCGGTGTTTTCATAACGTGAATCGATACCGGAACTGAAGGGTCGGCTCAGCCCTGAAGAAATTCAGAAGAGATTCATTAGCTGCAGTCAGTTATCCAACAAGAGCACGCACGGAAAGTTGAGGAGTTCATAGGGAAAGATTCCCTCTCGCGGTCAATTGTCATCATCGACTCGTGGAGCACTGGAGGCCATTCGAACCATTGTGCATTTGCGGGCTCTTTGAAAGAGCTTATCAATTAATCCCCTTTCCCTGCTTTTTCATATGGTCGTAGAAAGGTTAGAGCACGGAAGGAAGCCATTCGGTCCATCGAGTCCATGTCGGCTCTCTGCACGAGCAAGTAAGCTCGTCCCACTCCCCCGCACTATCCCCGTGGCCCTGCATTTTTTTTCCTTTCAAGTAATTATCCAGTTCCCGTTGAAGGCCGTGATTGAATCTCCCTCCACCACCCCCTCGGGCAGTGCATTCCAGATCCTAACCTCTCGTTGTGTGAGGAAGATTTTCCTCATGTCACCTTTCGTACTTTTGCCAATCACCTTTTTTTCAATGTCCTCTGGTCCTTGTCCCATCCGCCAATGGGAACAGTTTCTCTCTATACTGCGTCTGAACCCTTCATGATTTTGAATACTCCTATCAAATCTCCTCGCAACCTGCATGTTCCAAGGAGAACAGACCCAGCTTCTCCAGTCTATCCACATAGCTCAAGTCCCTCAACCCTGGAATCATTCTGGTAAATCTTTTCTGCACCCTCTCTAAGGCCCTCACATCTTCCCCAATGTGCGGTGCTCAGAACTGGACACAATACTCCAATTGTAGCCGAACCAGTGTTTTATAAAGGTTCATCATGACTTCCATACTTTTGTAGTCTATGCCTCTATTTATAAAGCCCAGAATCATGTATGCTTTTTTAATCGCTTTCTCAACCTGTTTACATATATCCCTACATTTCTCTGTTCATGTACCCATTTTAGGGTTGTTCCCTCTAGTTTATATTTCCTCTCCTCGTTCTTCCTACCAAAATGTATCACTTCGTATTTTTCTGCTTTAAATTTCATCTGTCACATGTCTGCCCATGCAACCAACCTGTCTATATCCTCTTGAAGTCTATCACTGTCTTCCTCACTGTTTACTACCCTTCCAAGTTTTGGGTCATGTCCAAATTTTGAAATTGTGCCCTGTACACCCAAGACCAAGTCATTAATATATATCAAGAAAAGCAGTGGTCCCAACCGCTGACCCCTGGGGAACACCAGTGTTCACCTCCCTCCCGTCCTAAAAAAAACAACTGTTCACCACTACTCTGTGATTCCTGTCCTTTAGCCAATTTTGTATCCATGTTGCTGCTGCCCCCTTTAATCCATGGGCTTCAATCTTGATGATAAGCCTCCCATGTGGCACTTTGTCAAACGCCTTTTGAAAGTCCATATTCACCACATCAACTGCGTTGCACTCATCAAACCTCACTGTTACCTCACTATTGGCCTTTAACAAATAGGTGCTGGCTTTCCCTAATCAATCCACACTCGTCCAAATGACTGTTAATTCATTCCCGGATTAACGTTTCTAAATGTTTCCCCCACTGTGGTTAAACTGAATGGTTTATAGTTGCTCGGTTTATCCTTCCACTCTTCTTTGAACAAGGGTGTAACATTTGCATTTCTCCAGTCCTCTGGCACCATCCCCATATCGACGGATGTTTGGAAGATTGTAGCCAGTCGCCTTGTTAATTTTTCCCTTCAAGTATTTATCCAATTCCCTTTGGAAAATTAACATTGAATCTGCTTCCTCCTCCCAAATCATTCCAAATCAACACAACTCACTGTCTACAAAAAATCCTCCTCATCTCCCCTCTGGTTGTTTTGTCAATTACCTTCAATCTGTGTCCTCTGGTTACCGACTCTTCTACGAGTGGAAACAATTGCTCCTTGTTTACTTCATTATTTTGAACACCTCTAAGAAATCTCCCCTTAACTTTCTCTATTCTATGGAGAACAACCCCTTGTTCTCCAGTCTCTCCATGTTACTGAAGTCCCTAATCCCTGGTACCATTCCAGTAAATCTCTTCTGCACCATCTCTAAGGCCTTGACATCGTTCCTAAAGTGCGCTACCCAGAAATGGACACAATACTCCAGTGTTTTATAAATGTTTCGCTTAACTTCTTTGGCATTGTAATCTATGCCTCTGTTAAAAAAGCCCATGATCCCGTATGCATTTATTACAGCCTGCTCAACTTTCAGATTTGTGAACATACACCCCCAGGTCTCTCTGTTCTTGCACTCCCTTTAAAATTGTACCATTTAGTTTAACTTGCCTCTCTTCATTCTTCTTACCAAAATGTATCATTTCCGACTTCTCTGCGTTAAATTTCAAATGCCACATGTATGCCCATTTAATCAGTCTGCCTCTGTCCTCCTAAAGTGTGGTACTATCCTCCACATTGTTTACTATATTTCCAAGTTACGTGTCAGCTGCAAACTTTGAAGTTATAACCTCTCTGTCCTTGCACCCCCTTTAAATTTGTACCATTTAGTTTATATTGCCTCTCCGCATTCTTCTTATCAAAATGTATCACTTCACTGCCGAAGTGAGTTTTATGATGTGTTGCCTCCTTGGTGCCAGGGTCAAGGACATCACGGAGAGGGTGCAGAACATTTTGAGTGGGGTGGGGAAGAAGGGGAACAGCCGGAAGTCATGGTCCATGTGGAAACCAATGACATAGGAAGGAAAATGGTTGCGATCCTACAGAGTTCCAGTAACTAGGGAGGAAGTTAGCGAGTTCGAAATCTAAGGTGACAATCTCAGGATTACTCCCAGTGCCACGCGCTATTGAATGCAGGAATTGTTGGATAAGACAGGTTAACGTGTGGCTGGAGCGATGGTGCAGGAGGGAGGGCTTCGGGTTCCTGGTGCATTGGAACCAGTTCTGGGGCAGGAGGGACCTGTACAGGCCGGACAGGTTGCACCTTAACAGAGCTGGGATCAATGTCCTTGCGGGGATTTAACTAGTGCTGTGGGAGAGTGTTTAATCGAATTTGGCAGGGGGATGGGCACCAGGATGAAACATTAAGGAGGAGAAACAAGATGCACAGAGGACTGGGAGAGATAAACAGCATTGGAATAAAGAGTAGTTCAGAAATATGAGGGATCAAACAGGCTGGGGGGGGGGGGGGGGGTGGATGTGAGGCAGTATGAGATGGATTTGGAGTGCATGTGCGTTCCGCACGGAGCGTGGTAAATCGGGTCGGTGGCGCAAGTTGCCACGTGGGACTATGATATAGTGACAATAACACAGAACTGGCTCAAAGAAGGGGCGGATTGGGCACTTAATATTCATGGCTACAATGGATTCAGGAATGACAGTGAAGGAAAAAGAGGTTTCGGTGGCAGTATTGATCAAAGATACTGTTGCAACACGAAAAGGGGATGATGTCGTTGAGGGATCAAAGACAGAATCTATTTGGTTAGAATTATGGAACAACAGAGGTGCTATTACACTACTGGATATATACTATATGCGGCCAGAAGAAGATAGAGGTGCAAGAACTATAGAGTAGTGATAATGGGGGACTTAATAATCCCAAAATAGACTGGGATAGCAAAAGCGTGAAGGGCAAAGAGGGGGATGCGTGTCTGAAGTGAGTTCAAAAGAACTTTCTGAAAAAATACGTTTCCAGGATGCAGTGCTGGATCTATTTGTGGGGAATGATGTGGTGCAGGTGGAGCATGTTCCAGTGGGGGAGCATTTGAGGAACAGTCATCGCGATATCATTCGGTTTAAAATAGCTATGGAAAAGGCCAAGCAGCAACAAATGTGAAAATACTTAACTGGACGAAGGCGAATTTCAGTGAATTTAAATGGGATCCGGCCCAGGTGGATTGGAATCAAAAATTGTCAGGCAAAATGGTAAATGAGCAATGGGAGGCCTTCAAAGAGGAGAAATTTCGGTTACAGAGTAGACACATTCCCACGAAGGGGAAAGGAAGTGCATTCAAATCTAGAGCTCCCTGGATGAATAAAGATGTGAGGATTAAAATGAAACAAAAAAGGAGGCTGATGATAACACAAGAACAAAAGAACGGAAGAAATAGGAGCAGGAGTGGGCCGATCGGCCCCTCGAGCCTGCTCCGCCATTTAATAAGATCATGGCTGATCTGATCCTAACCTCAAATCTAAAGAACACAAGAAGTAGTAGCAGGACCGGCCACTCAGCCCCTGGGCCCGCTCCGCCACCCACAGTGCCTTGACCGATCCGAACTCAGCTTCATGTCCAATTTCCTGCCCACTCCCCGTAACCCCTAATTCCCTTCACTTCCAGGAAACTGTCAATCTCTGTTTTAAATTTATTTAATGATGTAGATTCCATAGCTTCCTGGGGCAGCAAATTCCACAGACCTACTACCCTCTGAGTGAAGAAGTTTCTCCTCATCTCAGTTTTGAAAGAGCAGCCCCTTATTCTAAGATTATGCCCCACAGTTCTAGTTTCACCCATCCTTGGGAACATCCTTACCGCATCCACCCGATCAAACCCCTTCACAGTCTTATATGTTTCAAAATGATCGCCTCTCATTCTTCTGAACTCTAATGAGTTTCATAATTCAGTAGAGAACCAGGCTGAATACAAAACGTACAGAGGAGATCTAAAAGAGTGAGAGGGCCAAAAGAGAGTATGAGAATAGTTTAGCAGGTCACATAAAAGGGAATCTAAAAGTCTTTTATAAATATATAAATAATGAAGGGTGGGACCGATTTGGAACATAAAAGGAGATCTTCTTGTGGAGGCAGAGGGCATGGCTGAGGTACGGAATCAATACTTCACATCGGTCTTCACTCGAGAAGAGGATGTTGCCAAAGCCACAGAAAAGGAAGAGGTAGTAGATAAATTGGATAGGATAAACATATATAAAGAGGAGGTACTTAAAAGATTGGCAGCGCTCAAAGTACAAAAGTCACCCTGTCCAGATGGGATATATCTTCGGTTACTGAGGGAAGTATGGGTAGAAATTGCAGAGGCTCTGGCCACAATCTTCCAATCCTCCTTAGGTATGGGGACGGTGTCAGAGGACTGGAGAATTGCAAATGTTGCACACCTGTTCAAAAAAGAAGAGAGGGGTAAACTTGGCAATTACAGGCCCGTCAGCCTAACATCGGTGACGGGGAAACTTTCAGAGACAATAATCCAGGACAAAATTAATTGGCACTTGGAAATATATGGGTCAATAAATGAAAGCCAGCACGGATTTGTTAATGGCAAATTGTGTTTGACTAACTTGATTGATTTCTTTCATAGAATCGTACTGTACAACGGGAGGCCATTCGGCCCATCGTGCCTGTGCAAGATCTTTGAAAGAGCTGTCAAATTTAGTCCCACATCCCAGCTCTTTCCCCATAAACCTGCAAATTAGTCCTCTTCAAGTTCATGTCCAATTGCCTTTTGAAAGTTCCTTTGGAATCTGCTTACATCCCCCTTTCAGGGAGTGCGTTCCAGATCTGAACAACCCTCTGTATGAAATAAAATCTCTCATTTCGTCTCTAGTTATTTTGCCAATTATTTTCAATCCATGACTTCTGTTTACCGACCCACTTGCCACGGGAACAGTTTTTCCCTACTTGCTCCATCAAAACCCCCATAATTTTGAACACCTCTATTAGGATTCCCGTTAACCTACTCTGCTCTGAGAACAATCCCAGCTTTTCCAATCTCTCCACATAGCTGAAGTCCCTCATCCCTGGTATCATTCCAGTAAATATCTTCTGCACCCTCTCTAAGGCCTTGACATTCTTCCTAAAGTGTGGTGCTCAGAATTGTTCACAATACTCAAGCCGAGGCCTCATCGATGATTTCTAAAGGTTTTTCAGGACTTCCTTTCTATTCAATCCCCCTATTTACATAGCCAAATATCCCATACGCTTTCATAACCATCTTATCGACTTGCCCTGCCAGCTTCAAAGAGTTGTGAATAAACAGCCCTTGGACCCTCTGGTCTTGCACCCCCCTCAAAATAGTACCATTTAGATAATACTGTATCTCCATGTTGTTCCTCTCAAAGTGCATGACTTGACACTTATCCGCATTAAATTGCATCTGCCATGTGTCTGCCCATTTCACCATTCTGTCTCTGTCCTCCTGATGTCTGCTGCTCGCCCCCTCACTATTTTCCATGTTGCCAAGTTTTGTATCATCTGCAAACTTCGAAATTGTACTCCCTCCACACAAGTCCAGGTCATTTATATTTAACAAGAGAAGCAATTGTCCTAATACCCACCACGGGGGGGGGGGGGGGGGGCACTGTATAATTCTCTCCAGTCAGAAAAAAAACATCCGATCACCACAATTTTCTGCCTCCGATCGCTGAGCCAATTAAGTACTCAAGTTTGGCTTAGGGTTTGGGTTAGGGTTACAGGGCATCTAGAATTGGAACTAATATTTATATATGAATCGAGGGATGGTACTGATATTGATATGTGATCCAGAGATGGTACTTGTAATTGCAGGCGATCCAGAGGTGGTAGTCATATTTACAGGGAATCCAGAGACGGTGCTATTATTTACTGTAGATAAATATAAGGCATTAATATTCATAGAGGATCCAGAGACGTTCTTAAAATTTACACGGAATCCAGAGACTGTACCAATATTTAAAGGGGATCCAGAGATCACACTATTATTTACAGGGGATCCGGAATCGGTGTTAAAATTTACAGGGGATCCAGAGACGGTACTAATCTTTACATTTGATCCAGAGATGGCATTAGTATATACAGGGGATCCGGGGTTTGTGCTAATATTTGCACAGCATCCACAAATGGTATTAATATTTGGCGGGCAATCCTGAAACTCGAATAGTATTTACAGGGAGTGCAGAGATGTTACTAACATGGAAACAAAAGACAGAAAGCGAAGAAGCAATAGTGGAAGGCAGAGAAAACAAGGGCGAAAAACAAATAAGGCCCTAGTGCAAAATAAAACTAAGATGACTAGCAATCTTAAAAGACAAGTCTAAAGGCATTGTGTCTAAATGCGCGGAGCATTCACAATAAGGTAGATGAATTAACAGCGTAGATAGATATTAACAGATTTGATTTAGTTGGGTTTACGGAGATATGGCTGCAGGGTGACCAAGAATGGGAACTGAACATCCAGGGTTATTCAATAATTGGGAAGGACAGGCAAAAAGGGAAAGAAGGTGGGATAGCGTTGTTCGTAAAGGGGGAAATCAATGCAATCGTGAGGAAGGATATTGGCTCAGAAAATCACGATGTGGATTTTGTATGAGTGGAGCTAATAATCACTAAGGGGCAGAAAACGTTGGTGGCGGTTGTCTTTCGGCCCCCAAACAGTAGTGGAGTTGTGGGGCGGGGGGCATTAAACAGGAAATTAGAGACGTATGCAAGAAGGGTACAAATATAATCATGGGTGACTTCAATCTAACTATAGATTGGTCAAATCAAATTAGCAATAATATTGTGGGGGAGGAATTCCTGGAGTGTGTACGTGATGGTTTTCTCGACCAATACGTTGAGGAACCAACTAGACAACAGGCGATCCTAGACTGGGAATTGTGCAATGAGAAAGGAAATGAATGAAATTATGAAAGTATGAGGTGCGAGTTGGCTATGATAGTTTGGGGAACATTACTAAAAGGGATGACGGTGGATAGGCGACGACTAATATTTAAAGAACGTGTGCAGGAATGACAACAATTGTTCATTCCTGTCTGGAGCAAAAATAAAACAGGAATGGTGGCACAACCGTGGATTACAAAAGAAATTAAGGATAGCATTAGATCCAAAGAGGAGGCATATAAATTTGCCAGAAATAGCGGCAAGCCTGAGGATTTGGACCAGTTCAGATTGCTTAAGGGGGGAATAAAAGTGTATGAGAGTAAACTAGCAGGGAACAGAAAAATTGACTGAAAAAGCTTGCATAAATATGTCAAGAGAAAACGATTTGTGAAGACAAATGTAAGTCCCTTACAGTCAGAAATGGGGGAAATTATAATGGGGACCAAAGAAATGGCAGAACAATTAAACACATGCGTTGATTCTGTCTTCACAAAGGAGGACAGAAAAAACCTTTGAGAAATTTTAGGGAACCAAGGGTCCAGTGACAGGGAGGAACTGAAGGAAACCAGTATCATAAAAAAATAGTGCTGGGAAATTAATGGGGCTAAACGCTGACAAATCCCCAGGACCTGATAATCTGCATCCCAGAGTAAGAAAAGAAGTGGCCCTGGAAATAATGGATGCATTGGTGATCATCTTCCAAAATTCTATAGACTCGAAGAGTTCCGACAGATTGGCCGGTGGCAAATGTAACCGCACTATTTCAAAAAGGAGGAAGAGAAAAAACAGGGAATTACAGACCAATCAGCCTTACATCAGTAGTGGGGAAAATGCTGGAGTCCATTATAAAAGATGTGATAACATAACACTTGGAGGGCATTAACGGGATTGGACAATGTCAGAATGGGTTTATGAAAGGGAAATCATGCTTAACAAATCGACTGGAGTTTTTTGAGGATGTAACTTGTAGAATAGATAGGGGAGAACCAGTGGATGTGGTGTATTTGGATTTTCAGAAGGCTTTTGTTAAGGTCCCACAAAAGAGGTTCGCGTTCCAAATTAAAGCACATGGGATTGGGGAGGGGGGGGAATACTGGCATGGATTGAGAATTGGTTGACAGACAGGAAACAGAGAGTAGGAACAAAGGGGTCTTTTTCCGGGTGGCAGGCAGTGACTCGTGGGGTACTGCAGGGCTCAGTGCTTGGGCCCCAGCTGTTCACAATATATATCAATGATTTGGATGAGGGGACTAAATGTAACATTTCCAAATTTGCAGGCGTCACACAGCTGGGGTGGTATGTGAGTTGTGAGGAGGATGCAAATTGGCTCCAATGTGATTAAACCGAGTTGGGTGAGTTTCGCATTGATCAATGTGAGTTTACCCACTTTGGTTGGAAAAACAGAAAGGCAGATTATTTTCTGAATGGTGATAGATTGGGAAAAGGGAAGGTGCAACGATACCTGGGTGTCCTTGAACACCAGTCGCTGAAAGCGAGCATTCAGTTGCAGCAAGCAGTGAGGAAGGTGAATGGTATGTTGCCCTTCATTGCAAAAGATTTGAGTACAGGGGCAGGGATGTCCTACTGCAGCTATACAGGGCCTTTGTGAGACCACATCTGGAGTATTGTGTGAAGTTTTGGTTTCCTTATTTGAGGAAGGTTATCCTTGCCATGGAGGGAGTGCAACGAAGGTTTACCAGACTGATTCCTGGGATGGCAGGACTGACGTATGAGGAGAGATTGGGTCGACTAGCCCGATATTCACTGAAGTTTAGAAGAATTAGCGGTGATCTGATCGAAACAAATGAAATTCTAACAGGAATAACCTGCCTGAATAACGTGCCAGAAATGTTAGGGAACCAAGCGTCTGGTGAGAGGGACGGCTGAGTGCACTGGATACAGCAACGGCTCTGGGCCGCGGCAACATCCCGGCTATAGTGCTGAAGAATTGTGCTCCAGAACTAGCTGCGCCTCGAGCCAAGCTCTTCCAGGACAGCTGGAACACTGGCATCTCCGCGACAATGTCGAAAATTGCCCAGGTATGTCATGTCCACAAAAAGCAGGACAATTCCAATCCGGCCAATTACCGCCCCACCAGTCTACTCTCAATCATCAGCAAAGTGATGGAAGGTGTCGTCAACAGTGCTATCAAGCGGCACTTACTCACCAATAACCTGCTCAGCGAAGTTCAGTTTGGTTTCCGCCAGGACCACTCGGCTCCAGACCTCATTAAAGCTTTGGTCCAAACATGGACAAAGGTGCTGAATTCCAGAGGTGAGATGGGAGTGACTGCCCTTGACATTAAGGCAGCATTTGACGAAGCGCGGCACCAAGGAGCCCGAGTAAAATTGAAGTCAATGGGAATCAGGGGGAAAACTCTCCAGTGGCTGGAGTCATAACTCGCACCAAGGAAGATGGCAGTGGTTGTTGGAGGACAATCATCACAGCCCCAGGGCATTGCTGCAACGGTTTCTAAGGGCATTGCCCTTGGCCCAACCATCTTCAGCAGCTTCATCAATGACCTTCCCTCTATCATAAGGTCTGAAATTGGGATGTTCGCAGATAATTGCACAGTGTTCAGTTCGCAACCCCTCAAATAATAAAGCAGTCCGAGCCCGCATGCAACAAAACCTGGACAACATCCAGGCTTGGGCTCATAAGTGGCAAGTAATATTCGAGCCAGACAAATGCCAGGCAACGACCATCTCCAACAAGATAGAGTCCAACCACCTCCCCTTGACATTCAACGGCATTACCATCGCCGAATCCCACACCATCAACATCCTGGGGATCACCATTGACCAGAAACCTAACCGGACCAGCCATATTAATACTGTGGCTACGAGAGCAGGTCAGAGGCTGGGTATTCTGCGGCGAGTGACTCACCACCTGACTCCCCAAAGCCTTTCCACCATCGACAAGGCACAAGTCAGGAGTGTGATGGAATACTCTCCTCTTGCTTGGATGAGTGCAGTTCAAACAACACTCAAGAAGCTCGACACCATCCAGGATAAAGCAGCCCGCTTGATTGGCACCCCATCCACCAACCTAAACATTCAATACCTTCACCACCGGGGCACAGTGGCTGCAGTGTGTACCATCCACAGGATGCACTGCAGCAACTCAACAAGGCTTCTTCGACAGCTCCTACCAAACCCGCGACCTCTACCAACTCGAAGGACAAGAGCAGCAGGCACATGTGAACAAGACCACCTGCACGTTCTCCTCCAAGTCGCACACCATCCCGACTTGGAAATATATCGCCGTTCCTTCATTTGTCGCTGGGTCAAAATCCTGGAACTCCCTTCCTAACAGCACTGTGGGAGAACGGTCACCACACGGGCTGCAGCGGTTCAAGAAGGCGGCTCACCACCACCTTCTCAAGGGCAATTAGGGATGGGCAATAATTGCCGGCCTCGCCAGCGACGCCCACATCCCATGAACGAATAAAAAAAATAAACAGGACGAGACAGACAAGATGCAGGGAGGATATTCCAGTTGGCCCGGGAGCCCAGATCCAGGGGTCACAGTCTCAGGAGACGGGGTACGCCATTTAGAACCGAGATGAGGCGACATTTCTTCATTCAGAGAATGGTGAACCTGTGGAATTATCTACCACGAACAGTGGATGCCACGTCATTACATGTATTCAAGAAGGAGGTTGATATATTTCTCAATGTTAGAGGGATCAAGGGATATGGGGAAAAAGCGGGAACAGGGTGTTGAGTTGGAACATCTGCCAAAATCATTTTGAATGGCGGAGTCGGCCGAAAGGGCCGAATGGCCTACTATTGCTCCTATTTACTATATTTCTATATTTCTATGATTCTAATATTTACCGTGGATCTGGATACGGTACTTTTGTTTTCAATCGATCTAAAGAAGATAATAATATTTACAGGTGATCCAGAGACTGAATTAATATTTAGATCCACAGATGATACCAGCATTTACATTGGACCCAGAGTTCATGTTAATATTAGAGATGATCCAGTGACGGCACTTTTATATACAAGTGATCCAGATGCATCATTGATATTTGCAGGGGATCCAGAGAATTTAATAATATTTACAGGATATCCTGAGACGGTACGAATATTGACAGGAGATCCAGTGACACTACTAATATATACAGGGGATCCAGATACATCACTAATATTTACAGGGGATCCAGAGGCGGTACGAATATTTACAGGTATCCAGAGGTGGTACTGATATTGACAGGGTATTGACAGTGGCATTATTAATATTTACAGAATATCCAGAGACGTTAATAATATTTACTGTATATTCTGAGACAGTCCAATATTGACAGGTGATCCAGAGGCGGTATTAATATTCACAGGGTATTCAGAGGAGGTACTAATATTTACAGGGAATCCATGGATGGTACTAATATTTACAAGGCGTTCTGAACAGTACTAATAATACAGGTGATCCAGAGATCGTGCCAATCTTGACAGGGGATGCAGAAGCCATAATAATATTTACAGTGTATCAGGAGATGGTAATAATATTTACAGGTTAATCCATAGAATCATCAAAACATTATGGCACAAAAGGAGGCCATTCGGCCCATCGTGTCTGCGCAGCTGAAAATGAGCCACGCAGCCGAATCCCAATTTCCAGCACTTGGTCGGCAGCCCTATAGTTACGGCACTTCAAATGCACTTTTTAAATGAGGTGAGGGTTTCTGCTCATTCAGGAGCTCTTTCAGGCAGTGAGTTCCAGATCCCCACCACCCTCTGGTTGATATAAAATTTCCTCAGCTCCAATCTAACGCTTCTACCAATTGCTTCAAATCTATGCCCCCTGATTATTGACCTCTCCACTAAGGGGAATAGATCCTTCCTATCCGCTCTACCTAGGCCCGTCATCATTTTGTACACCTCAATTAAGTCACTCCTCAGCCTCCACTGATCCAAAGAGAACAAGCATTTCCAATGTCTCCTCACATCTGAAATTCTCATCTCCTGGCAATATCCTCGTAAATCTCCTCTGCACCCTCTCTCGTGCAATTATGTCCTTCCTGTAATGTAGTGACCAGAATTGTTCACAGATCCAGAGACTGCACTAATATTTACAGGGTATCTACGGACGATATTATTTTTTACTGAGGGATCCCGAGAACATACTAATATTTACAAGGGGTCCAGAGATGGTTCTGATATTTACTGGACATCCAGAGTCTGTAGTAATATTTACAGGAGATCCACAGACTGTACTGATATTTACAGCCGATCCAGAGAAGGTACTAATAATTACAAGGGATCCAAAGTCGGTATTAATATTTACAGGGAATGCAGAGACAGTACTCATATTTATAGGAGTTTCAGAGACGATGCTCATATTTACAGGGGATGCAGAGATTGTGCAAATATTTACACGGTTGCTGAGATCATGCTAACATTAACAGTTAATCCAGAGGTAGTGCTAATGATTGCACAGGATCCAAAGATGGTATTAATATTTTCACTGGATCCAGAGATGGTACTAATATTTACTTGCAATCCAGGGACGGTACGAATAATTAAAGGAGATCCAGAAAATGTACCAATATTTACACTGGTTTCACATGTGTTACTTTAATTTACAGCGGATCTAGTGATGGTACTATTACTTGCAAGGGATACAGAGAAGGTGCTAATATTTACAGGCGATCCAGAGACAGTATGAATAATTACAGGTAATCCAGAGACTGTACAATTTTCACTGGGGATCCAGAGAAGTTACGAATATTGAAAGGGGATCCAGAAATGGCACTAATATTTAGATTTGATCGAGACTCATTACTTATATTTAAAAGGGATCCAGACATTATAATAATATTTACGGGGGCCCAGAGACGGTAATAATACTCACAGGAAATCCAGAGTCGATACTAATATTTACAGGGAATCCAGAGATCACACCAATATTTACAGGGGATCCAGAGATCGTACTCATATGAACAGGAGATCCACAGACGGTCCTAATATTTAGAGAGGATCCAGTGATGTATTAATAATTAAAGGGGATCCAGAGAATGTTGTAATATGTACATGAGATCCTGTGATGTGCTCATATTTACAGGGGATCCAGAGACCGGATGAATATTTTCAGGGCAGCCACAGATTATGCGAATATTTATAACGTGTTCCAGAGGTCCTTCTAATATGTACTGGGCTCCAGAGACGATACTAATATTTACAGATGTTCCACAAACGGTACTAATATTTACATGGGGTACAGAGTTTGTGCTAATATTTAGAGGTGATCCAGAGACGGTATTAATATTTACAGGGCATCTAGAGAAGGTGCTAATATTCGTAGGGAATCCAGAGGTGGTACTAATATTTACAGGGGATCCAGAAATGGTAATAGTGTTTAGAAGGGATCCAGTGACGGTATTAATATTTACACGGAATCCAGCGACTGTCCTAATATTTATAGGGGATCCAGAAACGGTTTTTACGTTTGGTCCCAGCCTGATGTATAATTTACCTGTTTACTTCCGTTCCTTACAGTTAACTTACTGACGATTATGATCCTCTCTCCGGAAAATGCAGTCTCTCCAACTGTGCCTGTCGTACCTCGTGGCCATGGCAGTGGGGGATCCACTGCTCGTTATCACTGATCTGATAATCAAGCAGTTTCCCATTGCTGATCAGGGTCATTTTCAGTTCCTGTATTCAATCCCAGTGTGTAATATCCACGCCGTCCTGCTTTTCGCGGCCACAGACTGTTCAGTCTGGTTCACCGTTACTTTCACCTTTGATCGTTTTGTGACCATTTGTTGTGAGAAGCTGAAAAGCAAATATTGCATCGAGAGAAGGGTGGCTGTGGTTCAGGGAAGAGTGAGTGTGCTGGGCTGTTTGAAGAACATGTTCTGATACTTTATGTTCAGGTATCGGTATATAATTTCCAATCAACCCTGGTTTTGTGGGCCAACAATCAGTGTTTTAGAATCACATGCATGGGCAGCAAATCGAACATCCTCACTCCGCGAGTCCCATTCGTTCTGATTCTGCTGCTCAATGCTTTCACCGTCAGACACATTTTAGTGACTAGCAGAGCCCGCAGCAGTGAGGAGAGTCCCAGAGACCCAGAGATGGAGAACCGAAGGAAATCCATCATTTTAATGTTTGTTATATCAGGGAACTTTATCCTGTTATGAGCAGTATTTACTCTGAATTCTATATGGAGCCGGATGGTGCTTTTGGGGTATGGATCTGTATTTCCACCTGAGTTTGTACAAGAACTGGGATTAATGCTCCAGCTCCTGAGTTGCTGGATAAATACATGTAATTATGCCGGAACACAGACTAAATTCAGAGCGCAGTTGAATAATGTGGTGTAATATCCCTTTCCTGCAAGTGTTCAATTCCTGAAATAATGAGAAGATCGGGAGTCTTTGAAAGAGCAGGTTGAGTTCTCTCTCATATGGTATCTGATTATCCCTGCACCAGGCTGTCGTTCTGCAAACACTGTGTGTTCTGCAATCACTGAAACACTTATAAGCTGAGGCAATTTATCAACTCACTTACAGCGCTTATCAAAGTTTATAGCTCAAGAAAGTATAAGCTGTAAAATAATATGTCGCAATTAATTACACCAAATGTTTCACCACACTGGAGAATTTAAATATATGAAAATAAACAACAATATAACATATCGGAGACAGATGTGTTAAAGGGGCGGGAGGGAGAGGAGATATCATGACTGTCCACATTCTCAAAAGCACACACCCCAGGGAAGCAGTGAGTAATATGGTTCACACTCACACCCTCACAGACACCTCAGGGGACCAGTGAGTAGAAAAGTCCATACTCTCTCCATCCCCACACTCCCCGGGGAGAGCAGTGAGTACCAAAGTCCGCTCCGTCCAACAAACTTGGGGATTACAGTGAGCAGGAAATTCCACACTATCCACCACTCATCACTGCGAGTTAGAGTGAGGAGTAAATTCCACAGTCTCTCCTCCACTCATCACTGGGGATTAAAGTGAGCAGTAACTTCCACAATCTACCTGCCACTCATCACTGGGGATTAAAGTGAGCAGTGAAGTCCACACTTTCTGCCCAATCATGATTGGGAATGACAGTGAGCACTAAATTCAACACTGTCTCCCCGACACTTCACTGGGGATTACAGTGAGCAGTAAATTCCACACTCCCTCACTCATCACTGGGGATTACAGTGAGCAGTAAATTCCACACTCGCTCACTCATCACTGGGGATTACAGTGAGCAGTAAATTCCACACTCCCTCACTCATCACTGGGGATTGCAGTGAGCAGTAAATTCCACACTCTCTCACCCCAATCATCACTGGGGATTATATCGAGCAATCAATTCCAAACTCTCTCCCACTCATCACTGGGGATTAAAGTGAGCAGTAAATTCCACAATCTCTACCCCAATCATCACTGGCGATTACAGTGAGCAGTAAATTCCACACTCCCTGCTCCACTCTTCACTGGGGATTACAGTGAACAGTAAATTCCACACTCCCGGCTCCACTCTTCACTGGGGATTACAGTGAACAGTAAATTCCACACTCCCGGCTCCACTCTTCACTGGGGATTACAGTGAGCAGTAAATTCCACACTCCCGGCTCCACTCTTCACTGGGGATTACAGTGAACAGTAAATTCCACACTCTCTCCCTCACTCATCACTGCGGATTAAAGTGAGCAGTGAACTCCACACTCTCTCCTCCAATCATCACTCGGGATTACAGTGAGCAGAAAATTCCTTACTCTATCGCAAACATCACTGGGGATTACAGTCAGCAGTAAATGCCACACTCACCCCTCCACTCATGAATGGGGATCACAGTGTGCAGTAAATTCCATACTCTCTCCCACTCATCACTGGGGATTACAGTCAGCAGTAAATGCCACACTCCTTGCTCAACTCATCACAGGTGAATCAGGTGAGCAGTAAATTCCACACTATCTCCAACTCCATCACTGGGGATTACATGAACAATGAAGTCCACACTCTCTCCCCGACTCATCACTGGGGATTACAGTGAAAAGTAAATTCCATACTCCCTCACTCAACACTGGGGATTACAGTGAGCAGTAAATTCCACACTCTCGCATTTATCAAGTGGATTACAGTGCGCAGTTAGATACAAACTCTCCCCCACACATGACTGGGGAATACATTGATCAGTAAATTCCACAATCTCTCTCCCAATCATCACTGAGGATTACAGTGAGCAGTAAATTCCACACTCTCACCCACTCATCACTGGGGATTACAGTGAGCAGTAAATTCCACACTCTGTCCCCCACTCATCACTGACGATTACAGTGAGCAGTAAATTCCACAATCTCCCCCACTCATCACTGAGGATTACAGTGAGCAGTAAATTCCACAATCTCCCCCACTCATCACTGAGGATTACAGTGAGCAGTAAATTCCACACTCTGTCCCCCACTCATCACTGGGGATTACGGTGAGCAGTAAATTCCACACTCTCCCCCACTCATCACTGGGGATTACAGTGCGCAGTAAATTCCACACCATATCTAACTCATCAAAGGGGGTTCATGTGAGCAGTAAATTCCACACTCACACACACCTCACTGTGGATCACAGTTACGAGTAAATTCTACACTCTCTCCCCCAATCATCACTGGCGATTACAGTGAGCAGTAAATTCCAAACTCTCTCTCCCACTCATCACTGGCGATTACAGTGAGCAGTAAATTCCACACTCCCTCCTCCACTCATCACTGGAGATTGCAATGAGAAATAAATTCCAAAATCTCTCCTCCACTCATCACTGGGGACCACAGTGAGCAGTGAATTCCAGACTTTCTCCCAATCCTCACTGGGGATTACAGTGAGCAGAAAATTCAAAACTCGTTCCCATTCATTACTGGTGTTGCAGTGAGCAGTAAATTCCACTCTCTCCTACTCATCAATGGGGATTACAGGCGATCCATTGACGATATTAATATTTTCAGGGAATCCAGCGACTGTACTAATATTTAAAGGGGATCCAGAGACGGTTCTCATATTTACGTTGGGTCCCAGCCTGATGAATAATTTACCTGTTAACTTTCCTTCCTTACAGTTAACTTATTGACGATTATGATCCTCTCTCCGGGAAAGTGTCGTCTCTCGTACCTTGAAGCCATGGCAGTGGGGGATCGACTGGTCGTTATCACTGATCTGATACTCAGGCAGTTTCACATTGCTGATCAGGGTCATTTTTAGTTCCTGGATTCAATCCCAGTGTGTAATATCCAAGCCGTCCTGCTTTTCGCGGCCGCAGACTGTTCTGTCTGGTTCATCGTTACTTTCACATTTGATCGTTTTGTGGCCATTTGTTGTGAGAAGCTGAAAAGTGAATATTGCACCCAGAGAAGGGCGGCTGCGTTCTGGGAAGAGTGAGTGTGCTGGGCTGTCTGATGAATATTTTCTGTTACTTTATCTTCAGGTATCGATATATACTTTCCAATCAACCCTGGTTTTGTGGGGCAACAATCAGTGTTTTAGAATCACGTGCGTGGGCAGCAATCGAAAATCCTCACCCCGTGTGTTCCATTTGTTCTGATTCTGCTGCTCAATGCTTTCACCGTCAGACAGAGCCCACAGCAGTGGGGAGAGTACCAGAGCCCCAGAGATGGAGAGCCGAAGGAAATCCATCATTTTACTGTTTGTTATATCAGGGAACTTTATCCTGTTATGGGCACCGTGTGTTCTGCAATCACTGAAACACTTATAACCTGAGGCAATGTATCAACTCACTGACAGCGCTATGTCACAATTAATTACAACAAATGTTTCACCATATTGGAGCATTTAAATGTAATAAAATAAACAACAATACAACATCTCGGTGATAGTGTGTTAAAGGGTCGGCAGGAAGACGACTTATCACGAATGTCCACATTCTCAAAACCACACACCCCAGGGAAGCAGTGATTAATATATTTCACACTCAGACCCTCACAGACACCCGAGGGGAGCAGTGAGTGGTAAATTCCATACTCTCCCCGATTCATCACTGGGTATTACAGTGAGCAGTAAATTCCACAGTCTCTCCTGCACTCATCACTGGGTATTACAGTGAGCAGTAAATTCCACACTCTCTTCGACTCATCACTGGGTATTACAGTGAGCAGTAAATTCCACACTCTCTTCGACTCATCACTGGGTATTACAGTGAGCAGTAAATTCCACACTCTCTTCGACTCATCACTGGGTATTACAGTGAGCAGTAAATTCCACACTCTCTTCGACTCATCACTGGGCATTACAGTCAGCAGTAAATTCCACACTCTCTTCGACTCATCACTGGGAATTACAGTGAGCAGTAATTGCCACACTCTCTTCGACACAACCTGGTGAAGCTGCAACTCAGGACGACAAGCATGCTAAACAGCGGAAGCAACATGTTATCGACAGAGCTAAACGATTCCACAACCAACGGATCAGATCAAAGCTCTGTAGTCCTGCCGCATCCAGTCGTGGATGGCGGTGGATAATTGAACAACAAACGCGAGGAGGAGGCTCTGCAAACATCCACATCCTCAATGATGGCGGAGTACAGCACGTGAGTGCAAAAGACAAGGCTGAAGCGTTTGCAACAATATTTAGCCAGATGTGCCGAGTGGACGATCCATCTCGGCCTCTTCCCAATATCCCAACCTTCACAGAAGCCAGCCTTCAGCCAATTCGAATCACTCAACGTGACATCAAGAAACGGCTGAGTGCACTGAATACAGCAAAGACATTGGAACCCGAAAACATCTCTGCTGTAGTGCTGAAGATTTGTGCTCCAGAACTAGCTGCGCCTCTAACCAAGCCGTTCCAGTCCAGCTACAACACTGGCATTTACCCGACAATGTGTTAAATTGCCCAGGTATGTCCTGTCCACAAAAAGCAGGACAATTCCAATCCGGCCAAGTACCGCCCCATCTGTCCACTGTCAATCATCAGCAAAGTGATGGAAGGTGTCGTCGACAGTGCTATCAAGCGGCACTTACTCACCAATAACCTGCTCACCGATGCTCCGTTTGGGTTCCGCCAGGACCACTCAGCTCCAGACCTCATTACAGCCTTGGTTCAAACATGGACAAAAGAGCTGAATTCCAGAGGTGAGCTGAGAGTGACTGCCCTTGACATCAAGACAGCGGTTGACCGAGTGTGGCACCAAGGAGCCCTAGTAAAATTGAAGTCAATGGGAATCAGGCGGAATCCTCTCCAGTGGCTGGAGTCATACCTAGGACAATGGAAGATGGTAATGGTTGTTGGAGGACAATCATCTCAGCCCCAGGACATTGCTGCAGGAGTTGCTCAGGGCAGTGTCCTTGCCCCAAACAATTTCAACTGCTTCATCAATGACCTTCCCTCCATCATAAGGTCAGAAATGGGTATGTTCGTTGATAATTGCACAGTGTTCAGTTCCATTCGCACCCCGTAAAATAATGAAGCAGTCCGAGCCCGCATGCAACAAGACCTGGACAACATCCAGGCTTGGGATCATAAATGGCAAATAACATTCGCACCAGACAAGTGCCAGGCAATGACCATCTCCAACAAGAGAGAGTCTAATCACCTCCACTTGACATTCAATGGCATTACCATTGCCGAACCCCCCACCATCAACATCCTGGGGGGCACCATTGACCAGAAACATAACTGGTCCAGGCATATAAATCCTGTGGCTACAAGAGCAGGTCATAGGCTGGGTATTCTGCGGTAAGTGACTCACCTCCTGAGTCTCCAAATCCTTTCCACCATCTGCAAGGCCCAAGTCAGCAGTGTGATGGAATACTCTCCACTTGCCTGGATGAGTGCAGCTCCAACAACACTCAAGAAGCTCGACACCATCCAGGACAAAGCATCCCGCTTTATTGGCACCACATCCACCACCGAAACATTCAGTCCATTGACCAACGGCGCACTGTGTCTGCACATGTAAGCAACACCACCTGCATTTTCGCCTCCAAGTCACACACCATCCAAACTTGGAAATATATCGCCATGCATTCATTGTCGCTGGGTCAAAATCCTCGAACTCCTTACCTAACAGCACTGTCGGAGAACCTTCACCACACGGACTGCAACGGTTCAAGAAGGCGGCTCAACACCACCTTCTCAAGGGCAATTAGCGATGGGCAATAAATGCCGGCCTCGCCAGCGATGCCCACATCCCATGAACTGGTAAGATTAAAACTCATCACTGGAGATTACAGTGAGCATTAAATTCAATACTCTTGGCTCCATTCATCACTGGGGATTGCAGTGATAAGTAACTTCCACACTCTCTCCCCCACTCATCACTGGGGATTATAGTTAGCAGTAAATTTTACATTCTCTCCGACTCAAAACTGGGGATTACTATCAGCAGTTTATATACTCCATCCCACTCATCACTGGGCATTAAAGTGAGCAGTAAATTGCACAATCCCTCCCCCACTCGTCTCTGTGGATTACAGTGAGCAGTAAATTCCACATTCTCTCCCGGACTCTTCTCCGCTGCTTACAGTGAGCACTAAATTGCTCACTCTCTTCCCCTCACCACTGGGGATTACAGTGAGTTGTAAATTCCACAATCTCTCCCCCAATCATCACTGGGATTCACAGTGAGCAGCAAATTCCACGCTCTCTCCCACTCATCACTGGGGGTTACAGTGAGCTTTAAAATCTACACTCACTCCTCCACTCACCAGTGGGATTACGGTGAGCAGTAAATTACACACTCTCCCAAACGCATCACTACGAATTACAGCGAGAAGTAAATTCGAAACACTCTCTCCCAATTATCACTGGGGATTACAGTCAGCAGTCAATTTCATACTCTCCACTGCACTCTGGCTGAGCATTACGCGCGCAGTAAATTCCACACACTCTCCAAATCATCACTGGGGATTACAGTGAGCCGTAAATCCCACACTCTCTCCCCGACTCATCACTGGGGATTACAGTGAGCCGTAAATTCCACACTCCGTCCTCGACTCATCACTGGGGAAAACAGTGAGCAGTGAATGCCACAGTCTCTTCCCACTCATCACTGTGGATTACTATGAGCATTAACTTCCCCACTTCCCCACTCACCACTGAGGAATACAGTGAGGAGTAAATTCCACAATCTCTCCTACACTCATCACTGCGGATTGCAATGAGCAGTAAATTCCACACTCTCCGCCACCCCCTGCCCCCCCTCCCCCCCCCCCCGCCCATTCATCACTGGGAATTACAGTGAGACAGTAAATTCCACACTCTTTCTCACATTCATCACTGAGGATTACAGTGAGCATTAAATTCCACACACTCCAACCCACACATCACTGGGGATTACAATGAGCAGTAAATGCCACACTCTCTCCAACGCTCATCTGGAGATTAAAGTGAATTTCCACGTCTGGAGCTAAAATTCACTTTGATTTTTTATTATTCGTCCATGAGATGAGGGCGTCACTGGCTAGAACAGCATTTATTGCCCATCGCTAATTGCCCTTGAGAAGGTGGTGGTGAACCGTCTTCTTGAACCGTTGCATTCCGTGTGGTGAAGGTTCTCCAACAGTACTGTTAGAAATGGAGTTCCAGGATTTTGACCAAGCGACGATGAAGGAACGGCGATATATTTCGAAGTGGGGATGATGTGTGACTTGGAGGCAAACATGCAGGTGGTGATGCTTCCATGTGTCTGCTGCCCTTGTCCTTCTAGGTGTTAGAGGTCACAGGTTTTGGAGGTGCTGTCGATGAAGCCTTGGCAAGTTGCTGCAGTGCACCCTCTGGATGGTACACACTATAGCCACGGTGCGCCAGTGATGAAGGGAATGTATGTTGAGGGAGGTGGATGTGGTGTCAATCAAGCAGGATGTCCTGGATGGTGTCGAGCTTCTTGAGTGTTGTTCGAGCTGCACTCATCCAGGCAAGTGGAGAGCATTCCATCACACTTCTGATTTGTGCCTTGTAGATGGTGGAATGGCTTTTGAGAGTCAAGAGGTGAGTCGCTCACCGTAGAATGCGCAGCCTCTGACCTGCTCTTATCGCCACATTATTTATGTGGCTGCTCCAGTTAAGTTTCTGGTCAATGGTGACCCCTAGGATGTTGATGGTTAGGGAATCGGCAATGGTATTGCAAATTGAACTGACAACTGTGCAATCATCAGCGAACTTCCCCATTTCTCACCTTATGGTGCAGGGATGATCATTGATGAAGCAGCTGAAGATGTTTGGGCCCAGAACGCTGCAATGAGGAACTCCTGCAGCAATGTCCTGGGGCTGAAATGATTAGCCTCCGTCAACAACTACCATCTTCCATTGTGCTGGGTACGACTCCAGCCAATTGAGAGTTTTCCCCTTGATTCCCATTGATTTCAATTTTACTTGGACTCCTTGGTGCCACACTCGGTCAAATGCTGCCTTGATGTCAAGGGCAGTCACTCTCACCTTACCTCTGGAATTCATTTCTGTTTGCCATGTTTGAACCAAGGCTGCAATGACATCTGGAGCCGCGTGCTCCTGGTGGAAAATTTCCACCAGACAAGTGCCAGTTAATGTCCATCTCCAACAACATAGAGTCTGACCACCTCGACTTGACATTCAACGGCACTACCATTGTCGAATCCCCAATAATCAACATCCTGGTGGTCACCATATACCATTAAATTAACTCGACCAGCCACATAAATACTATGGCTACAAAAGCATGTCAGAGGCTGGGTATTGTACGGCGAGTGACTCACCTCCTGACTCCCCAAAGCCTTTCCACCATCTACAAGGCATAAGTCAGAATTGTGATGGAATACTCTCCACTTGCCTGAATGAGTGCAGTTCCAACAACACTGAAGGAGCTCGACACCATCGAGGGCAAAGCAGCCCGCTTGATATGCACCCCATCCACCACACTGAACATTCACTCCTTTCACCAACAGCGCCCTGTGGATAACGTGTGTACCATCCACAGGATGCACTGCAGCAACTCGCCAAGGCTTCTTCCACAGCACCTCCAAAATCCGCAGCCTCTACCTCCTTGAAGGACAGGGGCAGCAGGCACATAGGAACAACGCTCTGAGTGGGGTGTGAATGGCATGTTAGCCTTTATTGCAAGGGTGTTGGTGAGTAAGAGTAAGGAAGTCTTACTACAATTGGACAGGACTTTAGTGAGACCTCACCTGGAGTACTGTGTACTGTTTTGGTCTCCTTTACTGAGGAAGGATATACTTGTCTTGGTGGCGGTGCAAGAAAGTTTCACTGGATTGATTCCTGGGATGAGAGGTTGTCCTATGAGAAGAGAATGAGTAGAAAGGGCCGATAATCTCTGCTGTTTAGAAGAATGAGAGGTGATCTCATTGAAACGTATAAGATTCTGAGGGTGTTTGACAGGGTAGATGCTGAGAGGTTGTTTCCCCTGGCTGCAGAGTCCAGAACTTGGGGGCATATCCTGAGGATAAGGGTTCGGCATTTAAGACTGAGATGAGGAGGAATTGCTTAACATAGAGATTTGTGAATCTTTGGAATTCTCACCCCCAATGGGCTGTGGATGCTCCGTGGTTGAATCTATTCAAGACTGATATCGATTTTTGGACTCCAATTGAATCAAGGGATATGGGGATCGAGCGGGAAAATGACGTTGAGGTTGAAGATCAGCCATTATCTGATTCACTGGCGGAACAGGCTCGAGGGGCAGTGTGGCACACTACTGCTCCTATCTCTTACGTTCTTATGCGCTCGGGTACCCAGAGGCATTGATAAACACACCTGGCCTATCAGAGCGATAAGTAAACACACTGGGACCTGTCATAGGGATGGTATAAATATTGGAACCTATTAGCGGGTGGTTAAACATAGTTGAACCTATCAGGGGAATTGATAAAATCACTGGGAGCTTGCAGAGTGATCGATAAGCTCACAGGGACCGATCACACGTTTTACTAAACACCCTGGGACCTATCAAAGGTTGCAAAATGACACTTGGATCTCTCCAATGAATTGATAAACACACTGAAACATATCAGAGGGACAGTTAAACCCACTGGGACATTTTGGGGGGTTGGCAATGCATATTGGGACTTGTCCGACTCATGGTTCAACTCACTGGGACCTGTCAGATGGATTGGTAAATATACAGGGGCCGAGAAGAGCATTGGCAACCGCACTGGGACCTATCAGAGGGGTTGATAAACACATTTGGACCTATCAGAAGGATTGATATATGGACTGGAAATTATCAGAGTGTTTATCATTCCCATTGATAGGTCCCAGTGTGTTTATCAATCCCAATGATAGGTTCCAGTGCGTTTAGCAATGCTCTGCTAGGCCCGTTTATATTTATCCAAATGCCGACCCCTTATCCTTAGGCTCTGCCCCCTAGTTCTGAACTCTCCAGCCAGGGGAAGCAACCTCTCAGCATCATTGGGATTGATAAACACACTGGGACCTATCATTGGGATTGATAAACACACTGGGACCTATCAGGTAGATTGACAAATATTCTGGGAACTATCAGAGGGATTGTTAAACATACTTGGACCTATCAGAGGGATGGATAAACACAATGGTTCAACTCACTGGGACCTGTCATATGGATAGATAAATATACAGGGGCCTAGCAGACCATTGGCAACCGCACTAGGACCTATCAGAGGGATTGATAAACACATTGGGACCTATCAGAAGGATTGATATATAGACTGGAAATTATCAGAGTGTTTATCATTCCCAATGATAGGTCCCAGTGTGTTTATCAATCCCAATGATAGGTTGGTTATCAATCCCAATGATATGAATGGGACCTATCAGAGTGATGGTAAAGCATGGTGGGACATGGTGGGATGGCTAAACTCGCTCGGGCCTGTCAAAGGGTTTGATAACAAAACAGGGACATATCAGAGGGATTGATAAGCTCACGGGGACCTATCACGGGGACTTAAAAATTAAATTGATCCTGTCAGAGATTGTTTCATCCGGTCCGGATGGGATGCATCCGAAGTCACTGAGGAAAGAAAGGGTTGGAATTGCGGATTTACTGTCCATTACCTTCCAAACATCCACGCTACTGGGATGGTGCCAGAGGACTGGAAAATTGCAAATGTTACACTCTTGTTCAAAAAAGTGTGTAAGGATAAACCTAGCAACTACAGGCCAGTCAATTTACCCTTGGTGTTGTGTAATCTTTTAGAAACGATAATCGGGGACAAAATTAAAATCACCTCGGCAAATGTGGATTAATAAAGGAAAGCCAGCATGGATTTATTAAAAGCAAATCGTGTTTAACGAACTTAATTATGTTTTTTTGTTGAGGGAAAAGAGAGGGTTGATTAGGGCAATGCAGAAGAAGTTGTCTATCTGGACTTTCAAAAGGCGTTTGATAAAATGCCACATAATAGGCCTATCAATTAAATTGAAGCCCATGGAATAAAATGGACAGGGGCTGTATTGATTCAAAATTGGCTAAGTGACAGGAAACAGAGCAGTGGTGAACGGTTGTTTTTCAGATTGGGGGGAGGTGTGCAATGGTCTTCCCCACGGGTCGGTACGAGGAAAACTGCTTTTTTGATATCTATATTAATGACTTGGACTTGGGCGTACAGGGCACAATTTCAAAACTTGCAGATGACCCAAAACTTGGAAGTGTAGTGAACAGTGAGGTGGACAGTGATAAACTTCAAGAGAACATAGATATGCTGGTGAAATGGGCGGACACATGACGTATGAAATTTGATGCAGAGAAATGCGAATTGATGCATTTTGGCAGGAAGAATGAGGAGAGGCAATATAAACTAAATGGTACAATTCTAAAATGGGTGCATGAACAGAGAGACCTGGTTATACAAGTCGTTGAAGATGGCAGGACAGGTTGAGAAGGCTGGTACAAAAGCATACGGGATCCTGGCCTTCTGATAAAGACACAGGGACCTATCAGAGTGATTGATAAACATACTTAGACATCTCGGAGGCATTGATAAACGCTCTGGGATTTATCAGAGTGATTCATAATCACACTGCGACCTCACAGATGAATTGATAAACACACTGGGATCGATCAGAGTGAACGATAATCAAACTTAGACCTCTCAGAATCATTGATAAACACACTGGGGTCCATGAGAGTGATTGATAAACACAGTGGTATCTATAAGAGGAATTGTAAATCACACTGTGACCTATCAGAGTGATTGATGAACACTCTGGTACCTGTCACAGTGATGGTTAGTTTAACTGGGACGTTTCAAAGTCATTGGTAAGCCCACTTGGACCTGTCAAAGGTTAAACATAGTGGATCCTATCAGAGGGATAAATAAACACATTGTGACCTATCAGAGCGTTTACATGAACACACTGGACCTATCAGATGGAGTGATAAACATGCAGGCATATATTGGATCGATTGATGAAAGAACTGACAACACTCAGAGGGATTGACAAACACACCTGGGGCCTATCAGAGGGATTGCATACCTCACAGGTTATTAGCGGGATTGATAAATAGACTGGGTCCTCGTAGAAGGATTGATCAACACATTGGGACGAGGGAGATGAATTGGTAAACCAATGGGAGCTTTCAGAAGGATGGATAAACACAGTGGGGCCGATCAGAGGGAATGATAAACACACAGGGAGCTATCAGAGTGATCGTTAAACGCAGTGGGACCTATCAGAGTGATTGATAAGTTTCCGCGGACATATCAGAGGAATTGATAAACACACAGGGACAGAGAAGAATAATGGGACCTATCCAATGGATCGTTAAACATAGTGGAACCTATCAGAGGGAAGGTTAAACAGACTGCGACGCTTCATAGAGAGGCTGAAGCATTTTGGGTTATTGACAGTGTCGGTGAGATAAATACTTGACAATGTTTCTGAGATTAGTATTGTGTCTGGGTTTGATATTGCGAATTAAGGTGAGGTCAGTAATATGACTGGGTTGAATATGTACAGTGCAGGTACGATCAGTGATATATGGGGGTTGGATATTTGCAGTATAGTTACTAGACTCATAGAATCATAGAAATTTACGACACTGAAGGAGGACATTGAAGTGCAAGCAAGTGTCTAATTCCACTTGCTAGCAATTCAAGTACATATCCAGGTACTTTTTAAATGTGATGATGTGGCGATGCCGGTGATGGACTGGTGTGGACAAATTTAAGGAGTCGCACCACACCAGGTTATAGTCCAACAGCGTTATTTGAAATCACAAGCTTTCAGAGCTTTGCTCCTTCGTCAGGTGAAGTGAAGAGATGCATTTAGGCATAGCATATATAGTCAGAGAACAATGCCTTGTGATTTCAGCTAATGTTTCGAACTGCCCTTTATCACACCTCGGCAGAGAGATAATCACATCAATCAAAGGAGTGAATGGTGTTCAAACAGGTTGGTCAGGGAAACATTACATCCAAGAATACTGTGGTGGGGTCACAAGGGGTCAAATGTAGCAGATGCTGGGGTTTGTATTGAGAACAGATAACTTTTTTTGCTGGAAATCGCAGCAGGTCCGGCCGCATCTGTGTATGGAGAACAAGCCAACGACGACTTGAGTCTGGATGACTCCACGTCAGGTGGGGTTCCATCCTCTGGGTGAAAAACATTTCTCCTCAGCTCCACTCTAATCCTTCCACCAATTAGTTTAAATCTATGCCAACTGGTTATTGAACTCTCTGCTAAGGGAAATAGGTGCGTCGAAGAATCATCGAAAATTTACAGCACAGAAGGAGGACATTCGACCCATTCTGTCCGTGCCGGCAGAAAATGATCCGCCCAGCCTAATCCCAATTTCCAGCACTTGGTCCGTAGCGTTGTAGATTATGGCACTTCAGGTGCACATCCAGGTACTTTTTTAAAGGAGTAGAGGGTTTCTGTCTCCATCACCTTTGCAGGCAGTTTGTTGGAGAACCCCACCACCATCTGGGTGAATAAATGTCTCCTCTGCTCCTCTCTAATACTCCTACCAATCACTTTAAATTTATGCCCCCTGGTTACTGACCATTCTGCTCAGGTAATAGGTCATTCCTATCCAATCTATCTAGGCCCCTCATAATTTTGCACAGCTCAATTAAGTCTCCCCACAGCCTCCTCTGTTCCAAAGAGCCGATACAACCTTTCCACATAGCTAAAATTCTCCAGTCCTGGCAACATCATCGTAAATCTCCTCTGTACCCTCTCGAGTGCAATTACATCTTTCCTGTATTTTGGTGACCAGAACTGTACACAATACTCAAGCTGTGGCCTAACTAGTGTTGTATACAGTTCAAGCATTACCTTCCCTCTCTTATTTTCTCTGCCTTGGCTAATAAAGGAATGTATTCCATTTGCCTTATTAACAAACTTATCTACCTGTCCTGCTACCTTCAGGGATCTGTGGACATTCAATCCAAGGTCCCTCATTTACTCTACACCTTTCAGTATCCTCCTATTTATTGTGTATTCCCTTGTCTTGTTTGCTCTCCCCAAAAGCATTACGTCATACTTCTCCAGATTGTATTCCGTTTGCCACTTTTCTGCCCACCTGACCAGTCCATTGTTATCTTCAAGCAGTCTGCAGCTTTCTTCCTCTCTATCAACCACACGGCCAATTTTTGTATCATCTACAAACTTTTTAATCATGCCCATTACATTTAAGTCAAAATCATTAATATATACCACAAAAAGGAAGGGACCTGGTACAGAGCCCTGCGGAACCCCACTGGAAACAGCCTGCCAGTCACAAAAACACCCGTCGACTAATACCCTTTACTTCCTTTGAGCCAATTTTGGATCCAACTTGCCACTTTCCCTTGGATCCAATGGGCTTTTACTTTTTTGACCAGTCTGCCATGTGGGACCTTGTCAAAAGCCTTGCTAAAATTCATGCAGACAACTTCAAATGTGCCACCCTCATCGACCCTCCTTGTTCCCTCCTTAAACAAATTCAAACAAGTTCGACAGACACGACCTTCCCTTCACAAATCCACGTTGACTCTCTTTGATTAATCCGATCAATAGATGAGATCAGTCATGTGTCGGGGCTGGATATTGACAGTGTTGGTGAGGTAAGTGATGTGCGTGTTGAATATTGACAGTGTTGGAAAGGTCAGTAATTTATATTGGGTGGATATTGACAGTGTAGATGAGGCCAGTGATTGGTCTGTGTTGAATATTGACAGTGTAGCTGAGGTCATTGTTGCGACTGGGGTTGATATTGAAAGTGTAGATGAGGTCAGTGATGGGTCTGTGTTGGATATTGACAGTGTAGATGAAATCATTGATTTGTCTGGGCTGGATATTGACAGTGCAGGTGAGGTCAGTGATGTATCTGGGTTGGATATTGACTGTGTCGGTGAGGTCAGTGATGTGACTTGGGTGGATGTTAAGTGTACAGGTGAGGTCAGTGATAGGTCTGGTTTGAATAATGACAGTGTCGGTGAGATCATTGATTTGCCTGTGTTGAATATTCACAGTGTAGGTGCGGTCATTGATGCGACTGGTTTCGATATTGACAATGAAGTTGAGGTAATTCATGTGACTGGGGTGGATATTGACAGGATAGATGAGGTCTGTGATGGGTCTGTGTTGGATATTGACAGTGTAGGTGAGATCAGTGATGTGTCTCGCCTGGATATTGACAGTGCAGGTGAAATGAGTGATGTGTCTCGCCTGGATATTGACAGTGTAGGTGAGATCAGTGATGTGTCTGGGCTGGATATTGACAGTGTAGTTGAAATCATCGATTTGTCATGGCTGGATATTGACAGTGTCGGTGAGGTCAGTGATGTGTCTGTGTTGGATATAGACAGTGCAGGTGAAATGAGTGATGTGTCTCGCCTGGATATTGACAGTGTCGGTGAGGTCAGTGATGGGTCTCAGTTGGATATTGACGGTATAGTTGAGATCATTGATGAGTGTGTTGGATATTCACAGGGTAGAGGCTAAGAGGATGTTTCCCCTGGCTGGAGAGTCTAGAACTAGAGGGCATAGTCTTAAAATAAGGGGTTGTTCATTTAAGACTGAGATGAGGAGGAATTTCTTCACTCAGAGGGTTGTGAATCTTTGGAATGCTCTATCCCAGAGCGCTGTGCATGGTCAGCCTTTGAGCATATGCAAGGCTGATATTTATAGATTTTTTGACTCGCTGGAAATCAAGGGATATGGGGATCGGGCGGGAAAGTCGAGTTGAGGTCGAAGATCAGCCATGATCTCATTGAATGACGGAGCAGGCTCGAGGGGCCAAATGGCCTACTTCTGTTCCTATTTCTTATGTTCTTGTGTCAGTGTTGTGTCTGAGCTGGATGAAAGTGCAGGTGCAGTCAATGGTACAGACTCGTTCTCTGTCCCTATCCCTCTGTTTCCCTTTCTATCTGTCAGTCTCTCTTTGTCCCTCTGTCCCTTTGTTTCCCTTGATCTATTTGTCTCTCTCTCTCTCTTTCCCTTTTCCGTCTTTCTCTTTGTCTCTCTCATTGTCCGTCTCACTGTTTCTGTCTCTCTCTCTCTGTCTCAGTATCACTGTCTCTGTCACTCTCTCCGTCTCAGTCTCTCTCTCTCTGTTTGTCTCTGTCCCCCACTCTTTATCTGTCTCAACCCCTCTCTCTCTCACTGCATCTATCTCTCTCTCTGTATCTCTGTCTCTGTCTCTGTGTCTTTATCTTTCACTCTCTTTGTCTCTCTCTGTCTGTCTCTATCCCTCTCTCTCTCACACACAAACACAAACACACACACACACGCACACACTCACTGTCTCGCTCTCTGTCTCATCACCTCGGTCTCCCGCTCTGTCTGTCTCTATATCGCACTCTCTATCCCCCTCTCTATACTTCTCACACACACTCTCCCTCTCACTGTCTCTGTCTCACTCTCCCTCTCTCGCTATCTCTCTCTCTCTATTACCCTCTCTCTCGCTCTGTCTCTATCCCTCACTCTCTCTCTCTCTCTCTATCTGGTGGATCGGTACCTGTATTTCGTGCAGCAGCTCCTGCTCTGTTTCTAGCAATTCCCTATTTTACCGCAGAAGTTCCACGCTGCCCAATCTCTCTCTATCTCTCTCTCTGGTTTGTAATAGTCCCTGTGTGCTGGTAGTCTGTTTCCGTGTTTGTGTTAATGTTTGCTTATCTTGCCGCTGTTTTCTGTCTTTTAACTGATGAACCCTGACTGTGGACTTTCCAACAGATGCTGCCAACATCTGCTTGTCGATTTCATGAGCCGGGCTGTGTTCAAGCGTCATGTTTTTTGGATCCAGTCACCAATCCCCGTGTAATTCTTTCCGCTTCGCATTTCTACCCTTAATGATTAAAAGGGCAGTTAAACGAGCCGGTTAATCAGCTGAATGTACATGCTTAATTGACGGGAATTTAATTATTGGATTTCGCAAGATTCCCCATCTTTTTGCACACTCATTTAAATATAATGTTATACAATACTCTTGGCAGCACTTACCAATATTCTGTGTGCAACTGACTGCAAGGAACATGATGTAACCTCCCCGCCCTCTCCCCCCCGCGCCCCCCCGCCTCGAGGGGGTTTCCTCCTCTCCAGAAATAGGAGCTCTCCTCAAAGCATCGTGTGAGAGGGACTGGGAACGAAAGGCTGCAGGACCAACCGACTCACGCCATGCAAAATAGACAGTTAGTGAGGATTGTCTACCCTATAATTGCTGCTGTTTCTATCCCAGGTCAGTGACTGTGTGTTGCTGCTGTTGCTGATAATGTAAGATTGTGGTCTTTACCTGTTTGTCCTATGTGTGATATCAGTTCAACCAATGCCACATTTCCAATGTTCACTCAACTCCTTTACACAAAGTATACTAATGTGAATCTCCAGTGTAACTGCCGCTGCTCCCCGGATCTGTCTGACAAACTCTGATCCAGACCGCGCCCTCGCTCCAGATGACAGGTTTCTGACTGGGTCTGAGCTCCGCACTGACTGCAGCAAGCGGATCCTGACAGATGCACTTTGTATTCAGTCTGTGCCGGTCTCTTTTTCCTCCTGTTTCAGCTTCGCGCATCCTGCTGTCCTGCTCTTTTCTACTTTAATGCAATAACTGGAATCCACAGATTGCATTATCAGCCAGATTCGATTGTATCGCCAGTCATTGCATTCAAACTGTTTAATATTGTGATTAACGGGCGTAGCTCGGGTTATATTGAGCAGTGTAGATTGACTGAGCTCCTCCCATCTCTCGCTGTCTGTCTCTGTCTGACTCTTTCTCACTCTCTCCCTCTCTCTCTCTCTGGTTCTTTCTCTGTCTCTGACTGGCTCTGTCTCTCCCTCTCTGTCTTGCACTATGTCTCTCTTTCTTCGCTCTCTCTCTGTCTCTGGTTCTCTGTCTCTCTCCCCCTCTCTGTCTGTCTCGCTCTCTGCCTTTCTCCTTTTCTCTCTCTCTCTCACTCTCTCCATGTCATTCTTTCTCTGACTCGCGCTTTCTCCCTCTTTCTATTTTTCCCTCTCTCCTCTGAATTCAGTCCTCTCCTATCGTCCCTTAATCTCTCCCTCCATATAAACTCCCCTACCTTTATTCACAGTCACCCCCTCGACCTTGTCATCTCACGTGGCCTCTCTAATCACATCATGGATAAGGCCCTCTCTGATACCCAATTTGTAACCCTCTCCACCCACATCCCCTTTCACCCTCCTAGCCCTATTTCCTTCAGTGTTCCCCCTGGAAAAAAATTCTCCCTCAAGTCACTTACAACGACACTTTCAAATTCCCAAATGTTTCACCGTTGGCCCTCCATTCACCACGAACTTCCTGCAACGACCGATCTGCTCAATCATACCCTCACCTCATTCTTTGGTGCCCTTGTCCCCATTAAAACCACTACTCTCTCTCACCCTAGGAGCGTCCGATAAAAGGCGGGATTTCAGAGCGCTGAGAACAGCTGAGAGAAGCCGAGCCGAGCGGAGGGAGCGTCCGATAAAAGGCGGGATTTCAGAGCGCTGAGAACAGCTGAGAGGAGCCGAGCGGAGCGGAGGGAGCGTCCGATAAAAGGCGGGATTTCAGAGCGCTGAGAACAGCTGAGAGGAGCCGAGCCGAGCGGAGGGAGCGTCCGATAAAAGGCGGGATTTCAGAGCGCTGAGAACAGCTGAGAGAAGCCGAGCCGAGCGGAGGGAGCGTCCGATAAAAGGCGGGATTTCAGAGCGCTGAGAACAGCTGAGAGGAGCCGAGCCGAGCGGAGGGAGCGTCCGATAAAAGGCGGGATTTCAGAGCGCTGAGAACAGCTGAGAGGAGCCGAGCGGAGGGAGCGTCCGATAAAAGGCGGGATTTCAGAGCGCTGAGAACAGCTGAGAGGAGCCGAGCCGAGCGGAGGGAGCGTCCGATAAAAGGCGGGATTTCAGAGCGCTGAGAACAGCTGAGAGGAGCCGAGCGGAGGGAGCGTCCGATAAAAGGCGGGATTTCAGAGCGCTGAGAACAGCTGAGAGGAGCCGAGCCGAGCGGAGCTGCGACCGAGTTCGAAGTGACGTCAGAAATCAGATCGGGACGCGACACAGGGGAGGCACCTGATTGGTGAGTAGGTTCAGGTCAGTATTTCGACTTATCGACAGTAACTGAAGTAAAAGGAAAGGGAAGGTCTGCAGGTCTTATAGTAAGTAGCGTTTATTTTTTAGTGAATCAAGGTCCCTAGTGTAGTTAACATTCTCTAAATTGAGAACAATTTAAAGGAGTAAACTCCTTAAAGGAGTGGTAAGTAGTTTTTCTTTCCTTTTTTTTCTCTTGACATTGTAGTTGTTCTTAAGCTAATTTAAGGGTTAAGTCATGGCAGGAGATCCCAGGGCCGTGTCATGTTCCTCTTGTGGGATGTGGGAATTCAGGGCTCCTTCCTGTATCCCTGATTCCTTCACCTGCGGGAAGTGTGTCCAGCTGCAGCTATTGTTTGACCGCTCGACGGCTCTGGAGCTGCGGATCGATTCACTTTGGAGCATCCGCGATGCTGAGAAAGTCGTGGATAGCACGTTCAGTGAGTTGGTCACACCTCAGATAAAAATTACTGAGGGAGATAGTGAATGGGTGACCAACAGACAGAGGAAGAGTAGGAAGGCAGTGCAGGGGTCCCCTGCGGTCATCTCCCTCCAAAACAGGTATACCGTTTTGGATACTGTTGGGGGAGATGGCTCACCAGGGGAAGGTGGCAGTGGCCAGGTTCATGGCACCGTGGCTGGCTCTGCTGCACAGGAGGGCAGGAAAAAGAGTGGCAGAGCTATAGTGATAGGGGACTCGATTGTAAGGGGAATAGACAGGCGTTTCTGCGGACGCAACCGAGACTCCAGGATGGTATGTTGCCTCCCTGGTGCAAGGGTCAAGGATGTCTCGGAGCGGCTGCAGGACATTCTGGAGGGGGAGGGTGAACAGCCAGTTGTCGTGGTGCATATAGGCACCAACGATATAGGTAAAAAACAGGATGAGGTCCTACAAGCTGAATTTAGGGAGTTAGGAGTTAAACTAAAGAGTAGGACCTCAAAGGTAGTAATCTCAGGATTGCTACCAGTGCCACGGGTTAGTCAGAGTAGGAATGACAGGATAGCTAAGATGAATACGTGGCTTGAGAGATGGTGCAAGAGGGAGGGATTCAAATTCCTGGGCCATTGGAACCGGTTCTGGGGGAGGTGGGACCAGTACAAATTGGACGGTCTGCATCTGGGCAGGACTGGAACCAATATCCTAGGGGGAGTGTTTGCCAGTGCTGTTGGGGAGGGTTTAAACTAATGTGGCAGGGGGATGGGAACCGATGCAGGAAGTCAGTGGGAAATAAAGTGGTGACAGAAACAAAAGGCAGTAAGGGAGAGTGTGCAGAACATGACCGGACAGATGGTCTGAGAAAGCAGGGCAAAGACCAAGGGAAGTCTAGATTAAACTGCATTTATTTCAATGCTAGAAGTCTGATGGGCAAGGCAGATGAACTCAGGGCATGGATGGGTACATGGGACTGGGATGTTATAGCTATTACTGAAACATGGCTAAGGGAGGGGCAGGACTGGCAGCTCAATGTTCCAGGGTACAGATGCTATAGGAAAGATAGAGCAGGAGGTAAGAGAGGAGGGGGATATGCGTTCTTGATTAGGGAGAACATCACGGCAGTAGTGAGAGGGGATATATCCGAGGGTTCGCCCAATGAGTCTATATGGGTAGAACTGAAAAATAAGAAGGGAGAGATCACTTTGATAGGATTGTACGACAAACCCCCAAATAGTCAACGGGAAATTGAGGAGCAAATATGTAAGGAGATTACAGACAGCTGCAAGAAAAATAGGGTGGTAATAGTAGGGGACTTTAACTTTCCCAACATTGACTGGGACAGCCATAGCATTAGGGGCTTGGATGGAGAGAAATTTGTTGAGTGTATTCAGGAGGAATTTCTCATTCAGTATGTGGATGGCCCGACTAGAGAGGGGGCAAAACTTGACCTCCTCTTGGGAAATAAGGAAGGGCAGGTGACAGAAGTGTTAGTGAGGGATCACTTTGGGACCAGTGATCATAATTCAATTAGTTTTAAGATAGCTATGGAGAAGGATAGGTCTGGCCCAAAAGTTAAAATTCTAAATTGGTGAAAGGCCAATTTTGATGGTATTAGACAGGAACTTTCAGAAGTTGATTGGAAGAGTCTGTTGGCAGGCAAAGGGACGTCTGGTAAGTGGGAGGCTTTCAATAGTGTGTTAACCAGGGTTCAGGGTAAGCACATTCCTTATAAAGTGAAGGGCAAGGCTGGTAGAAGTAGGGAACCTTGGATGACTCGGGAGATTGAGGCACTAGTCAAAAAGAAGAAGGAGGCATATGACATGCATAGGCAGCTGGGATCAAGTGGATCCCTTGAAGAGTATAGAGATTGCCGGAGTAGAGTTAAGAGAGAAATCAGGAGGGCAAAAAGGGGATATGAGATTGCTTTGGCAGATCAGGCAAAGGTGAATCCAAAGAGCTTCTACAAATACATAAAGGGCAAAAGGGTAACTAGGGAGAGAGTCGGGCCTCTTAAGGATCAACAAGGTCATCTATGTGCGGAACCACAAGAGATGGGTGAGATCCTGAATGAATATTTCACATCGGTATTTACGGTTGAGAAAGGCATGGATGTTAGGGAACTTGGGGAAATAAATAGTGATGTCTTGAGGAGTGTACATATTACAGAGAGGGAGGTGCTGGAAGTCTTAACGCGCATCAAGGTAGATAAATCTCCGGGACCTGATGAAATGTATCCCAGGACGTTATGGGAGGTTAGGGAGGAAATTGCGGGTCCCCTAGCAGAGATATTTGAATCATCCACCGCTACAGGTGAGGTGCCTGAAGATTGGAGGGTAGCAAATGTTGTGCCTTTGTTTAAGAAGGGCGGCAGGGAAAAGCCTGGGAACTACAGACCGGTGAGCCTGACATCTGTAGTGGGTAAGTTGTTAGAGGGTATTCTGAGGGACAGGATCTACAGGCATTTGGAGAGGCAGGGACTAATTAGGAACAGTCAGCATGGTTTTGTGAGAGGAAAATCATGTCTCACGAATTTGATTGAGTTTTTTGAAGGGCTAACCAAGAAGATAGATGAGGGCTGTGCAGTAGACGTGGTCTACATGGACTTCAGCAAAGCATTTGACAAGGTACCGCATGGTAGGTTGTTACATAAGGTTAAATCTCATGGGATCCAAGGTGAGGTAGCAAATTGGATACAAAATTGGCTTGACGACAGAAGACAGTGGGTGGTTGTCGAGGGTTGTTTTTCAAACTGGATGCCTGTGTCCAGCGGTGTGCCTCAGGGATCGGTGCTGGGTCCGCTGTTATTTGTTATTTATATCAATGATTTGGATGAGAATTTAGGAGGCATGGTTAGTAAGTTTGCAGATGACACCAAGATTGGTGGCATTGTGGACAGTGAAGAAGGTTATCTAGGATTGCAACGGGATCTTGATAAATTGGGCCAGTGGGCCGATGAATGGCAGATGGAGTTTAATTTAGATAAATGTGAGGTGATGCATTTTGGTAGATCGAATCGGGCCAGGACCTACTCCGTTAATGGTAGGGCGTTGGGGAGAGTTATAGAACAAAGAGATCTGGGAGTACAGATTCATAGCTCCTTGAAAGTGGAGTCACAGGTGGATAGGATGGTGAAGAAGGTATTCGGCATGCTTGGTTTCATTGGTCAGAACATTGAATGCAGGAGTTGGGATGTCTTGTTGAAGTTGTACAGGGCATTGGTGAGTCCACACTTGGAGTACTGTGTACAGTTCTGGTCACCCTATTATAGAAAGGATATTATTAAACTAGAAAGAGTGCAGAAAAGATTTACTAGGATGCTACCGGGACTTGATGGTTTGACTTACAGGGAGAGGTTAGACAGACTGGGACTTTTTTCCCTGGAGAGTAGGAGGTTAAGGGGTGATTTTATAGAAGTCTATAAAATAATGAGGGGCATAGATAAGGTCGATAGTCAAAATCTTTTCCCAAAGGTAGGGGAGTCTATAACAAGGGGGCATAGATTTAAGGTGAGAGGGGAGAGATACAAAAGGGTCCAGAGGGGCAATTTTTTCACTCAAAGGGTGGTGAGTGTCTGGAACGATCTGCCAGAGGCAGTAGTAGAGGCGGGTACAATTTTGTCTTTTAAAAAGCATTTGGACAGTTACATGGGTAAGATGGGTATAGAGGGATATGGACCAAGTGCAGGCAATTGGGACTAGCTTAGTTTTATAAACTGGGCGACATGGACATGTTGGGCCGAAGGGCCTGTTTCCATGTTGTAACTTCTATGATTCTATGATAAGGGGCGCAGACGTGAAAGTTTATGGCGGACGACTGATTTAACCATTTATCGCCTGATCTCTCTGCTCCAGTGCTCCTTTTAGAGTTGTGCCCTCAAGTATATATTGCCTCTCCTCGTTCTTCCTACTGAAATGTATCACTTCGCATTTTACTGCATTAAATTTCATACACTGCCACATGTCTATCTGTGCCCTTTGATCATCTGCCTTATTCACTATACTTCTTGTATTGAGGTATATACCTTTAAGCACTGCCAAACTCTTCTGTTGTTTATTTTCTTACATTTTTTCACTCTGCCTTCCAAACTCACTTGCTAACTTTCTGCCGTCTTTCTCCAGTTCTGATTCTGTCCTATCTGAATCTACACTCAGCTTCCCATTCCCCTGCCAAGTTAGTTCAAACCCTCCTCAACAGCACGAGCAAATCTCCTCGCAAGGATATTGGTCCCGGCCCAGTTGAGATGAAAACCGTCCGGCCTGTACAGGTCCCCCCTCCTCCAGGATCGGTCCCAATGACCCAGAAATCTAAAGCCCTCCCTCCAGCACCATATCTCCCGCCACAATGTTTTTTATGAAAGGGAAATCATGTTTGACAAATCTACTGGAGTTTTTTTGACGATGTTACCCAGTCGATAAGGGAGCACCAGTGAATGTGATGTATTTGGATTTTCAGAAGGCCTTTGATAAAGTCCCACATAAGAGGTTAATGCACATGGGATTTCTGATAATATACTGGCATGGATTGAAAATTGGTTAACAGACAGGAAACAGAGAGTAGGAATAAATGGGTCTTTTTCAGGGTGGCAGGCAGTGATTCGTGGGGTACCGCAGGGATCAGTGATTGAGCCCCAGCTATTCACAATATATATCAATGATTTGGATGAGGGAACCAAATGTAATATTTCCAAGTTTGCTGACGACACAAACTAGGTGGGTTCGTGAGTTGTAAGGAGGATGCAAAGAGGCTTCAAGACGATTTAGACTAGTTGAGTGAGTGGGCAAATAGATGGCAGTTGCAGTATAATGTGGTTGAATGTGAAGTTATCCACTTCGGAAGGAAAAACAGAAAGGCAGAATATTATTTAAATGGTGATAGATTGGGAAATGTTGATGCACATAGGGACCTGAGTATCCCTGCACACCAGCGACTGAAAACAAACATGCAGGTGCAGCAAGCAGTTAGGAATGCAAATGGTATGTTGGCCTTCATTGCAAGAGGATTTCAGTACAGGAGCAAGGATGCCTTCCTGCAGTTATACAGGGCTTTGGGGAGACCACACCTGGAGTATTGTGTGCAGATTTGGTCTCATTACCGAAGAAAGGATGTACTTGCCATCGAGAAAGTGCAGCGAAGGCTCACCAAACTGATTCCTGGAATGGCAGGCGTGTCGCATGAGAAGAGATTGGGTCGAATCGTCCTGTATTCACTCGAATTTAGACGAATGAGAGGGGATCCCTTTTAAACACATAAAATTCTGACAGGTTTAGACAGACTGGATGCAGGTAGGATGTTTCATGTGGCTGGGGAGCCCAGAAGAACGGGTCACAGTCTCAGGATACGGGTGAGAATAGTTAGGACAGAGATGAGGAGAAATTTCTGCACTCTGAAGATGGTGAACCTGTGGAATTCTCCACGACAGAAGGCTGTGCAGGCCAAGTCACTGATAGATAGATTTGTAGACGCAAAAGGCATCAAGGGGTAAAGGGAGAGAGCGGGAATATGGTATTGAGATAGAGGATCAGCCACAATCATATTCAATGGTGAAGCAGGCTCGAAGGGCCAAATGGCCTGCTCCTCATTCAATTTTATCTGTTTCTATCTGTTTCTATTTGTTAGCACTATCCAAGTCAGTGGATTATTCTCCATTTGATAACAATGCCGAATTCCAGAGATCAGTCATTGCTTGATAGCACTGGCCAGGATATGGAATCATAGAAAATTTACGGCACATATGTAGACCATTCGACCCATCGTGTCCGTGTCGGCTGAGAAACAAGCCACCCAGCCGAAAAGCACTTTCCCACATTTGGTCCGTATAACTACAGGTCACGGCTCTTCAGCTGCACATCCAGGTATTTTATAAATGAGTTTAGGGTTTCTGCCTCTCTCACCCACTCATGCAGTGAGTTCCAGAACCCCACCACACTCTGGGTGAAAAATGTTTTCCTCATTTCCGCTCTAATCCTTCTACCAATCACTTTAAATCCATGCCCCCTGGTTATTGACCACTCCACCAATGGTCATATGTCCTTCCTATTCACTCGATCTAGGCCCCTTATAATTTTGAACAGCTCAATCAAATCACCCCTCAACCTCCTCTATTCCAAGGAAAACAAACCCAGCCTATCCAATTTGTCATCTTAGCTAAAATTCTCCCGTCCTGGAAACATCCTCTGAATCTTCTCTGCACCCTTCCGAGTGCAATTACATCCTTCCTGTATTGTGGTGACCAGAACTGTACGCAATACTCAAGCTGTGGTCTAACTAGTGTTTTAGACAGTTCCTGCATAACATTCCTGCTTCAATATTCTATGCCTCGGCTAATAAAGGAAAGCGTTCCATATGCCTTCTTAATCACCTTATCTACCTGTCCTGCTTCCAACAGGGATCTGTGGACATGCATTCCAAGGTCCCTCACTTCCTCTACACCTCTCAGTATCCTCTCATTTTCGGTGTATCCCCTTGCCTTGTTTGCCCTCCTCAAATGCATTACCTCACACTTCTCCGGATTGAAATCCATTTGCTACTTTTCTGCCCATCTGACTAGTCGATTGATATTTTCCTGGAGTCTACAGATTTCCTTATCACTATCAACCACACTGCCTATTCTTGCTTCATTCGCAAATTTCATAATCATAGAATCATAGAAGTTTACAACATGGAAATATCCCCTACCTTTAAGTCCAAATCGTTAATGTATTCCACAAAAAGAAAAGGGCCTAGTACCGAGCCCTGTGGCACCCCACTGGAAACAGCCTTTCAGCCGCAAAAACACTCGGCGTCCATTACCCTTTGTTTTCTGCCACTGAGTTAATTTTGGATCCAATTTGCCACATTCCCTTGGATCCCATGCGCCTTCACTTTTTTGACCAATCTGCCATGTGGGACATTAGATGAGTCTCCATTTGGTAGCATCGTCCAGGCCGGGAGTTCAGTGTCCATTTGTTAAAATGTTCCTATCTAAAGATCAGTGTCAATTTCAAATCACTGTCTAGGTCCAGAGATCAGTCTCCATTTGATAGACCGTCCAGGTCTCGAGATCAATGTCCAAATCATAGAACAGTTCAAGACTGGGTATCAGTGGCCATTTGATAGCACGGTTGAAGACTGGGTATCTGAGGCCATTTGATCGCATTGTCTAGGCCTGGACATCTGTCTTCATTTGATAGCACCGTCCAATTTCCAGACTTCAGTTTCCATTTCATGGCAGTGTCCTGGTCTGGTGTTCAGTCACCCTTTGATAGCGCTGCCCAGTCGAGAGATGAGTCTCCATCTGGTAGCACTGCCAGTTCTATGGATCAGTCTCTATTCGAAAGCAAAGCCCTGGTTTGTGGATCAGTGTGCATTTTATAGCACTGCCCAAGTCCAGAGGATCAGTCACCATATGACACTGCTTACCAGGACTGCGGATCAGTCTCCATTTGATAGCGCTGGCCAGTTCAGAATCCATTTGAAAGCACTGTCCAGGTCCGGAGATCGGTGTCCATTTGATAGCACTGTCCAGGTCTGAAGTTCGGACAGGTTGGACCACAACAGAGCTGGGACTAATGTCCTCTTTGGGGAGGTTAACGAGTGCTGTGGGGGAGGGTTTACACTAATGGGACAGGGGGATAGGCACCAGGATGTAGCATTAAAAAGCACAAGCAAGGTGCACAAATGATTGGGAGAGACAGATAGATCTCGAGTAAGAAATATTACAGTATTAGGTGGGATCAGACGAAGAGAGAATACGAGAAGATCTAAGATAGCTTTGAAGGGCATGTGTGTAAACGCACGAAGCGAGGCAAATAAGGTTGTTGAACTTCAGGCACAAATAGCCACATGGGAATATGAAGACATGGCTCAAAAAAGGGCAGGATTGGGTACGAAACATTCCTGGACACAAGGTGTTCAGGAAAGATAGGGAAGGAATGAAAGGAGGCAATGACAGAATTAATCAGTGCGGGAACATTTAGGGAATAGTGATCATAGTATCATTAGGTTTAGATTAGTTATGGAAAAGGACAAGGATCAATCTGGAGCAAAAATAGGTAATTGGAGCAGTGCCAATTTCAGCGCACTTCTGTGCTGTGTCTTTTCTATGGTTCTAATTAGAATCGAAGATTGGCAGGCAAAACTGTAATCGAACAATGGGCAGCATTTAAAAAGGAGATGGTTCCGGTACAGACTGGGTACATTCCCACAAGGGAGAAAGATGAGGCAACTGAAGCTGGAGCTCTCTGGATGACGAAAGAGATCGAAACTAAGATAATGCAGAAAAAAGGGGGCGTTTGACAGCTATCAGGTTGACAAGATTTACTAGGATGCTGCCGGTACTTGATGGTTTGACTTATAGGGAGAGATTAGATAGACTGGGACTTTTTTCCCTGGAGAGTAGGAGGTTGAGGGGTGATCTTATACAAGTCTATAAAATAATGAGGGGCAGAGATAAGGGAGATAGTCAAAATCTTTTCCCAAAGGTAGGAGTCTATAACGAGGGGACATAGATTTAAGGTGAGAGGGGAGAGATACAAAAGGGTCCAGAGAGGCAATATTTTCACTCAAAGGGTGGTGAGTGTCTGGAACGAGCTGCCAGAGGCAGTAGTAGAGGCGGGTACAATTTTGTCTTTTAAAAAGCATTTGGACAGTTACATGGGTAAGATGGGTATCGAGGGATATGGGCCAAGTGCAGGCAATTGGGACTAGCTTAGTGGTATAAACTGGGCGACATGGACATGTTGGGCCGAAGGGCCTGTTTCCATGTTGTAAACTTCTATGATTCTATAATACAAATGAGAACCAGGCTGAATATAGTAAGTTCAGAGGGGAAGTCGAAAATGAAATAAGAAGGATAAAGAGAGAGTACGAGAATAGACTGGTGGCTTACTTAAAAGGGAATCCAAAAGTCTTCTGTAGGCATATAAACAGTAAACGGGTAGCAAGAGGAGGGGTGGGGTTGATTGGGACCAAATAGGAGATCTGCAGACGGAGGCAGAGGAGATGGCAGAGTTTCTAAATGATTACTTGGCACCTGTCTTTACCAAGTAAGAAGAGGCTTACAAAGTCATAGTAGAAGGCGAGGAATTTGAGATACTGGATGGGATAAAATTTGATAAAGGAGGTACTTGAAAGGTTGATTGCATTTAAGTAGATAATTCACCCTGTCCGAATGGGATTAATCCGATGTTTCTGAGGGAAGTAAGGGTGGAAACTGCAGAGGTACAGGCCATAATCTTCCAATCATCCTTAGATACGGGGGTGGTGTCAGAGGCCTGGAGAATTGCAAATCTCAAAAAAGGGTGTAAGGATAAACCCAGCAATTACAGGCCGTTCAGTTTATCTCAGTGGTGGGGAAGCTTTTAGAAACTATAATTCGGGATAAAATTAACAGTCACTTGGACAAGTGTGGATTAATTAAGGAAAGTCAGCACGGATTTGTTCAAGGCAAGTCGTGTTTCACTAATTTGTTTTAAGTATTTGGATGAGTTAAGAGAAAGGGTTGATGAAGGCAATGCGGTTGATGTTGTGTACACGGATACCAAATGGCGGTTGATAAAGTGCCGCATTATAGACTTTTCATCAAATTTGAAGCCAATGGATTAAAAGGGGCAGTGGCAACGTCATACGAAATTGGCTACGTGACATAAAACAAGAGTATTGGTGAACGGCTGTTTTTCGGACTGGAGGTCGGTTCACAGTGGTATTCCCTGTACAAAACCACTGATTTTCTTGAAATATATTAATGACTTGGACTTGGGTGCACAGGGCACAATTTCAATATTTGCAGAAAACAAATGCTGATACCCATTGATTTCAATTTTATTCGGGTTCCTTTCTGCAACACTCGGTCAAATGCGGCCTTGTTGTCAAGGTCAGTCATTCTCAGCTCACCTCTTTTATTCAGCTCTTTTGTCCATGTTAGGACCAAGGCTGTGATGAGATCTGGAGCCAAGTGGTCCTGACGGAACCAAAACTAAGCATTGGAAAGCAGGTTGTTGGTGAGTAAGTGCTGCTTGATCGCACTGTCGACGACACTTTCGATCACTTTGCTGATGATTGAGAGTGGACTGATGGGCCAGTAATTGACCAGTTGGGATTTGTCCTGCTATGTGTGGACAGGGCATACCTGGGAAATTTTCAACATTGTCAGGTGGATGCCAGTGTTGTTGCTATACTGAAACAGTTTGGCTCGAGGCGCGGCTCGTTCTGGAGACACAAGTCTTCAGCACAACAGCCGGGATGTTGTCCGGGCCCAGAGCATTTGCTGCATCCACTGCACTCAGCCGTTTATTGATATCACGTGGAGTGAATCGAATTGGTTGAAGACTGACTTCTGTGACGGTGGCGATATCGGTACCAACGACAAAGGTAAAAAGAGGGATGAGGACCTGCAAGCAGAATATAACGTGTTAGGATATAAGTCAAAAAGCAAGGCCTCAGGATTACTCCCAGTGCCACGTGCGATTGACTATATGAAAAGGAGAATAGGACAGATCAATGCGTGGCTGGAGGGTTGGTACAGGAAGGAGGGATTCAGATTCCTGAGGAATTGGGACCGATTCTGGGGAAGGTGGGAACTGCACAAGCCGGACGGGTTGCACCTCAACAGATCCGGGACTAATATCCTTGCAGGGGGTAGGCGGGGGGGGGGGGTCGCTACTGATGTTGCGGAGGGTTTTAACTAGTGGCAAGGGGATGGGAACCTGAGCAGGGAGTGAGAAGAGAATAAAGTTGAGAAAAGCAAAAGAGGGGAGGACCCGGGCGAAATTTACAATACGAAGAGTACAAATAGCTGTTCAAGAAAAAGTGAAAGGGAAAAGCGTAGAGCAGCAGAAATAAAGGGTACTTTAGACACTATAGATAAATTGAAAACGAAAAGGTGTAAAGCGATTAACCCAACATCAAAGCTGAAGGTCAGGCGAGGGTGTGTTGCCCAACTAAGAGTTCTATAAACAAACGCACGGAGTATAAGGAATAAATTAAATGAACTGCAGGCACAAATTCAAATTGGAGGGTATGGCATCATAGCTATTACTGAGACATGGCTGCAGGATGGTCAGGATTGGGAACTAAATATACCAGGTTATAAGGTCTGCAGGGGAGATAGGGAAAATGGAAGAGGGGGAGGAGTAACCTCAGTGATTAGAGAAGAAATCATTTCAATGATAAAGGAGGATATAACGAGGGGTAAGCAGCCAACAGAGACGTTATGGGTTGAATTGAGAAATAGGAAAGGATCCAAGACTATAGTGGGAGTTGTGTATCGGACCCCTGGCAGCAGCTCTGAAGTGCTAGATTTTATAAATGCAGAGATTATACAAGCGTGTAACAAAGGCCTAGTGGTCTTAATGGGGGACTTTAACCTTCACATAGATTGGGAAAAATGTAATGAATATTACAACACCAGGTTATGGTCCAACAGTTTTATTTGAAAATCACAAGCTTTCGGAGCTTAACTCCTTCGTCAGGTGAGTGAAGGGTTCTAGAACCTGACGAAGGAGGTAAGCTCCGAAAGCTTGTTTATTTCAAATAAAACTGTTGGACTATAACCTGGTGTTGTAAGATTCCTTAAATTTGTCCACCCCAGTCCATCACCGACATCTCCACATCATAGATTGGAAAAAGCAGACTAGCAACTATCAGAAAGGTAGCGAATTTTTTGAGTGTGTCCGGGATACTTTTCTACAGCAGTATGTCCTAGTGGCAACAAGGGGGCAAGCCATACTAGATGTAGTAATGAATAATGAACCAGATTTAGTTAACAGCTTGACTGCTTGAACATCCATTCAAAAGCGAACATAACATGATCAAGTTCAAAGTAGTGTTTGAAAGGGAAAAAAGTGAATCAGCTGCTAAGATTCTAGACTTGGATGAGGCCGACTTCAATGCGGTGAGACAGAGACTGTCCACAGTAAACTGGATAAATTATTAATGGGTAAAACGACTGATGATCAGTGGGAAATGTTCAAAAAACATTTAACGAGATACAGAATCGGTTTATACCCCTGAGGGGCAAGAAGTCTAATTCCTAAAAAAAACAGCCATGGATAAATAAGGAGGTAAAGGACAGTATAAGACATAAGGAAAGGGCATAAAAAAGGCAAAAAAATCGCAAAGGTCCTGGCGATTGGGAAAGATACAAAGATCAACAAAGGGTCACAAAACAGATAGTAAGAGCAACAAAAGATGAGAATGAAAAGAAACTTGCAAGGGATATCATATCCAATACGAAGAACTTTAATAGTTATATGAGGAAAAAGAAGGTGATCAGAAGCAGCGTTGTCCCCTAAAAAAGTGAAAGTAGGGATATTGTCATTGACAATGGGGAAATGGCGGACTTTTTGAATTTTAGATTGCATCAGTATTTACAGTAGAAAAAGAGGAAAGCGTGGCTGATATCCCAAGAAAACTAATATTGAATCGGGGACAGGGACTCAATCAAATTAACATAAGTAAAGTAACAGCAATGAAGCAAATAACAGTACGAAAGAGTGACAAATCCCCAGGACGAGATCGTTTCCATCTCAGAGTTTTAAAGGAAGTAGATTGCAGATGCCCTAACTATAACCTTTCAAACTAAGTGGTGATCTGATCGAAGTTTATAAGACATTAAGGAGAACAGGTCGAGTGGTAGAGATAAACTATTTCCGCTGGTTGGGGATTCCAGGAGTAGTGTGCACAGTCTAAAAATTAGAGCCACAACTATCAGGAGTCAGATTAGAAAACACTTCTACACGCAAAGGGTAGTCGAAGTTCGGAACTCTCTTCCACAAATGGCAATTGGTGCGAGCTCAATTGCTAACTTTAAATTTGAGATCGATAGCTTTTTGGCAACCAAAGGTATTTAGGGATATGGGCGAAAGGCAGGTATATGGAGTTTGATCACAGGTCAGCCATGATCTTATCAAATGGCTGAGCAGCCTCGAGGGGCTGAATGGCCTACTCCTGTTCCAATATTCCTATGTTCCTATGGTATCAGGAGGAGGCCTGGATGGATCATCCACTCGGCACTTCTGGCTGAAGATGATTGCAAACGCTTCAGCCTTGTCTTTTGCACTACCTGCTGGACTCTGCCTTCATTAAGGATGGGGATGTTCACAGAGCCTCCTCCTCCCGTTAGTTGTTTAATGGTCCATCACCATACACGACTGGATGTGGAAGGACTGCAGAGCTTTCATCTGATCTGTTGGTTGTGGGATCGCTAAGCTCTGTCTAAAGCAATCTAGTTCGAATATTTAGCATGCATGTCGTCCTGTGTTACAGATTCACCAGACAGGCAACTCATTTTTAAGTGCGTCTGGTACTGCTCCTGGCCTGCTCTTCTCCACTCCTCATTGAATCAGGGTTGATCCCCTAGATTTTTGGTAATGGTAGAGTGAGGAATATGCCGGGCCAAGTTGTTACAGATTGTGCTGGAATACAATTCTGCTGCTGCTGATGGCCCACAGCGCCTCGTGGATGCCCAGATTTGAGCTGCTTGATCTGTTCTGAATCTATCCCATTTAGCATGGTGGTGGTGTCACACAACACGATGGACGTTGTCCTCAGATTGAAGACGGGCCTTCGCCTCCACTAGGACTGTGCGCTGGTCACTCCTATCAATACTGTCATGGAGAGTTGCATCTGCAACTGGTAGATCTCTGATACCACGCTTACCTCCTGTAGCAACCATGATTCACCCCATGCTCTTCATCTAATTCTATCCTATACAATTTAGCTAACGCCTTCTCCTTTTCTGTGACTCCAGAGGGGCAATTTTTTCACTCAAAGGGTGGTGAGTGTCTGGAACGAGCTGCCAGAGGCAGTAGTAGAGGCGGGTACAATTTTGTCTTTTAAAAAGCATTTGGACAGTTACATGGGTAAGATGGGTATAGAGGGATATGGGCCAAGTGCAGGCAATTGGGACTAGCTTAGTGGTATAAACTGGGCGACATGGACATGTTGGGCCGAAGGGCCTGTTTCCATGTTGTAACTTCTATGATTCTATGATTCTATGATTCCATCTTCAGTGAAGATAGAAGGAAAGTAATCATTTAGAACCTCGGCAATAACCTCACCTTCCACAAGGTGATTAGTGTTTTGGCCGCACACTGCCTTTCATTAACCATTAACTCACTCATTCTGGTGGACTGGTGTCTCTTATTTTCTAATACTTTTCTAATCTCTTTATTACTAAATTTGTCTCCATTTTATGGAACTGCCCAGATCTGAGGTTCAGTCTCCATTTGATGGCACTCACCAGGTCTGGGGTTCAGACTCCAATTCATGGCACTGTCCAGGTCTTGGGATCAGTCTCCATTTGATGGCACTGCCCAGGTCTGGGGTTCGGTCTCCATTTGATGGCACTGCCCAGGCCTGGGGTTCAGTCTCCATTTGATTGCACTGCCCAGGTCTGGGGTTCAGTCTCCTTCTGATGGCAATGCCCAGATCTGGGTTTCATTCCCTATTTGCTGAACACAGTAAGCTCAATATAAATTTCTCTCAAAATCCTGTGCAATCTTTGTTGTCAATCTGATGAGTGATTTTCCTGATATTTTTTGTTCCGATTTCTCTCAGTTAACCTGCTGGTGATCCTGATCTTATCCCGGGGAAAGTGTGGTCTGTCTCGATGCATCTCCTGTTACCTGGTGTCCATGGCAGCGGCTGATCTAACCGTTATCCTCACTGCTGTGATATTGAACCGTATTGTCACTCTTCATTTCATGAATATATTCACAAACAGCGATACGATGTGTGGTCTCGGTAACTGCCTCACTTATGCAGCCACAGACTGTTCTGTCTGGTTCACCGTCGCTTTCACCTTTGATCGATTTGTGGCCATTTGTTGGCAGAAGCTGAAAACAAAATATTGCACCGCGAGAACAGCGGCTGTGGTTCTCGGAACAGTGAGTGTGTTGATCTGTTTGAAGAACGTCCCTTGGTATTTTCGGTATCAAGTTATTTATTTAATTTCCACGCCGGTATTTTGGCTGGTGAGGTTCAGCTACTATACCTCACCCCTGTGGAAAGCATTCGACTACTTTCATCGTGCGTTAACTCCACTGCTCCCGTTCGTGCTGATTCTGCTCCTCAACGCTCTGACGGTCAGACACATTTTACTGGCGAGTCGAGTGCGCAGGGGGCTCCGGGGGAAGCGTGATAGGGAGAATCACAAGGATACAGAGATGGAGAATCGCAGGAAGTCCATCGTTCTTCTCTTCAGCATATCTGCAAGATTCATACTGCTGTGGGTGACACAAGCTGTGTCCACCATCCACGAAATAATTGTGTTAAATAAATTCACTGATGAAATCTTCGGCAACCATCTTCCAGGCGGCGTCAGTGACTTTGGGGCGATACTGCAACTCCTCAGTTCCTGCAGTAACACCTGCATCTACGTCTTGACTCAGACCAAAGTCAGACTGGAGTTTAAGAATGTGCTCACTCATCCCTTTGTTCTGATTCTCCAGTTGTTTAAATAAACCTAACAGCTGACCGCTCTCCTGCACTCGAAGTGAGATTGTTTCACATTCCATCTCATAAATCCCATCCCTGCTCCTGTTACTGGAGACACAAAACATCGCAGAAACTGTTGAAATCATGTGGCATTTTCGAGCTAATCCTAAAATACCTGGCTTCGAACACACTTAACGCTGACTGACAGCATTGTGAAGAATTGTTGAGCAGGATTCTAAGCTTGAATGGAAATCTTTAATCTTTGATGAAAAACAAAAAGAGAAACGTGAAATTTATCATCAGGGTCATCATAAGTGAGACTTCTCTGCGGCCTCTAGTTTGACCCGCCCCTCCCCCGACCCGCCCTTCCACCTCATATTCCTCCTCGATCCGCCCCTCCCCCCAATTCCCACCACTCCGACCTCACATGCCCCCCGACAAAACCACCCTGCCCCCTCACATGGCCACTGCCCCTCCACCTCTAACCGACTGCACCCTGGGGAGGGCAACTGGATAAGCAACCACGTTCATGTCTGGTTGGAAATAATGAACGAAGCAATTGTTCAGGAAAATACCCGTGTTAATTTTTATTCCACACTCCGTTAGGGCATCCAGAGATGGAACTAATATCTTTATAGGGATACAGGGATTTTTCTAATATTGATATGGGATCCAGAGATGATACTTGTAATTGCAGGGGATCCAGAGGCGGTGCTTATAATTACAGAGAATCCAGGGATGGTAAAAATATTTACATTGGATCCAGAGACGGTGTTATAATTTACAGTGGATCCAGAAAAGGCACAAATATTCACAGGGGATCCTGAATCGGTGTTAAAATTTAGAGAGGTTCCTGAGACCGTACGAATTTTTTCATTTAATCTAGTGATGACACCAGTATTTCAATGGGATCCGGTCTTTGTGCTCATATTTGCACAATATCCGGAGATGGTATTAATATTAGACGGGCAATCCTGAAACGCTAATAATATTTACAGGGAGTGCAGAGATGGCGCTAATATTTAGAGTGGATCCAGATACGGTACTTATATTTCAGTGGATCTAAAGAAGGTACTAATATTTACACGAGATCCAGAGACTGAATTAATATTTAGATCCACAGATGATACGGGCATTTATATTGGATCCAGAGTTAATGTTAATATTACAGGTGATCCAGAGATGGCGCTTATATATACAGGGGATCCAGATACGTCACTAATATTTTCAGGGGATCCAGAGACGTTAATAATATTTACAGGATACCCTGAGACGGTACTAATATTGACAATGGATCCAGTGGCAGTACTAATATTGACAGGGGATCCAATGGCAGTACTAATATTTACAGAGGATCCAGAGACGTTAATAATATTTACAGGCTGTCCTGAGACTGTACTAATTTTGACAGGGGATCCAGTGGCAGTACTGATATTTCAGGGGATCTCGTGGCAGGACTAATATTTGCAGGGTATCCAGAGGCGGTACTAATATTTACAGGGGATCCAGAGGTGGTACTAATATTTACAGAGGATCCAGAGACGTTAATAATATTTACAGGATATCGTAAGACGGTGCTAATATTTACAGGGGATCCAGTGGCATTCCTAATATTTCAAGGGATCCAGTGACAGCACTAATATTTGCAGTGTATCCAGAGGCGGTACTAATTATTACAGGGAATCCATGGATGGCACTAATATGTACAAGGGATCCTGGAGCAGTGCTAATATTTACAGGTGGTCCAGAGATCGTGCCAAATTGACAGGGGCTTCAGAGGTCATAATAATATTTGCAGTCTATCAGCAGACGGTAATAATATTTACAGGTGAACACATAGAGTCATCGAAAATATATGGCATAGGAGGAGGCCATTCGGCCCATCGTGTCTGCGCAGCTGAAAATGAACCACTCAGCCTAATCCCACCATCCAGCACTTGGTCGGTAGCCCAACACGTTACGACACTTGAGGTGCACTTTTTAAATGGCCTCGACCACTGTTTCAGGCAGTCAGTTGCAGACCCCCACCAACCTCTGGATGAAAATATTTTTCATCAGCTCCCCTCTAATACTTCTACCAATTGCTTTAATCTATGCCCCCTGGCTATTGACCTCTCGATTAAGGGAAATAGGTCCTTCCTATCCACTCCATCTAGGCCCCTCATAATTTTGTACACCCCAATTAAATCACTCCTCAGCCTCCACTGTTGCAAAGAGAACAACCCCAGCCTTTCCATCTTTCCTCACAGCTAAAATTCTCCAGTCCTGGCAACATCTTAGTAAATCTCCTCTGTACCATCTCTCGTGCAATTAATTCCTTCCTGTAATGTGGTGATCAGAACTGCTCACAGATCCAGAGACTGTACCAATACTTACAGGGTATCTACAGACGATATTAATTTTTACAGAGGGATCCCTAAATCATACGAATATTTACAAGGGGTCCAGAGATGGTTCTAATAGTTACAGGAAATCCAGAGTCTGCAGTAATCTTTACAGGAGAGCCAAAGACTGTACTAATATTTCCAACCGATCCAGAGACGGTACTAATATTTACATGGAATCCAGAGAAAATATTAATATTTATAAAAGTTTCAGAGACGTTGCTAATAATTACAGGGGATGCAGAGATTGTGCAAATATTTACAGGGTTGCTGAGATCATGCTAATATTTACAGGTAATCCAGAGGCAGTGCTAATATTTACAGTGGATCCAAAGATGGTGTTAATATTCACACTGGATCCACGGACGTTACGATTATTTACATGCAATCCAGGGACGGTACGAATAATTAAAGGAAATCCAGAAAATGTACAATTAATTACAAGGGTTTCAAATGTGTTACTTTTATTTACAGCGGATCTAGGAATGGTACTAATACTTGCAGGGAATACAGAGAAGGTGCTAATATTGTCAGGCCATCCAGAGACACGATTAATAATTGCAGGGAACCCAGAGACAGTACGAATAACTCCAGGCGATCCAGAGAATGTATACATTTTTAATGGGGATCCAGAGATGTTACGAATATTGACAGGGGATCCAGAGATGGCACTAATATTCACAGGTGTTCGAGGGTCATTATTAATAAATAAAAGTGATCCAGATAGGTAATAATATTTACGGGTGCCCAGAGACGGTAATAATACTCACAGGGAATCGAGAGTCGATACCAATATTTATCGGGAATCCAGAGATCGTACTCATATTTACAGGTGATCCACAGACGGTACTAATATTTAGAAGGGATCCAGTGATGTACTAATACTTTCAGAGGATCCAGAGAAGGTGGTAATATGTACAGGGGATCCAGTGATGTACTAGAGACGGGATAAATATTTACAGGGGAGCCACAGTTTATGCGAATAAATATAAGGTGTTCCAGAGGTCCTACTAATGGTTACTGGGGTCCAGAGACGATACTAACATTTACAGGTGATCCAGAGACGGTACTAATATTTACATGGGGAACCGAGTTCGCACTAATATTTAGATATGATCCAGAGACGATATTGATAATTACAGGGCATCCAGAGTAGGTGTTAATATTTATAGGGAACCCAGCGTTGGTACTAATAGTTGCAGGGGATTCAGGGATGGTAATAATGTTGAGAGGGGATTCAGTGACGATATCAATATTTACAGGGAATCCAGAGACAGTACTAATATTATAGGCGACCCACAGACGGTTCTAACATTTAATTTGGTCCCAGCCTGATGTATAATTTCCCTGTTTACTTCCCTTCCTTAAAGTTAACTTATTGACGATTATGGTCCACTCTCCGGGAAAGTGCAGTCTCTCCAAATGTGTCATTCATACTTATAGAATCATAGAATCATAGAAGTTACAACATGGAAACAGGCCCTTCGGCCCAACATGTCCATGTCGCCCAGTTTATACCACTAAGCTAGTCCCAATTGCCTGCACTTGGCCCATATCCCTCGATACCCATCTTCCCCATGTAACTGTCCAAATGCTTTTTAAAAGACAAAATTGTACCCGCCTCTACTACTGCCTCTGGCAGCTCGTTCCAGACACTCACCACCCTTTGAGTGAAAAAATTGCCCCTCTGGATCCTTTTGTATCTCTCCCCTCTCACCTTAAATCTGTGCCCCCTCGTTATAGACTCCCCTACCTTTGGGAAAAGATTTTGACTATCGACCTTATCTATGCCCCTCATTATTTTATAGACTTCTATAAGATCACCCCTTAACCTCCTACTCTCCAGGGAATAAAGTCCCAGTCTGTCTAACCTCTCCCTGTAAGTCAAACCATCAAGTCCCGGTAGCATCCTAGTAAATCTTTTCTGCACTCTTTCTAGTTTAATAATATCCTTTCTATAATAGGGTGACCAGAACTGTACACAGTACTCCAAGTGTGGCCTCACCAATGCCCTGTACAACTTCAACAAGACATCCCAACTCCTGCATTCAATGTTCTGACCAATGAAACCAAGCATGCTGAATGCCTTCTTCACCACCCTATCCACCTGTGACTCCACTTTCAAGGAGCTATGAATCTGTACTCCTAGATCTCTTTGTTCTATAACTCTCCCCAACGCCCTACCATTAACGGAGTAGGTCCTGGCCCGATTCGATCTACCAAAATGCATCACCTCACATTTATCTAAATTAAACTCCATCTGCCATTCATCGGCCCACTGGCCCAATTTATCAAGATCCCGTTGCAATCCTAGATAACCTTCTTCACTGTCCACAATGCCACCAATCTTGGTGTCATCTGCAAACTTACTAACCATGCCTCCTAAATTCTCATCCAAATCATTAATATAAATAACAAATAACAGCGGACCCAGCACCGATCCCTGAGGCACACCGCTGGACACAGGCATCCAGTTTGAAAAACAACCCTCGACAACCACCCTCTGTCTTCTGTCGTCAAGCCAATTTTGTATCCAATTGGCTACCTCACCTTGGATCCCATGAGATTTAACCTTATGTAACAACCTACCATGCGGTACCTTGTCAAATGCTTTGCTGAAGTCCATGTAGACCACGTCTACTGCACAGCCCTCATCTATCTTCTTGGTTACCCCTTCAAAAAACTCAATCAAATTCGTGAGACATGATTTTCCTCTCACAAAACCATGCTGACTGTTCCTAATTAGTCCCTGCCTCTCCAAATGCCTGTAGATTCTGTCCCTCAGAATACCCTCTAACAACTTACCCACTACAGATGTCAGGCTCACTGGTCTGTAGTTCCCAGGCTTTTCCCTGCCGCCCTTTTTAAACAAAGGCACAACATTTGCTACCCTCCAATCTTCAGGCACCTCACCTGTAGCGGTGGATGATTCAAATATCTCTGCTAGGGGACCCGCAATTTCCTCCCTAACCTCCCATAACGTCCTGGGATACATTTCATCAGGTCCCGGAGATTTATCTACCTTGATGCGCGTTAAGACTTCCAGCACCTCCCTCTCTGTAATATGTACACTCCTCAAGACATCACTATTTATTTCCCCAAGTTCCCTAACATCCATGCCTTTCTCAACCGTAAATACCGATGTGAAATATTCATTCAGGATCTCACCCATCTCTTGTGGTTCCGCACATAGATGACCTTGTTGATCCTTAAGAGGCCCTACTCTCTCCCTTGTTACCCTTTTGCCCTTTATGTATTTGTAGAAGCTCTTTGGATTCACCTTTGCCTGATCTGCCAAAGCAATCTCATATCCCCTTTTTGCCCTCCTGATTTCTCTCTTAACTCTACTCCGGCAATCTCTATACTCTTCAAGGGATCCACTTGATCCCAGCTGCCTATGCATGTCATATGCCTCCTTCTTATTTTTGACTAGTGCCTCAATCTCCCGAGTCATCCAAGGTTCCCTACTTCTACCAGCCTTGCCCTTCACTTTATAAGGAATGTGCTTACACTGAACCCTGGTTAACACACTTTTGAAAGCCTCCCACTTACCAGACGTCCCTTTGCCTGCCAACAGACTCTCCCAATCAACTTCTGAAAGTTCCTGTCTAATACCATCAAAATTGGCCTTTCCCCAATTTAGAATTTTAACTTTTGGGCCAGACCTATCCTTCTCCATAGCTATCTTAAAACTAATGGAATTATGATCACTGGTCCCAAAGTGATCCCTCACTAACACTTCTGTCACCTGCCCTTCCTTATTTCCCAAGAGGAGGTCAAGTTTTGCCCCCTCTCCAGTCGGGCCATCCACATACTGAATGAGAAATTCCTCCTGAATACACTCAACAAATTTCTCTCCATCCAAGCCCCTAATGCTATGGCTGTCCCAGTCAATGTTGGGAAAGTTAAAGTCCCCTACTATTACCACCCTATTTTTCTTGCAGCTGTCTGTAATCTTCTTACATATTTGCTCCTCAATTTACCGTTGACTATTTGGGGGTCTGTAGTACAATCCTATCAAAGTGATCTCTCCCTTCTTATTTTTCAGTTCTACCCACATGTACTCAGTGGGCGAACCCTCGGATATATCCCCTCTCACTACTGCCGTGATGTTCTCCCTAATCAAGAACGCAACTCCCCCTCCTCTCTTACCTCCTGCTCTATCTTTCCTATAGCATCTGTACCCTGGAACATTGAGCTGCCAGTCCTGCCCCTCCCTTAGCCATGTTTCAGTAATAGCTATAACATCCCAGTCCCATGTACCCATCCATGCCCTGAGTTCATCTGCCTTGCCCATCAGACTTCTTGCATTGAAATAAATGCAGTTTAATCTAGTCTTCCCTTGGTCTTTGCCCTGCTTTCTCAGACCATCTGTCCGGTCATGTTCTGTACACTCTCCCTTACTGCCTTTTGTTTCTGTCACCACTTTATTTCCCACTTGTAAACAATTTTACAACACCAAGTTATAGTCCAGCAATTTTATTTTAAATTCACAAGCTTTCGGAGATTTTCTCCTTCCTCAGGCAAATGTTTCAAGATCTCCTTGAAGCCTACGCATTTATACATATTGAACAATAAAACATGGTGTTTACAGACTGCCCCTGCAACTGCCCGTTGCCAAGGCAATCACCGTGTTCAGACAGAGAGGTGTTACCTGCAGAACCTCCGAATACACATTCAACAAAAAAACAAACAGGGAAAAAAAACAGAGAAAAAAAAACACAGAGAGAGGCAGAAACATCCGGAAGGCAGAGAGAGCCAGCAAATGACCCATTATATTAAAAACAGATAACATTTGTTCGCTGGTGGGGTAACGTGTAGCGTGACATGAACCCAAGATCCCGGTTGAGGCCGTCCTCATGGGTGCGGAACTTGGCTATCAATTTCTGCTCGACAATTTTGCGTTGTCGTGTGTCTCGAAGGCCGCCTTGGAGTACGCTTACCCGAAGGTCGGTGGATGAATGTCCATGACTGCTGAAGTGTTCCCCGACTGGGAGGGAACCCTCCTGTTTGGCGATTGTTGCGCGGTGTCCGTTCATCCGTTGTCGCAGCGTCTGCATGGTCTCGCCAATGTACCATGCTCTGGGGCATCCTTTCCTGCAACGTATGAGGTAGACAACGTTGGCTGAGTCACAGGAGTATGAACCATGCACCTGGTGGGTGGTGTCATCTCGTGTGATGGTGGTATCTGTGTCGATGATCTGGCATGTCTTGCAGAGGTTACCGTGGCAGGGTTGTGTGGCGTCGTGGACGCTGTTCTCTTGAAAGCTAGGTAGTTTGCTGCGAACGATGGTCTGTTTGAGGTTGGGTGGCTGTTTAAAGGCGAGTAGTGGAGGTGTGGGGATGGCCATAGCGAGGTGTTTGTCCTCATTGATGACATGTTGAAGGCTGCGGAGAACATGGCGTAGTTTCTCCGCTCCGGGGAAGTACTGGACGACAAAGGGTACTCTGTTGGTTGCGTCCCGTGTTAGTCTCCTGAGGAGGTCTATGCGATTTTTTGCTGTGGCCCGTCGGAACTGTCGATCGATGAGTCGAGCGTCATATCCCGTTCTTACTAGGGCGTCTTTCAGCGTCTGTAGGTGTCCATCGCGTTCCTCCTCGTCTGAGCAGACCCTGTGTATTCGCAGGGCCTGTCCATAGGGGATGGCCTCTTTGACGTGGTTAGGGTGGAAGCTGGAAAAGTGGAGCATCGTGAGGTTGTCCGTGGGCTTGCGGTAGAGTGAGGTGCTGAGGTGCCCGTCTTTGATGGAGATTCGTGTGTCCAAGAAAGAAACTGATTCTGAGGAGTAGTCCATGGTGAGCTTGATGGTGGGATGGAACTTGTTGATGTTATCGTGTAGTCTCTTTAGTGATTCCTTGCCGTGGGTCCATAGAAAGAAAATGTCGTCGATGTATCTGGTGTATAGTGTTGGTTGGAGGTCTTGTGCAGTGAAGAAGTCCTGCTCGAACTTGTGCATGAAAATGTTGGCGTATTGGGGTGCGAATTTGGTCCCCATGGCTGTTCCGTGTGTTTGGGTAAAGAACTGGTTATCGAAGGTGAAGACATTGTGATCCAGGATGAAGCGGATGAGTTGTAGGATGGCTTCCGGAGATTGGCTGTTGTTGGTGTTGAGTATTGATGCTGTCGCAGCGATGCCGTCATCGTGGGGGATACTGGTGTATAGTGCCGAGACGTCCATCGTGGTGAGAAGTGTTCCTGGTTCAACTGGTCCGTGGGTACTGAGTTTTTGTAGGAAGTCTGTAGTGTCACGACAGAAGCTGGGGGTTCCCTGTACGATGGGTTTCAGGATGCCCTCGATGTATCCAGAGAGGTTCTCACACAGGGTTCCGTTGCCTGATACGATGGGACGTCCGGGTGTGTTGGCTTTGTGTATCTTTGGGAGGCAGTAGAAGTCTCCCACGCGGGGAGTACGTGGGATGAGAGTGCGTCGGATGCTTTGAAGGTCTGGATCGAAGGTCTTGATCAGTTTGTTGAGCTGGTGGGTGTGTTCTTTGGTCGGATCTGCGGGTAACCGTCTGTAGTGTTCCTGGTTGTCCAGTTGTCGGTATGCTTCTTTGCAATAGTCTGTTCTGTTCTGTATGACTATGGCTCCTCCTTTGTCCGCTGGTTTGATGACGATGTTGCGGTTGGTCTTGAGAGCGTTGATGGCGTTGCGTTGTGCTCGGGTGACATTCTGGACTGTCTTCTGAGTGCGGCTGATGAATCTGGCATTGACGCATTTCCTGACAGCTTGAGCATACATGTCCAGCTGAGGGCAGCGACCCTCCGGAGGAGTCCAGTTTGACTCTTTCCTCTTCGGTTGCTGTACCGCGGATCCCTCTGTCTGCTGTTCCGGATCGTCGATTGTCTCATTGGGTTCGCTGCTGAAATCTTGGGGTTTGTGGTAGAATTCCCGGAGCCTCATTCTCCTGATGAATTCCTCTGTGTCCGCCGCGAGACTAGTGGGGTCCATTTTGGTAGTGGGGCAGAAATTGAGCCCTCGGCTGAGAACTTCGATTTCGTCTGGTTGAAGGGTGTGGTCGGATAAATTGACAATAGACTTCCCTGTGGTTGCAACCGTGGTACCAGGGGAAGCTTGGTCGTTGCTGGTGGTGATGCCGAGTTTCTCAAGCTTCCTGCTCTTGGTTTTCATGTAAGCAGCGTAGTTCCGTTGCCTCGTCTGTTTGGCGGTATAACACCTCCACACCTCCACTACTCGCCTTTAAACAGCCACCCAACCTCAAACAGACCATCGTTCGCAGCAAACTACCTAGCTTTCAAGAGAACAGCGTCCACGACGCCACACAACCCTGCCACGGTAACCTCTGCAAGACATGCCAGATCATCGACACAGATACCACCATCACACGAGATGACACCACCCACCAGGTGCATGGTTCATACTCCTGTGACTCAGCCAACGTTGTCTACCTCATACGTTGCAGGAAAGGATGCCCCAGAGCATGGTACATTGGCGAGACCATGCAGACGCTGCGACAACGGATGAACGGACACCGCGCAACAATCGCCAAACAGGAGGGTTCCCTCCCAGTCGGGGAACACTTCAGCAGTCATGGACATTCATCCACCGACCTTCGGGTAAGCGTACTCCAAGGCGGCCTTCGAGACACACGACAACGCAAAATTGTCGAGCAGAAATTGATAGCCAAGTTCCGCACCCATGAGGACGGCCTCAACCGGGATCTTGGGTTCATGTCACGCTACACGTTACCCCACCAGCGAACAAATGTTATCTGTTTTTAATATAATGGGTCATTTGCTGGCTCTCTCTGCCTTCCGGATGTTTCTGCCTCTCTCTGTGTTTTTTTTTCTCTGTTTTTTTTCCCTGTTTGTTTTTTTGTTGAATGTGTATTCGGAGGTTCTGCAGGTAACACCTCTCTGTCTGAACACGGTGATTGCCTTGGCAACGGGCAGTTGCAGGGGCAGTCTGTAAACACCATGTTTTATTGTTCAATATGTATAAATGCGTAGGCTTCAAGGAGATCTTGAAACATTTGCCTGAGGAAGGAGAAAATCTCCGAAAGCTTGTGAATTTAAAATAAAATTGCTGGACTATAACTTGGTGTTGTAAAATTGTTTACAATTGTCAACCCCAGTCCATCACCGGCATCTCCACATCATTATTTCCCACTGACTTCCTGCATCGGTTCCCATCCCCCTGCCACATTAGTTTAAACCCTCCCCAACAGCACTAGCAAACACTCCCCCTAGGACATTGGTTCCAGTCCTGCCCAGATGCAGACCGTCCAATTTGTACTGGTCCCACCTCCCCCAGAACCGGTTCCAATGGCCCAGGAATTTGAATCCCTCCCTCTTGCACCATCTCTCAAGCCACGTATTCATCTTAGCTCTCCTGTCATTCCTACTCTGACTAGCCCGTGGCACTGGTAGCAATCCTGAGATTACTACCTTTGAGGTCCTACTCTTTAGTTTAACTCCTAACTCCCTAAATTCAGCTTGTAGGACCTCATCCTGTTTTTTACCTATATCGTTGGTGCCTATATGCACCACGACAACTGGCTGTTCACCCTCCCCCTCCAGAATGTCCTGCAGCCGCTCCGAGACATCCTTGACCCTTGCACCAGGGAGGCAACATACCATCCTGGAGTCTCGGTTGCGTCCGCAGAAACGCCTGTCTATTCCCCTTACAATCGAGTCCCCTATCACTATAGCTCTGCCACTCTTTTTCCTGCCCTCCTGTGCAGCAGAGCCAGCCACGGTGCCATGAACCTGGCCACTGCCACCTTCCCCTGGTGAGCCATCTCCGCCAACAGTATCCAAAACGGTATACCTGTTTTGGAGGGAGATGACCGCAGGGGACCCCTGCACTGCCTTCCTACTCTTCCTCTGTCTGTTGGTCACCCATTCACTATCTCCCTCAGTAATTTTTATCTGCGGTGTGACCAACTCACTGAACGTGCTATCCACGACTTTCTCAGCATCGCGGATGCTCCAAAGTGAGTCCATCCGCAGCTCCAGAGCCGTCAAGCGGTCAAACAATAGCTGCAGCTGGACACACTTCCCGCAGGTGAAGGAATCAGGGATACAGGAAGGATCCCTGAATTCCCACATCCCACAAGAGGAACATGACACGGCGCTGGGATCTCCTGCCATGACTTAACCCTTAAATTAGCTTAAGAACAACTATAGTGTCAAGAGAAAAAAAAAGGAAAGAAAAACTACTTACCACTCCCTTTAAGGAGTTTACTCATTTAAATTGTTCTCAATTTAGAGAATGTTAACTACACGAGGGACCTTGATTCACTAAAAAATAAACGCTACTTACTATCAGACCTGCAGACCTTCCCTTTCCTTTTACTTCAGTTACTGTCGATAAGGAGAAATACTCACCTGAACCTACTCACCAATCAGGTGCCTCCCCTGTGTCGCGTCCCGATCTGATTCCTGACGTCACTTCGAACTCGGTCGCAGCTCCGCTCGGCTCGGCTCCTCTCAGCTGTTCTCAGCGCTCTGAAATCCCGCCTTTTATCGGACGCTCCCTCCGCTCCGCTCGGCTCCTCTCAGCTGTTCTCAGCGCTCTGAAATCCCGCCTTTTATCGGACGCTCCCTCCGCTCGGCTCGGCTCCTCTCAGCTGTTCTCAGCGCTCTGAAATCCCGCCTTTTATCGGACGCTCCCTCCGCTCGGCTCGGCTCCTCTCAGCTGTTCTCAGCGCTCTGAAATCCCGCCTTTTATCGGACGCTCCCTCCGCTCGGCTCGGCTCCTCTCAGCTGTTCTCAGCGCTCTGAAATCCCGCCTTTTATCGGACGCTCCCTCCGCTCGGCTCGGCTCCTCTCAGCTGTTCTCAGCGCTCTGAAATCCCGCCTTTTATCGGACGCTCCCTCCGCTCGGCTCGGCTCCTCTCAGCTGTTCTCAGCGCTCTGAAATCCCGCAGTGGCTGATTTACTGGTCGTTGTCACTGATCTGATACTCAGGCATATTGCCATTGGTTATCAGTGTCATTATCCGTTCCTGGATTCAATCCCACTGTGTAATATCCACGCCGTCCTGCTTTTCGCGGCCACAGACTGTTCGGTCTGGTTCACCTTTGATCGTTTTGTGGCCATTTGTTGTGAGAAGCTGAAAAGTAAATATTGCACCAAGAGAAGGGCGGCTGTGGTTCTGGCAACAGTGAGTGTGCTGGGCTGTTTGAAGAATATGTTCCGGTACTTTATGTTCAGGTATCGGTATATACTTTCCAATCAACCCTGGTTTTGTGGGGCAACAATCAGTGTTTTAGAATCACGTGTATGGGCAGCAATCGAACATCCTCACCCCGTGTGGCCTATTCGTTCTGATTCTGCTGCTCAATGCTTTCACCCTCAGACACATTTTCGTAGCCCGCAGGAGACTCCAGGCTCACAGCAGTGGCGAGAAACCCAGAGACCCAGAGTTGGAGACCTGAAGGAGATCCATCATTTTACTCTTTGTTATATCAGGGAACTTTATCCTGTTCTGGGTAGTGTTTACTCTGAATTCGATATGGAGCCGGAGGGTGCCTTTGGGGTATGGGTATTTCCACCTGACTTTGTACAAGAACTGGGATTCATGCTCCAGCTCCTGATTTGCTGCACAAACACATGTATTTATGCCGTGACACAGACTCAATTCAGAGAGCAGTTGAAGAATGTGGCGAAACATACATTTGCTGCAAGTGTTCAATTCTTGAAATAATGAGAAGATCGGGAGAGAAGAGTGAGTTCTATCTCATAAGATATCTGATTCTCTCTCCACCAGGCTGTCGTGCTGCAAACACGATGTCGCAATTTATTACACCAAATGTTTCACCATATTGGTGAACTTAAATGTAATGAAACAAACAACAATACAACATGCCGGTGACAGTTGTGTTCAAGGGGCGGGAGTTAGAGGAGATATCAGGGCTGTCCACAGTCTCAAACCCACACACCCCAGGGGAGCAGTGAGTAATATATTTCACACCCACACCCTCACAAACACCCCAGGGGAACACTGAGTGATATAGTTCACACTCACACCCTACCGACACACCAGGGGAGGAGTAAGTAATAAAGACCACACTATCTCCCTCCCCACACCCCGCGGGGAGAGCAGTGAGTAGCAAAGTCCAGTCTGTCCACCAAACGTGTGGATTACAATGAGAAACATATTCCGCACTCTCTCCCACTCATCACTGGGGATTACAGTGAGCAGTAAATTCCACACTCGATCCAAATCATCACTGCGGATTACAGTGAGAAGCAAAATCAACACTCTCACCCACTTATCACTGGGGTTACAGTGAGCAGTAAATTCAACATTCCCCTATTCATCACTGAGGATTACAGTGCGCAGTGGACTGCACAATCCACACTCATCACTGGGGATTACATTGAACAGTAACATCCGCAATCTCTAGCCCAATCTTTAATGGGGATTACTCTGAGCAGTAAATTCCATACTCTCACCCCCACTCTTCACTGGGGATTAAAGTGAGCAGTAAATTCCACACTCTCTCCCCAATCTTCACTGGGGATAACAGTGAGCAGGAAATTCCACACTCTCTCCCCAATCTTCACTGGGGATAACAGTGAGCAGTAAATTCCACACTCTCTCCCCAATCTTCACTGGGGATAACAGTGAGCAGGAAATTCCACACGCTCTCCCCAATCTTCACTGGGGATAACAGTGAGCAGGAAATTCCACACGCTCTCCCCAATCATCACTGGGGATAACAGTGAGCAGGAAATTCCACACTCTCTCCCCAATCATCACTGGGGATAACAGTGAGCAGGAAATTCCACACTCTCTCCCCAATCATCACTGGGGATAACAGTGAGCAGTAAATTCCACACTCTCTCCCCAATCTTCACTGGGGATAACAGTGAGCAGGAAATTCCACACTCTCTCCCCAATCTTCACTGGGGATAACAGTGAGCAGTAAATTCCACACTCTCTCCCCAATCTTCACTGGGGATAACAGTGAGCAGGAAATTCCACACGCTCTCCCCAATCTTCACTGGGGATAACAGTGAGCAGGAAATTCCACACGCTCTCCCCAATCATCACTGGGGATAACAGTGAGCAGGAAATTCCACACTCTCTCCCCAATCATCACTGGGGATAACAGTGAGCAGGAAATTCCACACTCTCTCCCCAATCATCACTGGGGATAACAGTGAGCAGGAAATTCCACACTCTCTCCCCAATCATCACTGGGGATAACAGTGAGCAGGAAATTCCACACTCTCTCCCCAATCATCACTGGGGATAACAGTGAGCAGGAAATTCCACACTCTCTCCCCAATCATCACTGGGGATAACAGTGAGCAGGAAATTCCACACTCTCTCCCCAATCATCACTGGGGATAACAGTGAGCAGGAAATTCCACACTCTCTCCCCAATCATCACTGGGGATAACAGTGAGCAGGAAATTCCACACGCTCTCCAACTCATCACTTTATGATTACAGTGAGCAGTAATTATCACACTCTATCCCCCAGTCATCACTGGGGATTACAGTGAGCAGTAAATTCTACATTGCTCCCACTCATCCCAGAACATTACAGTGAGCAGTAAATTGCACACTCACCCACTGATCACTGGGGATTACAGTGAGCAGTAAATTGCACACTCACCCACTGATCACTGGGGATTACAGTGAGCAGTAAATTGCACACTCACCCACTGATCACTGGGGATTACAGTGAGCAGTAAATTTCACACACTCACAAACTAATCACTGGGGATTAAAGTGAGCAGTAATTTCAACACTCTCTCCCACTCATCACTGGGGAATACAGTGAACAGTAAATTCCACAATCTCACACACTTATCACTGGGGAATACAGTGAACAGTACATTCCACACTCTCTCCCCCACATATCGCTGGGGATTACAGTGAGCAGTAAAATCCACACTCTCTCACCCACACATCACTGGGGATTACAGTGAGCAATAAATTCCACACTTTCACACCACTCATCAGTGGGGATTACAATCAGCATTAAATTCTACACTCCCTCCCCAACTCATCACTGGGGATTACAGTGAGCAGTAAATTCCACAGTCTATCCCTCACACATCACTGGGGATTAGAGTGAGCAATAAATTCCACACTCTCTCACCCATTCATCACTGGCGATTATGTTGAGCTGGAAATTCCACACTTTTACCCAATTCATCCCCGGGGAATGTAGTGAGCATTAAATTACACACTCTCTCCCCGACTCATCACTGGGGATTACAGTGAGCAACAAATTACACACTCTCACCTCAGTTCGTCACTGGGGATTACAGTGAGCAGTAAATTCCACACTCACTTCTCCACTCTTCTCTGGGGATTATAGTGAGGAGTAAATTTCAAACGCTATCACCCACTCATCACTAGGTAGTGCAGTGAGCAGCAAATTCCACGTTTGCAACCATCTTCAGCCAGAACTGCCGAGTGGATGATCCATCTCGGCCTCCTCCCGATATCCCCACCATCACAGAAGCCAGTCTTCAGCCAATTCGATTCACTCCACGTAATATCAAGAAACGGCTTAGTGCACTGCATACAGCAAAGGCTATGGACCCCGACAACATCCCGGCTGTAGTGCTGAAGACTTGTGCTCCAGAACTAGATGCGCCTCTAGCCAAGCTGTTCCAGTACAGCTGCAACACTGGCATCTCCCCGCCAATGTTGAAAATTGCCCGGGTATGTCCTTTCTACAAAAAGCAGGACAAATCCAATCCGGCCAATTACCGCCCCATCAACCTATTCTCAATCATCAGCAAAGTGATGGAAGGTGTCGTCGACAGTGCTATCAAGCGGCACTTACTCACCAATAACCTGCTCAGTTTGGGTTCCGCCAGGACCACTCGGCTCCAGACCTCATTACAGCATTGGCCGGTCCAAAGATGGACAAAAGAGCTGAATTCCAGAGGTGAGGTGAGAGTGACTGCCGTTGACATTAAGGCAGCATTTGACCCAGTGTGGCACCAAAGGGCTCTGTTAAAATTGAAGTTAATCGGAATCAGGGGGGAAACTCTTCAGTGGCTGGAGTCACACCTAGCGCAAAGCAAGATGGTAGTGGTTTTTGGAAGCCAATCATCTCAGCCCCAGGGCATTGCTGCAGGAGTTCCTCAGGGCAGTGTCCTAGGCCCAAAAATCTTCAGCTGCTTCATCAATGACCTTCCCTCCATCATAAGGTCAGTAACAGGGATGTTCGCTGATGATTGCACAGTGTTCAGCTCCATTCGCAATCCCTCAAATAATGAAGCAGTCCGAGCCCGCATGCAGCAAGACCTGGATAACATCCAGGCATGGGCTCATAAGTGGCAAGTTACATTCGCGCCAGATAAGTGCTGGGCAATGACCATCTTAAACAAGAGAGAGTCTAACCACCTCCACTTGACATTCAACAGCATTACCATCGGCGAATCCCACACCATCAACATCGTGGGCGTCACCATTGACCAGAAACTTAACTGGACCACCCATATAAATACTGTGGCTGCGAGAGCAGGTCAGAGGCTGGGTATTCTGCGGCGTTTGACTCACCTCCTGACTCCCCAAAGCCTTTGCACCATCTACAAGGCATACGTCAGGAGTGTGATGGAATACTATCCAGTTGCTTGGATGAGTGCAACTCCAACAACACTCAAGAAGCTCGACACCATACAGGACAAAGCAGCCCGCTTTGTTGGCACGCCATCCAGCACCCTAAACATTCACTCCCTTCACTACCGACGCACAGTGGCTGCAGTGTTTACCATCCACAGGATGCACTGCAGCAACTCGCCAAGGCTTCTTCGACAGCTCCTCCCAAACCCACGACCTCTACCACCTTGATGGACAAGAGCAGCAGGCAGATGGGAACAAAACCACCTGCATGTTCCCCTCCAAGTCACACACCATCCCAACGAGAAATATATCGCCGTTCCTTCTTCGTCGCTGGGTCAAAATCCTGGAACTCCCTTCCAAACAGCCCTGTGAGAGAAACATCACCACACGGACTGCAGCGGTACAAGACGGCGGCTCACCACCACCTTCTCAAGGTCAATTATGGATGGGCAATAAATGCCGGCCTCGCCAGCGACGCACACATCCCATAAACGAATAAACAAAATTCCACACTTTCTCCCCATCATCATTGGGGATTACAGCGAGCACTAAATTCGACACTCTCAACCCACTCATCAAAGTGGATTACAGTGAGCAGTAAATTCCACAAATCTGTCCCCCACTCATCACTGCGGATTAAAGTGAGCGGGAAATTCCGCACTCTCTCCCCCACTCATCACTGCGGATTAAAGTGAGCGGGAAATTCCGCACTCTCTCCCCCACTCATCACTGCGGATTAAAGTTAGCGGGAAATTCCGCACTCTCTCCCCCACTCATCACTGCGGATTACAGTAAGCGGGAAATTCCGCACTCTCTACCCCACTCATCACTGGAGATTAAAGTGAGCGGGAAATTCCACACTCGCTCCCCCACACATCGATAGGGTTTACAGTGAGCATAAATTCCACCCTCGCCCACTCATCATTGTGGATTGCAGTGATGAGTAAATTCCTCGTTCTCTCTCCCACTCATCACTGTGGATTACAGTGAGTAGTAAATTCCACAATCTTCCCCACTGATCACTGTGGATTACACTGAGCAGTAAATTCCACACTCACTCCCGCACTCTTCTCTGGGGATTAGAGTGAGCACTAAATTCCACACTCTTCCCCACTGATCACTGGGGATTACAACGAGCACTATATTCCACACTCTTCGCCACTCATCACTGAGGATTAACGTGATCCCTAAATTCCACAATCTCTGCCCCAATCACCACTGGGGACTACAGTGAGCAGTAAATCCCACACTCTCTCCTACACTCATCACTGGAGAATACAGTGAGCAGTAAATTCTACGCTCGCCCACTCATCACTGGAGATTGAAGTGAGCAGTAAATTCCACACTCTGTCCCCAACACCACACTGGGGATTACAGTGAAGAATAAATTCCAAACTCTCACCCCCATTCATCATTGGAGATTACAGATGACAGTAAATTCCACACTCCCTCGCACTCATCCCAGGGGAAAACAATCAGCAATAAATTCCATACTCTTTCCCTCACTCATCACTGGGGATCACAGTGAGCAGTAAATTCCACACTCTCTGCCACTCTTCACTGGGGATAACAATGAGCAATAAATTCCTTACTCTTTCCCTCACTCCTCACTGGGGAGCACAGTGAGCCGTAAATTCCACACTTTCGCCCCCACTCTTTGTGGATTATACTGAGCAGTAAATTCTATACTCTCTCTCCAACTCTTCTCTAGGGATTACAGTGAGCAGTAAATTCCACACTCCCCCCCCCCCCCCCTCATCACTAGGGATTACAGCGAGTATTAAATTCCACAATCTCTCCACCAATCTTCACTGGGGATTACAGTTAGAAGTAAATTCCACAACTCTATCCCCCAATTATCACTGGGGATTACAGTGAACAGTACATTGCATATTCTCTCCCACTCATCACTGGGGAATAAAGTGAGCCGTAAATTCCACACTTACCCACTCATCACTGGGGATTACTGTGAGCAGCACATTCCACACTGTCAGTCACTCATCACTGCGGATTACAGTGAGCAGTAAATTCCACACTCTCCTGCACTCATCACTGCGGATCACAGTAAGCAGTCAATTCAACACTGTCTTGTCAACTCATAACTTTGGATTACAGTAAGCAGTAAATTCCACACTATCTCCAACTCCTGACTGGGGATTACAGTGAGAAGTAAGTACCACCATCTCAACCACTCATCACTGTCGATTACAGTAAGCAATAAATTCCACAATGCCTCCCACTCATTGCTGTGGATAAAATTGAGCAGTAAATTCGACACTCTCTCGAATTTATCAATGGGCATTACAGTGAACAGTAAATTCCACACTCTCTCCCACTCATTACTGGAGATTACAGTGAACAGTAAGTTCCACACTCTCTCCCACTCATTACTGGAGATTACAGTGAACAGTAAGTTCCACACTCTCTCCCACTCATTACTGGAGATTACAGTGAACAGTAAGTTCCACACTCTCTCCCACTCATTACTGGAGATTACAGTGAACAGTAAGTTCCACACTCTCTCCTACACTCAACACTGTGGATTAAAGTAAGCAGCATATTCCACAATCTCACACATATATGACTGGGGATTAGAGTGAGCGGTAAATTCCACACTCTCTCATCCAACTCAACACCGGGAATTACAGTGAGCAGTAAATTAGATAATCTCTCCCACTCATCAATGGGGATGACAGTGAGCAGTAAATTCCACTCTCTCCCCCGCAGTCATCAAGGCGGATTACAGTGACAGTAAATTGCGCATTCTCCCTACCATTCATCACTGGGGATTACAGTGAGCAGTAAATTCCACACTCTCGCCCCCACTCTTCTCTGGGGATTACACTGAGGATTAAATTCCACTCTCTCCCCCACTCATCACTGGGGATAACAGTGAGCAGTAAATTCAACACTATATCCACTACTCTTCTCTGGGGATTACAGTGAGCAGTAATTCTACACTCTCCCCCCTACTCTTCTCTGGGGATTACACTGAACAGTAATTCTACACTCTCTCCCCTACTCTTCTCTGGGGATTACATTGAGGATTAAATTCCACACTCTCCCCCACTCATCACTAGGGATTACAGTGAGCAGTAAATTCAACATTCTGTCCCCCACTCTTCTCTGGGGATTACAGTGAGCAGTAAGTACCGCACTCTCCCATCACTTAGCACTGGGGATTAAAGTGAGTAGTTTATTCCACACTCTCCCCCACTCATCATTGGGGATTACAGGGAGCAGTAAATTTCACACTCTCTCCCACTCATAACTGGGGATTAAAGTGATCAGTACATTTCACTCTCTCTCCCCAATCACCAGTGGGGATTGCAGTGTGTAATAAATTCCACACTCTGTCCTACACTCATCACTGGGGATTATAGTGAGCTGTAAATTCCACAATATCTCCATCAATCTTCACTGGTGATTACAGTTAGAAGTAAATACCACAAATCTATCCCCCAATCATCACTGGAGATTACAGTGATCTGTAAATTCTATATTCTCCCCCACTCATCACTGGGGATGAAATTGAGCAGTTTATTCCACACTCTCACCCACTCATCACTGGGGATTACAGTGAGCAGGAAGTTCCACACTCTCACCCCCATTCTCCTCTGGGGGTTACAGTGACCAGTATATTCCAAACTCTCCCTCACTCATCACTGGGGATTAGAGTGAGCAGTCAATTCGTCCCTCGCCCACTCATAACTTGGGATTACAGTGAGCAGTAAATTGAAAACTCTGTCCCCCACTCATCACTGGGGATTACAGTGAGGAGTAAATTCGACACTCTCCCCCACTTATCAATGGGGATTACAGTGCGCAGTAATTTCCACACTTTCTCACCCATTCTTCTCAGGCGATTACACTGTGCAGTAATTCTACAATCTCTCCCCCTCCCTTCTCTGGAGATGACAGTGAGCAGTAAATATCGCTCTCTCTCCCCACTTACCACTGGAGATACAGAAGGCAATAAATTCAACACTATCCACCACTCATCAATGGGGATCACAGCGAGCAGTAAATTCCACACACTCTCCCACTCATCACAGCGGATTACAGTAAGCAGTAAAGTCCAAACTCTGTCCTCCACTCATCACCGGGGATTACAATGAGCAATAAATTCCACAATCTCTCCACCAATCTTCACTGGGGATTACAGTTATAAGGAAATTCCACAAATATATCCCCCAATCATCACTGGGGATTACAGTGACCAGTAAATTCCAAATTCTCTCCCACTCATCACTGAGGATTACAGTGAGCAGTAAATTCCACACTTACCCAATCATCACTGGGGTTTACAGTGAGCAGCATATCCCACACTTTCACCCACTCATCACTGCGGGTTACAGTGAGCAGTAAATTCGACACTGTCTCCTCAACTCATCATTGGGGATTACAGTGAGCAGTAAACTCGACACTGTCTCCTCAAAACATGACTGGGGATTACCGTGAGTTGCAAATTATAAACTCTCTCCAACTCATCACTGGGAATTGCAGTGAGCTGTAAATTACACACTCTCTCCCACTCATCACTGGGGTAACAGTGAGCAGAAAAGGGTAAGTAAAGTGAGCGTAGGTCCCCTGGAGAGTGAGTCTGGGGAACTAATAATGGAAAGCAAGGGAATGTCGGATGAATTGAACAGATATTTTACATCCGTCTTCACTGTAGAGGACACAAATAACATGCCAGAAATAATTGTGACTCAAGTGGTGAACGGGAGGGAGGAACTTAAAATGTTTACAATCACCAGGAATGGGTTTTGAAAAATGATTCGAACTAAAAGCTGACAGGTCCCCAGTTCCTAACGGACTTCATCTTTGGATCATAAAAAAGTGGCTGCAGTTTAAATTTCTAAGTTTCTGTCAGGCTTCAGAAGAGAGCTGCTGTAGCAAGTTAATTGGTTAGCTAGATTCAATTGGTACCTGAAGGTGGGGCAGGCCTGACTCATCTGAGTCTCAACTGTCGAAATACAGGGGCCTGTCAGTGCGGACTGCACGGTGTGCGGATATTACACAGTGTGCTGAGAGTTCGGTAAGTGTGGGAGTTGAAGGGTTAATCTCTTTAAATCTAGTGCATATTGCTTCAACTGTTTAAGGTCAATTTAAAAGTTTAAATTTCTAAGTTTCTGTCAGGCTTCAGCAGAGAGCTGCTGTAGCAAGTTAATTGGTCAGCTATATTCAATTGGGACCTGAAGGTGGGGCAGGCCTGACTCATCTGAGTCTCAACTGTAGAAATACAGGGGCCTGTCAGTGCGGACTGCACGGTGTGCGGATATTACACATTGTGCTGAGAGTTCGGTAAGTGTGGGAGTTTGGAGAAGTGGGGGAAGGAGGTGCTGCTTTGCCTTGCTTTTCCAAACTTTTCCTGCAGAGCGGTAGTGGACCTGAGAGAAGACTGAGATTGTGGAATAAAAGCAGCAGCAGACCTGCACCAAGAGACAACTACTGTGCGACATCACAGGGAATTAAATCCTGGACCTAAGATAAATAAGAAGCAAAAAGTAATCCAAGTGGTACGTCACCAAGGAAGAGGTAAGTGATTGGCTGGTGAGTATTTTCCTGCTGAATTTGTCTAAGGTTCGAGTTTGTGGATTCTCTGGTCTCTGTTGTGTAGTGGGGGACTGCTGTTCAGCAGGGGCCCTTGAGTATACCTTTTTAATTGAAGTGAAATTGGTGGGATTCATTTAATTTGAATTAATTAGTTAAAGGGTAAGTCATGTCAGGACAGCCCAGCCCCGTGTTATGCTCTTCCTGCTCTATGTGGGAAATCAGGGACCCTTCCGGTGTCCCTGACGACCACGTGTGCGGGAAATGCATCCAGCTGCAGCTACTGACAAACCGCATTGCGGCACTGGAGCTGCGGATGGATTCATTAAGGAGCATTCGCGATGCTGAGAACGTTGTGGGTAGCACGTTCAGTGAGGTGGTCACACCGCAGGTAAAGGTTGTACAGGCAGGAAGTAATTGGGTGACCACCAGGCAGAGTAAGAAGAGCAGGCAGGCAGTGCAGGGGTCCTCTGTGGCCGTCCCCCTCTCAAACAAATATACCGCTTTGGATATTGTTGGGGGGGATGACTTATCAGGGGAAGGCAGCAGCAGCCAACTTCCTGGCACTAGGGGTAGCTCTGCTGTACAGGCTGGGAGGAAAAAGAGTGGAAGAGCTATAGTGGTAGGGGATTCTATCGTAAGGGGAACAGACAGGCGTTTCTGTGGCCGTAAACGTGACTCCAGGATAGTTTGTTGCCTCCCTGGTGCCAGGGTCATGGATGTCACTGAGCGGCTACAGGGCATTCTCAAGGGGGAGGGGGAGCAGGCAGAGGTCGTGGTCCACATTGGGACCAACGACATAGGTAGGAAGGGAGATGAGGTCCTGCATCAAGAATTTAGGGAGCTAGGTAGCAAATTAAAGAGCAGGACCTCAAAGGTTGTAATCTCTGGATTACTCCCAGTGCCACGGGCTAGTGAGTATAGAAATAGGAGGATAGAACAGATGAATGCGTGGCTAAAGAGTTGGTGCAGGAGGGAGGGTTTCAGTTTCCTGGATCACTGGGCCTGCTTCTGGGGAAGGTGTGACTTGTACAAGTCGGACGGGTTGCACCTGAACCAGAGCGGGACAAATATCCTTGCGGGGAGGTTTGCTAGCACTGTTGGGGGGGGGGGGGGGGTTTAAACTAACTTGGCAGGGGGATGGGATACAGAGTGGAGCTACAATAGGGGGTGATGTGCAGCCAAATAAAGAGAAAAAAACAAGTCAGCTTGGAAGACAGGGCAAATATGTGAGGGCAAGGCTGGATGGCATCTATTTTAATGCAAGGAGTCTTGCGAATAAGGTGGATGAACTGAAGGTGTTGATAAACACATGGGAGTATGATATTGTTGCTGTCACAGAGACATGGTTGAGGGAGGGGCAAGACTGGCAGCTCAATATTCCGGGGTACAGAATCTTCAGGCGAGACAGAGGGGGAGGTATAAGAGGAGGGGGGGGTCGCAATATTAATTAAAGAATCAATTACTGCCATAAGGAGGGATGATATATTAGCAGGTTCCTCTAATGAGGCCATATGGGTGGAGCTTAAAAACAAAAAGGGGGCAAGCACTTTGATGGGAGTGTACTATAGGCCCCCAAACAGTCAGGGGGAGATAGAGGAACAGATATGTAGGCAAATCTCAGAAAATTGTGCAAATAATAGGGTAATAATAGTGGGGGATTTCAACTTCCCCAATATTAACTGGGATACTCAGAGTGTAAAAGGCTTAGAGGGTATAAAATTCTTAACGTGCATCCAGGAGAGCTTTTTGAGCCAGCATGTAGAAAGTCCTACAAGAGAGGGGGCGGTACTGGAACTAATTCTAGGGAATGTGGCCGGCCAAGTGGAAGAAGTGCTAGTAGGTGAGCACTTTGGTGACAGTGACCATAATTCGGTGAGATTTAAGGTGGTCATTGAAAAGGATAGGGAGGGGCCGGAAATAAAGGTTCTAAATTGGGGGAAGGCCGATTTTAATAGGATAAGGCAGGATCTGGCCAAAATGGACTTCGATCAGCTGCTTGTAGGAAAATCCGCATCGGAGCAATGGGAGTCTTTCAGAAGGGAGATTGAGACCATACAATGGCAACATGTTCCCGTAAAGGTCAAGGGTGGTTCCAAGAACTCCAGGGAACCTTGGATGTCAGGGGATATACGAGAATGGATTAGGAAAAAAAGGAGGGCTTTTGGCAGATACAAAAGGCTAAAGACGGAGGAAGCCCTAGAGGAGCACAAAAAGTGCAGGGGGATAATTAAAAAAGAAATTAGGAGATCAAGGAGGGGCCATGAAATAACACTGGCGAGCAAAATAAAGGAAAATCCTAAGATGTTTTATAAGTATATTAAGGGTAAGAGGATGACTAGGGAAAAAATAGGGCCCATTAGGGACAAAAATGGCAATCTGTGTGTGGAGCCGGCAGATGTAGGAGGGGTTCTAAATTAATTTTTTGCATCTGTTTTCACTATGGAGAAGGACGATGTCGACATAGAAATACGGCAGTGGGACTGTGATATACTCGAACATATTAACATCGAGCGGGAGGAGGTATTGGCGGTTTTAGCAGGCCTAAAAATGGATAAATCCCCAGGCCCGGACGAAATGTATCCCAGGCTACTGTGTGAGGCAAAGGAGGAGATTGCGGGGGCTCTGACACATATATTCAGAACCTCTCTGGCCACAGGGGATGTGCCAGAGGACTGGAGAACCGCTCATGTAATACCATTATTCAAGAAGGGGAGTAGGGAAAAACCGGGGAACTACAGGCCAGTGAGCCTAACATCAGTGGTAGGAAAATTATTGGAAAAAATTCTGAAGGACAAAATTAGTCTCCACTTGGAGAAGCAAGGATTAATCAGGGATAGTCAACATGGCTTTGTCAAGGGAAGATCATGTCTGACTAATTTGATTGAATTTTTTGAGGGGGTGACTAGGCGTGTGGATGAGGGTAACGCAGTGGATGTGGTATACATGGATTTCAGTAAGGCCTTCGATAAAGTCCCCCACAGGAGACTGGTCAAGAAGGTACGAGCCCATGGAATCCAGGGTGCCTTAGCACTTTGGATACAAAACTGGCTTAGTGGCAGAAGGCAGAGGGTGATGGTCGAAGGTTGTTTTTGTGACTGGGAGCCTGTGGCCAGTGGGGTACCACAGGGATCGGTGCTGGGTCCCTTGCTGTTTGTGGTCTACATTAATGACTTGGATATGAATGTAAAAGGTATGATCAGTAAGTTCGCTGATGATACAAAAATTGGTAGGGTGGTAAATAGCGAGGAGGATAGCCTCAGTCTGCAGGACGATATAGATGGGTTGGTCAGATGGGCGGAACAGTGGCAAATGGAATTTAACCCGGAAAAGTGCGAGGTGATGCACTTTGGAGGGACTAACAAGGCAAGGGAATACACAATGAATGGGAGGACCCTAGGCAAGACAGAGGGTCAGAGGGATCTTGGTGTGCAAGTTCACAGATCCCTGAAGGCGGCGGAACAGGCAGATAAGGTGGAAAAGAAGGCATATGGGATACTTGCCTTTATTAGCCGAGGCATAGAATATAAGAGCAAGGAGGTTATGATGGAGCTGTATAAAACACTGGTTAGGCCACAGCTGGAGTACTGTGTGCAGTTCTGGTCGCCACACTACAGGAAGGATGTGATCGCTTTGGAGAGGGTGCAGAGGAGATTCACCAGGATGTTACCAGGGCTGGAGCGCTTCAGCTATGAAGAGAGACTGGGAAGATTGGGTTTGTTTTCCTTGGAGCAGAGGAGGCTGAGGGGGGACATGATTGAGGTGTACAAAATTATGAGAGGCACAGATAGGATGGATAATAAGGAGCTTTTTCCCTTCGTTGAGGGTTCTATAACAAGGGGACATAGAGTCAAGGTAAAAGGCGGGAGGTTTCGAGGGGATTTGAGAAAGAACTTTTTCACCCAGAGGGTGGTTGGAGTCTGGAACTCACTGCCTGAAAGGGTTGTGGAGGCAGGAACCCTCACAACATTCAAGAAGCATTTGGATGAGCACTTGAAATGCCATAGCATACAAGGCTACGGACCAAATGCTGGAATATGGGATTAGAGTAGACAGGGCTGATGGCCGGCACGGACACGATGGGCCGAAGGGCCTCTATCCGTGCTGTATAACTCTATGACTCTATGACTCTATGACTCTCTATGACTCTATGACTCTATGACTCTATGAGACAGTAGATGCATTGGTATTAATTTTCCAAAATTCCCTAGATCCTGAAAGGATCCCATCAGATTGGAAAATAGCGAATATAACTCCTCTATTCAAGAAAGCAGGTTGAGAGAAAGCAGGAAACTACAGGCCAGTTAGCTTAACATCTATCATGGGGGAAATGTTAAAACCTATCATTAAGGAGGTTATAACAGGGTCCTTAGAAAATCTCAATGCAATCAGGCAGAGTCAACACGGCCTTGTGAAAGGGAACTCGTGTTTGTCTAATTTATTAGAGTTCTTTGAGGAAGCAATAAGCAACGTGGATAAAGCGAATCCCGTGGATGTGGTGCACTTGGATTTCCAGAAGGCTTTTCACAAGGTGCCCCATTAAAGGCTACTACACAAAATAAGAGTGCATGGTGTAGGGGGTAACATATTAGCATGGATAAAGGATTGGTTAACTAACAGGAAACAGAGAGGAGGCATAAATGGGTCATTTTCAGGTTGGCAAGATGTAATGAGTGGAGTGCCACAGAGATTTGTGATGGAGCCTCAACGATTTACAATCTATATTAATGGCTTGGATGGAGGGACTGAATGCATGGATGCTAAATTTGCTGATGACACTAAGATAGGTAGGAAAATAAATTGTGCAGAGGACATAAGGAATCTGCAAAGGGATATAGAAAGTTTAAATGAGTGGATAAAAAATTGACAGATGGAGTATAATGTGGAAAAATGTGAACGTGTCCACTTTGGCTGGAGGAATAGAAAAGCTGTATATTATTTAAATAGAGAGAGATTGCAGAACTCTGAGGTACAGGGGGATCTTGGTGTCCCAGTGCATGAATCACAAAAAGTTACTATGCATGTACAGGAAGTGATTAGGAAGGCAAATGGAATGTTGTCATTTATTGCAAGGGGAATGGAATATAAAAGTAGAGAAGTTTTGCTTCATTTGTACAGGGCATTGGTGAGACCACATCTCGAATACTTTGTGAAGTTTTGGTCTTCAAATTTAAGAAAGGACATAATTGCTTTGGAGTTAATTCAGGGAAGTTTCACTCGATTGATTCCTTGGATGAGGGGGTTATCGTGTGAGGAAAGGTTGGACAAGTTTGGCCTATATACATTGGAGTTTAGAAGAATGAGAGGTGATCTTATTGAAACATATTAGATCCTGGGGGGACGAGAAGGGGTAGATGTTGAGAGTATTTTTACCCTTGTGGGCCAGCTTAGAACTGGGGGCCACAGTTAAAAATAAGCGTTCTCCCATTTAAGACAGAGATTACGAGATTTTTTTTCTCTGAGAGCGTCGTCAGTCTTAAGAGCTCCCTTCCCCAGAGAGCGATGGCGGCAGGGTCATTGAATATTTTATGGCTGAGTTCGATAGATTCCTGATCAACAGGGGAGTCAAAGGTTATTGTAGGTAGATGGGAAAGTAGGGTTGAGGTCACAATCAGATCTGCCATGATCTTATCAAATGGCAGAGCAGGCTCGAGGGGCCGAATGGCCCCCTCCTCCTCTTAATTTGTATGTTCGTATATTCCGTGTTAAACTTGAAACAATAATTTCCAGCTTTCAAATTTCCTGTTGCAGCCCCAGTCCTGGCGCTACCTTATACAGGGCCCTTTATTGTTGCTATAATATAGTTGGACAAATGCGAGGTTTCGTCGAAGTGCTACCTTTTTAGTGGAAGAATCCACATTCCAGGGGCACATTTCACCCTTTTTGAGTGGCCCCCTCCACCACACTCCAGCATTGATTGGTCTCAGTGTCTCATTATCTGGTTCATCTCTTCAGACTTTGGACATTGAATCATCTGCTACACTGTGTGTTGCTATCAGATACTGACAGCTGTGTCCTTGTGGTGAGAAAAAGCGGAACTTAGATGCTGACAGTTTCTTGGTGTCTCTTCCCCTCCACCAGGCTGGGTCAGATCCATGTAACAGGAAAATATTTTCAAACGTAACGTAAAATCATACAGGGATGGAAAGGACTGCATTTTTTAGTAAAACGGTCACGGAGTCAATTTCAAAACAGTCGTCGGAACAAATAATTGTTCGCCGCGCTATTCGATGTTCGTGAACGCATTAACCCATTTTAGGAAATTCCTCTCGCCCCTATTTCACCACGATTGTATCGTATAGTTAATGTTTTTTTTTCTGTTGTCCCATAGCGCGGTGCCACCTCACATGACAATGGCGGGTCTCGGCTCAGACCACGAAGCAGGAAGATTGGCCGAAAACGGAACTTCCTGAAATCCACCTCGACGCCATCTTTTCCCTATTCACTGAATATGACAGAGCTTCCCCACTCAGATCACATTGCAAAATGTGCTGCCTTGTCCAACGTAAAGTTTTCCTCGGCGGAAAAAAAATCTGCCTGTAGATTAAGTTACTGCTTCTTCATTGATAGTAAAGTTAGCGAATAAGGATACAGAGTGACTGCGGGATGGTGCAAAGACTTTGCCTCTCTCTTCAATGAAGGGCAGGTGCAACACAGCTCGACAGTCTGATCAAGGAAGTCTCATTTGCACTCATTTGTCAGTTTAAAAGAGCATCGAGAGGAATTTCATAAATCGCCTTTCGTGTTTGTGAACAGAGTATGTACACACGCCACTTTGAACCGTTTTGACACCGTAACATGAATGAATATACGTCCATAGGAACAGCAACTTCGGCCATTTAGCCCCTCGAGCCAGTTCCGCCATTCAATGAGATCATGGCTGATCTGTACCCTAACTCCATTCACCCTTCTTGGGAACCTATCCTTTAATACCGTTGGCTGGAATATATCGATGTCAGATTCAAAATTATTAATTGAGCTAGCATCTACTGACAATTGGGCGACGGAATTCCACACTTCTACCAACCTTTGTGTAATGAAATATTTCCCAACTTCTTTCCTGACGGACCTGGCTCTGACTTTAAGGTTATGCCGCCTTGCCTTGGACTCCCGCACTCGCAGAAAACGTTTCTCTCTCTCTACCCTATGATACTCCTTTTTCAAAATGCTGAAAACCTCAATCAAATCACCTCTTAGCCTTATATATTCCACGGAGTACAAGCATAGTTGATGTAATCTCACATTATAATTTAACCCTTGGAGCCCTGGTAACATTCTGGTGATTCTGCGCTGCACTCCTGCCAAGGCTAATGTATCCTTTCTAAGGTGCGGTGTTCAGAAATGTACACAGTACTCCAGATGTGGTGAATAGGGACAGAAGAATGCAAAGAACTGGGAGAGAAAGAGACTGTGACTCTCACAGTATAAATTAAAAAAAACGCCAGTTTGTTTTCGAACGTTCCTGAATTTAGAAGGCCGATTAGAAGGGAGACGCTGAGAATCAGACATTTCATACCTGCTGGTGAAGAGTGCAAACTAAGTACAGGGAAATGGCCGAGCATGCCTGTTAGCAAAAGTAGATGAATTTCTTGTTTCATTTTCTTGGAACGAAATGAGGCACCATCACGTGATTATTGGTCGGAATTTCCTCAGTCACGAAACGGAATCCAGAGATAGTTCTTTCGACATCAGGGTGAAATTCGATTTGCGCGAAGGCCGCCAGTTATTGCGCCTTCCAAAATTCAATTTCATTGAAGTCAATGACGCAACAATCACCTCATCAGCACCACCATTGCCAGGACCCCAACAACTCCTTGGGAGTCATCAGTGCGTAGGAGCTGAACTGGACCGAGCGGAACAACACAGTGACTGCAAGAGCAGGGCAGATGCTGAGTACTCTGCGACAAGTGACTCACCTCATGACCCCTCAATTTCTCTCCGCTATCTTCAAAGCGCAATTCAGGGGTGTCTTATGGACTCTTCCGAATTGCCAACATGGCTGCAGCCCCAACAGCGCTCATGAAGCTTAATATAATCAAGGAAAAATAAGTTTGTTTCATCTGCGCCCCTGCCACTGGATTCAATAAGCCCTCCCTCTATCACCTGCACACTGGTATGTACTATCTACTTCAGGCAGTACAGAATCACACCAAGCTTAATTGACCTCACCTCCGAACTCGACAGCCTCTACCACTAAGAAGGACAAGTGCAGCAGGATGATGTGAACACTATTACCTATTAGCGACAGAACATCCTGATTTGGACATATATCGCCGATCCTTTATCAGCGCTGGATCAAAGTCCTGGAATTCACTACAATAAACCATGGCGGGGGCACCATTAACACAAAAGCACCGGCGGTTCAAGGAGTCCCACCGCCACCTTCTCAGGGCAAACGAGGATGGGCAATAGAAATTGGTCCTTGCCCGAATCACCTCAATTCCACGAAGAAACGTTCAAAAACCATTAAATTTGCATAAGGTGCCCATTGCTCGTGATTTCTACCGACTTCGTTTTTACATCCCTTTTCATTACTTTGACGATTTTGCTAGTTACAGAGTCGCCAAAACAATGCCACTGGAGGGAAAGCTCTCCTCTGTTTTTCAATACGGTTGTCTTCACGATTCAAACATCAGGAGGTTTTATCTGTTAACTTCAACTGGTTATCTTCTGCTTGGTAAGCCGCTTTGGTCACGGCCAGCCGACAGCGGCAGCATATCTATCTCTTAGATACGAATCAGAATTCCTATGTCTCTGTCTGCTACTATCTATCAAGGAAGTGACGTGCAATATCAGCCCCAAAACTGAGAAGCATTCATATTCTGGAAAGATCATGACAGATCTCCCTAGAACTTACGATTGGCGGTGTTGATATAAAAGCTTAGTTCGTCAATTCTCTGCACTTGAAGGAGATGAAACCACTTGCACATAAATGAATTAATTACTGTGATAAAGTGGCATTGAAAGTAACGTCATAGAAAGGCGTTAAGGGCGGCTGCACCAGTATGTCAACCGGTAATTTCAAAACTACAATGAAGGGCAAATGTCTCACGTGGACAAAAGATTTTGCCACTTGAGCGACATATTGGAGGAGCTGAATGTCTGAGTTCACCTGTCTTGGCGCCCATTCAACATATTCCACAGCGCGCTATTGAGCACATCATACACGTCTGAAACTCATCTACAAAGCAAAATATTATCAGGTACAACAGACACTTTACAAAATAGATAGGTCGTGGGCTGGAGGAGAGGAGAGGAGACCAGAGGAATTTTGAAGCGAGGTGGAGTGAGTAGGGGAGAGGAGGGGTGAGAGTGTCGGAGATGTGGAGAGGAGGGAAGAGAGGGAAGAGTGACGAGAGTCTGAGAGAGGGAGGGAAGGGAGAATTTTGGAGGGAAAGTTAGGAAAAATACTGCGATGCGAAAGCGGGAGAGGAGGCAGAGAGAAGGTTGGGAAGTAGCGGAGTGAATTGGAAGGGAGAGGTACATAGCAGATGAGAGACGGGGCATGGAGAAGGCAGGATGTAGAGAGAGAGTGGAGATCGAGCAGGAGATACATTTGGGAATCAAGTTAATGTAGGGGTGGAACAGGAGGAGCAGAGAAGATGTGAGAATGGAGGCGTGGAGAAGAGGAGAAGGGTAAGTTGACAGGAGGGACACGATCGGCCAATCATCTCAGCCCCAGGACATTGCTGCAGGAGTTCCACAGGGCAGTGTCCTAGGCCCAACCATCTTCAGCTGCTTCATCAATGACCTTCCCTCCATCATAAGGTCAGAAATGGGGATGTTCGCTGATGACTGCACAGTGTTCAGTTCCATTCACAACCCCTCAAATAATGAAGCAGTCCGAGCCCGCATGCAGCAAGACCTGGACAACATCCAGGCTTGGGCTCATAAGTGGCAAGTAACATTTGCGCCAGATAAGTGCCAGGCAATGACCATCTCCAATAAGAGAGAGACTAACCACCTCCCCCTGACATTCAACGGCATTACCATCACCGAATCCACCACCATCAACATCCTGGGGGTCACCATTGACCTGAAACTGAACTGGACCAGCCATAAAAAAATCCTGTGGCTACGAGAGCAGGTCAGAGGCTGGGTATTCTGCGGCGAATGACTCACCTCCTGACTCCCCAAAGCCTTTCCACCATCTACAAGGCACAAGTCAGGAGTGTGATGGAATACTCTCCACTTGCTTGGATGAGTGCAGCTCCAACAACACTCAAGAAGCTCGACACCATCCAAGATAAAGCAGCCCGCTTGATTGGCACCCCATCCACCACACTAAACATTCACTCCCTTCACCACCGGCGCACTGTGGCTGCAGTGTGTACCATCCACAGGATGCATTGCAGCAACTCGCCAAGGCTTCTTCGACAGCACCTCCCAAACCCGCGACCTCTACCACCTAGAAGGACAAGAGCAGCATGCACATGGGAACAACACCACCTGCACGTTCCCCTCCAAGTCACACACCATCCCGCCTTGGAAATATATCGCCGTTCCTTCATTGTCGCTGGGTCAAAATCTTGGAACTCCCTTCCTAACAGCACTGTGAGAGAACCGTCACCACACGGACTGCAGCGGTTCAAGAAGGCGGCTCACCACCACCTTCTCGAGGGCAATTAGGGATGGGCAATAAATGCTGGTCTCGCCAGCGAAGCCCACATCCCGTGAACGAATTTAAATAAAAAATAGGGCGGATGGGGAAAGGGGAAGAAGAGATCATCGGGCAGAACGTCGGAGAGTATGTCAGAAACGGCCATGAAGGGCAGGAGGGCGGAGGTCGCGGGGGGGGGGGGGGTGCGTTGGTTGGATGCAAGGGAGAAATAGGGACGAGGGTTAGTGGAGTGCGAGGAGGAAGTGGAGAACTGTAGGAGCACGGAAAACAGGGGTTTGGAGTTGGAAGGGCGAGATCGTGGAGGAAGAGGCAAATTGAGGGAAAGTGAAAGTGGCCAGAGGTGGAGAAGTGTGATGCTTTTTAGCCATGGGGTTGAGGGGCGAGCGGCTGCATCTGCTGTCAGTGGACTGGAGGTACAAGACCCATTGTAGGGTGGAATTCTTGAACTCAGTTTGGAGGCAGCAGTGGGCAATCACCATCAGAGCGGGGTTTGGCAGTTTGCCTTGAATTATTTCGTTTTTTTTGGGCAGTGGGTGTCACTGGGCAAGCTTCGTCCTGGGCAGGTCGGTTGGTGAGTGATGGTTTGTTGACTCAGTGGGGTTTGTTCTTGCACTGACTATCACTCAAACTGAGTTCAGTATTTCTTCACCTTCATCGCTCGTTTTGATTGAAGCCTGATTCTGCGAGGGGATGTTAGGATGGAGGGGTTGGGGTTTGCTGGGGGTAAATGTTGCCTTAGTGGGTAGAAGAGGAGTGTCTCATTTGATTCTTCGTATCTCAGGACAGAGGGTGGCGACAGTTCCTATTGCCACCTGGAAAGGCTCAGACAGACTGTATAGAGATTGCATACCTTATATATGGTGAGATTGATTCCTGCTGTGCTTGTCCCTTTAAATATATGTTTTTATAGGGGATAATTTTTGGCGACGCTTGTCACGATTTCATTGTCATTAGCAATGGATCTGCCTTATTGAGGCCTCTGCAGCGGACTGTCATGTCAAGTCAGGTGACATCTCACTGTTGTCTACGTGACACGTGACATTAGCGTTCAGCGCCAGCTGTTATTGCAGTGCCATTAGAATGTGGAGACAACATCGGTTTATCATATAATCGATGATAGAAGAGCACATCTACAATACATTACATCTCTTACTTGCAGTCTCTGCATTTTTGTGTAGTTGTATATGCAAATATTAAAGCGACACGTATTCCGCTAGTTCAGGAGACACATCCTAAAAGCTGCATGATCAGTAACATTGGAACTGTGCGGCTGAGTTTGCCGGATTGAAACTGATTACAGTTCTGTCACACGTCTGGGATAAAATTTGCTCCGGTCACAACAGGTTGCAACATCCATCGTTTGTCCGTGAACATTTCCTCTGCTCCATATTCCCAGTGATATTCTAATGCTTCACTAAAATACCACAACATAGGAAATCTTTAAGAACGTTACAAACAGAGATTGGATGAATTTTTAAACACTAGCTTTATTTCAGTTTTCCTTTCGGCCCCTCGCACACCAACCATTCCTCAGACTTATTCTCGCTCGAGGCAAACGCTGCAGGAGTGTTTCAGAATCGCCTGCAGGAGAACCGAGTCAGTCAAGTATCGAATTCAAGAGATTCCCGTCTAAATTTGCAAATTGTGTTCAATCACTTCTAAAAGCTATTCAAAAGTAAATAAAACCTGGCGCTTCAACACTTCATCCTTGCTTTCCAATTTGCTCAGAAACATCAGCTTCAGAAGTGAGGAAATTACTGGCACCAAATTCACATCTGGCTGCACCATGCAAAGAGGTGCAGCATCAGGAAACTCTCTGAGGAACGATTTTGCCGCACTGGTTGTTGTTTTGTGTGGACATGTTGCCATGAGCATCAATGAGCTGTTGGGGGGATTGCAAAGTCTGTTTACAATCACAGATTTTGTGCATCCTTCGTTGTTCTGTGTTACCACCAGACTCAGTGTCCTGTTGACGCTTTCAGCGATACAGATCTGTTTGCGTCAAGACAATGATCACAGGAACCCCGCCACACTGATTACTATCGTCACTGTGGTGTTCAAAATACCAAATTCGTCACCTTTACCCAGCATGCATTCTCCGTAATATGATTGCGGAATTTTGAAAGATATGATACAAAATAAAATTAAGAAATTTGAAATCTAACACAAGGTTCGCTGGCGATCAAGAGTTGGGGCACGAAGCAGAAAAATATAACGCATATTTTATTAAATTTATCGAAGTCTTTTTCCTAAGTTGCATGGTAGGATTTGTACTCACGACCTCTGTTTTACTGGTCTGGTACCATAAGCACTGATATAGAGTGTCCTTTGTAACGCAATGTCCGGAAGGGAGCCCATATAATTCAATACAAGGAGCAACACCCAGTGGAGAATTGAACACTCTCCGGGGTCTGGATGAGTTGTCTTTGTTCTCACAATTCCAACAAATTTACGAGCACATTATCTGAAATAAATAAAAGAGTTAGACGTGTAAGGGTGAGAAGAGCAATATGTGCAGAATAAGTGGACACAGTGCAATAGTTATTTATAATAGAATATCAGGAGGAATTGATGTGAGGGGAAATTCATAAAGGCGTTCAGATTATGAAGGAAAGTAATGCTATCAATACAATTTGGGTAGATAGATAACTGGATAGACAGATAGATAGAGATTGATAGAGAGATAGATGAACAGATAGATAGATGGATAGATAGGCAGATAAATAGATAGACAGACAGATATACAGATAGATAGATAGATAGATAGATAGATAGATAGATAGATAGATAGATAGATAGATAGATACATAGATAGACAGATACATAGATAGATCAGCAGTATGTGAATCATACCTCTGCACTTGGCTGTAAACCGACTGTTCCTTTAAGTCCAAACCCTGTGAAAAGTTACAGCAAAGGTGAGAATTCTTGATCACTCGATAATTCAGTTAAAACTTGGTTATGCTGGAAACGGTATGTCTGTTCTGTACACTTACCATGTAAGTCGAGTTCAAATCTGTCGAATCCTGGAACATAACGTTAATTCAGTTAAATTCAGGAGCATTCAGACATTGGTATCGACAAAATGGCGATATATACATGGAAAAAGGCGTGTCTAAATTTGTTCAATGAACGATGGTCTCAAAACTACAGAATTAAATATTAGCAGCAGCTCTGTAGACGAAAACAACAGACGGAATTAATTCATCTTCTATAAGGACTTGCTGAGGAACGATGCAATTGATGTACGGCGATATCGAACAGATATAATTGTCTGAAATAACAGCGAGGGAAGGCTTTGCCGCGTTTTATGCTGTAGGCGTGTCCGTTATTTTAACTAAGAAGTGAACTCGTTTATGTTAAATGCGTTATGAGTTGGTAAACTATTGCCTTAAACAGTAATTCGACCGTGGGTTTGTGGTTAAGGAATTGGTTTTGTTCATAAACATTTGGAAGCAGACGATTCAGTTTGTCAACATTTAAAGGGACACCTTTCAAAGAGGAGCGCGGATTGACAAATTATCAACACAGGATTGGATTTACCTGCTCAGTTGTCTTCCTTTGAAGAGGAACGTTGATGTAGGGTCCCTCTGAAAGCATAAAGCAGTAGGCTTCAATCATTGCAAATTCACGTTTGCTGTTCTGCCTGATAAATGCTAGATATTATCTGATGTAAACCAGCTCATCAATTCTGAAGAAGCGTATAAAACTCTCTGCCCTTTCTCTCAACAGACACTCACAGTCTGGTTGTGGCTCTTCAGCATTCCCTACTTTATCCCAGAATAGAGTCTGTGCCTCTATGAAACGAGTCTGCAAAGTGGCGCTGATAACTGATAATGTCTGCCATTTTTATATCTGACTCTTCCGTCCCACTGAGACTCAAGTATGAGATGTTTAATTGTGGGCGGTCGGGTGGAGTGCTGAACATATATGCTGAAAATAGGCGATAGCCTTGGTTCTATGCTAGCACTCTCCCCCCTGACCCATAAGGTTGTCTGTTCGAGTCCCACTCCAAAGACTTGAACATGTCACCTGGGCTGACACTTCAGTGGAGTACTGAGGGAGCACTGCACTGACGGAGGTACCTTCTTTCGCACGAAACGTTAAACCGAGGCCCTGTCTGCCCTCTCAGGTTAACGTCAAACATCCCACTGCACGATTCAAATAGGAGCAGGCACGTTATTCAATGCTATCGATATAAACTTAACATTTATCACCAATGCGCATCACACAGAGATTGTGAAGCTCAGATTGACCGATATGCGCTGGGAAGAAGACAACGAAGATATCTCACTTAAAAAAAAACCTTGGATAGAGTATTCCTGACCGCTTTTGGAGAACTTTGTTCTGATTTTTGTTGTTGTTATATACGTACTCCACGTCGATCAATCTAAATTTAATGTTCATAAAATGTCCTTCATTGGAAGTTCCGATTGGGAGGGAAAGTAAAACTTTGAAGAACATATAGAGAGATAGAAATACAGATAAATAGATAGATAGATAGAGATTGAGAGATGGAGAGGCAGATAGATAGAGAGAGATATAGCTATAGATAGATAGATGGATAGATCAATAGATAGATCCATAGATAGATATAGATGGATAGAGAAAGAGAGAAGAGATTGTCAGCGGGAGAGAGTGTGAAGAATGATTGAAAGAGCGGGATTGAGAGACTGTACATTAGAATTGTGAAAACAATGATTTCTGATAATAGCTTTTTCTTGCACTTTGTCCAAGAGAAACTTAGACGATGAGTCACCGCAGTTGCTTTCATCACGCCTCCCTCTCGATTGACAAGATTAGCAGAGATTTGGAGATGGTGATAATGATAACTTTGGACGACTGTGAAAAATTGCGCTATCCAATTAACCGACCGTTATGATCCACGCCCGATTTTACTTTGTGTTCAAGTTTATAGAAGGAAAAATCTAGCATGCGGAATGATTTACACCAAGGGGCAAAAGTAAATAAGTAAATTCAGAAACAAATAATCAGAGCAATTAATTTGATGTAAGGGGATAAAATTAACTAAATAGAGGATATCAAGGTTAAAGGGATTAGGATTGCATTAAATAAAAATCTGATATACATAAATAATAAATAGGAGTTAAGGGGATTCCAAAATAAAGAAGTTACTAAACAAAAATAATTAGTTACAAATTAACCTGGAATCAAGCTAAATCCATCGAGTGGTCCTGGCGGAACCCAAACTGAGCATCGGTGAGCAGGTTATTGGTGAGTAAGAGCCACTTAATAGCATTGTCGACGACACCTTCTGTAACTTTGCTGATGAGTGAAAGTAGACCGATTGGGCAGTAATTGGCCAGATTGGATTTGTCCTGCTTTTTGTGGACAGGACGCACCTGGGCAATTTTCCACATTGTCGGGTGGATGCCAGTGTTATAGCTGTACTGGAACAGCTTGGCTAGAGGCGCGGCTAGCTCTGGAGCACAATTCTTCAGCACGACAGCAAGATGTTTTCCGGGCCCATATCCTTTGCTGTATCCAGTGCAATCAGACGTTTCTTGACACCACGTGGAATGAATCGAATTGGCTGAAGACTGGCCTCTGTGATGGTGGGGATATCGGGAGGAGGCCGAGATGGATCATCCACTCAGCAATTCCGGCTAAAGATGGTTGCAAACTCTTCAGCCTTGTCTTTTGCACTCATATGCCATCATTGAGGATGGGGATGTTTACATAACCCCCTCCTCCCGATATTTGTTTCATAGTCCACCACAATTCACGACTGGATGTGACAGGACTGCAGAACTTTGATCTGATCCGTTGGCTGTGGAATCGTTTAGCTCTGTCTGCAGCAGGTTGCTTCCACTGTTTAGCATGCATTTTGTCCTGAGTTGTTGGTTCACCAGCTTGGCACCTCATTTTTAGGTATGCCTTTTGCTGCTCCTGGCATGCTCTTCTACACTTCTCATTGACCTAGGGTTGATCCTCTGGCTTGTTGGTAATGGTAGAGTGAGGAATATGCCGAGCCATGAGGTTACAGATTGTGCTGGAATACAATTCTGCTGCTGCTGATCGCACACGGCGCCTCATGGATGCCGATTTCTGAGCTGCTGGATCGGTTCTGAATCTATCCCATTTAGCACGATGGCATTGCCGCACCACAAGTTGGATGGTGTCCTCAGTGTGAGGATGGGACTTTGTCTCCACAAGGACTGTCTGGTGTTCACTCCTACAAATACTGTCATGGTCAGATGCATCTGCGACAGGTAGATTGGTGAGGACGAGTTCAAATAGGGTTTTCCCTCGTGTTGGCTCACTCACCACCTGCCACAAGCCCAGTCTGGCAGCTATGCCCTTCAGGAAATGTCTCTGCCCTGAGACACTTCGGGTCAGAATCCTTGAGCTGGAGTGCGAGTTAGTGACAATCTGACATTTCAGAGAGTGGGAAGAATATTTGGATCGTTTTCTCCAGAGTGCAGTCACACCTCAGAGGAAAGCACAGGTACAAGAAGGAGAGAGTGGGACTCACAGTCAGCTGGATGTGGGAAAGCTAGTGGAGGTGGGTAAAGTGATCCGACAGACAGCGGTTCTATCCAACAGGTACAATGTACTTGCTATCTGTCACAAAATGAAGATTCAGGCTTGGGGTTGGGCAGGCAGAATGGTAACCATGACACTTTGGAGCACGAGGTAGTCCGGGGGTTGCGGGCGGGGTGGCGTAGGAGCAGAATAGAAAGTTGTAGTCATAGGGGATTCACTAATAAAGAGGATAGACAGCAACCTCTGCAGTCAGGGCCGAGAGCCCAGAAGGGTGTGTTGCCTATCTGGTGTAAGGTAAAGGACATCTCGGAGCAACTGGAGAGGAGCTTGGAAAGAGAATGGGCGGATCCAGTTTTCGTGATTTATGATGATACCAATGACATTGGGAAGAAAAGGGAGGAGGTCCTTCTAAGAGAATAACAGAAGCTAGGAAGTAATTTAAAAAAGAGAACTTCAAGGGTGATAATCTCGCTATTACTCCCCAAGTCACAGGCTAGTTGGCATAGGGATAGGCAGATCAGGAAGGTGAATGCGTGGCTGAAAGAGTGGTGTGGGAAGGCGGGGTTCTATTTCATGGGATACTGGCACCGGTATTGTGTCAAGAAGGAGCGGTACCGCTGCGACGGGGTCAACCTGAACCGGAATGGGACCAGTGTCCGAGCAGAAAGTCTAAATCGGGCTGTGGATAGGACGTTAAACTGGGAAGACGAGAGTGGCCGGGGTCTGGGGAATATCATTTAAACCTGAAGATAAACAAAATAAATTATAAGAGTAATAATCAGACAAAGGTAAGGAATAAGGGTGACATGAACGGTGAGGGAACAAACACAGTTATATAACTTAAGTGAGGAACAAATTACGTTGCCTCTACAGCAATATGCACAGCATCCGAAACAAAACGGGAGAACTGGAGGCAATAATTCGTGGCGAGGAGCCAGATGTAGTAGGGATAACTGTCACATGGCTCCAAAAGGACTGGCAGTTAAATATTGCAGGATATAACATATTTAGAAAGGATTGGGAAGATAGAAGGGGTGAGATAGCTGCACCAATTAAAGAAAACATAATGGCAATAGAAAAAAAAGGGCATAAGTAATATTAAGATAGAAATAGATTCCACATGGATTGAGACGAATCTATGAAATGAATACAAAAATTGAATAATATTCATAGGGGTTTACAATTGCCTCAGATAAATTGTCAAGAAGAGGTAGGTGAAGGGGAAAGGGGATTGGAGTTTGTGCAGGGTGTATAGGACTCCTTCCTTACCCCGTATATGAGAAGCCCAACAAGAGAGGAATCGCTGCTGGGTCTTGTAATAGGAAATGAACCAGAGCAGATAAGTGAAGTAAGCGTAAGAGAACATCTAGGCAATAGCGATGAAAACATAATAATGTTTAAAATAATGACTGAGAAAGACATGACAAAGGCAAAGTCAAAATAAAAGCTCAGAAAAAAAGCTAATATTGAGGGGATGAGAATGGAATTAGGTAAGATAAATTGGAAAACAAAATTGACAGACAAAGAGATAGAACAGCAGTGGTAAATATTGAAAATGGTAATAAATAGAGTTCGGGAGAAATATATTCCTCTAAAAATCAAGAACAAACTAACCAACAATGAAACCCCCTGGATGAATAAAGAGACAAGGGTAAAATTGAAAGTAAAGAAAATGGCATAATTCCATTCTCATCCCCTCAATATATAGACAATGAAGGAAAGAATGTCAAAAGGGAATACCAGGAGTTTGGGAAAGTAGTAAAAAAAAAACAATTAGAAAAGCAAAGAGGAACTGCGAAATTAAATTATCACGAAATTTAAAAAGAAATAGCAAAGCATATATCAATAAATAAATATCAAAAGAAAATCAGGATAGGGATAAGGCCTATTCATATCGGTGCACAAGATAAACTAAAAGGTAATGACAGCGAAATGGCAGAAATATTAAATAATTTTCATTCTCCCAGCCTCAGTATTTATCAGGGAGACTGACAAGCCGGGCATGATAGTAGAAGAAGGGACCTATTAAGACATTTAAGATAGAAAGGGGGAGATAATTGATACAATATTCAGGCTTGGAGAGGATAAAACACCTGTTCTGGATGAATTGCATCCACGCATATTAAAACAAGTAAGGGAAGAGATAGCAGATGCGCTACTGAGAATCCCTACGTGGTCAGTTTTCGGTAAAATATTAAGATGCCTACGTGGCAAAGAAGCAGAATGCAAAATGGTTAGAAAGGGTTAATTAGTTAGTAACTGAGATTGATACAAGTGGCCTGGCCCTCCTGCTGGGCCATATGTTTGCTTAGTCAGCAGGCCTGCATTGTCTTATCAATGATAGGTCTTTGATGTGAGTCAAGGACTGGTCTGAATGTCTCCATGTTTATGGCAGATCAATATAGGGAACGAGCTTAGCCAAAGTTGAAAGACATTCCAGGTTGGGCAGGTTGGGAGATAAGGAACAGAAGGGACAGGGAAGAACATTCCAAGTTGGAAAGTGAGGAAGTTATCCCCTTTGATGTCTAACAGCAGCATGATCAGCACATGGACGATTTATGATTGGTCGGAATTAATGTAACCTCGCATGGCAACCTATGCCCGGCTTATGATTGGTGTTGACCCTCGTTAAGTATGTTCCAACCCTATTGATTTGTATAAAACCGTGTGGATTTCTGTATGTTGTTGTTCTTGCTCTGCCAGCATAGAGGGACTCTATCAGGAGTCCAAATCAATGCTGCAGACTAAGAACCCTGCTATTAAAGATGTGTTGGACTTTAAAATGTATTCGACTTCAGTTATTACTGAACCAGACTGAGGGGAAAGAATCCGGATCGTCACTACTACAGCTATAAAAACATTCAGTGGAAAAGGGGATAGTGCAAAAGACTGGCAGACAGTTAATGTGATTCCTTTATTTAAAAATGGAGATAGAACAAGTCCAGAGAACTATAGACCAATTAGCTTAATGTCAGTGGTGGGAAAGATAATAGAATCTTTACTCAAAGATGCAGCAGAAAAATCCAGTAAACGAAAATATAATAAAGAGCCGTCAGCATGCATTTCAGAAGCGAAAGTCATGCTTGACCAACCTTATTGAATCCATGAAGAAGTAGCAGAAACGGTAGACAAGGTTAATTCAGTACATATAACATATTTGGATTTTCAAAAGGTCGTCAATAAGTAACCACATTATAGATTTATAACTAAGGTTAGAGCATGTGGACTCAGGGTAAGTTGCAGAATGGATAGCAAACTGGCTGCAACACAGAAAATAGAGAGTCGGGGTTAAGGGTAGCTTCTCAGACGAGCAAAAGGTGGGAAATAGTGTTCTACAGGGATCGGTGCTGGGACCATTGTTGTTCACAATTTGCATTAATGAATGGACTCGGGAATCGGAAGCACAATTTCAAAATTTGCGGACAGCACCAAATTCAGGGGTGCAGTTAATAAAAAAAGGAAGAATGTTTCAGAATGCACGAAATTAATAATAAACTTGTAGAATCAACAAGTAATTGGTAAATGAATTTCAATATAGATAAGTGAAAGATGGTGCATTTTGATAGGAAGAATAATAAGAGTTAAATGGTGCAGAGGAGCAAAGGGATCTCGAGGCACAGATTTACAAATCACAGATATATGCAGGTTGATCCGGCCATAAAAAGCAAAGCAAGCCCTGGGGTTTATTTCTACAGGGTTAGAATTGTTAAGCAGAGAAGTCATGTTAAACTTATTTAGAACCTTGGTTATACAATACTTGGAGTATTGTAAAAAGTTCTGGTATCCATAGTATAAAAATGGTATAGAGGCATTGGAAAAGGTGCAAAAAGGATTCACAAGGATGATACTGGTACTGCGATAATATACTTATCAGGAACGATTAAACAGGCTGGTGCTCTTTTCTGCAGAAAAGAGAAGGCTGGGGTGACCTGATAGAAGTCTTTAGGATAAAGAAAGGGTTTGATAGGGTGGACGAAGAGAAAGTATTTACACTTATGGGGGAGTCCAAAACTAGTGCTCATAAATATAAGATAGTCACTAATAAACACAATAGGAAGTTCAGGAGAAATTTCTTTCCCAAAGGAGCGGTTAGAATGTGGAACTTGTTGCCACTACGACTGGCTGAGGCAAATAGCATAGATGTATTTAAAGGGAAGCTCGCTAAGCATACGAGAGAGAAAGGAATGGAAGGGTCTGCTGATAGGTTTAGATAAATTGGGAGGGAGGAGGCTCATTTGCAGCATGAATACTGGCATAGACTAGTTGGGACGAATGGTCTGTTAATGTGTTGTTCACTCGGTGTAAATCTATATCATCGGCGGCCAATTCAATGTCACCCATTTTACACAATGGTATAAAGTTAAAATTAACCCCTAGACTTCACACCTCACTATGTTGTGGCGATATCCAATTTCGGAGCTGGGCAAATACAAAAGAGGATGCCTCAGTGTGTATAACTATGTAACCATTTCATCTCACATCCATTGAATAGTCTGTTTGTTTACTTCCCGTTTGGTGATTTGTTTCTGCTTCTCAAAAACAGAAACATCACAATTCCTTATAAGTATAGAACTACATCATAAACTCTCCAGACTCCAGCACAAATTGACAATGGATTTATAATGCAGAGAAGTGGGGGCGATGAGGGTTGTTGGCATGGGAAATCTAATTTCTTTGGTTGCCCAATAAATGCATTATGCACTCGCAAATTAGGTAGAGATCAGAACAGTGCGAAACTCCATGTTCTGTGGTCCAACAGCACGACTTAATCTCAAGCTCAGAAAAAAACCCTCCCAGTGTGCCACTGTGATAAGTCCCATTTCCCAAACCAATTTCCCTTATTATCTCTGTTCAGTCAATTGCAAAGTTACTATGAGCCTGTGTAAAGGTTTGGAGAGTTAATCGTACCCTCCAGAAACTGGTTCAGCACAATGAGACTCATGTCATGTAGGGCCTTTGCAGCTCGCAGGAAGGAGGCCAATAACTTTATCAGTCCCCACAGGACTGGAATCCAGAAATGATGCACAGTGCCAGCAGAGTGATAGAATTGTCACTGCACACCTGGATGGGCAGCTGCAACATCGCTCAAGAAGATTAACACGATCCTGGGCAGAGGAGATCACTTGATTGGTGCCTTTGATACTGGGCTCAAATCTCCACCTCTCTAGCTTTGGGCACAATGTTTTTATGATCTTTTGGACGCACAGGTTATCTCTCTCCACTCTGAACTTTACCACCAATAGGGACAAGAGCACCAACGTGATTCAAACCCCGTTATCACCACCTACCCCTCCGAGCATAACAGTGGAACTGAGGATCACTGGCATCACTGGTGGTGCATAAGTGGCAGTAAATGTCAAACCGCTCGATTCGCGGTGTCGCCCAGGACAGGTTTCTACCCCAGGGAGATATTCAACATCGTTTGAGACTGATGGACCGAGAGGCTGGTGGTGGGGTGAACGTTGTCTACGCCCATAACCCGGAATGTGCTCATCGTGAATCAGCAGCCCGTTTGCAACCCGCCCGAATGTCCTGCCCCATTGAAGTCAGTGAAAAGCTAACAGGGCGGGGTATCAAATTGGCTTCCGATTGGCTATCCGTCCATTTCGCACTTGTGGCAGAGAACAATTTCATCCTGGTTGCTAGAATTTATTTTTCTGTCCAGTCGATCAAGTGAGTTGAGACCGGAATCTCCTCATAAATGGGACTCTTCTTCAACACATGGACTGTTTCAGCTCCGTGGAGAGTTGTGAATTAGGGAGAAAGTAAACAGTTGAAAGGAAAGAGAAAAGCTTTCCCCATGGAGCAAGTGTGAGAGTTCAAGTTGAGATCAGACCTTACAATAAGACCAGGAATGTGAGCACCCAGAAGAAAGATGAAAAGTAGAGTGGTAGAACTTTTAAATGCCAGCCCTGAGTGGAAATACCTATAGGCGGTGCAGCTACTCGATTTACATGTTATTTTTGTTATATTTACCTGCTGGTTTGTATTTTGTTTTGATCAGTAAGCCTAAGAGAATCAAGGCAAGAGCAATCACCGCCACTCCGGCGAGAGCACCTGCGATGATTATTTTGCTCTTTGAATTCGTGGACGAAGCTGTGAAAACACCATCTCAATTAGAAAAGAAGCGCAAAGTCCAACTAACTATCCACATGTAATAGTAAACGTGTATAATATTCACATAAGTTCATTGTGACATTTGTAAAAGTTCATTTTATGTCTACTAATTTTACTTTCGTGGGATCACTCACAAGCCATTCTTCAGTGTTTAGCTCCCACCCACACACCCCCTCCCCCCACCACCCACCCCGCCAGTAATGAAGCATCCCATTAAAATTCGGTCTGATAAATGAACGGTAACATTCACATCACAAAACTACCAAATAATGACCACCTAGAGCAACAGAAAGCCCATCTAGCTCCCCAGGGTCCAGCCTCAGTCAATGATTCGTGGGTCATCACTGACCAGAAGCAGAAATGTACCCGCCCTATGAACAGTGTTTGACGAGCAGGACAGGGGCTGGGCACTCTGCGATAGGTGGCTCACTTCTTGATTTCATAAAGCCTCACCAGTATGATAACGCTCAAATGCCGAGTGTGATGCAACACCCATCTTTAATTAGATTTGGTGCTGCTTCAACACACAACAAACGAGGCTGCTTTTAGGTTAGAGCAGGTCGTCTGATCAATGCCCCATGGAATCGAGATCCAACCCCTCCACCACTGGTGCACTGTGACAGGCGTATGCCTGATCGACAGGACACGCTGTAATAACTCATTAAACGACAACACCTCCCTCCCCTCCGACCTCCAACACCCTGAAGGGCAGGAGTCGAAACTTTATGGGAACAGCATCACCCCCATTTTCCCCTCCAACGCACAAACCATTCTGATTGGACATACATCGCCCGTCTTCCATTTTCGCTGGGTCAATCATCTCGAATTCCAAGCCCATTATCTTGCATCACCGTGCCCAGAAGGACTGAGTGGGTCAACGAGGAAGGCTGCACTTTCACAGAAAGAACAGGATTGGGCAATGAATGAGCCCAAACCATACTAAACCATGTAATACTAAACGTGTATAATATTCACATAAGTTCATTGTGACATTTGTAAAAGTTCATTTTATGTCTACTAATTTTACTTTCGTGGGATCACTCACAAGCCATTCTTCAGTGTTTAGCTCCCACCCACACACACCCTCCCCCCACCACCCACCCCGCCAGTAATGAAGCATCCCATTAAAATTCGGTCTGATAAATGAACGGTAACATTCACATCACAAAACTACCAAATAATGACCACCTAGAGTGTCGGAGGCTTCCTCCTTCGTCAGGTTTTCACATCGTTCACCTGACGAAGGAGGAAGCCTCCGAAAGCTTGTGAATTTAAAATAAAATTGCTGGACTATAACTTGGTGTTGTAAAATTGTTTACGTTTGAACCAGTAACAGCAACATTCTCAAAATGTTCAAAACGACTTTTACAGGGTGCAAAAGGAAATAAAAATCGTCCTTTACGCTTATCTCCGGGGTGTGCACCAATTTCGATGTCCGTCTACTCAGATTTATACTGGATAGAACCAGAAATCATTGCTCCGTGTATCAGATGTTACCTCAAAAGTTCAGCACCATAAAAGGGTGAGAGAAGCAAATTGTTCCTTTTCGTATCATCAAACTCTTCCCTTGGGGAGGTTAGTCGTAAATGACGAGTGGGTTTTATGGGCTCGTGCAACATATGCCATGAGGGGAAAGCCACACCCACCAGACACGCCTATCTCACTGGATGTCAATAATTCAGAGCCAGAGCTCGGGTCTCCAGTCGCCAGGGCTGTGTGGAGCAGGTATCCAAACCTGCACTTTCTGACTCAGAAGTGGGAATGCTGCCACTGAGCCAAAAGCTGTCTCCAGACAGTTGGTGTCAATGCATTGATAGTTCAGAAGAAAACAGGACTAGTTCAGGTTTCTCTATGTCCTCCATTCCCTCCCCCAGTCTTAAAACTGTCCATGTCTAAGTGGACTGGTCTATGGTAGAATCTCCCCATTTCCTGGCTGGTCCTTTTCTGCTCACTTTCTAAATAACATCAACTGGTGCAATTCGTCAAGTCAACACCCGTTGACTGCAAATCACCACAGCCGTTTCACTCAGCTGTCTCCAGGTGCATTTAGCTACAAGGCAGCAAGAAGCAAATAGGAAACCGTTTCATGAGAGAAATGTTTCACCTGAAGTTGTTGTTGCTGGAGTCTTCACAATCGGATTGACGTCATGTGAAGGTTCTACAGAAAATTAGAACAAATTAATAGGTGAAAAGGAATTTAATCAAAATAAGCAGCGGGGCTGAAAATTGACACAAAACTGATGAAAGCTCCCTGTGTGTGAAATCCACCCAAATGATTGGCTATTGTCCTTCAGGGCGGGACCCGAGCTGCACGTCCCAAACTACGTGGTTAACTTTTACTGCCCACGAGGAAACTTGGAATGAAAAATAAATACTGTCTTAACAGTGCCGTCCGCATCGAAAGAACAAACTAAAAAAAATACACAATTGGAGTTTGGGAAGCTTTTTCAATAAAATCCTAATACGTGTCGAATACAATTGAAAACGTGTTCAGGACTATATTAACTCCGCAAACACTTCAACATAAAACAGCGCATGGTAGCGTACGGGCAAGAAACACATTAATTAATATTCTTCGGTCCAATAATTTAAGGACGGTGTTGATCTGTTGAAATAGCGCCACTATTCAAAATAGTGTTCAAACATCAGTTAAAAATTTGGGCACGGTGACACTATTCAATAAACAGGGCAGACTTGCCACCCTTCAACTTAACACAATAATATCCAGTTTTCAAACAGTGAGCTCCGCCATGTGTACACGGGGAAAGGGCTAGCTCTTAGCATGTCAGGTGCTTTCAGTCTGTAAATGGATCCTGTAGATATAGTCTCAGAGCCACCGTTACTTTACAGCAGGTCTTGGTTTCATGTTTCTATCATATCTGCACCAATGCGTGGGTCCGCCTGTCATGTGCTGCCCATTTAATGGAAGGATCCATTTTCCTGTGCACATTTCACTTCATCCCCAATTGCCCACCCCCCTCCCCTCACATACACCGAAACTGAATGGTTCCCAAAGTCTCATCATCTGATTCATTCTTTCAGTTACTACTCTTTGGACGGTCCGAGCCTTTGGATTAGTGGGAGAATTGCCACCTGTGAGTCAGAAGGTTGAATCCTGGGAGCGGATCTCAGGTTCGACATCCAGCGGGATACATGCTTCCGGTGGATGTGGGCGCCTCCCCCTCCCCCCACCCGCCACATCCTTGAGATTGTGGGTGCCCATCAGACCTTCCCTCCAGACAGGAGTAATCACCCTGTTGGCTTGTATGAAGATAGCTACAGCCATGGATAGAGTGTTCACATCCTGGGAGGCACCACCGACCAGAAGCTTAAAGAGGAAACTGTGGGTACATGAAGGTACTGTAAGATGACCCACTCATCTCCTGACCTTTCAAAGGCTCTGCTCCCTCTTCAGTACTCAAGGAGGGAGGGCAATGGAATAATCATCAGTAAGCTGGATGTAAGGAACCAGAGCAGCACCCGGGGAGCTCAACAACATGCAGGACATGACTGTCGTATAAGGAGACATTGGGTCGACTCGGCCTGTATTCACTCGAGTTTAGAAGAATGAGAGGGGATTTCATTTAAACATATAAAATTCTGACAGGGCTAGAAAAACTAGATGCAGGAAGGATGTTTCCCCTGGCTGGGTGTCCAAAACGAGGGTCAAAGTCTCACGATAAAGGGTAGGACATTGAGGACAGAGATGAGGATACATTTCTTCACTCAGAGAGTGGTGAACCTTTGGAATTCTCTACCACAGAAGGCTGTGGAGTCCAAGTCACTGAATATATTTAAGAAGAAGCTTGGTTGATTACTGGACACAAAAGGCGTCAAGGGGTATGGGGAGAGAGTGGGAATATGGTATTGAGATAAAGGATCAGCCATGATCATATTGAATGACGGAGCAGGCTCGAAAAGCCGAATTGCCTCCTCCGGCTCCAATTTTCTATGTTTCTATGTTTCTATGACAGAGCAGTCTGCTGACACCACGTTCTAAACTTGAAACTGGGAGGATATTTATGGACATTGTGAATCATCCCTGGCAAATGGAAGTATTGTTTGAGATGTGTGCGAACCTGGTATCTCCAAGAGGCGGCTGTAACACCAAGACATTCCATCCTTCAACATTATCGTATACGTGTAGCGTCCCGCATCGCTGTGTTGAAATTTGTTGATGTGTAAACTCCTGAAGTCGAACTTGTGTCGTTTGTCTTGATGAATCAGCATTCTGTTCCGTTTCCATTCGATTTTACCCCATCTCGAAGTTACACTGGTGTTTTTAATTTTCCAATCCAGGCTCTTAAAAAAGGACGGGCCGGAAATCTCACAGGTCAGGCTGACGGAGCTTCCTAGGGAAATTGGACCGGCCGGGGTCACAGACACTGTGGAAAAAGGATAATCGGTTAAATTGATAAAAGCCATCGTAGTTTAAATCGCGGTCTAGAATTTCGATCGCGGCCGATTACGAGCAGGGGAAGATGCTGCACGCGCATCTTCACATCGTCCCAGTCATCACATTAAATTCGTGCTGGGACCTCATTAAAATAATTCAAGTACAACCAGCACTACATCCATTATTCATTGGCCTGTTTTAGGTTGGGACAAGGGATTCGAAATTGACTAAGTGACCGGAAACAGAGGGTAATGCTGAACGGTTGTTTTTTGGACTGGACGGAGGTGTGCAGTGGTGTTCCCCAAGAGTTGCTTGTAGGACTACTGCTTTTCTTGATATATATTAATAACTTGGACTTGTGTGTACAGGGCACAATTTCCAAATTTTGCAGATGACACAAAACTTGCAAGTGTAGTGAACAGTGAGGAGGATAGTGATAAACTTCAATAGGATATCGACAGGCTGGTGGACACGTGGCAGATCGAATTTAACGCAAAAAAAGTGCGAAGTTATACATTTTGGTCGGAAGAACGAGGAGAGACAATATAAACGAAACGGTACAATTCTAAATGGGGTGCAGGGACAGAGAGATCTGGGGGTATATGTGCACAAATGGTTGAAGGTGGTGGGGCAGGTTGAGAACTCAGTTTTAAAATATAGTACATGGGATCCTGGGCTTCATAAATAGAGGCTTAGAGGACAAAGGCAAGGAAGATTATGATGTACCTGTACAAAACATTGGTTCGGGAACAACTGGAGTATTATGTCCAGTTCTGGGCAACGCATTTCAGGAAAGATGTGAAGGCCTTCGAGAGGGTGCAGGAGAGATTTTCTGGAATGATTCCAGGGATGCGGGATTTCAGTTACGTGGATTGACTGAAGAAGCTGGGATTGTTCTCCTTGGAACAGAGACGGTTGCGAGGAGATTTGATAGAGGTATTCAAAATCATGAGGGGTCCAGAAGAAGAGATAGAGAGAAGCAATTCCCATTGGCGGAAGAGTCAAGAAACAGAGGGCATAGATTTAAGGTGATTGGCAAAAGAACCAAAGGCAACATGAGTAAAAAACAATTTTACACGGGGAGTGGTTAAGGTCTGGAATGAACTGCCCAACGGGGTGCTGGAGGCATATTCAATCGTGGCTTTCATAATTTAATTGGACAAATACTTGAAGGGAGCAAAAAATAGCAGGGATACGAGGAAGGGGCTGGATGTGGGACTCGCTGGATTGCCCTTGCCGAGATCCGGTACAGACTCAACGCATCGAATGACCTCCTCCTGTGTTGTATGAATCTATGAAATCGTATCCAAAGGCGTGCGCTGTCGCAAATCGACAATCAGGTGTGCTATGGCCTTGGACTACCTGTCCAGGGTAAAGAGGGACCTGCTGTTCTTGCAGGAGTACGGGATCCCGCAGCTCAATAAAAACCAGCAAATGTGACACATATGGACGCAGGGGCAGTGGATCTAGTGGGGATGCAACGATTGTCGTTCCTCAGGCCTGGGGATTCTGTTGCAAGGAGGCCAATTCACCATCACCAAGGTTAAGGAGGTGGTGGGGGTGTGGGGGGCAGGGTGGGGGTGTGTGGTGGAGCCATCTGCTTGTAACAGAAGTTCAGTACAAGAAAGCCCCGCTCTGGCTGATCAATGTGAATGCCCTGACCGTGAGGAGCAAGCTGAGGGAGGCCTTCCGGCATCTCCCGACGCTGCTGGCGACCTCCAGTCCGATCGTTCTCGCCGGAGACTTAAACTGCATCATCGATGCGGATGGACGTTCCAGCAGTGACGACGGAATACTGGCCGCCACTCCTGATGGAGGTGGTGAAAGACGCAAAGCTTTGCGATGTCTTCAGCAACCCTGCAGACGGAGCGCCGCAGAGATTCAATTGGTCCAGGCCAGACGGGACCATCCGTAGCAGGATCGATCTCCTTTTTTGGGGTACGGTTGCATAGTGGTTATGTTATTGGGCGAGTAATTCAGTGGCCTGGAATAATTATCCGGAGTCATGAGTTCAAATCCCACCTCGGCAGCTGGGGAATTTAAATTCAATTAATTAAATAAAATCTGGATTTAAATTACCAGTGTCAGTAATGGTGGCCATGAAACTACCAGATTGTCGGAAAAAAAACTTCTGGTTCACTAATGTCCCTGAGGGAAGGAAACCTGCCGTCCTTACCCGGTCTGGCCTATATGTGACTCCAGACCCACAGCAATGTGGTTGATCCTTAATTGCCCTCTGAAATGGCCTACCAAGCCACTCAGTTGTAAAATCTCGCTAGAAAAAAAGTCATAATAAGAACAAAACTGGACGGATCACCCGGCATCGGACCACTCGGCACCGGACACGACAAAGGCAAACCAAGCCCAGTCGAACCTGCAAAGTCCTCCTCATTAACATCTGGGGACTTTGCGAAAACTGGGACAGCCGTCCCACAGACTGGCCAAGCAACAGCCTAAAACAGCCATACTCTCAGAATCATACCTTTCAGCCAGCGTCCCAGACTCTTCTATTACCATCCCTGAGTATGTCCCGTCCCACTTGTGGGACAGACGGACCAGAGGTGGCGGTATAGTGATAAACAGCAAGGAGGGAGTGGACCTGGAAGTCCTCAACATTGATTCTGGACCCCCTGAAAACTCATGGCATCAGGTCAAACATGGGCAAGGTAACCTACTGCTGATTACCACCTACCACCCTCCCTGAACTGATGAATCAGTCTTTCTCCATGTTGAACACTACTTGGAGGAAGCACTGATGGTAGCAAGGGCACAGTGATGGTCTTCAATGACAATCACTAAGCGTGTCTCGGTAGCACCGCAAATGACCCAGCTGGCCGAGTCCTGATGGATATAGCTGCCAGACTGGGCCTGCCACAGTTGTTGAGCGAACCAACATGAGGGAACAACTTTCTTGACCTCGTCCGAAACCACCTCGTCGCAAATGCATCTGTCCATGAGAGTATTGGTAGGAGTGACCACCGCACAGTTCTCGTGGAGACGAAGTCCCATCTTCGCACTGAGGACACAATACAACGTTTTGTATGGCACTACCATCGTGCTAAATGGGACAGAATCAGAACAGATCTAGCAGCTCAAAACTGGGCAGCCACGATGTACTGTGTGCCACCATCAGACGCAGAATTGAATTCCAGCACAATCTGTAACCTCATGGCTCGGCATGTTCCTCACTCTACCATTAGCAACAAGTCAGGGGATCAAACCTGGTTCAATGAGGAGTGTAGAAGAGCATGTCAGGGGCAGCACCAGGCGGAACTAAAACTGAGGTGCCAACTTGGTGAAGCTGCAACTAAGGACGACATGCATGTTCATCAGCGGAAGCAACATGCGATAGACGGAGCGAAGCGATTCCACAACCAAAGGATCAGATCAAAGCTCGGCAGTCCTGACACATCCAGTCGTGAATGGTGGTGGACAATTAAACAACGAACGGAAAGAGGAGGCTCTGGAAACATTCCCATCCTCAATGATGGCAGAGTCCAGCACGTGAGTGCAAAAGACAAGGCTGAAGTGTTTGCAACCATCTTCAGCCACAAGTGCCGAGTGGATGATCCATCTCGGCCTCCTCCATCTATCCCCACCATCAGAGAAGCCGGTCTTCAGCCAATTCGATTCACTCCACGTGATATCAAGAAACGGTTGAGTGCACTGGATACAGCAAAGGCTATGGGCCCCGACAACATTCCGGCTGTCGTGCTGAAGACTTAGGCTCCAGAACTAGCGCTGCCTCTACCCAAGCTGTTCCAATACAGCTCCAATACTGGCATCTACCGACAATGTGGAAAATTGCCCAGGTATGTCCTGTCCACATAAAGCAGGAGAAATCCAATCCGATAATTTTCCACCCCAACAGTCTACTCTCAGTCATCAGCAAAGGAATGGAAGTTGTCGTCGACAATGCTATCAAGCGGCACTTACTCACCAATAACCTGCTAACCGATGCTCAGTTTGGGTTCCGCCAGGATCACTCGGCTCCAGACCTCACAACAGCCTTGGTCCAAACATGGACAAAAGAGCTGAATTCCAGAGGTGAGCTGAAAGTGACTGCACTTGACACGAAGGCAGCATTTGAACGAGTGTGGCACCAAGGAGTCCGAGTAAAATTGAAGTTAATGGGAAACATGGGGAAATCTCCCCAGTGGCTGGAGTCCTACCTAGCACAAATGAATATATTCGTGGTTGTTGGAGACAAATCATCTCAGCCCCAGGACATTGCGGCAGGAGTTCGTCAGGGCAATGTCCGAGGCCCAACCAACTTCAGCTGCTGCATCAATGACCTTCCCTCCATCATAAGGTCAGAAATGGGAATGTTTGCTGATGATTGCACAGTGCTCAGTTCTATTCGCAACCCCTCAGATAAGGGAGCAGTCCGAGTTCGCATGCAGCAAGACCTGGACAACATCCAGGTTTGAGCAGATAACTGGCAAGTAACATTCACCGCAGCCCAGTGTCAGGCAATGACTATCTCCAACAAGAGAGAGTCTAACCACCTCCCCTTGAGATTTAACTTCATTACTATCACCGAATCCCCCACCATCAACATCCATGGGTTCACCATTGACCAGAAGCTTAACTGGACCAGCCATATAAATACTGTGGCTACAAGAGCAGGTCAGAGGCTGGGTATTCTGCGGCGAGTCACTCATCTCCTGACTCCCAGAAGCCTTTCCCCCCATCGACAAGGCAAAAGTCAGGTGTGCGTTGGAATACTCTCCACTTGCTTGGATGAGTGCAGCTCCAACAACATTCAAGAAGCTCGACACCATCCCGGACAAAGCAGCCCACTTGATTGGCAACACATCCACCACCCTAAACATTCACTCCCTTCACCACCGGCGCACAGTGGCTGCAGTGTGTCCCATCCACAGGATGCACTGCAGCAACTCGCCAAGGCTTCTTCGACAGTACCTCCCAAACCCGCGACCTCTCCCACCTAGAACGACAAAAGCAGCAGACACATGGGAACAGCACCACCGGCACCGTCCCCTCCAAGTCACACACTATCCCGACTTCGAAACATATCGCCGTTCCTTCATCGTCGCTGGGTCAAAATCCTGGAACTCCCTTCCGAACAGCCCTGTGGGAGAACCTTCACCTACGGACTGCAGCTGTTCAAGAAGGCGGCTCACCACCAACTTCTCGAGGTCACTAGTATTAGGCAATAAATGCTGGCCTCGCCAGCGACGCCCACATCCCATGAACGAAAAAAAAAATCTCTTTTTTGTGTCCCCAATGCTCAAGGTCAGATCCACCGACGTCCAGCCGATGTTCTTCTCTGACCACTGCCTCCGACTGGCCGACTGTCAATCGCAGCAGGACCAGAGTGCGGGCAGGGGATATGGATGCTGATCAACAGACTGTTGATTCCTGAGAACATCGAGGAACTAAAGAGGGATGACACAGTTTGGAGGACCATGAAACCCCTCTTCAACTCCACGGTGGACTGGTGGAAAGCAATCAAGACCAACATCATAAGTTTCGTCATCCTCAAAGGTGTTCAGAAGGCGAGATGGAGACAGAGAGAAGTGTCACAGGTCCAGAAAAGCATGCAGGATCTGGTCCATCTGCATTCGATTGGCCTCGATGAAAAGGAGGAATTCAGAGAGGCGATGGGCCAACAAGCCTCGCTCTTCACCTTTGAGGCCTCAAAGTTTATCTTCTGGTCCAGAGTCGGCTCCATAGAGCAGGATGAGAAATGCTACTTCCAGAAACTGCACAGAGAGACCTCTGTAATCAGCAGCCTGAAGAAGGAAGTCGTCCCAGGCCGACATACTGAGGGCCAGCAAATCCTTTTATTCTGGGCTGTACGACGTGAAACCCACAGACAGCACCGCCTCCCAGTCCTCCCTGTCCTCCACCCTGGAAGTGTTAGAGGACAGTGAGTAGGAGAGCATGGATCAGCCATTGACCTTGGACGAGCTGACAAAGGCCGTCCGGTCCTTTGAGAAGACTAGAACTACCGGAAGCGATGGCTTACCGTTCGAGTTGTACTCTCCGCTGTGGGACTGGATAGGCCCAGACATGATGGAACTGTACGGGAGTGTTGCTTCTTGCAGGCAGAATGCCAGAGTCCATGACGAAAGGCATCATCACCCTCAACTACAATTGGAAGGGGAATGGCGAGGAAATCAGAAATTGGTGACATATTTCCTTGCTAAATGTCGGCTACAAGATTCTTTCTTCGGCCATCATCAACAGGCTCAAGTGTGGTTTGGAGCGGGTGTTCCACCCGGATCAGTTCTGTACTATACCCGGCAGGAAGATCTCTGATAGACTTGCGCTGTTCAGGGATATGGTCACCTACGAGCAGGACAGAGGATGAACAGCTGCCTCATCAGCCTTGACCAGGAGGCCTTTGACAGTATATCCCACACGGACATGATGGATGTGCTCTCCAAAATGGGTTTTGGGGGGCAATCTGCGATTGGACCCAGCTGCTCTACGCGGACATCCTTACTACAGTCCGAATCAACAGGTGAGAGTCGGGGAGCTTTCCGATCAGATCAGGAGTCAGGCAGGGGCTGTCCTCTCTCCACGATCTTGTTCGTTTGTTATGTCGAGCCATTTGTCGCGTTCATCAGGAGGGACGCAGGTATCAGGGGGTGACGATCTCAGGCAGCGGAGGCTCTCTGGTGCAGGCCTCCCTGTACATGAATGATGTCACCATCTTCTGCTCTGAACAGCAGTCGGTCCACTCACTGATGGGCATCTGCGACTGATTCGAGTTATCCTCAGGGGGCCAGAGTGAACTGAAGTAAAAGCGAAGCCTTGTTCTTTGTCAATTGGGAGGCCCGAACCTTCGTCCGCTTCAACGTCAGGTCCAACTACCTGAAGGTGCGAGAGATCTGGTTTGTGGGGGCCCTGGCCTGCATGAAGAACTGGGAGGAGCCGATCTCCAAGGCCAAACAGAAGCTGGGTATGTGGAGGGGGTGCGATCCCTCTCCATAACCATCAGGAGCCTCCTCATAAGGTGTGATGTACTCGCGGTGTTGCTCTACGTGGCCAGGGTTTAGTTCATTCCCCACAACTCTGCCATCACAGTCACCCAAGCTATCTCCTACTATATCTGGAGGTCCAAGGTAGAATGCGTTCGCAGAGCCACCGTATACAAGCCCCCAGAAAAACGGGGGAAGAGCGTCCCCAATGCTGCACTGATCCTGATGGTCACCTTTGTGTGTGGCTGCCTAAGGTTGTGTGGAGAGCCTCATTATGCAAACACCAAGTGTCACTACGTGCTGCGTTTCTACCTGTCCAACGTTACCAAAGAAGGCCGATGGACATCTGCCAGGAAATGCTGGGTGCATTGGGCAGCCTGCCAGCGACTGGTACACAATGGCTCAGAACATGAAGCAGTCCAGCTCTAAATTATCTCAAGGCTCCGCGCAGAGCATGGCGACCATTCTGTCCAACATCGATGCAGTGGTCAGCTCCATGAACACGACAGTGCTTCTCACCCTGATGGAAGTTCTATTGACAGATCTGACAGACTCCATGTGAGCTCACACTGACGCTATGAAGACCAGACAGTTTCAATCCTGTCTCTGGGCGCTTGTGTTGACACGGACTTCCAAAGCATCGCAGCAGTCCTGCATTCTGTTCTCGCTCAGAGCTGAGACGCAAACCCTGTTCAGTTGTCTTCGTTCCATGGAAGAGGTACCTGTTGTCCCCTCTCAGGATGACTGCACTGCCACCATCCCCTCCACCAGTTCACTTGTTAGTGCCACACAGCCATTAGGGCCAGACTGCCCCAGCCCACGCCGAGATGCTGCAGTCTGTAGACGAGCCCTCATGACCCACAGCTGCTCGTAGTTGCCAACTACGGTCATCTAAAGACTTCTCAGTGGAATCTCAGCAATTTCTTATCAGCTGTAGGAACTGGGGAACATGCCGTCGGAGCAAAGGAATCACTAAACGAGCACTGCAGACAGGTAATACGGGCATGCACAAGGTCGATTCTTAATTATTGCAGTTAACTATAAGATACAGATGAATTTGAGTTGTTAGATTATTTTTTTTGTTCTGGATTTGGCGTTACTGTTTACATGTACAGTGATGTGAGGGCCAAATCCATGAGGATGGACTGAAGAAAGACAATTGGATGGTGCTACTAAGGCTGGTGGTAATCGGTGGCAGATGCAATTTAATGGGGAGAATATGAGGTGATGCAGTTGGTGAAGAGGAACAAAGAACAAGCGGAGGCAATCAAATGAAATTCTAGGGTGTTGTGTGACAGAGAGACCCAGGGACTGAAGACATTGGGGGTGAAGTCAATGAAAATGAAAATTTGGGCACTATGAGACAGACCCCCAATTCGCTACCGCCCATTTCACTTTTTCGGCAGGAGACCAATTTCACCCCTTAATTCCTTGAAAGTTCCAGGGCAGGTGGACAAAGTCACAAAAAGAACAATGGCCCTGCGGTAGGTCTTACTAGAGGAGGGAGCGACCGAAAAAGAAGGAAGTCGAGTGGGGGAGTGGGGGGATCATGTGAGGATTGGAGGCCGTGGTCAAGGAGGCAATCAGTGGCCAGCAGCTGCCCATGATTTTAACGTGGAGCCAGGAGGAGCAGGAGTGCAACTGCCAGCTCCATATTCCGGAATGTCTTCACTGGTGGCGGCTCCCAACATTCCCGTTAAGAAGCCGTGGTTAGGCTGCATGTGGACATGTTTTCCTGAATGCAGCTGGCTAAATTAAGGGAAACACAATTTGGTAAAGCGCATCAAACATATTTTAGGCTCCTTATTTGCATATCCAAATGTTTGTTTCAGGCTGGCGTCCTGTCGTCTCTTTTGATGTGTTTTCCAATATGGAAGATTACACATTTCTGTCTCAGAATGTGCGCGCACGCCGCCCGCCAACCTGCAAATGGCCTCGCAATTGGGTAGCCACCAATTTGGGGTACGGGGGGCAAAGGCACAATTTACGACCCCTGTCCCTGAATACTGAGGATCTCCACATATTTCACTCCTCATTTCAAAGTGATTGTCAACAGACCCACGCGGTGGTGAGGATTCGATGTTCGGGACCCTGCCAGCTTCTCAGTTGTCAGAAATCAAGGTTAGGAATCGGGCTGCATGCCTGGGTCTTGTAACGGGACTTCGGTTACGAGGTCAGGATGGGGGCCTTTTGGGTTTGTGGTACTGGGGCCTGCATCAGTAGTCCGTATTGGGACTAGGGTAGGGGAAAGGGCACAGGGTCGGAATCGAAATCTGTGTCAGGGGTGCGTGGCCTGGGACGGATGTGGGAAGTCAAGGCCTGGTTCAGGGATCGGGAATTGAGGCTTGGTTCGAGGACCAGGCTGAGGGTCTCGTTGGGGTCAGGGTCTTGATCAAAGAACATGGGGACCACGGTCATGGGGATCACGGAGGTTGATGTTGGGGGCCGGAGATCATGCGGGTCGGGTCGAGAGTTCGCATCAGCGATTGTGGGGTGTGGAGGGGAGGGGTGGGTGGTTAGGAGATGCAATCAGGTCATTCAGTGTGGGGTCCTGCAATAGTTATTGCTTTTTAGAGGCTATCTCAAGGACTGGTTTCCTGGAGTGTAGACGGGGCTGGCATTCGCTGCCTCAGGTCAAACCAATCTTACAGAAGGGAGCCTCAAACAGCTCTATGGCCCGTTATTTGCAAATGCAGGATTTCTAATTGGGTTCACAAAGAAAGATATGTAAATTGCTGAGTGTTTGCAATTAGCTGCACAAAAGGGTTTTTAGAGTGTTCCAATAACCTGCCCAGTAAAAAAAAAATAACACTTCTTTAATGTTACGTTTGTCTGCAGAACAAATAACCAAAATTCTTGAATTTAACGTCGCGGAGTTTAATGCATTATTGGTGCAAAGACGTAAAATGGGTAAACAGTTTGTATCAGAGACACTCTTACAGATATAACTATCCGATATAATTGTTTTAGAACTCACCGCTAATCACCCAAACGTCGGCTGCCATATCCTTTCTCCGTGGTTCACCATACAGATTGCACCGGTAATATCCGCCGTCTCTCATTGTCGCCGTGAACCAAAGAGAGTAATTCCCCGTCTTAAAACCATCCGACTCAGCCAGTTTCACATCTGGATACTGCGGGGAGCTGCACTGAGGGTTCTTTTTATCAACTGTGCAAAGTCTCATCCCAGTTTTTCCCCGGGCACGTGAAAATATCCACTGAACCTTTGTAATCTGATCGGGAGATGGGTCGGAACAAGGCAGCAAAACTGGCCTGGACCCGTTGGTAATAACCAGTCTGGGACTATTTCCAATCTCATGGCAATGTTCATCCTGAGCGGTACCTGCACAGGAAGCAAAGTGTGAGATTAAACGGGACTGTACACGTCTGGATGAAGATCCGCCTTTACCCACAAACTTCCTTCCTGAGTAACCGAGTACATCCCTCTCCCTGGCCACTGTCTGAGGCTGAACCAAACCGTTGACAATCTCGGCATCATGTTTGAATCTGAGCTGAGCTCCCGACCCCATATCCTCCCCATCGCCAAGGCCGCCTATATCCACCTCAATAACATCGCCCATCTCCGCCCCTCCCTCAGCTCATCTGCCGAAACCCTCATCCATGCTTTTTTTTACCTCTAGACTCAACTGTTCCAATGCTCTCCTGGCCGGCCTCTAACTTTCAAAATATTTAAACCTACTTCAGCCTATGTTATAGTAGAGGCGCTCAGCTCATTGATGTGACATTACTCTGTCCAATAGTTTAACGGAGTCGTTAATGCGTTAAAAACAAATGAAAAAGACACCAAACTTCAGTTAAGTGACTTGATGGATTAACGCCAAACAAACACGGTAAAAGTTTCTGAGTGGGCACAGAGTGAGCAACTTGAGAAGTTGGAAAGTGTGGGAGTTTTAAGGGTTAATCGCTTTTGTAAGGGTTAATCTCTTTTAAAATCTAGTAGTAATTGCTATTAGCTTTTAAGTAAGATCAACTGATCAAGTTACATTTTAAACTTTAAATTTTTAAGTTTTTGTCAGGCTTAAGTGGAGACAAACAATAAAGCTCTCCAAATGGAGGGCTGCTGTAATTCGTTAATTAGTTAGCTAGTTTAAACTGTGTTCATGTAACAGTAGCAGAGCGGTGCTGACTCATCTGAGTCACACACAGTATAATACAGGGGCCTGTGAGTGCAGCGAGCACACAGTGATAAACATGAGAGTTTGGTAAGTGTAGGATTTCGATGAAGATTGGTCAGAATGTAAAAAACAGCAAATGATGACGAAAAGAATAATAAGGAGGGAGAAATTCGAGTACGAGAGAAAGCTCAATCGAAATATAAAAACAGATAGTCAGAGTTTCTACGGGTAATTAAAAAGGAAACGGGTTAATAAATTGAGCGTTGGTCCTCTAGAGAGTGAGTCTGTGGAATTAATCATGGAGAGCATGGAAATCGCGGATGAATTGAACAGATATTTTGCATCCGTCTTCACTGTAGATGATACAAATAACATGCCAGAAATATGGTGAATCAAGTGGTGAAAGGGAGGGAGGAACTTAGATTTACATTTACAATCACTAGGAAGTTTTGAAAAATTATTAGAACTAAAAGCTGACAAGTCCTCAGGTCCTGATGGACTTCATCACTGGATCATAAAATAAGTGGCTGCAGAGAAAATAGATGCACTGGGATTAATTTTCCAAAATTCCTAGATTCTGAAAGGGTCCCATCAGATTGGAAAATAGCGAATGTAACTCCTCTATTCAAGAAAGCAGGTCGACAGAAAGCAGGATACTACAGGCCAGTTAGCTTAACATCTGTCATGGTGAAAATGCTAGAAACTATTATAAAGGATGTTATGGCAGGGCTCTCAGAAAATCTAAATGCGATCAGGCAGCGTCAACACGGCTTTGTGAAAGGAAAATCGTGTTTGTCTAATTTATTAGAGTTCTTTGAGGAAACGTGGATGAAGGGGATCCTGTGGGTGTGGTGTACTTGGATTTCCAGAAGGCTTTTGACAAGGTGCCACATCAAAGGCTACTACACAAAATAAGAGCTCATAGTGTAGGGGGTAACAGATTAGCATGGATAAAGGATTGGTTAGCTAACAGGAAACAGAGTGTAGGCATAAATGGGTCATTTTCAGGTTGGCAAGATGTAACGAGTGGAGTGCCACAGAGATTAGGGATTGGGCCTCAACTGTTTACAATCTAAATCAATGGCTTGGATGAAGGCACTGAATGTCCTGTTGCTAAATTTGCTAATGGCGCAAAGGTAGGTAGGAAAATAAGTTGTGAAGAGGACATAGGGAGTCCGCAAAGATATATGGATAGGTTAAATGAGTGGGCAAAAATGTGACAGATGGAGAATAATGTGGACAATATGAACTTGTCCACTTTGGCAGGAGGAATTGAAAAGCAGTACATTATTTAAATAGAGAGAGATTGCAGAATTCTGAGGTACAGATGGATGTGGGTGACCTAACATGAATCACAAAAAGTTAGTATGCATGTACCGGAAGTGTTTAAGAAGGCAAATGGAATGTTGTCATTTATTGCATGGGGAATGGAATATAAATGTAGAGATGTTTTGCTACAGTTGTACAGGGCATTGGTGAGACCACATCTTGAATTCTGTGTGCAGTTTTGGTCTTCAAATTTAAGAAAGGACATAGTTGCTTTGGAGTCGGTCCAGAGAAGGTTCACTCTGGGATGAGGGGATTATCTTATGAGGAAAGGTTGAGGGGATTATCTTATGAGGAAAGGTTGGACAAGTTGGGTCTCTATACACCGGAGTTTAGAAGAATGCAAGGTGATCCTATTGAAACATGTAAGACCCTGAGGGGATTAGAAGGGGTCGATGCTGAGAGGATTTTTCCCCTTGTGGGCCCGACTAAAACTGGGGGCTACAGTTAAAAATAAGGTTTCTTCCATTTAAGACAGAGATTACGACAAGTTTTTTTTTCTGAAAGCGTCGTCAGTCTGTGGAACTCCCTTCCCCTGAGAGCGGTGGAGGCAGGGTCATTGAATATTTTAAGGCTGAGTTCGATAGATTCCTGATTAACAGGGGAGTCAAAGGTTATTGTTTGTAGATGGAAAAGTAGGGTGAGGTCATTATCAGATCAGCCATGATCTTATCAAATGGTAGAGCAGGCTCGAGGGGACGAATGGCCCCCTCCTGCTCCTAATTTGTATGTTCGTATATTCTACGTTAAACTTGAAACAATAATTTGCAGCTTTCAAATTTCCTTGTGCAGCCCCATTCGAGGCGGTACCTCACATATGGCCTTTTATTGTTGCTATAATATATTTGGACCAATGCGAGGTCTCGTCGGTGAAGCGCTGTCATTTTAGTTGAAGAATCCAAATTCCAGGGGCAAATTTCAGCTTGTTTGTGCCGCCGCCTCCCCCACACTCCAGCATTGAGTGGATCTCAGTATCTCATTATCTGGTTCATCTCCTTAGACGTTGGACATTGAATCATCCGCGACACTGTGTGTTGCTATCAGATACTGACAGCTGTGTCCTGTGTGGTCAGAAAAAGCGGAACTTGGAGACTGACAGTTTCTTGGTGTCTCTTCTCCAGCCTGGATCAAATCGATGTAAATAGGGAAATACTTTCAAACGTAAAGTGTGATGTGTTTGGATCATACTGGGATGGAAAGGACTGTATGTTTTAGTAAAACGGTCACGGTGTCAATTTAACAACAGAGGTCGGAACAAATAATTGATGGCCGCGCTGTTAGTGAAAGCATTAACACGTCTTAGGAAATTCGCCTCTCCCCTATTTTACCACGATGGTATCGTACAATTAATGTTTTTTGTGTCATCCCATAGCGCGGTGCCACCTCACATGACAATGGCGGGTCTCGGCTCCGACCAGGAAGCACGAAGATTAGCTGAAAACATAACTTCCTGAAATCCACCTTGGCGCCATCTTTTGCCTTTTCACTGAATATTACAGAGCCTCCCCACTCAGATCACATTGCAAAATGTGCTGCCTTGTCCAACGTAAAGTTTCCCTAGGCGGAAATAAATCTGCCTTTAGATTAAGTTACTGCTTCTTCATTGATGGTAAAGTTAGCGAATAAGGACACCGAGTGACTGCGAGATCGTGCAAATACTTTGCCTCTCGCTTTCATGAAGGGCTGGTTCTGCACAGCTCGAGAGTCTGATCAAGGAAGTCACATTTGCACTCATCTGTCAGTTTAAAGGAGCATCGAGAGTAATTTTATAAATCGCATTCCGTGATCGCGAACAGAGTATGTACACACGCCACTTTGAGCCTTTTTGACACCGTAACATGAATGAATATACGTCCATCGGAACATCAACTTAGGAGGCCATTCAGCCCCTCGAGCCAGTTCCGCCATTCACTGAGATCATGGCTGATCTGCACCCTAACTCCATTGACCCGTCTTGGGAACCTATCCTTCAATACCCTTGGCTACAATAAATATATCGATGTCAGTTTTAAAATTATTACTTGAGCTCGCATCTACTGCTATTTGGGGGAGAAAGTTCCACACTTCTACCACCTTTGTGTGAAGAAATGTTTGCTAATTTCTTTCTTAACGGGCCTGGCTCTGATTTTAAGGATATTTTGCCTTGCCTTGGACTCCCGCACTAGCAGAAAACGTGTCCCTCTCTCTATCCGATCATTCACCTCTTCAAAAGTCTGAAAACCTCAATCAAATCACCTCTATATTCCAGGGAATACAAGCCTAGTTTATGTAATCTCATGTTAGAATTTAACCCTTGGAGCCCTGGTTATATTCTGGTGATGCAGCGCTGCACTGCTGCAAATGCCAATGTATCCTTTCTAAGGTGCGGTGTGCAGAACTGTACACGGTACTCCAGATGTGGTGAATAGGGACAGATGCATGCACAGAACTGGGAGAGGACGAGACGATGACTCTCACTGCATAAATGAAAAAAACGCTAGTTTGATTTTAAAGCGTACCTGAATTTAGAAGTCCGAGTCGAAGGGAGACGCCGAGAATCAGACATTTCATACCTGCTGGTAAAGAGTGCAAACTAAGTATGGGGAAATGACCGAGCATGTCTCTTCGCAAAAGTAGATTAAGTTCTCGTTTCCGTTTCTTGGAACTGTATGAGGCTCCATCACATGATTATTGGTAAGCATTTCCTCAGTCACGAAACGGAATCCAAAGATAGTTCTTTCGACATCAGGGTGAAATTCGATTTCCGCGAAGGCCGCCAGTTATTGCGCCGTCCAAAATTCAGTTTCAATGAAGTCAATGACGCAACAATCACCTCACACCCTCAGCAGCACCACCATTGCCACGACCCCAACAACTTCTTGGGAGTCATCAGTGCGTAGGAGCTGAACTGGAGCGAGCGTAACAACACAGTGACTGCAAGAGCAGGGCAGAGGCTGAGGACTCTGCGACGAGTGACTCACCTCTTGACCCCTCATTTTCTCTCCGCTCTTTACAAAGCGCAAGTCAGGAGAGTCTTATGTAATTTTACGATTTGCCGGCATGGCTGCAGCCCCAACAGCGCTCATGAAGCTTAATATAATCAAGGAAAAATAAGTTTGTTTGATCTTCGCTCCTGCCACTGGACTCAATAAGCCCTCTCTCTATCACCTGCACACTGAGTACTATCTACTCAGTCAGTGCAGAATCACACCAAGCTTACTTGACCGCACCTCCTAACTCCACAGCCTCTACCACTAAGATGGACAAGTGCAGCAGGATGATGTGAACACTATCACCTATAAGCGACAGACCATCCTGACTTGGACATATATCGCCGATCCTTTATCAGCGCTGGATCAAAATCCTGTAATTCGCTACATAACACCATGGCGGGGTCACCATTAACACAAAAGCACCGGCGGTCCAAGGACTCCCACCGCCACCTTCTCAGGGCAACCGGGGTTGGGCAATAGAAATGGGTCCTTGCCCGAATCACCTCAATTTCACGAAGAAACTTTTAAAAACCTTTAAAATTGGGCAAGGTGCCCACTGCTCGTGATTTCTACCGACTTCGTTTTTAAATCCCTTTACATTACTTTGACGATTTTGCTATTTACAGAGTTGCCAAAACAGCGCCAGTGGAGGGAAAGCACTCGTCAGTTTTTGAATACCGTTGTCTTCACGATTCAACATCAGGAGGTTTTATCTGTTAACTTCAACTGTTTATCTTCTGCTTGGTGAGCCTCTTTGGTTGCGGCCAGCCGGCAGTGGCAGCATATCGATCTCAGAGAAACATATCAGAATTCCTCTGCTTCTGTCTGCTTCTATCTCTCAAGGAAGTGACGTGGATTAACTGCGCCAATACTGAGACGCATTGCAACACATTCCTATCATGGAAAGATCATGACAGATCTCCCAAGAACTTACGATTGGCGGTGTTGATATAAAAGGTTAGTTCGTCAGTTCTCTGCACTTTAAGGAGATAAAACCCCTTGCGTCCGATAAAAGGCGGGATTTCAGAGCGCTGAGAGGAGCCGAGCGGAGCTGCGACCGAGTTCGAAGTGACGTCAGGAATCAGATCGGGACGCGACACAGGGGAGGCACCTGATTGGTGAGTAGGTTCAGGTGAGTATTTCTCCTTATCTACAGTAACTGAAGTAAAAGGAAAGGGAAGGTCTGCAGGTCTTATAGGAAGTAGCGTTTATTTTTTAGTGAATCAAGGTCCCCAGTGTAGTTAACATTCTCTAAATTGAGAACAATTTAAAGGAGTAAACTCCTTAAAGGGAGTGGTAAGTAGTTTTTCTTTCCTTTTTTTTTCTCTTGACATTGTAGTTGTTCTTAAGCTAATTTAAGGGTTAAGTCATGGCAGGAGATCCCAGCGCCGTGTCATGTTCCTCTTGTGGGATGTGGGAATTCAGGGCTCCTTCCTGTATCCCTGATTCCTTCACCTGCGGGAAGTGTGTCCAGCTGCAACTATTGTTTGACCGCTTGACGGCTCTGGAGCTGCGGATGGACTCACTTTGGAGCATCCGCGATGCTGAGAAAGTCGTGGATAGCACGTTCAGTGAGTTGGTCACACCGCAGATAAAAATTACTGAGGGAGATAGTGAATGGGTGACCAACAGACAGAGGAAGAGTAGGAAGGCAGTGCAGGGGTCCCCTGCGGTCATCTCCCTCCAAAACAGGTGTACCGTTTTGGATACTGTTGGCGGAGATGACTCACCAGGGGAAGGTGGCAGTGGCCAGGTTCATGGCACCGTGGCTGGCTCTGCTGCACAGGGGGGCAGGACAAAGAGTGGCAGAGCTATAGTGATAGGGGACTCGATTGTAAGGGGAATAGACAGGCGTTTCTGCGGACGCAACCGAGACTCCAGGATGGTATGTTGCCTCCCTGGTGCAAGGGTCAAGGATGTCTCGGAGCGGCTGCAGGACATTCTGGAGGGGGAGGGTGAACAGACAGTTGTCGTGGTGCATATAGGCACCAACGATATAGGTAAAAAACAGGATGAGGTCCTACAAGCTGAATTTAGGGAGTTAGGAGTTAAACTAAAGAGTAGGACCTCAAAGGTAGTAATCTCAGGATTGCTACCAGTGCCACGGGTTAGTCAGAGTAGGAATGACAGGATAGCTAAGATGAATACGTGGCTTGAGAGATGGTGCAAGCTGGAGGGATTCAAATTCCTGGTCCATTGGAACCGGTTCTGGGGGAGGTGGGACCAGTACAAATTGGACGGTCTGCATCTGGGCAGGACTGGAACCAATGTCCTAGGGGGAGTGTTTGCCAGTGCTGTTGGGGAGGGTTTAAACTAATTTGGCAGGGGGATGGGAACCGATGCAGGAAGTCAGTGGGAAATAAAGTGGTGACAGAAACAAAAGGCAGTAAGGGAGAGTGTACAGAACATGACCGGACAGATGGTCTGAGAAAGCAGGACAAAGACCAAGGGAAGTCTAGATTAAACTGCATTTATTTCAATGCAAGAAGTCTGATGGGCAAGCAGATGAACTCAGGGCATGGATGGGTACATGGGACTGGGATGTTATAGCTATTACTGAAACATGGCTAAGGGAGGGGCAGGACTGGCAGCTCAATGTTCCAGGGTACAGATGCTATAGGAAAGATAGAGCAGGAGGTAAGAGAGGAGGGGGAGTTGCGTTCTTGATTAGGGAGAACATCACGGCAGTAGTGAGAGGGGATATATCCGAGGGTTCGCCCACTGAGTCCATATGGGTAGAACTGAAAAATAAGAAGGGAGAGATCACTTTGATAGGATTGTACTACAGACCCCCAAATAGTCAACGGGAAATTGAGGAGCAAATATGTAAGGAGATTACAGACAGCTGCAAGAAAAATAGGGTGGTAATAGTAGGGGACTTTAACTTTCCCAACATTGACTGGGACAGCCATAGCATTAGGGGCTTGGATGGAGAGAAATTTGTTGAGTGTATTCAGGAGGAATTTCTCATTCAGTATGTGGATGGCCCGACTAGAGAGGGGGCAAAACTTGACCTCCTCTTGGGAAATAAGGAAGGGCAGGTGACAGAAGTGTTAGTGAGGGATCACTTTGGGACCAGTGATCATAATTCCATTAGTTTTAAGATAGCTATGGAGAAGGATAGGTCTGGCCCAAAAGTTAATATTCTAAATTGGGAAAGGCCAATTTTGATGGTATTAGACAGGAACTTTCAGAAGTTGATTGGGAGAGTCTGTTGGCAGGCAAAGGGACGTCTGGTAAGTGGGAGGCTTTCAAAAGTGTGTTAACCAGGGTTCAGGGTAAGCACATTCCTTATAAAGTGAAGGGCAAGGCTGGTAGAAGTAGGGAACCTTGGATGACTCGGGAGATTGAGGCACTAGTCAAAAATAAGAAGGAGGCATATGACATGCATAGGCAGCTGGGATCAAGTGGATCCCTTGAAGAGTATAGAGATTGCCGGAGTAGAGTTAAGAGAGAAATCAGGAGGGCAAAAAGGGGATATGAGATTGCTTTGGCAGATCAGGCAAAGGTGAATCCAAAGAGCTTCTACAAATACATAAAGGGCAAAAGGGTAACTAGGGAGAGAGTAGGGCCTCTTTAGGATCAACAAGGTCATCTAAGTGCGGAACCACAAGAGATGGGTGAGATTCTGAATGAATATTTCACATCGGTATTTACGGTTGAGAAAGGCATGGATGTTAGGGAACTTGGGGAAATAAATAGTGATGTCTTGAGGAGTGTACATATTACAGAGAGGGAGGTGCTGGAAGTCTTAACGCGCATCAAGGTAGATAAATCTCCAGGACCTGATGAAATGTATCCCAGGACGTTATGGGAGGTTAGGGAGGAAATTGCGGGTCCCCTAGCAGAGATATTTGAATCATCCACCGCTACAGGTGAGGTGCCTGAAGATTGGAGGGTAGCAAATGTTGTGCCTTTGTTTAAGAAGGGCGGCAGGGAAAAGCCTGGGAACTACAGACCAGTGAGCCTGACATCTGTAGTGGGTAAGTTGTTAGAGGGTATTCTGAGGGACAGGATCTACAGGCATTTGGAGAGGCAGGGACTAATTAGGAACAGTCAGCATGGTTTTGTGAGAGGAAAATCATGTCTCACGAATTTGATTGAGTTTTTTGAAGGGGTAACCAAGAAGATAGATGAGGGCTGTGCAGTAGACGTGGTCTACATGGACTTCAGCAAAGCATTTGACAAGGTACCGCATGGTAGGTTGTTACATAAGGTTAAATCTCATGGGATCCAAGGTGAGGTAGCCAATTGGATACAAAATTGGCTTGACGACAGAAGACAGAGGGTGGTTGTCGAGGGTTGTTTTTCAAACTGGATGCCTGTGTCCAGCGGTGTGCCTCAGGGATCGGTGCTGGGTCCGCTGTTATTTGTTATTTATATTAATGATTTGGATGAGAATTTAGGAGGCATGGTTAGTAAGTTTGCAGATGACACCAAGATTGGTGGCATTGTGGACAGTGAAGAAGGTTATCTAGGATTGCAACGGGATCTTGATAAATTGGGCCAGTGGGCCGATGAATGGCAGATGGAGTTTAATTTAGATAAATGTGAGGTGATGCATTTTGGTAGATCGAATCGGGCCAGGACCTACTCCGTTAATGGTAGGGCGTTGGGGAGAGTTATCGAACAAAGAGATCTCGGAGTACAGATTCATAGCTCCTTGAAAGTGGAGTCACAGGTGGATAGGGTGGTGAAGAAGGCATTCAGCATGCTTGGTTTCATTGGTCAGAACATTGAATGCAGGAGTTGGGATGTCTTGTTGAAGTTGTACAGGGCATTGGTGAGGCCACACTTGGAGTACTGTGTACAGTTCTGGTCACCCTATTATAGAAAGGATATTATTAAACTAGAAAGAGTGCAGAAAAGATTTACTAGGATGCTACCGGGACTTGATGGTTTGACTTACAGGGAGAGGTTAGACAGACTGGGACTTTATTCCCTGGAGAGTAGGAGGTTAAGGGGTGATCTTATAGAAGTCTATAAAATAATGAGGGGCATAGATAAGGTCGATAGTCAAAATCTTTTCCCAAAGGTAGGGGAGTCTATAACGAGGGGGCACAGATTTAAGGTGAGAGGGGAGAGATACAAAAGGGTCCAGAGGGGCAATTTTTTCACTCAAAGGTTGGTGAGTGTCTGGAACGAGCTGCCAGAGGCAGTAGTAGAGGCGGGTACAATTTTGTCTTTTAAAAAGCATTTGGACAGTTACATGGGTAAGATGGGTATAGAGGGATATGGGCCAAGTGCAGGCAATTGGGACTAGCTTAGTGGTATAAACTGGGCGACATGGACATGTTGGGCCGAAGGGCCTGTTTCCATGTTGTAACTTCTATGATTCTATGATTCTATAATGTAGCATTGAAATTAACGTCACGGAAAGGCGTTAAGGGCGGCAACACCAGTATGTAAACCGGTAATTTCAAAACTACAATGAAGGGCAAATGTTTCATGAGAGCAAAAGATTTTGGCACTTGAGCGACATATTGGAGGAGCTGAATGTCTGAGTTCACCTGACGTGGCGCCCATTCAGCATATTCCACAGGGCGCTACTGAGTACATCATTCAGGTCAGAAATTCATCTTCAATGCAAAATAATATCAATTATAACATATACATTAAAAGCCAGGTAGGTCGGGGGCTAGAGGAGAGGAAAGAGGGCCAGGGGAATTTTGAAGCGAGGTGGAGTGGGGAGGGGAGAGGAAAGGCGAGAGTGTAGGAGACGTGGATAGCAGGGAAGAGAGGGAGGAGAGAAGAGAGTCTGAGAGAAGGGGGGAAGTGAGGAGGAGGGAGGGAAAGTTAGGCAAAATACTGCGATCAGAAAAGGGAGAGGAGGCAGAGAGAAGCTGGTAGAAGCGGAGAGAATTGGAAGGGAGACGTACAGAGCAGATGAGAAACAGAGAGTGGAGTAGGCGGGATGTAGAGAGAGAGTGGAGATCGAGAAGGAGATACATTTGGGAATCAAGTAAGTTTAGGGGTGGAACGGTAAAGAGCAGAGAAGATGTGAGATTGGAGGCGTGGAGAAGAGGAGAGGGGAAAGTGGATATGAGGAACACAATAGGGCAGATGGGGAGAGGGGAAGAAGAGATCATCGAGCGGAAGGTCGGAAGGTCGGAGATTAAGTCAGAAACTGCCTTGAAGGGCAAGAGGGCGGAAGGGGGTGGGGCGGGGGTTAGATGCAAGGGAGGAATGGGGACGAGGGTTAGTGGAGTGCGAGGAGGAAGTGCAGAACCGTGGGAGCAGGGAAAATAGGGGTTTGGAGTTGGAAGGGCGAGATCGTGGAGGAAGATGAAAATTGAGGGAAAGTGAAAGTGGCCAGAGGTGGGGAAGTGTGATGCTTTTTAGCCATGGGGGAGAGGGGCGAGCGGCTGAATCTGCTGTCAGTGGACTGGAGGGTCAAGACCCATTGTAAGGTGGAATTCTTGAACTCAGTTTGGAGGCAGCAGTGGGCAATCACCGTCACAGCGGGGTGTGGGAGTTTGCCTTGGATGATTTCCTTCTCTTTGTCCAGTGGGTGTCACTGGGCAGGTCGGTTGGTGAGTGATTGTTTCCTGGCTCACTGAGTTTTGTTCTTGCACTGAATATCACTCAAACTGAGTTCACTATTTCTTCACATTCAGCGCTCGTTTTGATTGAAGCCTGATTCTGTGAGGGGATCCAAGGATGGAGGGGTGGCGGTTTGCTGGGAGTAAATGTTGCCTTTGTGGGTAGAAGAGGGATGTCTCATTTGATTTTTTGTATCTCATGAGAGAGGCTGGCGATTGTTCCTATTGCCTCGCACAACTGGAAAGGCTCAGGCAGACTGTTTTGAGATTGCGTACATTATATCCGGTGAGATTGATTCCTGCTCTGCTTGTCACTTTAACGATAATTTTTATGGAGGATAATTTATGGCGACGCATGTCACGATTTAATTGTCATTAGCTTTGACTCTGCATATTTAGGCCTCTGTGGCGGACTGTCATGTGAAATGAGGTGACATCTCACGGTCGTCTACGTGTCACGTGACATTAGCGTGCAACGCCACGTCCTGTTGCCGGAGCATTGGACCGGGGAGAGCACATCGGTTTATCATATAATCGATTGTTGAAGAGCACATCTACAATAAATTACATCTCTTAAAATGCAGTCTCAGCATTCTTGTGTATTTGTATGTGCAAACATTAAAGCGACACATATTCAGATCGTTCAGGAGACACATCCGAAAAGCTGCATGACCAGAAACATAGGAACTTTGCGGCTGAGTTTGACGGACTGAAATTTGGTTACAGTTTACGTTCTGTAACACGTCTGGGATAATATTTGCTCTGGTTACAACAGGCTGCAACATCCAACGTTTGTCCGTGAACATTTCCTCTGCTCCATATTCCCAGTGATATTCCAATGCTTCACTAAAATACCACAACATAGGAAATCTTTAAGAACGTGACAAACCGAGACTGGATGAATTTTGAAACACGAGGTTTATTTCATTTTTCCTTTCGGCCCCTGGCACACCAACCAATCCTCAGACTTATTCTCGCTCGAGGCAAACGCTGCAGGAGTGTTTCAGAAGCGCCTGCAGGAGTACCTAGTCAAGTATCGAATTAAAGAGATTCCCGTCTAAATTGGCAAATTGTGTTCAATCACTTCTAAAAACTTTTCAGAAGTAAATAAAACCTGGCGCTTCAACACTTCATCTTTGCTTTCCATTTTGCTCAGAAACATCAGCTTCAGAGGTAAGGACATTACTGTCACGAAATTCATATTTGGCTACAACGTGCAAAGAGGTGCAGCATCAGGAGACTCTCTGAGGAACGATTTCGCTGCACTGATTTTTGTTTTGTTTGTACATGTTGCCATAAGCATCAATGAGCTGTTGGGGGGATTGCGAAGTCTATTGACAATCACAGATTTTGTGCATCCTTCGTTGTTCTGTGTAGCCGCCAGACTCAGTGTCCTGTTCACGATTTCAGCGATACAGATCTGTTTGCATCAAGTCAATGATCACAGGAACCCCGCCACACTGATTACTATCGTCACTGTGGCGATCAAAATACAACATTCATCATCTTTACCCAGCATGCATTGTAAACTGTTCTCCGTAATATGATTGCCGATCTTTGAAAGATATGATACAAAACAGAATTGAGAATTTGGAAATCTAACACAAGGTTCGCTGGTGTTCAAGAGTTGGAGCACGAAGTAGCAAAACATAACTCACAATTTATTAAATTTATCGAAGTCGTTTTCCGAAGTTGCATGGTGGGATTTAAACTCACGACGTCCGTTTTACTGGTCTGGTAGCATAAGCGCTGATATAGAGTGTCCTTTGGAACGCAATTTCCACAAGGGAGCCCATATAATTGAATACAAGGAGCAACACCCAGTGGAGAATTGGACACTCTCTGGGGTCTGGGTGCGTTGTCTTTGTTCTCACATTTCCAACAAATATACGAGCACCTTATCTGAAATAAATAAAAGAGTTAGACGTGTAACGGTGAGAGGAGCAATATGTGCAGAATAAGTGGACACAGTGCAATAGTTATTTATAAGAGAATACCAGGAGGAATTGAGCTGAGTGGAAATTCGTAAAGTCGTTCAGATTAGGAAGGTAAGAAATGCTATCAATAAAATTTGGGGAGATCGATAGCTGGATGGACAGATAGATAGATATATAGATTGATAGAGAGATAGATGGACAGGCAGATAGATCGATGGATAGATAGATAGACAGGCAGATTGACAGGCAGAGAGATACAAAGATAGCTGGACAGGCAGATAGACAGATAGATAGATAGAGAGACAGATAGATAGATAAATAGATAGATAGAAAGACAGAGAGATTTTTTGACAGACAGATAGATAGAGAGATAGATAGAAACTTAGATAGAAAGATAGATAAATAGATAGATTAGCAGTGTGTGAATCATACCTCTGCAATTGACTGTTCCTCTTAGTTCAAACCCTGTGAAAAGTTACAGCAAAAAGTGAGAATTCTTGATCGCTCGACAATTCAGTTAAAACTAGGTTACGCTGGAAACGGTTAGTCTGTTCTGTACATTTACCATGTAAGTCGAGTTCACATCAGTCTAATCCTGGAACATAACGTTAATACAGTTAAATTCAGGAGCATTCAGACATTGGAATCGACAGAATGGCGATACATACATGGAAAGAGGCGTGTCTAAATGTGTTCAATGAACAATGATCTCAAAACTACAGAACTAAACACTTGCAGGAGCTCTGTAGACGAAATCAACAGACAGAATTAATTCATCTTCTGTAAGGAACTGCTGAGGAACGATGCAAAACGATGCAATTGATGTGCGGCGATATCGATCAGAGATAACTGTATAAAATAACAGCGAGGGAAGGCTCAGCCGCGTTTTAAGCTGTTGGCTTGTTATTTTAATTAAGAAGTGAAATCGTTTATGTGAAATGCGCTATGAGTTGCTAAACGATTGCTTTAAACAATAATTCGACAGTGAGTTTGTGTTTAAGGAATCGGTTTTGTTCATAAACCTTTGGAAGCAGACGATTCAGTTTGTCAACATTTCAAGGGACACCTTTCAAAGAGGAGCGCGGATTGACAAATTATCAATACAGGATTGGATTTACCTGCTCAGTTTTCTTCCTTTGAAGAGGAACGTTGATGTCGGGTCCCATGAAAGCTTAAAGTAGTAGGCTTCAATCATTGCAAATTCACGTTTGCTGTTCTGCCTGATAAATGCTAGATATTATCTGATGTAAACCAGCTCATCAATTCTGAAGAAGCGTATAAAACTCTCTGCCATTTCTCTCTACAGACATTCACAGACTGGGTGTGTATCTCCAGCATTCCCAACTTTATCCCAGAATAGATTCTGTGCCTCTATGAAACGAGTCTGCAAAGTGGCGCTGATGACTGATAATGCCTGCCATTATTACATCTGACTCTACCGTCCCACTGAGACTCAAGTATCAGATGTTTAATTGTAGGGGGTAGGGTGGAGTTTTAAAGATATGTGCTGAAAATAGGCGTTAGCCTCGCTTCTATGTAGCACTCTCACCCCTGACCCATAAGGTTGTGGGTTCGAGTCCCACTCCAAAGACCTGAACATGTCACCTGGGCTGACACTTCAGTGTAGTACTGAGGGAGCACTGCACTAACGGAGGTACAGTCTTTCACATGAGACGTTAAACCGAGGCCCTGTCTGCCCTATCAGGTTAACGTCAAAGATTCCACTGCAAGATTCAAATAAGAGGAGGCTCATTATTCACTGCTGTCAATATAGACGTAACATTTATCACCAATGCGCATCACACTGAGATTCTGAAGCCCAGATTGACCAATAACCGCTGGGAAGAAGGCAACGAAGACATCTCACTATAAAAAATGGATGGAGTATTCCTGACCTCTGTTGCAAACATTTGTTGTGATTTTCTTTTTCTTGTTATATACGTACTCCACGTCAATCAATCTAAATTTAATATTCATATAATGTCCTACATTAGAAGTTCAGATTAGGAGGGAAAGTAAAACTATGAAGAAGATTTAGATAGATAGATAGATCGAGATTGACAGATGGAGAGGCGGATAGATAGAGAGATAGAGCTAGAGATAGATGAATTGATAGATAGATCAACAGATAGATCGACAGATAGATATAGATGGATAGAGAAAGGTAGAGAGATTGTCAGCGAGAGAGTGTGAAGAATGATTGAAAGAGAGGGATAGAGACTGTACACTAGAATTGTGAAAACATTGTATTCAGATAAAAGCTTTTTCTTGCACTTTGTCCAAGAGAAACTTAGACGATGAGTCACCGCAGTGGCTTTCATTACGCCTCCCTCTCGATTGACAAATTAGCAGAGATTTGGAGATGGGGTAATGATAACTTTTGACGACTATGTAAAATGGGCGCTAGCCAATTAAACGTCCGTTTTGAGCCACGCCCGATTTTACTTTGTGTTCAAGTTAATGGAAGGAAAAATCTAGCTCGCAACATGATTTAAACCAAGGGGCAACGGTAAATAAGTAAATTTATAAAGAATAATCAGAGTAATTAATTTGATCTAAGGGGCTAAAATTAACTAAATAGAGGATACCAAGGTTAAAAGGATTAGGATTGCATTAAATAAAAATATGATATCCATAAATAATAAATAGGAGTTAAGGGGATTCCAAAATAAAGAAGTTAATAAACAAAAATAATTCGTTACAAATTAAACTGAAATCAAGCTAAATCCATCGAGTGGTCCTGGCGAAACCCAAACTGAGCATCAGTGAGCAGGTTATTGGTGAGTAAGTGCCGCTTGAAAGCACTGTCGACGACACCTTCCATCATTTTACTGATGAATGACAGTAGACTGATTGGACAGTAATTGGCCGGATTGGATTGTCAGTAATATCAAGGAAATTACATTTTCTGTCATTTTCACGTTGAAAATAACTTTGAGACGAATTTCATAATTCATGTTACGCCTTCGCCAATACCGAGCAGAATATAACCAAAGACCACTTTGAACTGTAGCTACCGTTTTGAGACCGCATCACCGAATAATTAGATCGATAGGGATAGATATATCCACACAAGCGGGAGGGAGAGAGACCATGGTTGTCGCTATATCAATGAAAAACATGCAAATTTGCTCTGAAAACATACCTGAATTTTGAAAGCCGAGTAGAAGGGCGATGCCGAGGATGAAACACTTCATACTTGCTGCTGTTCAGTGTGTACTAAACATAGAGAGAGATGGTCCAGCGTGTCAGCTGACAATGCAAGAGGAAGATGTGGTTTTCGTTCCTTAAAAATATCAGACTTGGTCACGTGATTATTGGGTAGAATTTCGTGTGAGTTTCACGGATTTAAAACTCCATGTAAATGAAACGAGCCAAAGCCTATGATACAGCAGCACTCTAAAGAATGTCACAGCAAGGCGGTAAGCGTGGCTACGCAAATTTCTCAAACAGTATTTTCGAATTAATAATGAAGGACAAAAGTCTCAATAGGATAAAATGTTTTGCCAATTGCCCGACATACTGGAGGAGCTGAATGTCTGCAGTCAACTGATGTGGGGGCCATTCAGCACATTACTCAGCGTGCTACTAAGAACAACACACATGCCAGAAACTCATTTACAAAGCAAAATAACATGAGGTATCATATCAACATTCCAACATTGGTAGATGAGGGGTGAGGGGTAGAGGAGAGGTGAGGGGAGGTCAGGACAGGAGAGGAGAGCAGAGCAGAGCAGAGTAGAGGAGAGGCGAGGAGATCAGAGGAGAGGCGAGGAGGCCAGAGACGAGGCGAGGAGTGCAGAGGGGAGATGAGGAGAACAGAGGGGAGGAGAGGGGAGGTGAGCATGGAGGGGAGAGGCGATAGTGCCAAGGCTTCGCTGACATAACCAACATAGGATCTCTTGAAGAACACATTTACACGATCGCTACACATACAGAGTGGATAAATTCTTATTTTTCTTTTGGTTTTAGATAAGATCAGGAAACTGAACACCTCGAAGAAAGTTGGAAAGTGGAGCGGAGAACTTTTAAATCCCAGCACTAAGTTGAAATACCTGTAGGCTATGTTACTATTGTATTTTACCTCAGCTCCAGCCAGGGAAAACAACCTCTTAGTAACTACCCTGTCAAACCCTCTAAGAATTTTATATGTTTCAGTGAAAACTCCTCTCATTCTTCTGATCGCCACAGAATATAGGCCCCTTTTACTCTATCTCTCCTCATAGGACAATCCTCTCATCCCAGGAATCAATCAAATGAACATACGTTGCACTGCCTCTAAGGAAAGTATATCCTTCGTTAGGCGAGGAGGCCAAAACTGTACACAGTACTCCAGGTGTGGTCTTACCAGAGCTCTATAGAATTGCAACATGACTTCCTTACTCTAATACTCCAACCCCGTTGAAATAAAGGCTAATGTACCATTTGCCTTTCGAATTGCCTGCTGTATCTGCATGTTAACTTTCTGTGATTAGTATGCAAGGACATCCAAATCCCTCTGAGTACCAACATTTATTAGTCTCTCATCTTTTAAAAATATTCTGCTTTTCAATTCTTCCTACCAAATTGAATAACCTCACATTTCCCCACATTATACTCTATCTGCCACCTTCTCGCCCACTCACTTAACCTGTCTATATCCCTTTGAGTCCTCCTCACAGCTTAATTTCCCACCTAGCTTATATCATCAACAAACTTGGATACATTACATTCCGTCCCCTCATCGAAGTCATTAATATAGATTGTAAATAGCTGAGGTCCAAACAATGATCCTTGCGGTACCCTAATAGTTACAGCCTGTCAACCCAAAAATAACCCGTTTATTTATACTTTCTGTTTTCTGCTCGTTAACCAATCCTTAATCGATGATAATGTATTACCCCCAACCCCTGAGCCCTTATCTTGTGCAACCACCTCTTGTGAGGGACCTTTTCGAATGCCTTTTGAAAATTCAAATATGTACTATATCCACTGGTTCCCCTTTATCTACCCTGCTAGTTACATCCTAAGAAAACTCTAATAAATTTGTCAAACATGATTTCCCTTTCATAAAACCGTGTTGCCTAATCATATTATTTTTTTCGAAGTGTCCTGTTAGCATTGCCGTCAAATGGATCCCAGCATTGTCGCTACAACTGATGTTAGGCTAACTGACCTATAGTTCCTTGTTTTCTCTCTCCCTCCTTTCTTGAATAGCGGGGTTTCATTTCCCACATTCCAATCAGCTGGGACCGTTCCAGAATCTTGGGAATTCTGCAAGATCAAAACTAATGTATCCCGCACCTCCGCAGCCACCACTTTTAAAACCGTAGGATGTAGGATATCACGTTCCGGGGATTTGTCGGCTTTTCGTCCCATTAATTGCTTCCATACTTTTCCTTTACGAATCGAAATTACTTTAAGTTCATGAGTACCATTAGATCCTTGGTTTCTTTTTTTTCCATTCGTTCATGGGATGTGGGCGTCGCTGGCGAGGCCGACATTTATTGCCCATCCCGAATTGACCTTGAGAAGGCGACGGTTAGCCGCCTTCTTGAACCGCTGCAGTCCGTGTGATGACGGTTTTCCCACAGTGCTGTTAGGAAGGGAGTTCCAGGATTTTGACCCAGCGACGATGAAGGAACGGCGATATATTTCCAAGTCGGGATGGTGTGTGACTTGGAGGGGAACGTGCAGGTGGTGTTGTTTCCATGTGCCTGCTGCCCTTCTCCTTCTCGGTGGTAGAGGTCGCGGGTTTGGGAGGTGCTGCCGAAGAAGACTTGGCGAGTTGCTGCAGTGCATCCTGTGGATGGTACACACTGCAGCCACTGTGCGCCGGTGGTGAAGGGAATTAATGTTTAGGCTGTTGGATGGGGTGCAAATCAAGCGGGCTGCTTTGTCCTGAATGGTGTTGAGCTTCTTGAATTTTATTGGAGTTGCACTCATCCAAGCAAGTGGAGAGTATTCCATCACACTCCTGACTTGTGCCTTGTAGATGGTGGAAAGGCTTTGGGGAGTCAGGAGGTGAGTCATTCGCCGCAGAATAAACAGCCTCTGACCTGCTCTTTTAGCCACAGTATATATATGGCTGGTCCAGTTAAGTTTCTGGTCAATGGTGACCACCAGGATGTTAATGGTGGGGGATTCGGCGATGGTAATGCCGTTGAATGTCAAAGGGAGGTGGTTAGACTTTCTCTTGTTGGAGATGGTCATTGCCTGGCACTTGTCTGGCGCGAACGTTACTTGCCACTTATGAGCCTAAGCCTGGAATTTGTCCAGGTGTTGCTGCATGCGGGCTCGGACTGCTTCATTATTTGAGGGGTTGCGAATGGAACTGAACACTGCGCAATCATCAGCGAAAATTCCCACTTCTGACCTTATGATGGAGTGAAGTTTATTGATGAAGCAGCTGAAGATGGTTGGGCATCGGACACCGCCCTGAGGAACTCCTGCAGCAATGCCCTGGGGCTGAGATGATTGGCCTCCAACAACCACCACCATCTTCCTTTGTGCTAGGCATGACTCCAGCCACTGGAGAGTTTTCCCCCTGATTCCCATTGACTTCATTTTTACCAGGGCTCCTTGGTGCCACACTCGGTGAAATGCTGCCTTGATGTCAAGGGCAGTCACGCTCACCTCACCTCTGGAATTCAGCTCTTTTGTCCATGTTTGGACTAATCGTTTAATGAGGTCTGGAGCTGAGTGGTCCTCGCGGAACCCAAACTGAGCATCGGTGAGCAGGTTATTGGTGAGTAAGTGCCGCTTGATAGCACTGTCGACGACATCTTCCATCACTTTGTTGACGATTGAGACCAGACTGATGGGGCGGCAATTGGCCGGATTGGATTTGTCCTGCTTTTTATGGACAGGATATACCTGGGCAATTTTCCACACTTTCGGGTAGATGCCTGTGTTGTAGCTGTACTGGAACAGCTTGGCGAGAGGCACAGCTATTTCTGAAGCTCAAGTCTTCAGCACTACAGCTGGGATGTTTTCGGGGCCAAAAGCCTTTGCTGTATCCAGTGCACTCAGCCCTTTCTTGATATCACGTGGAGTGAATCGAATTGGCTGAAGACTGGCTTCTGTGATGGTGGGGATATCGGGAGGAGGCCGAGATGGATCATCCACTCGGCACTTCTGGCTGAAGATGGTTGCAAACGCTTCAGCCTTGTCTTTTGCACTCACGTGCTGGACTCCGCCATCACTGAGGATGGGGATGTTTGCAGAGCCTCCCCCTCCCGTTAGTTGTTTAATTGTCCACCACCATTCACGACTGTATGTGGCAGCACTGCAGAGCTTTGATCAGATCCGTTGGTTGTGGAATCGCTTAGCTCTGTCTTTAGCATGTTGCTTCCGCTATTTCGCATGCATGTAGTCCTGAGTTATCGCTTCCCCAAGTTGGCACGTCATTTTTAGGTACGCCTGGTGCTGCTCCTGGCATGCTCTTCTACACTCCACATTGTACCATGGTTGAACACCTAGCTTGTTGGTTATTGTAGAATCAGGAATATGCCGGGCCATGAGGTTACAGATTGTGCTGGAATACAATTCAGCTGCTGCTGATGGCCCACAGAGCCTCATGGATGCCCAGTTTTGAGCTGCTAGATCTGTTCTGAATGTATCCCATTTCGCACGGTGGTAGTGCCTCACAACACGTTGGATGGTGCCCTCAGAGCGAATACGGCACTTCATCTCCACGAGAACTGTGCGGTGGTCACTCCTACCTATACTTTCATGGACAGATGCATTTCCGACAGGTAGATTGGTGACGACGAGGTCACGTAAGTTTTTCCCTCGTGTTGGATTCGCTCACCACCGGCCGCAAGCCCAGTCTGTCAGTTATGTCCTTCAAGACTCGGCCAGCTCGGTCAGTAGTTGTGCTACCGAGCCACTCTTGGTGATGGACTTTGAAGTCCCCCACCCTGAGTACATTCTGTGCCCTTGCTACCCTCAGTGCTTCCTCCAAGTGGTGCTCAACATGGAGGAGGACTGATTCATCAGCTGAGGGAGGACGGTAGGTGGTAATCAGCAGGAGATTTCCTTCCCCATATTTGACCTGATGCTATGAGATTTCATGGGGTCCAAACTCAATGTTGAGGACTCCCAGGGCCACTACCTTCTGACTGTATATCACTGTACCTGCAACTCTAGTCGATCTCTCCTGCCGGTGGGACAGGACATACCCAGGGATGGTGATGGAAGAGTCTGGGACGTTGGCTGAAGGATGTGATTCTGTGAGTATGGATATTACTTGACTCGTCTGTGGGACAGCTCTCCCAATTTTGGCACAAGTTCCCAGATGTTAGTGAGGAGGACTTTACAGTGTCGACTGGGCTTGGTTTGCCGTTGTCGTGTCCGGTGCCTCGTGTTCTGATACCGGATGGTCTGTCCCGTTCTATTACTTATTGTGACTTTTTTAAGCGAGATTTTACAAATGAATGGCTTGCTGGGCCATTTCAGAGGGCAATTAAGAATCAACCACGTTGCTGTGGGTCTGGAGTCTCATTTAGCCCAGACCGGGTAAGGATGGCAGTTTTCAGTCCCCTAAAGAACATTCGTGAACCAGATAGGTTTTTACGACAATCCGGTAGTTTCTTGGCCACCATTACTGACACTAGTATTTTAATTCCAGATTTTAAAAAAATAATTAATTGAATTTAATTTCCCCAGCTGCTGTGGTGGGATTTGAACTCATGACTCCAGATTACTAGTCCAGTAACATAACCACTATGCTTCCGTACCCCAACTATTTCCAGTAGGTTTCTTGTGTTTTCTACTGTGAAGACAGATTTGAAATATTTGTTTAACGTCTCTGCCATTTCCTTATTCCCCATTATGATTTCTCCTGCCCCTGCCTCTAAGGGTCCAACGTTTACTTTCGCTAATCTTTTCCTTTTTACCTACTTGCAGAAGCTTTTACAATGTTACAATGTGTTTTTATATTTCTTGCTAGTTTATTCTCAGATTGAATTTTCTCCCTCTTGATCAATTTGATTGAGTTTCTCCGACCACTTCCTCATGTCCCTCGCCACGCTAAACCATTATATCCTTCAATCTCCGCCTAGGCCCCAAGCTCCCGAATTTCCTGCTTAAGCCTCTCCGCCTTTGCACCCCGTTCCCCTTCTAATACCCTCCTTAAAATCCTGCTCTTGTCCAAGCTTTTTGATCATCCCTTCCTGATAATTATTATTTTGTCTCAGCATGCATTTATTTCTGAGTACGTCTTTGTAATGCGGGTTTGGATATTTTCCGACATTCATGGAATTTGATGTTGCTGTTGCGTTTCTGTTTATATAAGTAATGTATAACTCTCTCCCCTAATTAGTTGCTCTTTTATGAGTGCTTATGAGGGGATAATCCCGAAAAGCAAGTAAATGAAACGTTTGAAAAGTCACACAACATCTTCAGTGGGTTTCTAACTCATCTGGAGCTTGAGCAGACTCATCCCTCGAGCAAAGTGTTCTGCTTTTAAGGAACATTTGAACATGAAACACGCCCATCTGCAAAAGTACTTCGGTCCCACCAACCACTGTACAAAAGGACAGCATCGTGGATCAACTCAGAAACCAATGCATCAATGCAAAAGAGTGAGAGATGCCTTGTTGGGTTTCCACGTATTCTGTATGCTCCCTGGTGCAGCGGTCTCTGCAGTCGTTTGAAATAAAACACAAATAGCTGGGCAGCTGTTTCGAATATTCAAAATAAAATTTCATACGTGGTGTTTTTAACTAAGTTTATTTTTAAACTCGAAGTTTGCATGTTAGCATAACTCCAAATTTTCAGTTCACCGTTCTTGTGCAATAAATCATCAGATCGCCCGATAGAAATGGATTCATTGCTTTATAAATGCATTCTCACGTACCTAGGCAACCATAAATGGTTTTTGAATTGCATTAAATGGAATTTTAATGCGCCAGACGTGTGTTCACTGTGCTGAGAATAAACAAAAGACAGTGGGGGGCCCAAATTTCACGTCTGCTACTGCGCCGCGAAGCCAAAGACAGCCGAATGATTGAATTAGAAACGCCAAGTTCTCTGTTCCTTTGCAAGAAAACTTCCCCACTTTAATATGATTACATATCGCAATTTACCCATCACATACCGAAATCGGTAATATGCCGATCAGAAGATGTGGTGTGGAAAATATTCAAGTTTGACATAACAATAACGGTTTAATTAAAATCGACTCAGCACAACACAAAACAGGATTCTAGACGTTCCTCGTTAACAATAAGCGAAGTATTGCGAAATGGATGGCAGTGGAAGAATTTTCACTGCAATGTTTATTACGCGTCACAATTTCAGTCAGCTTCTTCTGTGTCCAATGCAGCGCAAACTCAAATTCCGCTTCCCATCCTCTTAGAATTTGGACAATAGGTCTATCTAATAGACGACCAGGGAAGTCAATTCCCAAACAGACTCCAATACTAGGAGTTGTGTTTTAGACAGTGCAGGTATCTAAATGACGTTATGACAAATTTCTCAAAGTACGAAATTTAAGAGTGATTTTCCTCCTCATCGCGAACGGCGTAAGAACTTGGGGGTTCGTAGTGCATATTGTCATTCTAAATTAGGGTATAAACAACGCACGATATTCAATCCATTGCATCATACAGCAACCTGCGCCTAGTTTTGCGAGAAGGAATTCAGTCTTTCCGGACTGTTAATCTGTTTAGTGACGATGTAAACGATCTGGGCAACGGCTCCTCGCCCTATTGAGAATTCTAAATGCTGCTTCTACTGTGGTTTGGGGAACGTCGTTTCCCATCCCAACAAACTGTTTTGTGGCTCCAGCACCGATCAAAAGCAGGCGTGCAATACCGGACCAGAACCGTCGGAAAATACAAAAGATTCTTCACTTTTCCCATCGTCGATGATTCATGTAGAGGAGTCAATAAACATCTGTGCATTCCCAGGCGCCATTCATCGCTTATTACCATGCAATAGAACATTGATTGCTCATTTTGAAATGCATCTAAGAGGGTTGTTGATTACATATGTGATTATTTTTTATTTTTTTTATTCGTTCACGGGATGTGGGCGTCGCTGGCAAGGCCGGCATTTATTGCCCATCCCTAATTGCCCTCGAGAAGGTGGTGGTGAGCCGCCTTCTTGAACCGCTGCAGTCCGTGTGGTGACGGTTCTCCCACAGTGCTGTTAGGAAGGGAGTTCCAGGATTTTGACCCAGCGACAATGAAGGAACGGCGATATATTTCCAAGTCGGGATGGTGTGTGACTTGGAGGGGAACGTGCAGGTGGTGTTGTTCCCATGCGCCTGCTGCCCTTGTCCTTCTAGGTGGTAGAGGTCGCGGGTTTGGGAGGTGCTGTCGAAGAAGCCTTGGCGAGTTGCTGCAGTGCATCCTGTGGATGGTGCACACTGCAGCCACAGTGCGCCGGTGGTGAAGGGAGTGAATGTTTAGTGTGGTGGATGGGGTGCCAATCAAGCGGGCTGCTTTATCTTGGATGGTGTCGAGCTTCTTGAGTGTTGTTGGAGCTGCACTCATCCAGGCAAGTGGAGAGTATTCCATCACACTCCTAACTTGTGCCTTGTAGATGGTGGAAAGGCTTTGGGGAGTCAGGAGGTGAGTCACTCGCCGCAGAATACCCAGCCTCTGACCTGCTCTCGTAGCCACAGTATTTATATGGCTGGTCCAGTTAAGTTTCTGGTCAATGGTGACCCCCAGGATGTTGATGGTGGGGGATTCGTCGGAAAATACAAAAGATTCTTCACTTTTCCCATCGTCGATGATTCATGTAGAGGAGTCAATAAACATCTGTGCATTCCCAGGCGCCATTCATCGTTTATTACCATGCAATAGAACGTTGATTGCTCATTTTGAAATGCATCTAAGAGGGTTGTTGATTACATATGTGATGTGATAGGGAACTAATGGAACTTTCCTTTATTAGCCAAGGATAGAATATAAGAGCAGGAAGGTTGAGCTGGAACTGTATAGAACATTAGTTAAGCACAGCTTGAGTACAGCGTACAGTTCTGGTCACCACATTACAATAAAGATGTGATTGCACCAGAGAGGGTACAGAGGAGATTTACGAGGATGTGGCCATGGCTGGTGAATGTGTGCTTTTGGGAAAGATTGGATAGGCTGGGGTTGTCTTTCGTCGATAAAAGGAGGCTGAGGGGAGATTTAATTGAGGTAAATAAAATTATGAGGTGACTAGATAGAGTGGATAGGAAGAGGCTGTTTCCGTGAGCGCAGAGGTCAAAGAACAGGGGGCATAGGTTTAAAGTAATTGGTAGAAGGATTAGAGGGGAGCTGTGGACATTTTTTTCATCCAGAGGGTGGTGGCGTTCTGGAACTCATTGCCTGAAAGGATGGCAGAGGCAGAAACCCTCATCACATTTGAAAAAGTACCTGGATGTGCACTTGTAGTGCCGTAACCTACAGGGCTACGGGCCAAGTGCTGGAAAGTGGGATTAGGCTGGGTGGCTCATTTCCGGCCGGCATGGGCATGTTGGGTCGAATGGCCTCGTTCTGTGCCGTAAATATTCTATGATTTCTATGAACTCAGTAAACCGTGCGTGGAAAATCACACACGCGCACTCATGTAAATGTGTATATCTGTGCAGGCGCGCGTGTACGTTTGCGGCTCACCTCCATAATTTGCGTCTTTCCATTCCGTTGCTGTTTGTTGGATCAAACCGCCCGCGGATTGTCGGCCGCGCTTGCCCACAATACTGCCGTGACTACACTTCAAAGAGCGATTGATTGGCTCTATTTGGGACGTCCCGAGGACGTGAAGTACTCTATTCCAATGTAATTTTTTTTGTTTCGCGGGTGCATCGACCCGGGTTCGTTTCTACATCTCAGTGACTGGAGACAGATTCTGCTTAACCAGCTCAAACTGTTCCTAAGTAGCGATTCAATAATCCTTAAATGTCACGTTGGTCACACACACAAAACTTTATTGCCAAAATATTTCGCTTCATCCAAGCTGATAACAAACAAACTATCCCGATAATGTAATAAATAGTCAATAGATTTAAAATCATGTGATACATCATCAAATGAATCATTTCAGACGTGTACTGATATATAAATATGTAAAGTCAAATAATAAATACATGTGATATGTAGATAACGATGAGCTGGGGCGCTCCCAGACTCTGTATGTAAACTTTACAGAAGGCAGTACTGTACATATGGATTTAATTTACCTGCCACGTGTAAATATTTCAAATTTGCGTAAGTCACAACTATCGTGACTCTCGGGACTGCTCTGAACCACCGAAACCGATCATGGTTAAAATTCTATACGGCCAGGTTTTATCTCCAACAACGATGTGCGATCAGAGGATACGGGGTTCATTTTAAAATTGCCAAGCCGCAACGCCAGTTTTATGCCCAGGCGGCAAGTTGACGATTTAACCCCACTCCCAAGTTTTCGCTTCAAGCGGACAGGAAGGACCCCTTTGATAATCGGATGTGCATAATAATATTATTTGTTGCTGAATTAATTATAATTGCACGTATATACAGTCTAATTTATAACCTGCTTTACGTTAGCCAGGTACAGGAAAATCAAACAAAAAAAGGAAACTATTCTCTATCTCTTTCACTTTATTTCCATGTTTTCAATATTAACAATATCAGAGCGAGCCCAGCCTTGAGCAGAGACGGAAGAAGCATGAAGGACAGTTTATCGGCGGAATTCATTGTCTCTGAAGCGCTTTATGGTCGCCTTGAAGGCGTGGCAGGCCCTACGTAAGTGCGCGTTCTTTCCTGGTTAAGGATGACGAGATCTGACAAGCCGTCCCGCAGCAAAGATTGAACGCCTTCGGGTGATTAACTGAGGGGAGACAACTGGCTGCGAAAATATCACAGAAACACTTTTGGTCGTAGCTTTGGAATGAGAGAGGTCGCGCCTCTGATGGCGATGCAAATCGCGGGACACTTGATATAATGCTGTTATTCCAACATTCAGAAACTATGTTACACGGTCCCGAGCATCAAATGATAGGTTATCTATGAGATAATTTATTGCCTGGGTAATTAATGGAAAAGAAACTTAATTTACACTGTGTAAAGCTTCTACATAATACAGAATTTGCAAAAATCCAACTGAAAACACCAACCCATAAATAGTTACAAGGTCGTTTGCAATTGCTTGTGTGTGTGGAATACATTGAAAGACCGAACAATTGATCCGAACTCTATCTGCCACTTTGACAGAATTACTGAGTGATCGAAACAAAGGAGACAGACAATGTGGATATGTGGTAAATTAATGAATGCTACTTCTATAGCTGGTTGTATAACGACTGTTTGTTTATAAAAAATACAAAGCAGACATGACGCGTTCAAACCGCGATTAATTTGTTTAAAATAAGGTTGCAATGGAAGCTGCATTTTTCTCAAACACACTCACCATGTGTGTGGAGCTCAACTCAGATGTGTTCTGCAACACAATGTGAACATAGGTATGGAAAATACAAACAATTTGCATCGACATCTGTGCAAATACTAAGGCATATGTGCAACCGTGTACATAAAAATTTTGGTATAAAAAATAGTCTGTAATTAGTTCATTATTTATCATTACAAATGGGAGACGTTGGGCCGAAAGATGCAGTTGCTTCAGGAATGGTTGACAAATCATAATGGAACGAGGACATTCGGGATATAGGTTCTGCTTGCACTCATTTTGAGAAAGGTTTTGCTGACTAAAGCACTGCCTTGTGATATACAGAACTATAAAAAACAAAAAGTCCCCGGTTTATCCCTGCTATGTTTATGATCCATCCCCTCCCGCAGTTTTGGGAAGGGGTCACATTTGGGACAAATTGGCGGCCGGAAATTCACGTTAAAGAGCTTCCGGTGAAGCAGTTCTCCAAGACACTCAATGCTAAAACAAACGTATCACGAGATTCCACCTGTTCGTCAAATGCAGCATGAAGAATTAGTTTATGATTTTGGTACAGCTACCGCTCAGAGGAAGCCCCCTCCCTCCAATGTAGCTTCCGTGAGTTGAGTTTACCTGATTGGACCACGCTGGTTGAAGAGGATCGTTGACGCATTTCCTGTTGGTAACGGAAAATAACAATTTAAATATTGAAGATGCACATGGATAAAGATATTCAGCAATGACTGTGTTACTGAATGTTGATGTTCAATTCGCTGTTTTCCTTAATTTCCCATAGTTTCCCACTCCACAACTGCAATAATTATATTGCATCCCGCGAGGAACAGCACCTCATCTTTCGTTTAGCACTTTGCAAGATTCCAGACTCAACATTGATTTCAATAACTTCAGATTATAACCACAGCTCCCATTGTTTTGTGAGAGAGCAACTCCTAATTATGATTCTGTTATTGTAATTTACAGTTCCTCTAGAACTATTTTTTGTTTCTGAACTTGTCCCATTACTGCCCTCCATGCCATGCACCATCATCACTTTTGACGTTTAATCACTGCTGGCCTCCACCCCCAGAGACTTTCCATTCTGTTCTTTCCTCCACTCCCTCCTCCCTCCCCACCTCTTTCCCTTGCTCTGTTTTTGCTTAAAAACAATTAATTCTTCATCTTCTTCCAGTTCTGATGAAATGTCTTCGACCGGAAACGTGAATTCTGTTTCTTCCCCCACAGACATAGGACCACTCGGCTCCAGACCTCATTAAAGCCTTGATCTAAACATGGACAAAAGAGATGAATTCCAGAGTTGAGGTGATAGTGACTGCCTTTGACATCAAGGCAGCTTTTGAACGAGTGTGACACCAAGGAGCACGAGTAAAATTGAAGTCAATGGGAATCAGTGGGAAAATTCTCCAGTAGCTGGAGTCATACCTAGCACAAAGGAAGATGGTAGTGGTTGTTGGAGGCCAATCATCTCAGCCCCAGGACATTGTTGCAGGAGTTCCTCAGGGCAGAGTCCTCGGCCCGACCATCTTCAGCTGCTTCATCAATGACCTTCCCTCCACCATAAAGTCAGAAATTAAGATGTTCGCTGATGATTGCACAGTGTTCAGTTCCATTCGCAACCCCTCAGATAATGAAGCAGTCCGTGCCCGCATGCAGCAAGGCCTGGACAACATCCAGGTTTGGACTGATAAGTGGCAAGTAACATTTGCACAAGACAAGTGCCAGGCAATGACCATCTCCAACAAGAGAGAGTCTAACTATCTCCACTTGACATTCAAGGGCATTACCATCGCCGAATCCCCCACCATCAACATCCTGGGGGTCACTATGGACCAGAAACTTAACTGGACCAGCCACATAAATACCGTGGCTGCAAGAGTAGGTCAGAGGCTGGGTATTCTGCGGCGAGTGACCCACCTCCTGACTCCCCAAAGGCTTTCAACCATCTACAAGGCACAAGTCAGGAATGTGACGGAATACTCTTCACTTGCTTGGATGAGTGTCGATCCAACTACACTCAAGAAGCTCGACACCATGCAGAAAAAGCAGCCCTCTTGATTGGTTCCTCATTCACCACCTTTAACATTCACTCCCCTCACCACCAGCGCAACGTGGCTGCAGTGTGTTCCAGCTACAGGATGCACTGTAGCAACTCGCCAAGGCTTCTTCGACAGCACCTCCTAAACCCGAGACCTCTACCAACTAGTGGGACATGGGCAGCAGGCACAGGGGAACAGCACCACCTGCAAGTTCCCCTCCAAGTCACACACCGTCCCGACTTGGAAATATATCGGCCGTTGCATCATCGTCGCTGGGTCAAAATCCTGGGACTCCCTCCCTAACAGCTCTGTGGGAGAACTATCACCACACGGACCGCAGCGGTTCAAGCAGGCGGCTCACCACGACCTTCTCAAGGGCAATTAGTGATGGACAATAAATGCCAGCCTTGCCAAAGACGCCCACATCCCATGTGCGAATATAAAAATGACGCTGCCTGACTTGCTGAGCATTTGCAGCATTTTATGTTAATATTTCAGATTTCCAGCAACCACAGCATTTGGCTTCTTCTAACATTTCCAGTTATCGCCTGTCATGTCGTTGCAATAGAAAAATGGCGAGTTACAAACTTCCTTTCTAAAATCGCTTCAAATCTACACACACAAACATCTGTTAAGGCCGAAGACCGTCCCACTCCTTTAAATTTAGGTTTTTACTTTCCCGATAAATAGCTCACAGTGGACAAATAATAGTAAACTTGGACAGGGATCGGGAAGCAAAACAGGTGGAATCGCTTTTCCGCTTGTTATATGACACGCCCGACATTCATTTGTATTGAAGTCACTGGGAGCGAATTTAGGGCAGGTCATAGAACGGGCGATTGATGCGATACCGCCTGTTTTGCGTCCCGCCCATGTCCATTTTCACCCCTGCTTGCATTATTACTTGCATACGTCATCAGCATAATTGATGTGCATAATTTGATCTTAGATGCACCTCTAGAGTGAAATCATTTGTGCGATCATATTGTGAATTAACTGACTGAGCAGTTAGTCCATGTTGCCTACGGTGAGGTCTTTTGATTCCGAAACAAAACGAAGCAGAGCAAACAACATCATGGCATGTTCAGGGCATATGGGCAACTCGCTGCCTCTGTTTTTCTCTGATATATTTCATCAGCATATTCGCATATCAATCAGACACTTACCAGGCTGGTTTTGCTGAATAGGTGTTGGTTTCTTGTGAATGATAAAAACAGTAGTAATCGCCAGGATAATACCCACAATCTTTGAAGTTTCCAGAGAAAACGCTTCTGCAACAAACATGGAAAAAGCGAGCATTGTAATTAATCTATTATTGAAGTTGGGTTCTGAATCATTGGGTGGGAAATTGGGCCATGGAACGCCCTTTGTTTCGGCCCAACTTGTCCTCTCCGACATCCCAGATGGCGTCGTGGATGCGCACGCATGCTTGCAGCGTGACGTGCGCCGGACGCCATCTTAAGAACATAAGATCAAAGAAATAAGAGCAGGAGTAGGCCAATCGGCCCGTCGAGCCTGCTCCGCCATTCAATAAGATCATGGCTGATCTGATCCCAACCTCAAATCTAAAGAACAGAAGAAGTAGAAGCAGGACCCGGCCAGTCAGTCCCTGGGCCCGCTCCGCCACTCACAGGACCTTGACCAATCCGAACTCAGCTTCATGTCCAATTTCCTGCCCGCTCCCCGGAACCCCTAATTCCCTTTCCTTCTCGGAAACTGTCTATTTCTGTTTTAAATTTATTTAATGATGAAGCTTCCACAGCTTCCTGGGGCAGCAAATTCCACAGACCTACTACCCTCTGAGTGATGAAGTTTCTCCTCATCTCAGTTTTGAAAAAGCAGCCCCTTATTCTAAGATTATGCCCCCTCGTTCGAGTTTCACACATCCTTGGGAACATCTTTACTGCAGCCACCCGATCAAGCCCCTTCACAATCTTATATGTTTCAATAAGATCGCCTCTCATTCTTCTGAACTCCAATGAGTAGAGTCCCAATCTACTCAACGTCTCCTCATATGTCCACCACCTCATCCCCAGGATCAGCCGAGTGAACCTTCTTTGTACTACCTCGAGAGCAAGTATGTATTTTCTTAATTATGGACACCAAAACTGTATGCAGTATTCCTGTATATCTTTGTATAGGAGATGGGGCAGGCGCAGTTAATGAACGCTGGAAGCATGTAAAGTAGGGAGAAAATGGCTTCAATCAGTGTACAACGCTGATTTGAAGTGGTTGACAACATTTTGGGACTTAACTCTCAACTCAGCGGACACTCTTAACCCTGACCATTTGAACGTGTCTTAGAGTGCCTGGAGGACCCCCACCAGTACTATTTAAAGGGACCATGCACGATTTACAGGTTAGTGGCTGGATTATTGCTTCCGGCTGCAGAGACATTTGTAACTGTTTTTGGAGGTCTCCAAGAATTGAATAGTTGGACACGGGAACATAGCCTAACATTTAGAGCCAGGACGTGCAGGAGTGAAGTTAGGAAACGCTTCTACACGCAAAGGGGGTGAGACGACTGGAACGCTCTTCCACAGGTGGCAGTTGATGCGAGCTCACTTGTGAAAGTTAAATCTGAGATTGGTAGATTTCTGTGAACGAAGGATATTAAGGGATATGGGGCTAAAGCGGTTATATGGAGTTAGTTCACAGGTCCACCATGATCTCATTCAATGGCGGAACATGCTCGAGGGGCTAAATGCCACTGTCACTTGCTGCCACTTGATATGCACCACCTTCTCCTGCAAGAAAGCAGGACGTATGTCTGGGTGATGTGCCTGTCATAGTTGAATAGCTAACAGTGTGTGTGGCTTGTGAGTTGTGGGTGGGCTGCTTGAAACAGTGATGCTGTGTCAGAGTGAGAGGAAGCATCTGATCGGAAGAGTTGAGTACTGATGGAAAGAGTTTGTTGGTATATGGGTGACGGGGTGTGCAGTGCTTGGTGCAGTTGGTAGGAGAAACCACTTGACAGTTGACCGCACTCACCTTGACCACTCATATCAAAGCATTGAACTTCTTCCTGCACTCCACCCATGTTCATGATGCTGTGTGCCTGACATTGACTTCGTCCGCGTTGCCTCCCACTGCCTTTTGAGTATCTGCCTAGAGGGCTTCTTACCCCTACTCCTCTGTGGATATAGGATGTCTCTCCCTCTGTCCACCTCTTGCACCCAAGGTCTCTAGTGCTTCAGCAGAGAACTTTGGTGCACGCACTCTCGCAGGCCTGGTACCAACTCAGATCGGCAAATTGTTGAGGTCTGTCCTGCATTTTGAAGGGTGTGGGATTTAGTGATGCACAAGCTTTATTCAATGTTTTAACATAACTCATCAGTGTGTTAAATTAGGGATTGGACCTGTTTTATGTGTGTGATGTTTTATCTCCGTTCAGACTCCGTGCAAACAGTGGTCTGTTATTTTAAGCAAGTAACAGGGACCAGCTGCCTTTCAGAGATCTCGAAGAGACATCCTCCCTTTACGAGATTGAGCTCCCTCTGTTGGTGCAAAGTGCGAATTGCATTGATTCCACGTGCAAGGCCTGGAAAGGATCGCTGATTGCAGCAGAGTCTTCGGGTTGGTCGAAAGTCGTGTCCTGTCTGCGCAGAGGCCATTGGGCGCGGGACAACAGCACATCACGTTACCTGTGCCACAAAACAGCCCCGATCCAATTTTTCTCCCCGAATGTTTACACTGGATCCAGAGATGTTGCTAATATCTACTGGGATTCCAGAGATGCGACTAATATTTTGTGGGGAGCCGGAGACTGTACAAATATTTAGTGTGGATGCTGAGACGGTACTAATATTCACAGTGGATCCAGAGTCGGTACTAATATTTACATAGAGAGTACTAATATTTACAGCCCATCCAGAAGCGGTGTTAATTTTTAGATGTACAACGAACGGTACTAATAATTAAAAGGGACCCAGAGAACATACGAATATTCAGAGGGGATCCAGAGATCATACTAATATTTACAGGGGACCCAGAGATGGTGATAATATATACAGGGGATCCACAGACTTTACTAAAATTTGCATGGGTCCAGAGACTTTACTAATCTTTACAGAGGATCCAGAGAGGTAAAATATTTACAGGGCATCCAGAGACGGAACTAATATGTACATAGGGATCGAAGGTTGTTACTAATATTGTTATTGGATCCAGAGATGGTACTTGTAATTGCAGGGGATCCAGAGGCGGTACTAATATTTACAGGGGATCTAGAGATGTTACACATATTTACAGAGGATCCGGAGACGATACTATTATTTACAGTGGATCTACAGAAGGCACAGATATTAACAGGTGATCCCGAGACGTTATTAAAATTTACACGGAATCCAGAGACGGTACAAATACCCACAGGGGATCCTGAGATCGCACTAATATTTACAGGGGATCCTGAATCGGCATTAAAATTTCCAGCCGATCCTGAGACCGAACTGATATTTACATTTGATCCAAAGATGACAATAGTATTTACCGGGGGTCCAGGGTTTGTGCTAATATTTGCACAGCATCCAGAGATGGTATTAATAATCGGCGGGAAATTCTGAGATTCTAATAATATTGAAAGTGAATCCAGATACGGTACTTGTACTTTCCGTGGATCTAAAGAAGATACTAATAATTACAGGGGTTCCAGAGATGGTGCTAATATTCACGGAAGTCCCAGAAAGTTTTCTATTGTTCACAGTGGATTCGAGGATGTTACTAATATTTACAGGAGATCCAGTAACGGTACTAACTGTTACAGGGGATCAACAGAGGGACCCACTATTGACAGGTCATCCAGAGTGTGTGATAATATTTACAGGTGATCCAGAGGCGGTGCTAATATTTAGATCCACAGAAGATACTAGCATTGACATTGGATCCAGTGTTCATGTTAATATTACAGGTGATGCAGATACGGCACTTAGATATACAGGGGATCCAGATACATTGCTAATATTTACAGGGGATCAAGAGACGTTAATAATATTTACAGGATATCCTGAGACGGCAATATTATTGACAGGTGATCCAGTGGCTGTACTAATACTAACACGGGCAGCAGATACATCACGAATATTTACAGGGTGTCCAGAGGCGGTACTAATATTGACAGGGGATCCAGTGACAGTACAATATTTACAGGGGATCATGAGACGTTAATAATGTTTTCAGGATATCCCGAGATGGTATAATATTGACACGGGATCCAGTGGCAGTACTAATATTTACAGGAGATCCAGATACATCACTAATATTTACTGGGGATCAGAGGCGCTATTAGTATTTACATGGTATCCAGAGGGGGAACTAATATTTACAGAGTATTCAGAGGAGATACAAATGTTTACATTGGATCCAAAGGCGGTACTAATATTTACAGGGTATCTCGAGGCGGTAGTAATAGTTAGAGGGGATCCAGAGGCGATACTAATATTTACAAGGTATGCAGAGGCGGTATTAATGTTGACAGGGGATCCAGAGGCGATATTAATATTTACAGGGAATCCATGGATGGTACCAATATTTACAAGGGATCCTGAAGCACTACTAATATTTACAGTGATCCAGAGTTCATGACAATATTGACAGTGGATCCAGAGGTCATAATAATATTTACAGTGTATCAGGAGACGGTAATAATATTTAGAGGTGAACCATAGAATCATAGAAAGTTTACCACACAGAAGGAGGCCATTCGGCCCATCGTGTCTGCACAGCTGAAAATAAGCCGCCCAGCCTAACCCCACTTTCCAGCACTTGGTCCGTAGCCCTTCAGGTGCACATCCAGGTACTTTTTAAATGAGTTGAGAGTTTCTGCCTCAGCTCCCTTCTAATCCTTCTACTAATTACTTTAAATCAACGACCCCTAGTTATTGACCTCTCTACGAAGGGTAATTGCCCCTTCCTATCCACTCCATCTAGGCCCCTCATAATTTAGTACACCTCAATTAAGTCAACCCTCATCCTCCCCTGTTCCAAAGAGAACAACCCCAGCCTATCCAATCTTACCTCAAGATAAAAATCTCCAGATCTGGCAACATCCTTGTAAATCTCCTCTGTATCCTCTCTAGTGCAATCACATCTTTCCGAAATGTGGTGAACAGAACTGTACACAGATCCAGAGACTGTACTAATACTTACAGGGTATCTACAGACGATATTATTGTTTACAGGTGGATCCCGAGATCATACTAATATTTACAAGGGGTCCAGATATGGTTCTAATATTTACAGGATATCCAGAGACTGTTACATAAGAACATAAGAAATTGGAGCAGGAGTAGGCCAATCGGCCCCTCGAGCCTGCTCCGCCATTCAATAAGATCATGGCTGATCTGATCCCAACCACAAATCTAAAGAACACAAGAAGTCGGAGCAGGACCCGGCCACATAGCCCCTGGGCCCTCTCCGCCACCCACAGGGCATTGACCGATCCGAACTCAGCTTCATGTCCAATTTCCTGCCCGCTCCCCATAACCCCTAATTCCCTTTACTTCTAGGAAACTGTCTATTTCTGTTTTAAATTTATCTAATGATGTAGCTTCCACAGCTTCCTGGGGCAGCAAATTCCACAGACCTACCACCCTCTGAGTGAAGAAGTTTCTCCTCATCTCAGTTTTGAAAGAGCAGCCCCTTATTCTAAGATTATGCCCCCTAGTTCTAGTTTCACCCATCTTTGGGAACATCCTTACTGCATCCACCCGATCAAGACCCTTCACAATCTTATATGTTTCAATAAGATCGCCTCTCATTCTTCTGAACTCCAATGAGTAGAGTCCCAATCTACTCAACCTCTCCTCATATGTCCGCCCCCTCATCCCCGGGATTAACCGAGTGAACCTTCTTTGTACTGCCTCGAGAGCAAGTATGTCTTTTCTTAAGTATGGAGACCAAAACTGTATGCAGTATTCCAGGTGCGGTCTCACCAATACCTTATATAACTGCAGCAATACCTCCTTGTTTTTATATTCTATCCCCCTAGCAATAAAAGCCAACATTCCGTTGGCTTTCTTGATCACCTGCTGCACCTGCATACCAACTTTTTGATTTTCTTGCACTAGGACCCCCAGATCCCTTTGTACTGCAGTACTTTCCAGTCTCTCGCCATTAAGAAAATAACTTGCTCTCTGATTTTTCCTGCCAAAGTGCATAACCTCACATTTTCCAATATTATATTGCATCTGCCAAATCTCCGCCCACTCACCCAGCCTGTCTATATCCCCTTGCAGGTTTTTTATGTCCTCCTCACTCTCTACTTTCCCTCCCATCTTTGTATCATCTGCAAATTTTGATATGTTGCACTCGGTCCCCTCCTCCAAATCGTTAATATAGATTGTAAAGAGTTGGGGACCCAGCACCGACCCCTGTGGAACACCACTGGTTACTGGTTGCCAGTCCGAAAATGAACCATTTATCCCAACTCTCTGCTTCCTGTTCGATAAACAATCCTCCACCCATGCCAGAATATTACCCCCAATCCCGTGATTTTTTATCTTAAGTAATAATCTTTTCTGTGGCACCTTGTCGAATGCCTTCTGGAAGTCGAAATACACTATGTCCACTGGTTCCCCTTTATCCACCCTATACGTTATATCCTCGAAGAACTCAAGCAAATTTGTCAGACATGACTTCCCCTTCATAAAGCCATGCTGACTTTGTCCTATTAAATTATGCTTATCTAAATGTTCCGTTACTGTCTCCTTAATAATAGACTCCAAAATTTTACCCACCACAGATGTTAAGCTAAGTGGCCTATAATTTCCAGCCTTCTGCCTACTACCCTTTTTAAATAACGGTGTTACATTAGCAGTTTTCCAATCTGCCAGGACCTCTCCTGAGTCCAGGGAATTTTGGAAAACTATCACCAAAGCATCCACAATCCCTACTGCCACTTCCCTCAAGACCCTAGGATGGAAGCCATCAGGTCCAGGGGATTTATCCGCCTTGAGTCCCATTATTTTACTGAGTACCATCTCCTGAGTGATTTTAATCGTATTTAGCTCCTCCCCCCCGAGAGTCCCCTGTTTGTCCAGTGTTGGGATATTCTTAGTGTCCTCTACTGTAAAGACTGAAACAAAATATTTGTTCAGCATTTTTGCCATCTCCATGTTTCCCACCATTAATTTCCCGGTCTCATCCTCTAAGGGACCTATGTTTGCCTTAGCCACCCTTTTTCTTTTTATATAACTATAGAAACTCTTGCTATCTGTTTTTATATTTTTTGCTAATTTCTTTTCATAATCTAACTTCCCTTTCTTAATCAATCCTTTAGTTACTTTTTGCTGTCTTTTGAAGAATTCCCAATCTTCTATCCTCCCACTAAGTTTGGCTACCTTATATGTCCTTGTTTTTAGTCGGATACTATCCTTGATTTCTTTACTTAGCCACGGATGGCTGTCATTTCTTTTACACCCTTTTTTCCTCAGTGGAATATATTTATTTTGAAAGTTGTAAAATAACTCCCTAAATGAACACCACTGCTCATGTACCGTCTTACCCTTTAATCTATTTTCCCAGTCCACTTTAATCAATTCTGCTCTCATACCATCATAGTCTCCTTTATTCAAGCTCAGTACGCTTGTTTGAGAATCAACCTTCTCACCCTCTAATTGGATATGGAATTCAACCATGTTGTGGTCGCTCGTTCCAAGGGGATCCTTAACTAGGACATTATTAATTAATCCTGACTCATTACACAGGACCAGGTCCAAGGTTGCCTGCCCCCTTGTAGGATCAGTTACATACTGCTCACGAAATCCATCCCTGATGCACTCAATGAACTCGTCCTCAAGGCTGCTCTGCCCAATTTGATTTGTCCAGTTAATATGATAATTAAAATCCCCCATAATTATGGCTGTTCCCTTATTACATGCCCCGACTATCTCCTGATTAATACTTCTTCCAGCAGAGTTGCAACTATTAGGAGGCCTCTATACTACGCCCACTAATGTTTTTTTTCCCTTATTATTCCTTATCTCCACCCAAACTGTTTCATTATCCCAATATCATTTCTCTGTATTACAGTGATTCCTTCCTTTATTAACATAGCCACCCCACCTCCCCTTCCTTCCTGCCTGTCCTTCCTGATTGTTAAATACCCTGGCATATTTAATTCCCAGTCGTTGTCACCCTGCAGCCATGTTTCTGTAATGGCCACAAGATCATACCCATACGTAGTTATTTGTGCCGTTAACTCGTCCATTTTATTACGAATGCTACGTGCATTCAGATAAAGAACTTTCAAATCTGTTTTGTGACGCTTAGTTCCTGCTTTTTCCTTTTTTAACACTTTACCTATTACTCCATACCTTCTGTCCCTTCCTGTTACGCCTTCCTCTCTCTCCCTGCTCAGGTTCCCAACCCCCTGCCACTTTAGTTTAAACCCTCCCCAACAGCACGAGCAAACACTCCTCCTCGGACAGCGGTCCCGGCCCTGCCCAGGTGCAGACCATCCGGTTTGTACTGGTCCCACCTCCCCCAGAACCGTTTCCAGTGTCCCAGGAATTTGAATCCCTCCCCCTTGCACCATTCCTCTAGCCACGTATTCATTTGAAATATCCTCCTATTTCTACTCTGACTAGCACGTGGCACTGGCAGCAATCCTGAGATTACTACCTTTGAGGTCCTATTTTTTAATTTACCTCCTAACTCCCTATATTCTGCTTTTAGGACCTCATCCCCTTTTTTACCTATATCGTTGGTGCCTATGTGCACCACGACAGCTGGCTGTTCGCCCTCCCCCTCCAAAATGTTCTGTAGCCGCTCCGAGACATCCTTGATCCTTGCACCAGGGAGGCAACACACCATCCTGGAGTCTCGGTTGCGGCCGCAGAAACGCCTGTCTATTCCCCTTACAATTGAGTCCCCTATCACTATAGCTCTGCCACTCTTTTTCCTCCCAGCCTGTGCAGCAGAGCTACCCGTGGTGCCAGGAAGTTGGCTGCTGCTGCCTTCCCCTGATAAGTCATCCCCCCCAACAGCATCCAAAGTGGCATATCTGTTTGAGAGGGGGATGGCCACAGGGGACCCCTGCACTACCTGCCTGCATCTCTTACTCTTCCTGGTGGTCACCCATTCTAATATTTACAGCCGTTCCAGAGACAGTACTAATATTTAAAGGAAATCCAGAAAATGTACCAATATTTCCAGGCGATCCAGAGACGGTACTAATATTTACAGGGGCATCCAGAGATCGTGCAAATATCTTCAGGGAATCAAGAGTTGTTACAAATATTTGCAGGTCGATACAGAGACGTTATTACTATTTACATTGGTCCTGAGACGGTACTAATATTTACAGGGGTTACAGAGTCGGTGCTCATATTTACAATGGATCCTGAGTCGTTACTAATATTTACAGGGGATCCTGAGTCGGGACTAATATTTACAGGGAATCCAGGGACAGTACTAATATTTATAGGAGTTTCAGAGACGATGCTAATATTTACAGGGGGTGCAGAGATTGTGCAAATATTTACAGGGTTGCAGAGTTCATGTTAATATTTACAGGTAATTCAGAGGCAGTGCTAATATTTACGGAGTATCCAAAGATGGTATTTATATTTACACTGGATCCAGGGATGGTGCTAATATTCACATGCAATCCAGGGTCGGTACGAATATTTAAAGGAGATGCAGAAAAGGTAGTAATATTGACAGGGGATCCACATGTGTGACCTTTATTTACAGCGGATCCAGTGATGGTACAATACTTGCAGGGAATCCAGAGAAGGTGTTAACATTTACAATCGGTCCAGAGATCGTACTAATGATTACGTGGATTCCAGAGACAGTACTTATATCTCCAGGGGATCCAGAAACTGTACAAATAATTACTGGAGATCCAGAGATGTTATGAATATTGACAGGCGATCGAGAGATGGTACTAATATTTACAAGTCATCCAGAGAATGTGCAAATATTTATAGGGAATCCAGAGATGTTGCGAATATTTACTGATTATCGAGAGTCATTACTAATATTTAAAGGTCATCCAGATATGGTAATAATATTTACGGGGGCCCAGAAATGGTAATAATACTCATGGAATCCAGAGTCTATACTAATATTTAAAGGGGTCCAGAGATAACACCAATATTTACAGGTGATCCAGAGATCGTACTCACATTTACAGGTGATCTACCGACTGTTCTAATATTTGCAGGGGATCCGGAAACGGGATAAATATTTACAGGGGAGCCACAGATTATACGAATATTAATAAGTTGTTCCAGAGGTTGTACGAATATTTACTGGGGTCCAGAGACGATACTAAAATTTACACGTGATCCACAGACGGTGTTAATATTTACATGGGGTATAGAGTTCGTGCTACTATTTAGAGTGGATCCAGAGACGGTACTATTACGTACAGGGGATTCAGTGAATGAACTATATTTATAGGGGATTCAGAGATTGTTAAAGTGTTTAGAGCGGATCCAGTGATGGTACTAATATATTCAGGGGATCCAGAGATCATACTAATGTTTACAGGCGATCAGCCGATGATAGTAATATTTACAGGGAATCAAGAGCCAGTACTAATAATTACAGGGGATCGAGAGACAGTTCTAATATTTACATTGGGTCCCAGCCTGATGTATAATTGCCCTGTTTACTTCCCTTCACTGCAGTTCAGTTATTGACGATTATGATCCACTCTCGAGGAAAGTGCGGTATCTCCAAATGTGGCACTCGTAACATATTGGCCATGGCAGTGGGAGATCTAGTGGTCGTTATCACTGATCTGATACTCAGGCAGATTCCGATTGCTTATCAGGGTTATTTTCAGTTCTTGGATTCAATCCCAGTGTGCAATATCAACGCCGTCCTGCTTTTTGCGGCCTTGGGCTGTTCTGTCTGGTTCACAGTTACTTGCACCTTTGATCGTTTGGTGGCCATTTTTTGAGAGAAGATAAAAAGTAAATATTGCACCGAGAGAAGGGCGGCTGTGGTTATGGGAACAGTGAGTGTAATGGGCTGTTTGAAGAACATGTTCTGGTACTTTATGTTCAGGTATCGGTATATACTTTCCAATCAACCTTGGTTTTGTGGGGCAACAACCAGTTTTTTAGAATCACTATTGTGGGCAGCAATCGAACATCCTCACCCCGTCTGTCCCATTCGTTCTGATTCTGCTGCTCAATGCTTTCACCGTGAGACACATTTTAGTGGCCAACAGAGCCCGCAGGAGAATCCGGCTCACAGCACTGGGGAGAGTCCAAATGACCCAGAGATGGAAAGCCGAAAGAAATCCATAATTTTACTGTTTGTTATATCAGCGAACTTTAACCTGTTATGGTCAGTGTTTACTCTGAATTCTATATGGAACCTGATGATGCTTTTTGTGTATGGGTCTGTATTTGGACCTGACTTTGTACAAGAACTGGGAGTCATGCTCCAGCTCCTGAGTTGCTGCACGAACACATGTATTTATGTCGTGACACAGGCTATATTCAGAACGCAGTTGAAGAATGTGGTGAAATATCCCTTTACTGCAATTTTTAATTTCCTGAAATAATGAGAAGATCAGAAGACTTTCTAAGAGCAGAATCAGGTTTCTCTCATTCGGTATCTGATTTTCTCTCCAGTCAGCTGTCGTCCTGCAAACACTATGTGTTCTATACTCAACTATAAAATGAGGTACTTTATCAACTCATTTACAGCGCTTATCAAAGTTTATATCTCAAGAAAGTATAAGTTGTAAAATAATATGTCGCAGCTAATTGCACTAAATATTTCACCATATTGGAGAATTTAAAATGTAATAAAATAAACAACGATCAAAGGTGCTGGTATCACGTGTGTTACAGGGGCGGGAAATAGAGGAGATATCAGGACTGTCAACATTCTCAAATCCACACATCTCCGGGGAGAGCAGTGAGTAGTAAATTCCACACTCTCTCCCCCACTCGTCATTTGGGATTACAGTGAGCAATAAATTGCGCACTTTCTCATCCAATCATTGCTGGGGAATACGGTGAGCAGTGAATTCCATACTTCCCCACTCATCATTGTTGATTACAGTGAGCAGTAAATTCCACACTCTCCCTCTCACTCATCACTGGTGATTACAGTGAGCAGTAAATTCCACACTCTCTCCCCCACTCATCACTGGGGATTACAGTGAACAGCAAATTCCTCACTCTCCCTCCCACTCATCACTGGGGATTACAGTGAGCAGTAAATTCCACACTCCCACTCATCACTCGGGTTTGTAGCGAGCAGTAACATTCACAATCTCTCTCCCCGCTCACACCAATCTGGAGATCAAAGTCAATTTGATAGCACCATCCAGGTCCAGGGCTAAGTTTCCATTTGATTTTTTAATATTTGTTCATGGGATGTGGGCGTCGCTGGCAACGCCATCAATTACTGCCCATCCCTAATTTCCATTGAGAAGGTGATGGTGAGCCGCCTTCTTGACCCGCTGCAGTCCGTGTGGTGAAGGTTCTCCCACAGTGCTGTTAGATCTGGAGTTCCAGGATTTTGACCTAGCGACGATGAAGGAGCGGCGATACATTTCCAAGTCGGGATGGTGTGTGTCTTGGAGGGGAACTTGCAGGTAGTGTTGCTCCTATGCGTCTGCTGCCTTGTCCTTCTGGAAAGGAATCTTACAACACCAGGTTATAGTCCAACAGTTTTATTGAAAATCACAAGCTTTCGGAGGCTTTCTCCTTCCACCCCAGTCCATCACCGGCATCTCCACATCATGTCCTTCTGGTCTTACAGGAGCAGTCGAGGAAGCCTTGGCGAGTTGCTGCAGTGCATCCTGCACTGGGTGGGACAGACTGCAGCCACGGTGCGCCGCTGGTGAAGGGAATGAATGTTTTGGGCGGTGGATTGGGACACAATGAAGCGGGCTGCTTTGTTCCGAATGATGTTGAGCTTCTTGAGTGTTGTTGCAGCTGCACTCATCCAGGCAATTGGAGAATATTCCATCACACTCCTGACTTGTACCTTGTAAATGGTGGAATGGCTTTTGGGAGTTCGGTGAGTCACTCGCCGCAGAATACCCAGCCGCTGACCAGCTCTTGTAGCCACAGTATTTATGTGGCTGATCCAGTTAAATTTCTGGTCAATGGTAACCCCCAGAATGTTGATGGTGGGGATTCGGCGAAGGAGATGCCTTTGAATGTCAAGGGGATGGGGATAAACTCTCTGATGTTGGTGATGGTCATTGCCTGGCACGTGTCTGGCGCGAATTTACTTGCCACTTATCAGCCCAAGCCTGGATGTTGTCCAGGTCTTGCTGCATGCGGGCACGGACTGCTTCATTTTCTGAGAGGTTGCGAATGGAACTGAACACTGTGCAATCGTCAGTGAACATCCCCATTCCTCACCTTATAAGAACATAAGAACATAAGAAATAGGAGCAGGAGTCGGCCAATCGGCCCTTCGAGCCTGCTCCGCCATTTAATAAGATCATGGCTGATCTGATCCTAACATCAAATCTAAATTGATGTCCAATTTCCTGCCCGCTCCCCGTAACCCCTAATTCCCTTCACTTCTAGAAAACTGTCTATTTCTGTTTAAAATTTATTCAATGATGTCGCTTCCACAGCTTCCTGGGGCAGCAAATTCCACAGACCTACAACCCTCTGAGGGAAGAAGTTTCCCGTCATCTCAGTTTTGAAGGAGCAGCCCCTTATTCTAAGATTATGCCCCCTAGTTCTAGTTTCACCCATCCTTGGGAACATCCTCACGACATCCACCCGATCAAGCCCCTTCACAATCTTATATGTTTCAATAAGATCGCCTCTCATTATTCTGAACTCCAATGAGTAGAGTCCCAATCTACTCAACCTCTCCTCATATGTCCGCCCCCTCATCCCCAGGATTAACCGAGTGAACCTTCTTTATACTGTCTCGAGAACAAGTATGTCGTTTCTTAAGTATGGACACCAAAACTGTATGCAGTATTCCAGGTGCGGTCTCACCAATACATTATATAACTGCAGCAATACCTCCCTGTTTTTATATTCTATCCCCCTAGGAATAAACGCCAACATTCCGTTGGCCTTCTTGATCACCTGCTGCACCTGCATAATAACTTTTTGATTTTCTTGCACTAGGACCCCCAAATCCCTTTGCACTGCATTACTTTCCAGTCTCATGCCATCAAGATAATAACTTGCCTTCTGATTTTTCCTGCCAAAGTGCATAACCTCACATTTTCCAATATTGTATTGCATCTGCCAAATCGCCGCCCGCTCACCCAGCCTGTCTATATCCCCTTGTAGATTTTTTATGTCCTCCTCCCTCTTATAATGGAGGGAAGGTCATTGATGAAGCTGCTGAAGATGGTTGTACCAAGGACACTACTCCGAGGAACTCCTGCAACAATGTCCTGGGGCTGAGATGATTGGACTCCAACAACCACGACCATCTTCCTTTGTGCTAGTTTTAACACTGGCCACTGACGATTTTTCCCCCTGATTCCTATTGACTGCAATTTTACGAGGGCTCCTTGCTGCCACACACGGTCAAATGCTGCCTTGATATGAAGGGCAGTCACACTCACCTCACCTCTGGAATTCAGTAATTTTGTCCATGTTTGGACCAAGGCTGTCGTGAGGTCTGGTGCCGAGTGGTCCTGGTGGAACCCAAACTGAGTATCAGTGAACAGGTTATTGGTGAGTAAACGCCGGTTGATAGCACTGTCGACGATACTTTCCATCACTTTGCTGACGATTGAGAGTGAAGTGATGGGGCGGTAATTGGCCGGATTGGATTTGTCCTGATTTTCGTGGACAGGACATACCTGGGCAATTTTCCAAGATGTCGTGATTTAGCTGGACTGGAACAGTTGGCTCGAGGCGCAGCTAGTTCTGGAGCACAAGACGTCAGCACTATAGCCAGGATGTTTTCGGGGCCCATGGCCTTTGTTGTATCGAGTGCAATCAGCCATTTCTTGACATCACGTGGAGTGATTCGAATTGGCTGAAAACTGGCTTTCCCGATGGTGGCGATATCAGGAGAAGGCCGAGATGGATCATCTACTCGGCACTTCGGGCTGAAGATGGTTGCAAACGCTTCAGCCTTGTCTTTTGCACTCACGTGCTGGACTCTGCCATCATTGTGGATGTGAAAGTTTACAGAGCCTCTTCCTCTCCTTTGTTGCTTAATTGTCCACCACTCTCCACGGCTGGATGTGGCAGGAGTGCAGAGCTTTGATTTGATCTGTTGGTTGTGGAATCGCTTTGCTCTGTCTGTAGCATGTTTCTTCCGCTGTTTAGCATGCAAGTAGTGCTGTGTTGTAGCTTCACCAGGTTGTCACCTCATTTTTTAGGTACACCTGGTGTTGCTTCAGGCATTCACTTCTACACTCATCATTGAACCAGTATTGATCCCTTGGCTTGTTGGTAATCGTAGAGTGAGGGATATGCCGGGCCATGAGACTGCAGGTTGTGCTGGAATACAATTCTGGTGTTGCTGATGGCACACTGCGCCTCAGGGATGCCCAGTTTTCAGCTGGCAGATCTGTTCTGAATCTATCCCATTTAGCACGGTGGTAGTGCCACACAACAGGTTCGATGGTGTCGTCAGTGTGAAGATGGGACTGCGTCTCCACAAGGATTTTGCGATGGTCATTCCGACCAATACTCTCAAGGACAGATGCATCTGCGAAAGGTAGATTGTTGAGGACGAGGTCAAGTAGGTTTTACCCTCGTGTTGGTTCGCTCACCATCTGCCGCTGGCCAAGTCTGGCAGCTATGTCCTTCAGGACTCAGCCAGCTGTGCACATTGAAGTCCCCCACCAAAGTTCATTCTGTGCCCTTGCTACCCTCAGTTCTTCCTCCAAGTGGTGCTCAACATGACGGAGCATTGATTCATCAGCTGAGGGAGGACGGTAGGTGGCAATCAGCAGGTGGTTTCTTTGCCCATGTTTGACCTGATGCCATGAGTTTTCCTGGGGCCAGAGTCAATGTTGAGGACTCCCAAGCCCACTTCCTCCTGACTGTATATTCACTGTCCCGCCACCTCTGGTGGATTTGTCCTGCCGGTGGGACAGGACATACCCAGGAATGGTGATGGAAGAATCAGGGACGTTGGCTGAAAGGTATGGTTCTCTGAGTATGGCTATGGCAGGCTGTTCCTTGAGTAGTTTGTGGGACAGCTCTCCAAATTTTGGCACAAGTCCCTAGATGTTCGTGAGTAATACCTGGCAGGGCTTGGTTTGCCTTTGTCGTGTCTGGTGCTTAGTTGTCCATCCGGTTTTATTCTTATTATGACTTTTTCTAGCCAAGTTTTACAACTGAGTGGCTTGTGAGGCCATTTTGGAGGGTGATTAAAACTAACCACATTGCTGTGGGTCTGGAGTCAAGTATAGGCGAGACGAGGTGGTCCAGTCTGTATTTAGTTTAGTGAATTTAGTGAATCCTGCCGTGGCAGGATTCGAACTCATGACTCTGGATTATTAGTCCAGGCTCCTGGCTTATTAGTTCAGTAACATAATCACTTTGTTACCGTACTCGCACTGATAGTACTGTCCAGCCCTGGGGATCAGTCTCCAATTGATAGCACTGTCCAGGTCCAGCAGCGATTGTCCTGTGAGGAGACTTTGAGAAGAATGGGCCTATATTCTCTGGAGTTTAGAAGAATAGTTCATAATTCTAAGAGGGTTTGACAGGGTGAATGTGGAGAAGTCGTTTCCCCTGACTGCAGAGTGTAGATCTAGGGTTCACAGTCTCAGGATAACGGGTGATCAAATTAGGACTGAGATGACGAGGAATTTCTTCACTCAGAGGGTTGTGAATCTTTCGAATTCTCTCCCCCAGAGGGCTGTGGATGCTCAGTCATTAATTATATTCAAAACTGAGATCGATATATTTTTGGACTCTAAGGGAATCAAGGGATATGGGGATTGGGCGGGAAAGTGGAGTTGAGGTCGAAGATCAGCCATGATCTTATTTTACATTGCAGCAGACAAGAAGGGTCGTATGGCCTGCTCCTCTTATGTCCAGAGATTAGTCTCGATTCGATAGCATCTTCCAGTTCCAGAGATCAGTTTCCATTCGATAACACTGTCCAGGTCGAGAGAGCAGGCTCCATTTGATAGCACTGTCCTGGCCTGGGGATCAGTCTCCATTTGGAGGCATTTCCCAGGTCGAAAGATCAGTATCCATTTTATAGTCCAATCCCTGTCCAGAGATCTGTCTTCCTTCAGTAGAAATATAGAAATTTAGAAAATAGGAGTAGAAGTCGACCATTCGGCCCTTCAAGCCTACTCCACCATTCAATATGATCATGGCTGATCTTCTATCTCAATACCATATTCCCGCTCTCTCCACATACCACTTGATGCCTTTAGTGTCCAGAAATCTATCTAGCTCTTTCTTAAATATATTCAGTGTTTTGGCCTCCACAGCCTTCTGTGGTAGAGAATTCCGCCATTTCACCACCCTCTGAGTGAAGAAATTTCTCCTCATCTCAGTCCTAAATGCCCTATCCCGTATCCTGTGACTGTGACCCCTCGGTCTGGACCCCCCAGCCTGGGAAACATCCTCCCTGCATCCAGTCTGTCTAGCCCTGTCGGAATGTTGTATGTTTCAATGAGATCCCCTCTCATTCTTCTTAACTCGAGTGAATACAGGCAGGGTCGACCCAATCTCTCGTCATTCGACAGTCCTGCCATGCCCGGGATCGGTCTGGTGAAACTTCGCCGCATTCCCTCGATGGCAAGTATATCCTTTGTTCGGTAAGGAGACCCAAACTTCACACGTGTGTGGTCTCACCAAGGCACTGCATAAATGCAATAAGACACCCTTGCCCCTCCACTCAAAACCTCTTGCAATGAAGTCCAACATACCATTTCCCTTCCTAACTGTTTGCTGCGCCTGCATATTTGCTTTCAGGTAGCCCTACAACGGTCCAGAGATCATTCACCATTTGATACCACTGTCCCTGTCCAGAGATCAGTCTCCATTTGATAGCACTGTCCTTCTCCAGAGATCAGTCTCAATTTGATAGCACTGTCCAGGTCCAGAGATCAGTATCCATTTGATCGCCTGCCCATTGTCGGAAATCAGTGCCTATTTGAAAACTGTCCAGGTCTGGCGATTATTTTCCAATTGATAGCAATGTCCAGGTCCAGAGATCAGTCTCCAATTGATAGCACTGACCAGATACAGACATTAGTCTCCATTTTATATCACTTCCAATGTCCAGAGATCAGTTTCCATTTGATAGCACCGTCCTGGACCAGGGATCAACGTCCACTGTAGCATTTGAAAATAGAAACAAGATGCACAAAGAATTGGGAGGGACATATAGCACTTGAGTAACTAATGATACAGCATTAGGTGGGATCAGACTAAGAGAGAATATGAAAAGGTCTAAGATACTTTTTGCGTGCCTGTGTGTAAACGCACGAAGCGAAGTAAATAAGGTTGGTGAGTTTCAGGCGCAAATACCCACATTGGGAACATATGGCGGTAATGGCGACCTGGCTTTAAAAATGGCAGGATTGGGTACAAAATATTCATGGATACAAGGTGTTCAGGAAAAATCGGGAAGGAAAAAAGGGATGGGGAATGGCAGTATTGATTGGGGAAAATATTGCAATGCTGGAGAGAGAGGATGTCCTGGAGGGGTCAAGGACAGAATATATTTGGTTAGAGGTAAGAAACAAAAGAGGCGCCATTAAACTGCTGGGCTTATTCTACAGAGGACCAAATAGTGGGAACGATACAAAGGAGCAAATTTGTAGATAAATTACAGAGAGGTGCAAGAGCTGCGGGGTAGGGCTAACGGGAGACTTCAACTATCCTAAAATAGACTGGGATAGTAATAGAGTAAAGGGCAAAGATGGGTAGAATTTCTTAAGTGTGTTCAGGAGAACTTTCTTGCTCTTTCCGGCTCAACGAGGAAGGAGGCATTGCTGGACTTGGCTCTAGGGAATGAAATGGGCCAAGTGGAGCAAGTGTCAACAGGGGATCATTTAGGATGCCGCGATCAGAGTGCCAAAAGGCTTGGATTTGATATGGAAAGGGACATGCACCACTATAAAATAAAAATACTGAATTGGAGCAGGGCCAGTTTCAGTGGGATGAGTACTGAACTGGCCCGTGTAATTTGGAATCAAAGATTGGCAGGCAAAACTATAATTGAAGAATGGGCGGCCTTTGAGGAGGAGAAGGTTCGGGGACAGTTGGGCACATTCCCACGAAGGAGAAAGCTCGGGCAACTAAAGTCAGAGCTCGGTGGACTGCAAAAGAGATAGAGAGTAAGATGAAGCAGAAAATACGGGGCATACGGCAGATGTTAGATTGATAATACAAGTGAGAACCAGGCAAAAAGGGATCAAAAAGTAGATCTATTCAATGAGGCAGAGTGGAAGGCAGAGGTGTTAAATGAATACTTTTCATCTGTACTTACCAAGGAAGAAGATGCTGCCAGATTCTCAGTAAAGGAAGATATAGTTGAGATATTGGATGGGCTAATAATTGATAAAGAATAAGTACTAAAAAGGCTGGCTGTACTTAAATTCGATAATTACCCCGGTCCGGATGGGATGCATCCTGGATTGCGGAGGGAAGTAAGGGTGGAAATTGCGGAGGTGCTGGCTATAATCTCCCAAACATCTGTTGATACAGTGGTGGCGTCAGGACTGGAGAATTGTAAATGAAACACCCTTGTTCAAAAAGAGCGGGAGGATAATCCCAGCAACTATTCGCCAGTCAGTTTAATGTCAGTGGTCGTGAAACTTTTTGAAACGATAATCCGAGACAAAATTAACAATCACTTGGACAAGTGATTTGATTAGGGAAAGCCAGCACGGATTTGTTAAAGGCAAATCGTGTTTAACGAACTTGATAGAGTTTATGATGAGACAAAAGATAGAGTAGATAAGGACAATATAGTTGGTGTGGTGTATATGGACTTTCAAATGGCGTTTGATAAAGTACCACATGATAGGCTTGTCATCAAGACCGAAGCCAATGGAATAAAGGGGGCAGTAGCAGCATGGATACAGAATTGGCTAAGTGACAGGAAACAGAGAGTAGTGGTGAACGGTTGATTTTGGACTCAAAGAAGATATGCAGCGGTGTTCCTCGGGGGTCGGTGCTGGGACCACTTTTTTCTTGATGTATATTAATGACTTGGACTTGGGTGAAAAGGGGATAGTGATCGACTTCAAGAGGACATAGGCAGGCTGGTGGAATGGGCGGACACATGGCAGATGAAATTTAACGCAGACAACTGCGAAGTGACATATTTTGGGAAGAAGAATGAGGAAGGGCAATATAAACTAAATGGTACAATTCGAAAGGGGTTGCAGGAATAGAGAGACCTGGGGTTACCTGTGCACAAATCTTTTAAGGTGGCAGAACAGCTTGGGAAAGCGGTGAAAAAAGCATACGGGATCATGGGCTTTATTAGTAGAGGCATCGAGTTAAAAAGCAAGGAAGTTGTGTTGAACATTTATAAAACACTGGTTCGGCCAGAGCTGGAGTATTGTGTTCAATTCTGGTCATCGCACTTTAGGAAGGATGTGAACGCCTTAGACAGGGTTCAGAATAGATTATCTAGAATGGTTCCAGGGATGAGGTACTTCACTTGCATGGATAGACTGGAGAAGCTGAGGTTCTTCTCCTTGGAGCAGAGGACATTAAGAGGAGACCTTGCGACCTTGTCAAAAGCCTTGCTAAAATCCATGTAGGCTCCATCAAATGAGCCTCCCTCATCGACCCTCTTTGTTACCTCCTCAAAAAATTCAATCAAGTTGGCAAGACACAAACTTCCCGTAACAAATCCATGTTGACTGTGTTCGATTAATCCCACCAATAGATGAGGTCAGTGATTTGTCCGGGCTGGATCAAGACAGTGCAGGTGAGGTCAGTGATGTGTCTGTGTTGGATATTGACAGTGTAGGTGAGGTCAGTGATGTGCCTGTGTTGGTTATTGGCAGCGTCGATTAGGTCAGTCATGGGTCTGTGTTGGATATTGATAGTTTAGGTGAGGTCAGTGATCTGTCTGGGCTGGTTATTGACTGTGTCATTGAGTTCAGTGATGTGCCTGTGTTGGATATTGACAGTGTCGGTGAGGTCTGTGATGTGACTGAGGTGGATATTGACAGTGTAGGTGAGGTCAGTGATGTGACTGGGGTGGGCATTGAGAGTGTAGGTGAGGTTAGTGATGTGCCTGTGTTGGATATTGACTGTGTAGGTGAGGTCAGTGATTTACCTGTGTTGGATATTGATAGTGTTGGTGAGGTCAGTGATGTGCCTGTGTTGGATATTGACATTGTAGGTGAAGTCATTGATGTGTCTGGTTTCGATTTGGGAGTGTAGGTGAGGCCATTCATGTGACTGGGGTGGATATTGACAGTGTAGATAGGTCAGTGATGTGTCTGTGTTGGATATTGACAATATAGTTGAGGTCAGTGATATATCTGGCCTGGGTATTGACTGTGTAGGTGAGGTCAGTGATTTGCCTGTGTTGGATATTGACAGTGTAGGTGAGGTCAGTGATGTGACTGGGGTGGACATTGAGGGTGTAGGTGAGGTTAGTATTGGATCTGGTTTGGATATTGACAGTGCTGGTGAGGTCAGTGATGTGCCTGTGTTGGATATTGACAGTGTAGGTGAGGTCAATGATGTGCCTGTGTTGGATATTGACGGTGTAGGTGAGGTCAGAGATGTGCCTGTGTTGGATATTGACAGTGTACGTGAGGTCATTGATGTGACTGGTTTCGATTTGAGAGCGCAGGTGAGGCTGTTGATGTGTCTGGGCTGGATATTGACAGTGTAGATGAAACCATTGATTTATTTGGGCTGGATATTGACAGTGTAGGTGAGGTCTGTGATGTGCCTGTCATGGATATTGACAGTGTTGGTGAAGTCTGTGATGTGTCTGTGTTGGATATTGACTTTATAGGTGAGGTCAGTGATGTGCCTGGAGTGGATATTGACATTGTAGGTGAGGTCAGTGATTGGTCTCAGTTGGATATTGACTGTATCGTTGAGATCATTGATGTGTGTGTTGGATATTGACAGGGTAGAGGCGGAGAAGATGTTTCCCCTGGCTGGAGAGTCGAGAACTAGAGGGCATAGACACAGGATAAGGCGTCGGTCATTTAAGACTGAGATGAGGAGGAATTTCTTCACTCAGAGGTTTGTGAATCTTTGGAATTATCTCTCCCAAAGTGATGTGGATGCTCGGTCATTGAGTATATGCAAGGCTGAGATAGGTAATTTTTTTGACTCTTGGGGACTCCAGGGAATTGGGGATTGGGCGGGAAATTGGAGTTGAGGTCGAAGATCAGCCATGGTCTTATTGAATGGTGGATCAGGATCGAGGGGCCGAATGGCCTACTCCTGCTCCTATTTTCTATGTTTTGTATCAGTGTTGTGTCTGAGGTGGATGAAAGTGCAAGCGAGATCGCTAATACAAACTCTTTCGCTGTGTCTTTCTCTCTGTCTCTCTTTCTAACTCTCTATCTCTCTCTGTCCTTCTGTCCCTTTGTTTCCCTTTCTCTTTTTGTCTCTTTCTGTCCCTTTCTCTGCGTTTCTCTTTGTTTCTCTCATTATCCGACTCACTATTTCTGTCTGTCTCTCTCTCTCTCTCTCTCTTTCGCAGTCTCACTCTCTCTGTCTCTCTCTCTCTGTCTCAGTTTCTCTCTCTGTCTGTCTCAGTCTCTCTATCTCAGTCTCTCTCTCTTTCTCAGTCTCTCTGTCTCGCTCTGTCTGTCTCAATCCCTCAACATCTCTCTGTCTGTCTCTATCTTTCTCTAGCTCACCGTCTCTGTCTCTATCTCTGTGCCCCTAACCCTCACTCTCCCTGTCTCTCTTTCTCTGTCTGTCTCTCTCTCTGTCTACCTCTATCCGTCTCTCTCGCTCTCTCACTCACTGTCTGTCTCTCTCACTGTCTCGATCTCTGTCTCACTTTCTCAGTCTCTCTCTCTCTCTGCTTCTATCCTCCACTCTCTATCCCTCTCTCTATCCTTCTCTCTCTCTCTCTCTCTCTCTATCCCCCCTCTCTCTCTGTTTCTAACCCTCTCTCTCTCTCTCTGGTGTATCATTAACGCTATGTGGTGCAGTAGCTTCTGTCCTGTTGCGAGCGGTTCCCTATTTTACCGCAGCAGTTCTACGCGGCCCAATCTCTCTCTTTTAGGATTGTAATGTCCCTGTGTGCTCGCGGTGTGTTTCAGTGTCTGTGTTAATGTTCCCCTATCTTGCCGCTGCTTTCTGTCTTTTAACGGATTAACCCTGACTGGGGACTTTCCAACAGATGCTGCCAACATCTGCTTTTAGATTTCAGGAGCCGGGCTGTGTTGAAACATCATGGAATTCTTTCCGCTTCGCATTTCCACCTTTAATCGTGAAACGGGCAGTTTAAACAGCTGAATGTACAAGATTATCATGTGGTATTTAATTGACAGGAGTTTAATGACTGGATTTCGCAAGATTCCCCATCTGCTGTGCACTCATTTAAATATAATGTTATACAATCCTCTTGACAGCACTTACCAATCTGCTGTGTGCAACTGGCTGTAAGGAACATGATGTAACCTCCCCTCCCGCTCCCCGCCTCGCGGGGATTTCCTCCTCTATAGAAATAGGAGCTCTCCTCAATGCATCGTGTGACAGCGGCTGGGACTGGGAGTGGGAGTGCTACTGGGTGTGGGAGTGAGAGGGATTGGGACTGGCAGCGAGAGGCTGAAGCACCAACCGACACACGCCATGGACTATGGACTGTTAATGAGGATTGTCTACCCTATAATTGCTGCTGTTTCTATCCCAGGTAAGTGACTGTGTGTTGCTGCTGTTGCTGATTATGTAAGATTGTGGTCTTCACCTGTTTGTCCTATTTGTGATATCAGTTTAACCAATGCCACATTTCCCATGTTCACTCAAATCCGTTAGACAAAGGATACTAATGGTAATCTCCAGCGAAAGTGCCGCTGCCCCGCGGATCTGTCTGACAAACTCTGATCCAGACCGCGCCCTCGCTCCAGATGACAGGTTTATGACCAGTTCTGAGCTCTCGCACGAACTGCAGAAACACGGATACTGACAGATGCATTTTCTATTCAGTCTGTTCCGGTCACTTGTTCCACCTGTTTCAGTTTCGCGCATCCTGCTTTCCCGCTCTGTGCTCGCTTAATGCAATAACTGGAATCCACAGATTGCAAAATTATCAGCCAGATTCGATTATATTGCCAGTCATTGCTTTGAAACTTTTTAATATTGTAAGTAACGAGCGTTGCTCGGGTTTTCTTGATCAGTACAGATTGATTGAGTTCCGAACATCTCTCTCTGACTCTGTGCCTGTCTGACTCTATCTCACCCTCTGTCTCTCTGTCTCTTTCTCTTTTTCTTTATGCATGTCTCTGTCTCACATCCTGTTCCTCTCTCTCTGCCTCTCTGTCTCTCTGTGTGGGTCTCTCTCTGTCTCTGAATCTCTCTCTCCCTCTCTCTCTCTGTGGGTCTCTCTTTGTCTCTGACTCTCTGTCTCTCCCTCTCTGTCTTGCACTCTGTCTCTCTTTGTTTTTCTCTCTCTGTCTCCCTTTCTCTATCTCGCTCTCTCTCTCACTTTCTCCATTTCACTCTTTCTCTGATTCGCTCTCCATCTCTCTTTCTATTTCTCTCTCTCTCCTCTGAGTTCACTGCCCTCCTATCCTCCCTTAATCTCTCCCTCCATATAAACTCTCTTTCCTATATTCACAGTCACCCCCTCGAGAATGCCATATCTCGTGGCCTCTCTACTCCCATCATCAATAATGCCATCTCTGATAACTTATTTGTAACCATCTCCAGCCGCATCCCCTTTCACCTTCCCAACCCACGCCCTTCAGTGTTTCCCCCGAAAAAAAAACTCTCCCTCAAGTCACTTACAACGGCACTTTCAAATTCCCTTAAATTTCACATCTGGCCCTCCATTCACCAAGATATTTCTGCAACTACCGATCTGCTGAATCACACACTCACCTCCACACTTGGTGCCCTTGTCCCCATTAAAACCATTACTATCTCTCTCTCTCTCTCTCACGCTGGTCGTTTTCCCCGGTACGGCTCCATCTACAGTCCCTTATGTCCAAGGAAAGCGGACGTGAACGTTTATGGCGGACGACTGAATTAATCATTTATCGCCAGATATCTCTGCTCTTGCACTGCTTTTAGAGCTGTGCTCTCTAGTTTATATTGCCTCTCCTCGTTCTTCCTACTGAAATGTATCACTTTGCATTTTACTGCATTAAATTCCATATATTGCCTTCTGTCTATCTGTGCCCTCAGATAATCTGCCTTATTCACTATACTTCTTGCATTGAGGTATATGCCTTTAAGCACTGCCAAATTAATTTGTTGTTTATTTTCTTGCTTTTGATTCCTCTGTCTTCCAAACTCACTTAATAATTGTCTGCCTTCCATCTCCAGTTCTGATTCTGTCCTATCTGAATCGACACTCAGCTTCCCACCCCCCTGCCAAGTTAGTTTAAACCCTCTCCAACAGCACGAGCAAACCTCCCCGAAAGGGTACTGATCCAGGCCAAGTTGAGGTGCAAACCGTCCGGCCTGTCGTTGTCCCACCTCCCCCAGAACCGATCCAAATGCCCCAGGAATCTAAAGCCCACCCTCCTGCACCATCTCTACAGCCACGCATTCATCTGCTCTATCCTCCTATTTTTATACTCACTGGCGCGTGGCACTGGGTGTAATCTGGAGATTGCGACATTCGATGTCCTGCATCTTAATCTCTTTCCTCACTCCGTAAATTCTGCCTGCAGGACCTCATCTCTCTTTCTACCGATGTCGTTGGTACCGATATTGACCGCGACCTTTCGATATTCACCCTCCCCTCTCGCCAGAATGTTCCCAAGCAGATCAGTCATATCCTTGTCCTTGGCACCATGGAGGCAACATACCATCCTGGAGTCAAATCAGCGGCCGCAGAAACGCCTGTGTGCTCCCTTAACTACAGGATCTACTATCACTATTGCTTTCCTGACTCAGGGCACAGTACCAGGTCCCTTGCTTTGTGGGGTATATATTAATGTCGGGGGCATGAATAAGAACTTTGCGGATGATACACAAAATGGCCATGTGATTGATAGTGAGGAGGAAAGCTGTAGAATGCAGGAAGCTATCAATGGGCTGATCAGATGGGGAGAAAAAGTGGCAAATTGAATTCAATCCAGAGAAATGTGAGGTGGTGCATTTGGGGAGGGCAAATAATGCAATGGAATATACGATAAATAGGAGGATACTGAGAGGTGTAGAGGAAGTGAGGGACCCTGGAGTACATGTCCACATATCCCTGAAGGTAGCAGGATAGGCATATAAGGTGGTTTCGAAGGCATATGTAACATTTCCCTTCATTTTCCAAGGCAGAAAATATAAGAGCAGGGAGTTTATGTCCGAACTGTATAAAACACTAGTTAGGCCACAGCTTGAGTACCGTGTACAATCCAGGTAAACACTTTGCAGGAAAGAGGTGAGTGCACTGGAGAGGGTACAGAAGAGATTGATGAGGATGTTGCCAGCGCTGGAGACTTATAGCTATGATAACAGATTGGATTGAATGGGGTTGTTTTCCTTAGAACAGAGGAGGTTAAGGGGTGATTAATTGAGGTGTACAAAATTATGAGGGGCCTCGATAGAGTGGACAGGAAGGACCTATTACCCTTAACAGAGAGGTAAAAAACCAAGGGACTTGGAATTAAAGTGATCGGTAGAAGGATTAAAAGGGAGCAGAGGAAAAATTATTTCATCAGAGGGTGGTGGAGGTCTGGAACACACTGCCTGAAAGGGTGGTAGAGGCAGAAACCCTCAACTCATTTAAAAAGTACCTGGATGTGCACCTGAAGTGCCGTAACATGCAGGGCTACGGACCAAGTGCTGGAAAGAGGGATTAGGCTGGATGACTCATTTTCGGCTGGAGCAGAAACCATGGGCCGAATGGCCTCCTTCTGTGCTGTAAATTTTCTATGAATCTATGCTATCTCTTCCCCATCTTCTTTTAAAATGGGCAGATGCAAATTATCTGGACCAGGAGTTCTATCCTCTCTAAGCTTAAGTCGTTCGTCAACTATTTCTCCCATTTCTTTCTTAAATATCTTCATATATGTTTCGATCTCTTCTTCAAATGTCATGTCCACCTCGCTGGTAAATACTGAAGCAAAGTGACGAATCAATATTTCTGCCATTTCGCTGTTAATACATATGAATTTATCTTGTGCATCCGTTAGTGGCTCCATTCCGATCGTGATCTTTCTTTTGTTATTTGTGTGTTCGTATAATAATTTCCTATTGCTTTTTATATTCCTTGATAATTTAATTTCGTAGTTCCTGTTTACTTTCCAAATTGTTTCTTGACTTCTTTAATAAACTCTTTTGATTCCTTTTGTCATTCTCTCATGTATTATCGATGTCCTTAGTGTATGTGTTTCTCTTTAGTGTCAATTTTACACTTATCTCTTTCTACATCCATGGTGTTTCATTACTGGCTAGTTTGTTCTTGTTTTTTTGAGGAATATGTTTCTCCTGAACGCTGCTGAGCACTGTTATCAGTATTTCCCACTGCTGTTCTATCTCTTTGTCTACCAAACATTTTCCAGTTTACCTTCCCCAGTTCCATTGTCCTGCCCTCCAAAATTAACCTTTTTACCAATCTATAACTTTGGACTTTGTCTTACGTATGTCTTTCTCAATCATTACTTTGAACCTTATTATGTTATGATCGCTATTACCTAGATTTCCACTACACTTACTTCTCTTATCTGTTTCGGTTGAGTTCCCGTTACTGGATCCAGCAGTGATTCCTCTCTTGTTGGGCTTCTCACATACTGGGTAAGAAAGGATTCCTGTACTCACTGTGAAAACTCCACTCCCCTTTCACTACCTCTTTTTTCCACTTTATTTGAGGGTCGTTGAAATCTCCCATGATTATTATTTTTTTTTCCTCATTTCATAGATTTGCCAACATATTTCTCCTCCGCTTCCCTTTCACTATTAGGTGACCTGTAGAATATCCCCATGAATGTGATCGATCTCTTCTTATCCTTTGTCTCAATCCATATGGATTCTGTTTCTGTCTTAAGATTAGTTATGTCCCATTATGTTGTCTGATCAATACAGGTACTCCACCTCACCTGCTTCCTTCCCTATCTTTTCGAAATACGTTATATCCTGCAATATTTAACTGCCGGTCCTATTCTTTATGGAGCCATGTTTCAGTTATCCCGACGACACCTGGCTCCTCACTATGAATTATGACCTCAAGTTCCCACATTTTGTTTCGGATGCTGTCCACATTGCTGAACAGGCAAATTAATTTGTTTTTACAAATTATTCCCCTCACTTTATTTTTAACAGTCGTTTTCTCCTGATGTTCCATAACTGCATGGTCCAATATAAAGGGAGTGTGGCAACAGAGAGAACTGGGGGTGTACGTGCACAAATCCTTTCAGGAGGCAGGACAAGTTTATAAGGGTATTAAAAAAGCATACGGGATCATTGGATTTATAAACAGGAGCATAATGTAGAAAAGCAAGGAAGTTATGGTAAACCTTTCGAAAACACGGGTTAGGCCTCAGCTGCAGTATTGTCTCCAATTCTAGGCACCACACTTAGGAAGGGTGTCAAGGCCTTCGACAGGGTGCAGAGGAGATTTACGAGAATGGTCCCAGCGATGAGGGACTTCAATTACGTGGAGAGATTGGAGAAGCTGGGGTTGTTCTCCTTAGAACAGAGAAGCTTAAGAGGAGATTTGATGGAGTTGTTCAAAATCATGAAGGGTTCAGATGAAGTAAATAAAGAAAAACTGTTCCCATTGGCGGAAGGGTCGAAAACCAGAGGACATCGATTTAAGGTGATTGGCAAAAGAAGCAAAGGGGAATGAGGAAAAAACAAAAATGTTTTATAAATATATAAAGAGCAAAAGGATAACAAAGGAAAGAGTAGGGCATATTAGTGACCATAAAAGCAACCGATGTCTGGAGGCAGAAGATGTGGGTATTGCTCTTAATGAATACTTTGCGTCTGTCTTCACAAAGAGGGGGACGATGCAGAGATTTAGTTAAGGAGGAGGAGTGTGAAATATTGGATGGGATAAACTTATTGAGGGAGGAATATTAAGGCGTTTAGCAACTTTGAATGCAGATAACTCACCAGGGTCTGGTCAAATATATCCCAGGCCGTTAGGAGAAGCAAGGGAGGAAATAGTGGAGGCTCTGACCATCATTTTCCGATCCACCCTGGCTATGGGCTTGGTGCCAGAGGATTGGAGACCTGCTAACAATGCACCGTTGTTTTAACGGGAGCGAGTAATGCAGGAATCAATTCTGAGGGACGGCATAAACCGTCATTTAGAAAGGAAGGGGTTAATCAAGGACAGTCAGCATGGATTTGTTAAGGGAAGATCGTGTCTAACAAACCTGATTTATTTTTTTGAGGAGGTCAGAAGGAGGGTCTCCGAGGGTTAATGCGATTGATGTCGTGCAAATGGATTTCAGCAAGACGTTTGAAAAGGTCAAACATGGCAGACTGGTCAGAAAAGTAAAAGCCCATGGGATCCAAGGGAAAGTGACTAGTTGGATCCAAAATTCGCTCAGTGGCAGGAAGCAAAGGGTGATGGTTGAAGGTTGTTTTTGTGATTGGAATGCTGCTTCCAGTGGGGTACTAAATGATGCAATATTAGGTCCCTTGCTTTTGGTGGTATATATGAACATTTTGGACTTGAATGTGGGGGGCTTGATCAAGAAGTTTGCAAATGAACATAAGAACATAAGAACATAAGAAATAGGAGCAGGAGTAGGCCAATCGGCCCCTCGAGCCTGCTCCGCCATTCAATAAGATCATGGCTGATCTGATCCTAACCTCAAATCTAAATTCATGTCCAATTTCCTGCCCGCTCCCCGTAACCCCGAATTCGCTTCACTTCTAGGAAACTGTCTAATTCTGTTTTAAATTTAATTAATGATGTAGCTTCCACAGCTTCCTGCGGCAGCAAATTCCACAGACCTACTACCCTCTGAGTGAAGAAGTTTCTCCTCATCTCAGTTTTGAAAGAGCAGCCCCTTATTCTAAGATTATGCCCCCTCTTTCGAGTTTTACCCATCCTTGGGAACATCCTTACCGCATCCACCCGATCAAGCCCCTTCACAATCTTATATGTTTCAATAAGATCGCCTCTCATTCTTCTGAACTCCAATGAGTAGAGTCCCAACCTACTCAACCTCTCTTCATATGTCCGTCACTTCATCCCCGGGATTAACCGAGTGAAGCTTCTTTGTTCTGCCTCGAGAGCAAGTATGTCTTTTCTTAAGTATGGACACCAAAACTGTATGCAGTATTCCAGGTGCTGTCTCACCACTACCTTATATAACTGCAGCAATACCTCCCTGTTTTTATATTCTATTCCCCTAGCAATCAAAGCCAACATTCCGTTGGCCTTCTTGATCACCTTCTGCACCTGCATACTAACCTTTTGATTGTCTTGCACTATGTCCCCCAAATCCCTTTGTACTGTAGTACTTTCCAGTTTCGCGCCATTAAGATAATAACTTGCTCTCTGATTTTTCCTGCCAACGTGCTTAAACTCACATTTTCCAATATTGTATTGCATCTGCCAAATCTCCGCCCACTCACCCAGCCTATCTATATCCCCTTGCAGGTTTTTTCTGTCCTCCTCACTCTCTACTTTCCCTCCCGTCTTTGTATCATCTGCAAACTTTGATATGTTACACCTGGTCCCCTCCTCCAAATCGTTAATATAGATTGTAAAGATTTGGGGACCCAGCACCTACCCCTGCAGAACACCACTGGCTACTGGTTTCCAGTCCGAGAATGAACCATTTCTCCCATCTCTCTGCTTCCTGTTAGATAACCAATCCTCCACCCATGCCAGAATATTACCCCCAATCCAGTGATTCTTTATCTTGAGCAATAACCTTTTATGTGGCACCTTGTCGAATGCCTCCTGGAAGTCAAAATACACTCCGTCCACTGCTTCCCCTTTATCCACCCTGTACGTTATGTCCTCAAAGAACTCAAGCAAATTTGTCAGACATGACTTCCCCTTCGTAAAGCCATGCTGACTTTGTCCAATTAAACAATGCTTATCCAAATGTTCTGCTACTGTCTCCTTAATAATTGACTCCAAAATTTCACCCACCACAGATGTTAGGCTAACTGGTCTATAATTTCCAGCCTTCTGCCTACTACTCTTTTTAAATAAGGGTGTTACATTAGCATTTTTCCAATCTGCCGGGACCTTTGCCGAGTTCTGAGAATTTTGGAAAATTATTAACAAAACTTAAATTGGCCGTATAATTGTGAGTGAGGAGGGAAGCTGCAGATTGCAGGAAGATATCAATGGACTGCTCAGATGAGCAGAAAAGTGGCAAATGGAATTCAATCCAGAGAAGTGTGAGGTGATCCATTTGGGGAGGACAACCAAGGCAAGGGAATGCACAATAAATGGATGGATACTGAAATTTGTAGAGGAAGTGAGGGCCCATGGTGTGTATGTCCACAGATCCCTGAATGTAGCAGGACAGGGAGATAAGTTGGTTGAAATACTAAAAGGATACTTTTATTTATCAGCCAAGGCATAGAATATAAACGTAGTGAGGTTATGCTGGAACTGTATAAAACAGTGGTTGGGCCACAGCTTGAGTGCTGCGTACAGATGTGGTCACCACATTGCAGACGGGTCAGTGACAGGGGGCATAGATTTAAGGTAATTGGTCGAAGGATTAGAGGGGAGCTGAGTATAATTTTTTTCACCCAGAGAGGGGTGGGGGTCTGTAACTCACTGCCTGAAAGGGTGGTAGAGGCAGAAACCCTGAAAACATTTGAAAAGTACCTGGATGTGCACCTGAAGTGCCACATTCGACAGTGCTACGGACCAAATGCTAGAAAGTGGGGCGAGTAAAAAGGAAGGTTGTTGTAGTCGGCGACAGTATAGTTCGGGGGATAGACACTGTTCTCTGCAGCCAGGAGCATGAGTCGCGATAGCGATGTTGCCGTCCCAGTGCCAGAGTTAAGGACAACTCCTCTGGGCTGGGGAAGAACTTGGAATAGGAGGGGGAGGTTTCAAGTTATCATGGTCCATGCAGGTATCAACAACTTAGGTAGGACTAAAAAACGGTTCTGCTGAGAGGGTTGGAGTTGCTAGGGATTAACTGAAAAACCAGAACCACAAAGGTAATAATCTCTGAATAATTACCTGAGCCACGAGCAAATTGGCATATGGTAAATAAGATCGGAGAGATGAATGCGTCGCTCAAAGATTGATGTGGTAGAAGTGGGTTTCGATTGGGCACTGTGGGTAGAAGTGGGCACTGACACCAGTACTGCGGAAAGAGAGAGCTGTTCCGTTGGGACGGACTACACCTGAAAAATGCTGGGACTGGAGTTATACAGAATCCAATGACTAGTGAGGTAAATAGGGCTTTAAATTCAATAAGGGCGTGGAGGGTCCCGGTGGAGAGAAACCGAGAATGCTGAAGAGAAAAATCAAGGAAGCAGTGCAGGAAAGTGATTGGGATTATGAAAGGATAGATTGCACAAACAAAATAGTGCACTAACAAATAGGGCCCGGGTAAGAAAAAAAATGGTAAAAGGACAAATAGGGCCATAGTAAAAGAAAAATGTTAAGATGTCTAAAAATGTTAAAAAGACAAATCTAAAGGCACTGTATCTGAATGCACAAAGCATTCATAATATGGAACACGAATTAACAATGCAAATCGATGTAAATGAATGCGATATATTAGCAATTGCAGAGACATGGATGCAGGGTGACAAAGGCTGGGACCTGAATATCCAAGGGTACTCAATATTTAGAAAGGACAGGCAAAACGGAAAAGGAGGTGATGTGGCGTTGTTAGGAAAGGATGAAATCAGAGCAAATTGAGAAAGGATACTAGCTCAGAAAATCAAGAAATCGAATCAGTCTGGGTGGAGTTAAGAACCACCAAGGAGCAGAAAACACTGGTGGCAGTTGTCTATAGACCCCATGAGTGGTAATCTAGGTGATGGGATCAAACAGGAAAGTATAGCTGCATGTAACAAAGGTACTACAGTAATCATGGGTGACTTTAATCTGCATATAGACTGGCCAAACCAAATTAGCAATAATACTTTGGACGATGAATTCCTGGAGTGTGTACAGGATGATTTTTTAGACCAGTATGTTGAGGAGCCAACCAGGGAACAGGGTATCCTAGATTGGGTATTGTGCAATGAGAAGGGGTTAATTAATAATCTTCTTGCACGGGGCCCTTTCAGGAAGAGAGACCATAACAAGATAGAATTCTTCATTAAGAAGGAAAGTGAAGTAATCCAATCCGAAACTAGGGTCCTAAATCTCAACAAAGGAAACTACGAAGGTATGAGGGATGATTTGGATATGATAGTTTGGGAAGCTTCTTGAAAGGCATGACGCTGGATAGGCAATGGATAACATTTAAGAAACAAGTGCATGAATTACAACAATTATACATTCCTTTCGAGCGCAAAAACGCAAAAGGAAAAGCGGCCCAACCGTGACTAACAAAACAAATTAAGGATAGTATTAGATCCAAAGAGGAGTCATGTAAAGTTGCCAGAAAAAAAGTAGCATGCTTGTGGATTGCGAGCACTCTGGATTTCAGCAAAAAAGAACCAAGAGATTGATTAAGAGGGGAAAATACAATTTGAGAGTAAATGTGCAAGGAACATAAATGTGGACTGTAAAAGCTTCTACAAGATTAGTGAAGACCAATGTAGGTTCCTTACAGTCAGAAATGGGAGAATTTATAATGGGGGACAAGGGAAATGGCACAGCAATTGAACAAATACTTTGGCTCTGTCTTCACGGAAGAGGACCCGAATAACTTTCCAGAAATGTTGGGGAACCAAGGGAATAGTGAGAAGGAGGAATTAAAGGAAATTAGTATTGGTAAAAAAATAGCGCTGGAGAAATTAACGGGACTGAAAGCCGATCAATGACCAGGACGTGATAATCTTCATCCCAAAGTACTAAAAGAGTTAGCCATGGAAATAGTGCATGCTTCAGTTGTCATCTTCCAAAAATCTACAGATGATGGAACAGTTCCAGCAGATTGGAGGGTGGCAAATGTAACCCCACTGTTTAAAACAAGAGGGAGAGATAAAACACGGAACGACAGACCGGTTAGCCTAACATCAGTAGGAGGGAAAATGCTAGAGTCTGTTATAAAGGATGTGATGAAAGGACACTTAGAAAATATCAAAGGGATTCGACAAAGTCAGCATGGATTCATGAAAGGGAAATCATGTTTGGCAAAACTACAGGAAGATTTTTTTTTGAATCCATCTGGTAGAATAGATAAGGGTGAACCAATGGATGTGATGTATTTGGATTTTCAGAATGCCTTTGATAAAGTCGCACATAAGAGGTTACTGTGCAAAATGAAATCACATGGGATTGGTGGTAATATACCTGCATGGATTGAAAATTGGTGAACAGACAGGAAACAGAAAGTAGGAATAAATGGGTCTTTTTCAGGGTTGCAGGCAGTGACTAGTAGGGTACTGCAGGGATCAGTACTTGGACCACAGCTATTCACAATGTATATCAATGATTTGGATGAGGGAACCAAATGTAATATTTCCAAGTTTGCTGACGACACAAAACTAGGTGGGATCGTGAGTTATGAGGAGGTTGGAAAGAAGCTTCAAGACGATTTAGACAAGTTGAGTGAGTGAGCAAATACTTGGCAGATGTGGTCTCATCTGCATGAATGTGAAGTTATCTAAATCGGAAGGAAAAACAGAAAGGCAGAGTATTAGCTAAATGGTGATAGATTGGGAAATGTTGATATACAAATTGACCCGGATGTCCTTGTATACCAGTCACTGAAAGAAAACATGCATGTGCAGCAAGCAGTTAAGAAGGTAATTGGTATTTTGGCCTTCGTTGCAAGAGGATTTGAGTATAGGAGCAAGGATGTCTTACTGCAATTATATAGTGCCTTGGTGAGACCACACCTGGAGTATTGTGTGCAGTTTTGGTCTCCTTTACCAAGAAAGGGTACACTTGTCACAGAGGGAGCGCAGCGAAGGTTCACCAGACTGATTCCTGGGATGGCAGGACTGTCGTATGAGGAGAGATTGGGTCGACTCGGCCTGTATTCACTGGAATCTAGAAGAATGACAGGGGATCTCATTGAAACGTGTAAAATTCTGACAGGGCCTAATGCAGGGAGGAAGTTTCACTGACTGGGGGTCCAGAACGAGGAGTCACAGTCTCAGTATATGGATTAGGACATTTAGGACTGAGATGAGACATTTCTTCAATGAGAGGGTGGTGAACCTGTGGAATTCTCTACCACAGAAGGCTGTGGAGGTCAACATAGGAACATAGGAACAAGAGCAGGCCATTCAGCCCATTGTGCCTGCTCCGCCATTTCATAAGATCATGGCTGATCTGTGATCTAGCTCCATTTCCCTGCCTTTGGCCCATATCCCTTAATCCCTTTGGTTGCCGAAAAGCTATCCATCTCACATTTAAATTCAGCAATTGAGCTAGTATCAATTGCCGTTTGCAGAAGAGAGTTCCAAACTTCGACTACCCTTTATGTGTAGAAATGTTTTCTTATCTCGCTCCTTAAAAGTCTTGCTCTTATTTTTAGACTGTGCCCCCCTATTCCGAAAATCCCCAACCAGCGGAAATAGTTTCTCTCTATCCACCCCATCCTTTCCCCTTAATATCTTATAAACTTCGATCAGATCACCCCTTATCCTTCTAAAATCTCGAGAATACAACCCCAATTTGTGTAATCTCTCCTCATATCTTAACCCGGGTATCATTCTAGTAAACCTACGCTGCACTCCCTCCAAGGCCAATATGTCCTTCCGAAGGTGCGGTGCCCAGAACTGCTCACAGTACTCCAGGTGCGGTCCAACCAGGGTTTTGTACAGCTGTAGCATGACTTCTGCCCCCTTGTACTCTCGCCCTCTAGATATAAAGGCCAGCATACCATTAGTCTTCTTGATTATTTTCTGCACCTGTTCATGACACTTCACTGATCTATGCTTCCATCTACACTGCTTACAATGCCACCAATCTTTGTCATCGGCAAACTTAGATATGAGACTTTCTGTGCCTTCATCTGAGTCGTTAATAAATATTGTGAATAATTGAGGCCCCAAGCCGCTGAATATCTTTAAGAAGGAGCAAGATAGATTTCTAGACACAAAAGACATCAAGGGGTACGGGGAGAGAGCAGGAATATGAAATTGAGATAGAGTAGCAGCCATGATCATATTGAATGGCGGAGCAAGGTCGATGGGCTGAATGCCCTCCTCCTGCTCATATTTTCTATGTTACTGTGTTTTTTCATTTGTTGGCAAAGTCCATGTCTGTGGATCAGTCTCCATTTGATGGCACTGCCAAAGCCCAGGAATCAGTCTCCATTTGATACCACTGTCCACGTCTGGGGATCAGTCTCCATTTGATACCACTGTCCATTCCCAGAGATTAATCTCCATTTGATAGCACTGTCCATGTCCATGTCCAGAGATCGGACTCCATTTGAAAGCACTGTCCTCATCCAGACATAAGTTTCAATTTGATGCCACAGTCCTGATCTTGATTTCAGTCCCCATTTGATAGATTTTCCCAGGTCCTGACATCAGTGTCCGTCTGATGGCATGGTCCAGGTCCGGATGTCAGTGTCTGTCTGATGGCACTGTCCAGGTCCGGATATCAGTGTCCGTCTGATGGCACTGCCCAGGTCCAGAGACCAGTATCCATTTGATACAGCTGTGCAGGTTGAGCGGTCACTGTCCATTCCAGTGTGCTTTCCAGGTCCAGAGACTCAACAACATTTCAGAGCACTGTCCAATTCTGGAGAACAGTGTCCATTTGATAGCACGGTTCAAGACTGGGGATCAGTGGCCATTTGATTGCACTGACTAGGCCCAGGTTTCAGTCTCCTTTTGATAGAACCGATTTGGTGCATCGATCAGTGTCCATTTGATAGCACTGTCCATTGACAGAGATCAGTGTCCATTTGATCGCACCGTAGATTGCCAGGAATCAGTGCCCAATTGATAGCACCGTCTATTGCCAGAGATCAGTGTCCAATTGATAGTACTGTCCATTACCAGAGATCAGTCTCCATTTGATAGCACTATCGAAGTCCAGACATCAATTTCCATTTGATAGCACTGTCTCGGCTGAGAGATCAATGTCCATTTGATAACACTGTCCAGATCCAGACTTCAGTCTCCATTTTACAGCAGTCTCCAGGTCTGGGGATCAATCTCCGTTTGATAGTGCTGCCCAGTTCAGCGATCAGTCTCCATTTGGTAGCACTGCCAGGTCTATAGCTCAGTCTTTATTCGATAGCACATCCTAAATTCAGAGATTCGTATCTATTTGATACCAGTGCCCAGGACTGTGAATCAGTGGCCATTTGATAGCACTGCGTCAGTCCAAAGGTCTGTCTCCATTTGAAATCACTGTCCAGGTCCAGAGATCAGTCTCAATTTGATTGCGTTGCCCAGGTCCAGAGATCAGTGCCCATTTGACAGCACTGTCCAAGTCCGACGATCAGTCTCAACTTGATAGCATTGTACTGGTTTTGGAATCTGTCTCCATTTCATAGCGCTGTCAAGTCCAGAGATCAGTCTCCAATTGATATAATTACAAGGTCAAGCGAACAGTGTTCATTTGCTAGCAATACCCGGTCCAGAGAGCAGGCTCCATTTGATAGCACTGTCCAGGTCTGAAGTTTGGACGGGTTGGACCTCAACAGAGCTGGGACTAATGTTCTCGCAGGGAAGTTCACTAGTGATGTGCAGGAGGGTTTAAGCCAATGTGGCAAGGGGATGGGCACCAGGATGTAGCATTAGAAAGAAGAAACAAGTGCACAAAGGATTGGGAGACACAGGTTGCACTAGAGTAAGGAAAGTACAGTATTAAGTGGGATCAGACTAAGAGAGAATACTAGAAAGTTTAAGGTAGGTTTACAGCGCATGTGTGTCAATGCACGAAGCGTGGCAAATAAGGTTGGTGAGCTTCGGGCACAAATAGCCACAAGGGAATATGATGTAGTGGCGATAACGGAGACCTGGCTCAAAAAAGGGCAGGATTGGGTACTAAATATTCCTGGATACAAGGTGTTCAGGAAAGATAGGGAAGGAAAGAAAGGAGGTGGTGGCAATTTTACTAGGGCTCCTTGGGACCACACTCGGTCAAATGTTGCCTTCATGTCAAGGTCAGTCACTCTCACGTTACCTCTGGAATTCAGCTCTTTTGTCCATGTTTGCACCAAGCCTGTAGTGAGGTCTGGAGCCGAGTTGTACGGGCGGGACGCAAACTGAGCTTCGGTGAGCAGGTTATTGGTGAGTAAGTGCCGCTTGATAGCACTGTCGATGACACTTTCCATCACTTTGCAGATGATTGAGAGGAGACTGATGGGCTCGTAATTGACCGGATTGGATTTGTCCTGCTTTTTGTGGACAGGGCATACCTGGGCAATTTTCCAAATTGTCTGGTAGATGCCAGTGTTGTAGGTGTACTGGAACAGTTTGGCTCGATGCGCGGCTAGTTCTGGAGCACAAGTCTTCAGCACGACAGCTGGGATGTTGTCGGGGCTCATAGCATTTGCTGTATCCAGTGCACTCAGCCGATTCTTGATATCACGTGGAGTGAATCGAATTGGCTGAAGACTGGCTTCTGTAATGTTGGGGATATTGGGAGGAGGCCGAGATGGATCATCCACTTAGCATTTCTGACTGAAGATGGTGGCAAACGCTTCAGCCTTGTCTTTTGCACTCACATGCTGGACTCTGCCATCATTGGGGGTGGGATTTTCACGGTGCCTCCTATTCCGTTAGTTGTTTAAAGGTCAACCACCATTCACAACAGGATGTGGCAGAACTGCAGAACTTTGATCTGATCTGTTGTTTGTGGGATCGCTTAGCTCTGTCTATAGCATACTGGTTCCATTGTTTAATATGCACGTAGTCCTGTGTTGTAGCTTCACCAGGTTGGGACCTCATTTTTAGGTACGCCTGGTGCTGCTGCTAGCATGCTCTTCTACACTCCTCATTGAACGAGGGTTGATCCCCTGGCTTGTTGTTAACGGTAGGGTGAGGAATATGCGGGAACATGAGTTTACAGATTGTGCTGGAATACAATTCTGCTGCTGCTGATGGCCAAAGCGCCTCATGTATGCACGGTGATAGTGCCACACAACACGATGGACGTTGTTCTCAGTGTGAAAACGGGACTTCACCTTCACAAGGATTGTGCAGTGGTCACTCCTACCAATACTGTCATGGACAGATGCATCTGCGACGGGTCGATCTATGTTTCCACCCTTACCTCCCATATCAACCATGATGCGTCCCATGCTCTTCATCTATTTCTATCCTTTACAGTTTATCTAATGCCTCCCCCTTTTCAGTGACAGTGGCAGCATCCTCTTCTTTTGTGAAAATAGAAGCAAGGTACTCATTTAGAACTTCAGCAATATCCTCTCCCTCCACAAGGTGATCATTATTTTGAACCCACCCTGCCTTTCAATATCCATTTGATCGCACTATCCTGCTCTGGAGATCAGTCTCCATTTGACGGTACTGTCCAGGTCTGGGGATCAGTCTCCATTTGATGGCACTGCCCATGTCTGGAATTCAGTCGCCATTTGCTGACACTGTCGAGGCTGGGGTTCAGTCTCCATTTGATGGCACTGTCCAGGTCTGGGCTTCAGTCTCTATTTGATCTTACTGCCCAGGTCTGGGTTTCAGTCTCCATTTGATGGCCCTGCCCAGGCTGGGGTTCAGTATCCATTTGATGGCACTGTCCAGGTCTGGGCTTCAGTCTCCATTTGATCGCACTGCCCAGGTCTGCGAATCAGTCTCCATTTGATGGCACTGTAGGGTTTCGTGACCAGTCTCCATTTGACAGCTCTGTCCAGGTCTGTGGTTCTGTCTCCATTTGATGGCACTGCCCAGATCTGCGGTTCAATGTCCATTTGCTGAACACAGTAAGCTCAGTATATATTACATTCAAAATCTTGTCCAATCTTTGTTGCCAATCTGATGAGTTATTTTCCTGATCTTTTTTGTTCCGATTTCTCCTAGTTACCCTGCTGGTGATCCTGATCTTATCCCGGGGAAAGTGTGGCCTGTCTCGATGCATCTCCTGTTACCTGCTGTCCATGGCAGCGGCTGATCTAACCGTTATCCTCACTGCTGTGATACTGGACCGTATTGTCACTCTTTATTTCATTGATATATTCACAGAGAGCATTACGATGTGTGGTCTCGGTGACTGCCTCACTCATGCAGCCACGGACTGTTCTGTCTGGTTCACCGTCGCTTTCACCTTTGATCGATTTGTGGCCATTTGTTGCCAGAAGCTGAAAACGAAATATTGCACCGCGAGAACAGCGGCTGTGGTTCTCGGAACAGTGAGTGTGTTGAGCTGTTTGAAGAGCATCCCGTGGTACTTTCGATATAAAGTTATATATCTCTTTTCCATGCCGATGTATTGCCTCGTGAGGTTGAGCTACTATACCTCACCCCTGTGGAAAGCATTCGACTACTTTCATCGTGCGTTAACTCCAGTGCTCCCGTTCGTGCTGATTCTGCTCCTCAACGCTCTGACGGTCAGACACATTTTATTGGCGAGTCGAGTGCGCAGGGGCCTCCAGGGGAAGCGTGATCGGGAGAATCACAAGGATACTGAGATGGAGAACCGCAGGAAATCCATCGTTCTGCTCTTCAGCATATCTGCAAGCTTTATACTGCTGTGGATGATACAAGCTGTGTCCACTATACACGAACGGATTGTGTTAAATCAATTCACTGATATAATCTTCGGCGACCACCTTCCAGGCGGCTTACGATACATCGGGCCGATACTGCAACTCCTCAGTTCCTGCAGTAACACGTGCATCTACGTCGTGACTCAGACCAAAGTCAAACAGGAGTTTAAGACTGTGCTCACTTATCCCTTTGTTCTGATTGTCCAGTTGGTTAAATAAACCGAAGAGCTGACCGCTATTCTGCACTAGAAGTGAGATTGTTTCACGTTCCATCCCATAAATCCCATCCCAGCTCCTGTTACCGGAGACAAAAAACATCACAGAAACTATTAGAATCATGTGACATTTCAAAGCTAATCCAACAATAGCTGGCTTCGAACTCACTTAACGCTGACTGACAGCATTGTGAAGAATTGATGAGCAGGATTCTAGGCGTGAATGGAAATCTTCAATCTTTGAATAAAAATAATTATCCAAAAAGAGACACGTAAATTCGACCCTCAGTATCATCATAAGTGAGTATTCGCTGCGGCCTCAAGTTTGACACGCCCTTCCCCTCGCTGACCTTCCCCTCCCCCTCACAGATCCGCCCCTCCCCCTCACATGCCCCCCAAACCGACATTCCCTCTCCCCTCCACCCTATCCAACCACGCCTACCTCACATGACCCCAAACCCACCCCTGCCACCTAAAAAGCCCCCCAATACACCCATCCCCCTCAAATGCCCACCAACCCACCCATCCGCCTAACATGCCACCCGAACCGTCCCTACACCTCACTTGCCTATTCGACCAACCGTTCCACCCCCAGTCCCACCCCGTCCCCCTCACTTGCCCCTCCCAACCCATTCCCCCCTCACATGAACCCTGCCCCACCACCTCCAACCGACCCCGCCCCGTGGAGGGTAACTGCTTAAGGAACCATGTCCATTTCTGGTTGGAATCAATGAACGAAGCAATTGTTCAGGAAAATACCGATGTTAATTTTTATTCTTCATCAGCTAATTTACAGTTGGAATAATATGTACATAAAAACATCCGTTGTTCCCATGAGCACAATTCATGTTGGCAATGGGGCTGTTCATTTGAGATGTTCAAACAGAACAAAAACCTAAAACCGATACTGTGGACCTTGTAACTCCCACGATCGAAACCATATGTGCATATCCTATCCAATAGGGCTCACAACAGATTGGTGCCTCGTCAATAGGTCACACTTTTAAGATCCATTTGATCCCCTGAGATATCCAATGAAATTATCCTCTAGCTTCAGGAACCCCACTGAACTTTTGTGCCTGTCCAATCACATTTTCTGATCGTATAACTACAAATGTAAAAGGGAATTCATCAATTCAGTCAATGAATTGCACAGAGCATCACATCACAGTCGGACACTCCATCTCCTCTCAAGTCCCCTGGTTGAAGGAGTCACTATGGTGTGCTAAAGTTCCGCTTTGGGAGACACTGCACAGAAACTGTTTTAAGAACATAAGAACATAAGAAATTGGAGCAGGAGTAGGCCAATCGGCCCCTCGAGCCTGCTCCGCCATTCAATAAGATCATGGCTGATCTGATCCCAACCACAAATCTAAAGAACACAAGAAGTCGGAGCAGGACCCGGCCACATAGCCCCTGGGCCCTCTCCGCCACCCACAGGGCATTGACCGATCCGAACTCAGCTTCATGTCCAATTTCCTGCCCGCTCCCCATAACCCCTAATTCCCTTTACTTCTAGGAAACTGTCTATTTCTGTTTTAAATTTATCTAATGATGTAGCTTCCACAGCTTCCTGGGGCAGCAAATTCCACAGACCTACCACCCTCTGAGTGAAGAAGTTTCTCCTCATCTCAGTTTTGAAAGAGCAGCCCCTTATTCTAAGATTATGCCCCCTAGTTCTAGTTTCACCCATCTTTGGGAACATCCTTACTGCATCCACCCGATCAAGACCCTTCACAATCTTATATGTTTCAATAAGATCGCCTCTCATTCTTCTGAACTCCAATGAGTAGAGTCCCAATCTACTCAACCTCTCCTCATATGTCCGCCCCCTCATCCCCGGGATTAACCGAGTGAACCTTCTTTGTACTGCCTCGAGAGCAAGTATGTCTTTTCTTAAGTATGGAGACCAAAACTGTATGCAGTATTCCAGGTGCGGTCTCACCAATACCTTATATAACTGCAGCAATACCTCCTTGTTTTTATATTCTATCCCCCTAGCAATAAAAGCCAACATTCCGTTGGCTTTCTTGATCACCTGCTGCACCTGCATACCAACTTTTTGATTTTCTTGCACTAGGACCCCCAGATCCCTTTGTACTGCAGTACTTTCCAGTCTCTCGCCATTAAGAAAATAACTTGCTCTCTGATTTTTCCTGCCAAAGTGCATAACCTCACATTTTCCAATATTATATTGCATCTGCCAAATCTCTGCCCACTCACCCAGCCTGTCTATATCCCCTTGCAGGTTTTTTATGTCCTCCTCACTCTCTACTTTCCCTCCCATCTTTGTATCATCTGCAAATTTTGATATGTTGCACTCGGTCCCCTCCTCCAAATCGTTAATATAGATTGTAAAGAGTTGGGGACCCAGCACCGACCCCTGTGGAACACCACTGGTTACTGGTTGCCAGTCCGAAAATGAACCATTTATCCCAACTCTCTGCTTCCTGTTCGATAACCAATCCTCCACCCATGCCAGAATATTACCCCCAATCCCGTGATTTTTTATCTTAAGTAATAATCTTTTCTGTGGCACCTTGTCGAATGCCTTCTGGAAGTCGAAATACACTATGTCCACTGGTTCCCCTTTATCCACCCTATACGTTATATCCTCGAAGTACTCAAGCAAATTTGTCAGACATGACTTCCCCTTCATAAAGCCATGCTGACTTTGTCCTATTAAATTATGCTTATCTAAATGTTCCGTTACTGTCTCCTTAATAATAGACTCCAAAATTTTACCCACCACAGATGTTAAGCTAACTGGCCTATAATTTCCAGCCTTCTGCCTACTACCCTTTTTAAATAACGGTGTTACATTAGCAGTTTTCCAATCTGCCGGGACCTCTCCTGAGTCCAGGGAATTTTGGAAAACTATCACCAAAGCATCCACAATCCCTACTGCCACTTCCCTCAAGACCCTAGGATGGAAGCCATCAGGTCCAGGGGATTTATCCGCCTTGAGTCCCATTATTTTACTGAGTACCATCTCCTGAGTGATTTTAATCGTATTTAGCTCCTCCCCCCCTGGAGCCCCCTGTTTGTCCAGTGTTGGGATATTCTTAGTGTCCTCTACTGTAAAGACTGAAACAGTGCCTGCTCTGTGGTATCACTGTGCTTACCTTTGGATCATTGGTATGTGAAGCAAGATGGCACAGAGGGAAATGAAGCTTCAAGGAAATGCAGGAGTGAGATGGAATGGTGAAGCAGAGCCCAGGTTATACCCCACATTTTGATCTCCTGTACTCAGCTATAGCAGCAGAGTGAGCTGCTCAGCAGAGCCCATTGCTTCCCAGTAAGTATGGGAGAGTGAGGAACCCTGGGCCAGTGTTGTGTATCTCCAAGTGCCCTCATTTCTATTTGGAAACCGCAGACGAATAAGGCAACTCACCACTTGGACTGGAGTCAAGCTTTTTCAGCACTTCAGGGCTCTTCATCAATCCACTGCTCAGCTTCTGTCGGCTCCGGGGATGGGCCACGTAGCTCCAAGGATGACAAGCATTTGGTGCTGCCTTACTTAGTTTTCAGCAGTACCCGTGGGGAGAAGCATTTGCTGGGGGCAGGCAAAAATTATCCCTCTTTCATAGGAACATAGGAACATGGGAATATAGGAACAGGAGTATGCCTTTCAGCCCCTCGTGCCTGCTCCGCAATTTGATAAGTTCATGGCTGAACTGTGATCTAATTCCATATACCTGCCTTTGGCCCATATACCGTAATATCTTTGGTTGCCAATAAGCTATCTCTATCAGATTTAAATTTAGCAATTGAGCTAGTATCATTTGCTTTTTGCGGAAGAGAGATCCAAACTTCTACCACCCTTGTGTAGAAACGTTTCACTGTCCCATAATCTTTATTTGTTATACTTTGTGAACTTTATTTGACCTCATGGTGGGGCACCTGATTTAGAGCAGGGAATGATGTTTAATTGCCCCCATTAAACTCCTTCAAGCAACAGTGAGATTGGGAGTTTGATTTTCTTCCCATTTTTCCCTTTTCCCATTTTTCCCTTTTCCCATTTATGTTGGTTTGTTTGTGCAGTTTCTTTCTCTCTCTTGCCTCTTCTGGTTCCTATTTTATGCTCCAACGGTAGCCTGACCTGTGGAGGACAGCAGGCAGTCCCAGCTGGCCCTGAATCTAGAAACCACATCTAACCCTCCTCCAATCAATAAAGTTTCATTCAGGGGAAATCCCACGCCTCTGGACTTTTACTGTCCCAAATGCGTCTCTGAGTAATACCACACCAACTTGGCAAAGGTGATTCACTCCACTCTGAGGTGTCTGATGGGGGATAATAGAGTGAGAGAGGGATTGGACAAGCTTTTGGTTGAGGGTAATCGAATGAAACTGGCAGGTGCTCATTATCGCCATTCCAGTCGAAATAAGACCAGTGATCCAAGGCCTCCTCAATCAATTCACTGCCGCCTTTCAATGACAGCTATCCAGTCTCCAGCACAGGGCAGGCCCATCTATCAATCACACCAGGGCAGCCCTGAGTTGCTTTCTCACAGGCCCGTGACTCTTGTGACTGAGTGTAATAATGGCCACTATTTTTTTTGCACAGTTCACTTTTGCTGATTAAAATGGATTGCTTGATTAAATCTCTGTCCCATCGATCTGCAGCCTCCATGCAGGTGAAAGGCGAGGGTTGAACGCTTGGATTGTGAAGTTCTAATGGGTGGTACAGTCCCTCATATTGTCCTGGACAGAGTTTTTGGAGAGCATTTTCCTTAAGTGATGAACAATGATGAATGTTTAGGGGCTGCTGCACAACATGGTGTTCTTTGGGTGTCTGCTCAAAATGCAACATTGTGCCTTCAAATGAAATAAACTGGGTTTTTGCCGGGAGTTTGGAATGATTATATCTGGCACCAACCTTCCCACCCAAATCCCCTCCCTCGGGAAGATCATCCTGACACTCCCATATTAACACACAGCTCACTGCTTTTGCTTGTTTTCCCAAGATGTTTATGCCAATATTTCTCATCTTGTGTTGCGAAATAGTAAAGATGTCTTGGAAGGGCTGTCCCTTGTTTCTCCATTTCTTGGTCGCCCTCACTGGATTCCAACCCACTGGACCCTGCATTTCTCTGGACAAGCTGTCCCAGTGGGGCACACACGTAGAATCTTGGTCGGCCTCCCAAATCATTGCGAGGGTGTTGCTGGTCTTGCACAGCTGGACGGGAGGAGTGTGGCTGTAAAACTGAGGTGAAGCAGCATTTGAAAACATATGCTTTTGTGACACTGGAACCTGCGTAAGATGCATAGACTGGTTCAAGTCCTGATTCAGCATCTTCACTGATTCTGTTCTGAGATTCCACTCCGTCTCTGATAGTCTATTTCCAACAGGAGGACTTTTAAAGATGGTTGTAGCGAATTTTGTCGTTTCTAAACTGCTGGCATTTTTCCATATCCATTGGTGCTGATGGCTGATATGTTTGAATGAAGGGTCCTCGTCAGTTTGGACCCTGGCATTTACTGAAGAGGCACCACCTTGTAGTTCATGAAACAAGTAAACCCTGTCTGTGAGTTTCTGAGGCTAGACTTCTGATAACTCTGGACCGGCTGGGAAGCACCCTGAAATGCTCAGTCCAGCAAAACCTTTCGCATCCTGCTTTCTGCAAGAAAGTCGATTCACCTGGTCATAAAACAAAACACTGGGTGAGTGGAGAACAGAATTTATAACAAACAGCAGGTAAATGGAAGGAAGAATTTTACAGACAAAAAGCCACAGATTGTAGTTAAAACCTGATAACCACAACGTTATGATATTTCCAGAGGTACCAAACACTCGTAGAATGAGATGGGTTGGCATCTGGGCACAGAAGGAGATGACTGTGCCAACCCTGATATAACCAGTATAGATAGAGGATGATGCAGGCGGACTATGGGCTGATGGAGTATTTCAATGCTATATGATTGAGGAGGAAGTGCAGTACAGGCCCCGTCCTTCACAATCCCTTCAAAAGTGTTAAGAGATTTCAGACAAATTTTCCAATCTATTGGTTTCAATGCTGAACTGGAACCAAGGCTCGGCTTCTGCTCGTTACTGCTCTCAAAACCTGCCCAGCTCTCCTGGGTCCAAACTTTTGCCGTCCCGCACGGTCCCCTCCCAAGCTCCACCCCCAGTTCTGCATGCCACCACCACCCCCCATTCCAGGCCGTCCCACCCGCGCTGTTACATCCCATCCCATCCCGTTCCGTGCAGCATCCCCCATCCCGGACCTCTCTGGCATCACAACAGTGCATAACGAAAGCTGAGAGTTTCGTAGATAGCACGTTTCAGGAGGTGGTCACCCCACAACTACAGAGAGTTCAGGGACAGAGGGAGTGGGTGATCACCAGATATATGAGGAGGAACAGGCAGGCAGTGCAGGAGTCCCCTGGGAGTGTTGCACTCACAAACCACTGAGGGTGTAACACCTCGGGGGAGTCCAGTCAGGAGCAAATCCACAGCGACTTGGGAGACTCGACTGCACAGGGGAGCAAAGGAAATGCAGTTGTGACAGGGAATTCGATTGTCAGGGAGATAGACAGGTGTTTCTGCAACGGCCGACATGAGTTCTGCATGGTGTGTTACCTCACTGGTGCCAGGCAGGGTAAAGGATATCACCAAGAGGGTGCACAACATTTTGAGGGTGGAAGGGGAACAGCCGTAATTCGTGGCCGATGTGGGAACCAATGATATAGGAAGGAAAAGGGTCGAGCTCCTGTTGTCAGAGTCTCAGGGGCTATGAAAGAACTTTAAAAAGCAGGACCGCAAAAATAGTAATTTCTGAACTACTCCCATTGCCACATGTTAGTAAATATGGGAATAGTTGGAACAGATATGTTAACACGCGGCTGGAGAAAAGGTGCAGGAGGGAGGGCTTCAGATTCCTGGGGCATTGGGACCAGTTCTGAGGCAGGTGGGATTAAAAGGCATTAAGTAAGGTGCCACACAAAAGGTTGTTATGCTCCTGGGGTTGGGGGTAATATATTAGCATCGATAGATGATTGGTTAACAGACAGGAAACAGAGAGTAGGGATAAATGGGTCATTTTCAGATTGGCAGGCTGTCACTAGTGGGGTGCCGCATAGATCGGTGCTGGGCCTCAGCTATTTACAATCTATATTAATGACTTCGATGAAGGGACCGAGTGTAATGTATCAAAGTTTGCTGATGATACAAAGCTGGGTGGGAAGGTCAGCTGAGAGGATGACACAAAACGTCTGGAAACGGATATAGACAGGTTAAGTGAATGGACAAGGAGGTGGAAGATGGAGTATAATATCGGGAAATGTGAGGTTATTCACTTTTGTAGGAAGAATAGAATAAAAGAATATTTTTAAATGGTGTGAAACTATTACATTTTGTTGTCCAGAGAGATATGGGTGTCCTCGTACAAGAAACACAGAAAGTTAACACGCAGGTACAACAAACAATTCGGAAAGCAAATGGCATGTTGTCCTTTATTGCAAGGGAGTTGGAGTACAAGAGTTAGGAAGTATTGCTACAAATGTATAGGACTTTGGTGAAACTTCACCTGTAGTAATGTGTACAGCTTTGGTGTCCTTATCTAATGGAGGAGATACTTGCCTCAGAAGCGGTGTAACGTTGGTTCACTACATTAATTCCTGGGATGAGAGGGTTGTCCTATGAGGAGAGATTGAGTAGGATGGGACTATACGCTCCGGTGTTTAAAATAGTGAGAGGTGAACTCTTTGAAACATATAAGCTTCAGAAGGGGCTTAACATGGTAGATGCTGAGAGGTTGTTTCTCCTGGCTGGAGAGTCCAGAACTTGGGGGTACAGTCGCAGGCTAAAGGGTCGGCCATTGAAGACTGAGATGAGGAGGCATTTTTCACTCAGAGGGCTGTGGATGCTAATCATAGAGTAAATTCAAGACTGAGGTCGATAGATTTTTGGACTCGAGCGGATTCAAGGGATATGGGGATCGGGCAGGAAAGTGGAGTTGTGGTCCAAGATCAGCCATGATCTTATTGAATGGTGGAGCAGGCTCGAGGATCCGTATGGCCTCCTCCTGCTCCTATTTCTTATGTTAGGATCTGTTCAAGACGGGCGGTCTGCACCTCAACAGAGCTGGGACCAATGTCCTTACGGGGAGGGTCATTCGTGCTGTGGGCTAAGGTTTAAGTAAATTTTGCGGGGTGAGGGGGCGGGTGGGCACCAGGATGAAACATTGGGGAGGAGAAACAAGGTGCACTGAGGACTGGAGAGACAAGCAGCACTACAGTAAAGAATAGTTCAGAAATAAGTTGGATCAGACAGGGGGGAAATGCGTTGCAGAATAAGATGAGTCTCGAGTGCATGTGTGTAAATGCACATAGCGTGGTAAATGAGGTTGGTGAGCTGCAGGCTTAAGTTGTCACATGGGATTACGATATAGAGGCTCAATGAAGGGGAGGACTGGGTACTTAATATTTCTGGCTGCAAGGTATTCAAGAAAGATAGGGAAGGAAAGAAAGGAGGGAGGCAGATGGCAGTATTGATCAAAGAAACTATTATAACACTGGAAAGGGATGATGTAGTTGAGGGGTCAAGGGCAGAATATTTTTGGTTAGAATTAAGGAACAGTTGAGGAGCTATTATACTACTGGGTGTATACTATAGGCCAGCAAATAGTGGGAAGGAGACAGAGTAAATTTGCAGGCAGATTACAGAAAGATGCAAGAACTATAGAGTGGTGATAATGGGAATCTTCAATTATCCCAATATAGACTGGAACACTAACAGAGTAAAGGGCAAAGAGTGAGAGGAATTCCTGAAATGTGTCCAAGCGAACTTTCTGGAACAGTGCAATTCCAGCCTAACCAGGAAGGAAACAATGCTGGATCTAATTCTGGGGAATGAAGTGGGGTACGTGGAGCAATTGGGGAAAATTGATCACAATATCATTAGGTTTGGAATAGTTACGGAAAATGACAAGGAGCAATCAAATGTGAAAATGCTGAACAGGAGGAGGGACATTTCAGTGAGTTAAAAGGGATCTTGTCCAGGTGCATTGGAATCAAAAATTGGTAGACAAAACCATAATTGAACAATGGGAGGCCTTCAAGGAGGAGATGGTCCGAGTACAGAGTCGTCACATCGCTAAGAAGGGGGTAAGGAAGGGCATCCAAATCTAGAGCTCCGTGGATGACTAAAGATATAGAGATTAAAACGAAACAGAAAAAAGGAGACTTTTAAGGTTCATAATTCGATAGAGAACCAGACTAAACATGCAAAGTACAGAGGAGATCTAAAAAAGGGAATAAGAGGGGCAAAGAGAGAGTATGATAATAGATTAGCGGCTAACATAAAAGGGAACCCAAAAATCTTAAAAAGGGCAGTCAAATGGTGAGGCAGATTAGGGACAAAACGGGAGGTCCTCTTTTGGAGGCAGAGGGCATGGCTGAGATAATAAATGGATACTTCACATCAGTCTTCAATAGAGAAGAGCATGCTGTTGTTGTAGCAATAAAGGAGGATATAGTTGCCATAATGGATAGGATAAAAATAGATAAAAGGTACTTAAATGATTGGCAGTACTCAAAGTAGTAAAGTCACCCGGTCCCGATGGGATGCATCCAAGGTTACCAAGGGAAGTAAGGGTAGAAATTGCCGAGGCGCTGGGCACAATCTTCCAATCCTCCTTAGATATGTGGATGTTACCAGAGGACTGGTGGATTGCAAATGTTACACCCCAGTTCAAAAAAGGGGAGACGGTTTTACCCGGCAATTACAGGCCAGTCAGTCTAACGGCAGTGGTGGAAAACCCATCGAGACAATAATCCAGGACAAAATTAATTGGCACTTGGAAAAATATGGGCTGATAAATGAAAGTCAGGACGGATTTGTTGAAGGCAAATAGTGTTTGACTAACTTAATTGTGTTCTTTGATGAAGTAACAGAGTAATGGCATTTAATAAGGTGCCACATAAAAGGGTGTTTTCCAAAATAAGGGCTCATGGGGTTGGGGGTAATATTAGCATGGATAAAGAATTCGTAAACGGATAGAAAACGGGTAATTTTCAGGATGGCAGGCTGTAACTAGTGGGGTGCCGCAAGGATTGGTGCTTGGGCCTCAGCTATTGACAATCCATATTGATAATTTAGATGAAGGGACCGAGTGTGATGTATCCAAGTTTGTTGACGATACAAAGCTATGTAGGAAAGTAAGCTGTGAGGAGGACATATAAAGAGTCTGCAAAAGGATATAGACAGGTTAAGTGAGTGGGCAAGAAGGTGGTAGATGGAGTGTAATGTGGGGAAATGTGAGGTTATTCACTTTGGTAAGAAGAATAGAAAAACAGAATCTTTTTTAAATAATGAGAAGCTTGTAAATGTTGGCGTTCAGAGTGATTTGGGTGTCCTCATACAAGAAACAGAGAACGTTAGTATGTAGGTTCAGCAAGCAATTCGGAAGGCACATGGCATGTTGGTCTTTATTGCAAGGGGGTTGAAGTTTAAGAGTAAGGAAGTCTTGACACAATTGTACAGGGTTTTGGAAGACCTCTCCTGGAGTACTGTGTACAGTTTTGGTCTCCTCATCTAAGGAAGGATATACTTGCCTTAGAGGGGGAGCAATGGATGCTCACCAGATTGATTCCTGGGATGAGAAGGTTGTCCTATGAGGAGAGATTAAGTAGAATTGACCTGCACTATCTGGATTTTAGAAGAATGCGAGGTGACTTCATTGAAACATAAAAGGTTCTGAAGGGGCTTGACAAGATTGATGCTGAGAGGTAGTTTCCCCAGGCTGCAGAGTCCAGAACTAGGGGGCATTTTTGTCAGGATAAGAGGTCGGCCATTTAGGACTAAGTTAAGGAGGAATTTCTTCACGCAGAGGGTTGTGAATCTTTTGAATTCTCTAACCCAGAGGGCTGCGGATTCTCAGTCGCTGAGTATATTCAAGGCTGAGATAGATACATTTTTGGTTTCTCAGAGAATCAAGGGTTATGGGAGTCGGGCGGGAAAGTGGTGTTGAGGTGGAAGATCATGATCTTATTGAATGGCGGAGCAGGCTCGAGGGGCCATATGGCCTACCCCTGTTCCTATTTCGTATGTTTTTAGGAGGACAGAGACAGACTGCTGAAATTGAACGCAGAGAAGTGTGAAGTGATACATTTTGGTAGGAAGAATGAGGAGAGGCAATATAAACTAAATGGCACAATTTTAATGGTGGTGCAGGAACAGAGAGACCTGGGGGTGCACACACACAGATCTTTGAAAGTGGCAGGACAAGTTGAGAAGGCTGTTAAAAAATCATATGAGACCCTGGGCTTTATTAACAGAGGCATAGAGTACAAAAGCTAGGAAGTTATGCTAAACCTTTAGAAAACACAGGTTAGGACTCAGCTCGAGTATTGTGTCCAGTTCTGGGCACCACACTTTAGGAAGGATGTTCAAGCCTTGAGAGAGGCCTTAGGCCGCAGAAGAGATTTCCTCGAATGGTCACAAGGATGAGGGACTTCAGTTATATGGACAGACTGGTGAAGCTGGGGTTGTTCTCCTTCGAGCAGAGAAGGTTAAAGGGAGATTTCATAGAGGGGTTCAAAATAATGAACAGTTTTGAAAGAGTAAAAGAGGAGAAATGGTTTACATGGCAGAAAGGTCGGTAATCAGAGGACGCAGATTTAAGGTGATTGACAAAAGAACCAGAGGCAAAATGCGGAAACATGTTTTTACGCAGTGCGTTGTAATGATCTGGAATGCGCTGCTTGAAAGGGCGGTGGAAGCAGATTCAATAATAACTTTCAAAGGGGAATTGGATAAATACTGGAAGGGAAATAATACAGCATACGGGGAAATATCAGGGGAATTGGAGGAATTGGATAGCTCTTTCAAAGAGCCGGCCCGGACACGATGGGCCGAATGGCCTCCTGCTGCGCTACACCTATTATGGTACTGTGAGTGGGGCCAGATGATGGACATCAGTAGGAGATTGGGGAATGTGACAGTGAGCCTAAGTCACTCCTCACCACATGTTTAGACAGGGACTGGCCAGCACCAATCACTGAATCATTAGAAGAAGCGAGACCTGGCTGAGCTGGGCTGATTCAGCACTGAGCGGGAATCAAATCTTCGTTGATGTGGTCAGTACCATACCGAGCGGTACCAGCTCCCAATGTGGCAGTGTTTGGAGAAAGGTCATATTCAGGGTTACACGTCAGTCTCTTATGTTGGGAATGCCTTGATTATCACAATCATTGGGTCACAACACACAAAACGACAGGTTCCCAAACACCACCACTTCATCTTAGAGCTCCCAAAATATAATTCAAAAATAAATGATTGGTTTACCATTACTGGAGACGAATGGATCGGAAATCCACAAGCCATGCTGTCTTTCTGGGGGAGAAATGTCTCATCAATCAGCTGATCCCTTGGAGCCGACAGTTTACTTACAGCGGTGTTTTCATAACGTGATTCGAGCAGGAACTGGAGGGTCGGCTCAGCCGTGAAGAAATTCAGCAGTGATTCATTAGCTGCAGTTAGTTATCCAGCAAGAGCACGCACGGAAAGTTGAGGAGTTAATAGGGAAAAATTCCATCCAGGGGCCAAGTATAATAATCGACACTGACAGCTCTGGAGGCCATTCGACGCATCGTGCCTGTGCCAACTCTTTGAAAGAGCTATCCATTTAGTCCCCTTCTTCCGCTCTTTCATAGAATCATGGAAAGGTTACAGCATGGAAGGAAGCCATTCGGCCCATCAAGTTTGCGCCGGCTCGATGCACGAGCACCCAAGCTAGTCACACTCCCTCGTACTATCCCCGTCGCCCTGCAATTTTTTTCCTCTCAAGTTTCCCTTTTCAAGGCCAGGATTGAATTTGCCTCCATCCCCCTCACCTGCCCGGGCAGTGTACTGCAGATTCTAACCACTTGCTGTGTGAAAAAGGTTTTCCTCATGTCACCCTTGGATCTGTGGCCAATCACCTTATATCAATGTCCTCTGGCTCTTGACACTTTCTTCATTGGGCAACAGTTTCTCACTATATTCTGTCGAGACCTTTCATGATTTTGAAGTCCAAGTCATTAATATATGTCAAGAAAAGCAGTGGTAGTCGCACTGACCCCTGGGGAACACTGCTGTACACCTCCCTCCAGTCCGAAAAACAACTGTTCACCACTACATCTCTGTTTCCTGTCCCTTAGCCAATTCTGTATCCATTTTGCTACAGCCCGCTTTATTCTCGGGCTTCAATGTTGATGATAAGCCAACCGTGCGGCACTTCATCAAATGCCTTTTGAAAGTCCATATACACCACTTCAGCTGCATTGCCCTCATCTACCCTTTCTATTACAACATTAAAAAACTCGATCTGGCTAGTATAACACGATTGGCGTTTAGGGAAAGCCAGCACCGATTTGTTAATCAATCCACCCTCATCCAAGTGATTGTTAATTCTGTCCCGGATTATCGTATCTAAAAGTTTCCCCAACACTGAGCTTATACTGACTGGCCTACAGTTGCTGGGTTTATCCTTGCACCCTTTTTTGAACAAGGGTTTAACATTTGCAATTTTCCACTTCTCTAGCACCATCCCCGTATCTACGGATGTTTGGAAGATTATGGCCAGTGCCCTGTAAATTAAAATTTATCCAATTCTCTTTTGAAAGTGAGAAGTGAATCTGCTTCCATCGCACTTTCAGGCAGTGAATTTCAGATCATCACAACTCGCTGTGTAAACAAAATTATCCTCATCTCCCATCTGGATCTTTTGCCAATTACTTTCAATCTGTGTCCTCTGGTTACCATCATTTCTACCAGTGGAAACAGTTGTTCCTTGTTTACGTCATGATTTTGAACCCCTCAATGAAATCTCCCTTTAACCTTCTCTGTTCTGAGGAGAACAACCCCAGCTTCGGAAACAGGAAAACATAGCAAACATAGAAACAGGAGTAGGCCATTCAGCCCCTCGTGCCTGCTCCGCCATTTGATAAGATCATGGCTGATCTGTGATCTAACTCCATACACCTGCCTTTGGCCAATATCCCTTTATAGCTTTGATTGACAAAAAGCTATCGATCGCAGATATAAATTTAGCAATTTTGCTTGTATCAATTGCCCTTTGCAGAAGAGAGTTCCAAACTTCCACCACCCCTTGTATGTAGAAATGTTTTCGAATCTCGCTCCTGAAAGGTCTGGCTCTAATTTTTAAACTGTACCCCCTACTCCTGGAATCCCCAACCAGCAGAAAGAGTTTCTCTCTATCTAGCCTCTCCGTTCCCCTTAACATCTTATAAACTTCGATCAGATCACCCCTTAACCTTCGAAACTCCAGAGAATACAACCACAATTTGTGTCATATCTCCTCGTAACTTAAACCTTGAGTTCTTGTAAACCTACGCTGCACTCCCTCCAAAGCCAATATGTCCTTCCGAAGGTGCGGTGCCCAGAACTGCTCACAGCACTCCAGGTGCCGTCTATCTTAGATTTTGTAGACGTCGGCCAGGGGCTGAAGAAAACTACTGAGTTTATTTCGCATTGCTCACAAAGACACTAACTTTTGAACTGAAGTGACCTGGAGTTCAGTCACGGGTCTGAGCTGGTCGGAACCGGTTTGATTTAGTTACGCTTCTCAGGGACAAAGGAGCTCTGATGAGACACCAGTCCTTATTTAGAAAAGGAGTAAAGAGGTGATGCTACCTACCCCCTTGGAACAGAGCCAATCAGGGGATGACACCGACCACTCGAGGAACTTGAAGCCAACCGGAGAAAGACAGCATCATTCGAAAAGACAGACTTGGAGTTAAAACTGGAGAATTACAGTCTTGGTGCCGGTGTGTGTGCGAGACTCCGGGGACTAACCATCGCGGAAGTAGGGAGCCTACGTCAAGGACGTAGAGACTACATCAGGGACGTATAGACGACGTCAAGAGAAAGAGAAAGAAACGCCTGGCCAGCGTTAGCTCTCCTTTCAGGGTAATATAATATCCTTTCCATTCTGTGACCATCCAGGGAGTGTTATTCAGAGAAACCTAGTGGGTGTGATTTTAAATCCGAGTTTGAGTATAAAACTGTATAACCTGCTGTAAACTGCATGCCAAAATCTAACCAGACATATAAGCGATATGTACATGATCTAATGACGATAATAAAGCGTATTGAGAATTAAGAGAGAATTTACACTTCTGCTCTGTGTACTTAGCCAATAATTGTAACCGGTGACATCCGGTCAACATCTTTGACGTCCCTGGGTGGGCTCGAGGATAAATCTGTCCGTTGCGTCAGCGGGAGACTCGAGTCGAACCGACTTTGCAAAGTACACAGAGAACAGGTGTTTGGGTTAATCCATAGCTATTAATATAAGATGACGAATAAAGGGAAATCACCAAGCCCTGGGGACTTGGACTGTTTTGATTGGAAGGGACTCCTTCAAAAATACGTAATAGGAAAGTGGCCGCAATACGGGGAGTATGCGGGTCACATTGGAGACAAGGGAATGCCTGTTGGGGAGGTCCTTTGGAGAATTGCGCAAAGAAAGATGTCAGATAGGAAATTAAAAAAGATACAGAAGTCCGTAGCGATCGGATGTTTGTTTGAGGAATGGATAGAATGCCGACAGCAGGCTAGGAGAGAGAGAGAAGAGACACAGAAAATACGAGACGGATTCGAAGTAGAAAATAACAAACTCCGTGAGGAGATAGCCCGCCTTAGTGAGAAGGTAACTGATCTGCAGGGACAGAGAAGTGCAGATTTGATGCACATGGACCAATATCAGTTACAGTGCGAAAAATTGACTTATGAAAAGAGTAAGAGAGAGGGAAAAGCCCAAGCAGCTAAAGCTGAGGTGGAAAGATGGAAACAACATAGTAGTGATTTAAAAAACTGCTATGAATGTGATTCACAGATCAGCTCAGGAGAAGAGGAGTAGTACCGGCGATCGCACAGTGTCAGAAACTGACAGGGAGGCTGCAAGATCAGCTAGCCGCACAGAGGGGCATATTGTTTGCTTTCGCACTCGGAAGAGGTGAAGGAAGTGGTCAAGGGGATGTAGATTGGGATGATTTCGCAGACGAGGGGGATAGATACAGCAGCGGTGATGGGGAACCTCCACTAGGGGACCCACCGCCAGCATATGCTGCAGAGCCGAAAAAACCGTCTGCCCCAATGGCTTCCCTTGTAACCAGTAGAGCACAGATGGGGGAAGATTGCCAGAATATGACATAGTCCACCCGACTTGTGGTACAAGAACTGAGGGTTATTGCGAAAGATATTGGAACGTGTGCACCGGGGGATGATCCACGGGAGTTGTTCCTAGCGGTCAGGCAACAGAGAGCGATACACGGCTTAGACGATGCTGAGGAAAGAAAATTAATCCTAATGTGCCTACACCCACATATACACTCCGCCCTACCAGAGGAACAAATACTTGGTCGAGGCACAAATGAAGCCTTAAAGGACCAGGTATTATCTGTCATGGGCAATAACAGAGGGGATCCAGTGGTGGCGCTAATGAAATGCTATCAAAGAAAAGGTGAACACCCCACTGTATTTTCGGCCCGCATTTGGGCGGTGTTTCAAGGAGTCTACGGTACAGACTTAGACATGGATAATTTACAGCGGGATGTTAGGAACCGGTGGCTGAGAACACTAGTGTCGCATGGCACTGAGGAGTCGAGGAAGGCACTAGATCAGTTTGACCCCGCTGATGACACACATACGGAACCCTGGATAATTAGGAAGATGGTTAGAGTATGGGAAAGCGAAATACCAAAACGATCCAAGGCATCCGGGGACAGAGCAATGCTTGTTGAAGATCAGACGATAACCTGGAGGAATGAAGGGAGGGGACCTACTCAGTGGGAACCCTCTTCAGCTTATCAGAGGAAGAAGAAACTTCTCGGGAACGGGGAGAACACAAGGCGAGGTGACCAAATGCTCTCTCTGTGGCCAAGAGGGAGACTTCGCAAGGGACATCCCGAACCCGAGACGAGGGAATGCAGGTCGCGGAAGGAATCAGAGCCTACCCGCGGAAGGGCCGAATAGACCAAGTCCTCAGTGTGATACGATAGAAATATCACCGAGTTCCGGGTTGTATCCCGAACTGCAATGACGGTCTCAGGACTCTCCTTTATGGGTGTGTGATGCGCGGTTGGATGACACGCTGAGACCCCAAGTGAATGGTCGGGTCGGAGGCCGCCCTCTTACAATCCTTTGGGACGCAGGGGGATCCCGAACCACCGTTAACACCACTCAGATCAATGACATAGATTGGAAAATTCAAAATAAAATTATTCTAAGAGGATTCACAGGGCATTCACAAGTGGGATATGTGAGTGTACCGTTGGAAGTCGGTGTGGGAGACATCGTGATAGAGCATTCAGTGGTCCTTATTAAATTACCCAGAGAACAAGAACATATATTAGGGAGTGACTATTTGGCCAAAGCGGGATTTTGCTTCGACCCTGTTAATTGTATGATTTGGCAAATGCCTTTGGGCATGAGCAGTATGAATCACACACTCGTCCCGGTAGGGGAAAATCAGGTGATGATATGCACGATCAGGGAAATGTGGATAGAACCAGGCGAAATGAGTAACGATCGTGAAGTACGACAAATTAGTGCGCAAAACTCAATGGTATTTGCCCGACATAAACATGGTTGTGGGAAAATGACCGGGAATGTGTGTATACAAGGTCCAGACCCCGAACCACAGAAGCAGTATGTTTTCCCAAAGCAAGCAGAAGAAGAGATAGAGAAGGTGATACAGAGTCTGCTGCAGCAAGGGATATTAAGACCAATAGCTTCTACTAATAACGCACCTATTTGGCCAGTGAGGAAACCCGACGGTAGCTGGCGACTAGCGATAGACTACAGAGAATTAAATTAAGTCACCCCGCTAACAGCCCCTACTGTAACAACTAGCCCAGAGACAGTAGTTCGACAAAATGAGGATGCACAGTGGTTTACGGTTTTGGACATAAGTAACGGTTTTTGGTCTATTCCACTGGAGAAAAAATGTCAATATAAATTTGCATTTACTTTCCAAGGACAGCAATATACATGGACCGCCCTGCCGCAGGGGTTTCACAATTCCCCGTCCATATTTTACCAACGGCTGAGGGAAGGGTTTAAAGGATTCTTGAGGCCTGAATGTCTCGTGCAGTATGTAGACGACTTACTCCTACAAACTGAAACCAACAAGGAACATTATCAACTGCTCAGTGAATTACTGCAGTTGGGATTAAAGATTAACCCTAAAAATGCGCAGATCATGAAACAAAAAGTTACTGACTTGGGAATGATTATGACGCTGGGACAAAGGGACATTGACAAGCGAAGGGTAGAGACAGTTGGCAGACTCCCTGTTCCACGTGATGTAAAAGGTTTATGGTCCTTCTTGGGGTTGGTGGGATATTGAAGGGACCATATTGATGGATTCGCCACAAAGACGGCCCCGCTGATGGAATTATTAAAAAAGAATGTGGCTTGGGAGTGGTAAACAGAACACACCCAGGCCGTGACTGATCTAAAGCAAGCACTAGCTGCCGCGCCTGCTCCAAAAAGCCCAAATCCAACTGAGACGTTTTCATTGGAGGTGGCTACCACAGACACCACCCTCTCGGCAGTTCTATTCCAAGAGACACACGGGAAATTACGATTAGTAGCGTACGCCTCACGTATGCGCTCACCAGTAGAGCAGGGGTATACGGTATGCGAAAGACACTTGCTAGCTGTCTTTTGGGCAGTGCAGCATTTTAACTATATAGTTGGACTTCACCCACTTACAATATTTACAGAACACCCCCCCGTACAGCTCCTTTTAGACGGAAGGATTAAGGATGGTTCAGTCCGTCAAATTAGAATCGCTAGATGGACATTTTTGCTGCAAGTGAGAAATATAACCGTAAAGGGGGTAAAAACCACCACTATGTTGGCAGACAACTTAGCTTATCAGGGAGAAAAACATGAGTGTCAATTGATGATAGCAAATGAAACCAATGGCACATTTGCATCAAAACAAAAGGGAGGGGGTAAGACGGAGCCTGAAAGCAGAAAGACAAAAGAAACAGGAAAGGAAGAACCCTATTTTAATTTTTTTGTGGATGGCTCTTCATCAGTACAGGATGGGGAAAGGAGAATTGGCTGTGGGATATACATGGAGGATGACCACGGACAGGAAAGATTTAGTGCGGCTCTGAAATTACCAAACACTATGATTGCGCAGGTAGCAGAACTAGCAGTTGGTTGGTCACCCGGAATATTTTACGCCCAGATCAGTCATATATTCTAATAGCATGTATGTTTGTAATAGCCTCACAGAACATTTGCGCCTATGGGAAGCGAGAGGATTTGTCTCAGCGGATGGAAGGCCCCTTCCGTCAGCCCCGCTATTACTGTACATCTTTGAAGAAAGGATATGGGGTCACAAAAGTGAAAGCTCATTCAAAACTATCTCCCGAACTATCTTCTGACCATTTTTGGGAACAGGCCGTGAGTGAAAAGTTTACCAGCAAAGCAACAGGGAGTTAACACACCGGGAATAAAATTCGTTGCCTCACATTGTTAGACACTGAGTGACACATGTTGTAATGTGTCAACGAAGAAAGAAAAATAAAGGGCAGGTGTGTTTCTCCGCCCCAGGGGCAAAGATAGATCAAACATTGTAGTGGATTGTATTCAAAATAACATTGCCAATGATTTTTTTCTGTAGATATATTTGTTTTTAAAGTCTGGATTTTAAAATTTACTGCAACCCCAAAAATAAAAAAAACCGCTGATAGCCCGTATGGGGATTTAACCAGCGACCTCGTCGTTGAAGGACCACGCTTTAACCAACTGAACTAACTGATTATAAATACGCCTCACGGTCATGGGTTCGAGCCCCGTGTTGGACGGTCTATGTTTTACTTCTCACACTAGCTGACAGTGTTATTGCAGAAACACTGAACAAACCACATCCCTTAAACATTGTGATCTGTTTCTATATAACATGGTGGGGTGTAAATCGAAATTAACTAATAAAGAGCACATTAATGTATCAGACTTAATTCTGATGATAATTATTTTACAAACAGTGGACAGCCCATCGTGTAAACATTGTCCCGATATAAAATCAGTCGGCAGGACCCTGAGCCGCTGTGAAAATGCTGTGACCGCAACGTAATTCAAACACACAGCCTTCGGATTTGGAGTCAAACGCTAACGTTACGCCACGAGGTCCACAGCAAGCGGGTGGAGACGGATCCAGAGGAGGGAGATTGGTACCGACCGCTACCTGGGCTCTCAGAGTACGGGAGGCCGAAACAGCAGCAGCCAGACAGGCTCAACACAAGCGTAGGATCCCCTCTCTCAAATCAAGCCGCTGCGGAGGAGAGCTGCCGGTCCCGGCCTGAGCCCTGAGCACTGTCTTCGGTCTCTCTTTACTGAACGGGGCTGATGCAGTTTCAGCTCACACATAGGCTCAGGAATCCCACTCCTGACAGATTCACTGATGTAAACCTTGTTTAGATTTAGTGAATTGAGATTTAATTCAATCCTCATCTGTCCTCCGCTCTGTCAGTTCAGAACTTTATTTAAATCGATATTTGGAGCTCTGTTTTACACGGTGCCGGTTGTTTAAGTATTTCTCAGTCTCACTATTCCCATTAATTACAATTTTTGCTGCTAAATTCAGCTGATCACAAAGTGCCCAGGAATTAGGGAATTTCTCCCGGGGACTGGGGAACTGACTCGAATTCGGCTCAACCCACAAATACTCAAAGTTATTGTCACTGCCGTTGTACAGGATTAAAGGAAGGTACCGATCCAGAAGCGGTTATATATTATTACTGAAAAATCAGTGTAAAAGGCAAAGGACACATTCTGCTTTTCTGCAGGGCTGAGTCCCTGCCAGCTTCTCCGAATCTCTGTCTCCCTGTCCATCCGTCTGTTTGCTTCTCTGCCTTATTCTAAGGCTTCTTGTTTGCTCGCTGCAGACCTCAATCCCACACTGATTAAATATCGGAGCCTGTTTCGGAATGAATGACTGTGACTGAGCGTCTGCCCACTTATGAACCTGAAAGGCCACATTTCTGAGTTCCTGCCTTCGCTCAGTGTCACAGGCCTGTCTCTGTCCCTCAGGATGACAATATACCCACAAACTTTCCGACTGAACACAGGTTTGGTCAATCTGTTCACGCAGCTCATTCTGGAGTTTAATGATTTTGAAATCAATAGTTTTTCCTGGGTGACTTGTGAAGTTTTGATCAGTGAAATGTTTGTGAAAGAGAACGGAGGAGAAATTTGAGAGCGTTTAGATTGGGACAGAAGTGATGTTGTTTAACGGAGAAGCAACCCGTTTCCAATCAGTGCCGAGAGAGATAGAATCATAGAATCATAGAAGTTACAACATGGAAACAGGCCCTTCGGCCCAACATGTCCATGTCGCCCAGTTTATACCACTAAGCTAGTCCCAATTGCCTGCACTTGGCCCATATCCCTCTATACCCATCTTACCCATGTAACTGTCCAAATGCTTTTTAAAAGACAAAATTGTACCCGCCTCTACTACTGCCTCTGGCAGCTCGTTCCAGACGCTCACCACCCTTTGAGTGAAAAAATTGCCCCTCTGGACCCTTTTGTATCTCTCCCCTCTCACCTTAAATCTGTGCCCCCTCGTTATAGACTCCCCTACCTTTGGGAAAAGATTTTGACTATCGACCTTATCTATGCCCCTCATTATTTTATAGACTTCTATAAGATCACCCCTTAACCTCCTACTCTCCAGGGAAAAAAGTCCCAGTCTGTCTAACCTCTCCCTGTAAGTCAAACCATCAAGTCCCGGTAGCATCCTAGTAAATCTTTTCTGCACTCTTTCTAGTTTAATAATATCCTTTCTATAATAGGGTGACCAGAACTGTACACAGTACTCCAAGTGTGGCCTCACCAATGCCCTGTACAACTTCAACAAGACATCCCAACTCCTTTCCAATGTCATGATTGAATCTGCCTCCATCACCCCCTCGGGCAGTGAAGCAGTTCACGTTCTGTGTAAACACATCCTCTGACTTGCGGCTGATACTCTGAGCCAAGTTTTCCGAGGTGCTGTGGTTATCGCATTTACCTCACATGTGAAAAATCCCTGGTTCGATCCTGGGCAGAAATGTTAGTTGGGAATTTGATGCTCGTGAACCTCCAGGCGTAAACTTCTTCTGTGAAGAAGGGCGATAATTGTTTGTTCCTGATAATTTAACATCGGCTGTACCAGATTCCTGGTGTCATAAACAATCACCATTTTTTACCCAGATTGTTAAATTACAGTCTAGAAAATGAGAATGGGTGGAAATTCATCACATACAAAGCACAATAATTTATTTAAAATGTCACTATCACTCGGCAACCATGTTCATATTTCCGTGAGTCTGCAGCAGAAAGTTATCGGTTGACCAATAGCGATTACAACAATTCTTCATCTTTCATTAATTAACTTAATACCATTCATTAGTCGCTGAACCCTCAAGCTTTAGCTCAGCAAAATAACATTTTTGCCGTTAATTTTCGAAGATTCTTCTGTAATTCTATGACTGTTGGATTAGTTTACATCAGACTGGATGGGATTGGTGTCAGTGACTTTGTGGTTGGTTTACATCAGACAGGAGGGGATTGGTTTCAGTGACTGTGTGGTTTGTTTTATCAGACTGGAGGGGATTGGTGGCAGTGACTGTGGGTATGGTTAACATCGGACAGGAGGAGATTGGCCTCCGACTCTCACTCTTTCTATCACCGAATACTCAGGACTCTCATCTCTCCCTTCTTTTCAGCTGCTGGTTGCAGATATCCTTGTGGTTAAATATGAATAATATACAACATCTACTAGAGGGCTAAACTCGAAAAGTAATACAGGAACAGAGAAATCTGGGGGGAATATGTGCACAAATCAATGAAGGTGGCAGGGCACCAGAAAGCAGTTAAAAAAGCATAGGGAATCCTGGGCTTTAGAAATAGAGGCATAGAGTACAAAAGTATGGAAGTCATGATGAACCTTTATATAACACTAGTTCGGCCACAACTGTAATATTATGTCCATTTCTGGGCACCACACTTTAGGAAAGATGTGAAGGCCATAGAGAGGGTGCAGAAGAGATTTACGAGAATGATTCCAGGGATTAGGGACTTTAGTTACGTGGATAAACTGGAAAAGCTGCGTTATTCTCCTTGGAACAGAGATGGTTGCGAGGAGATTTGATAGAGGTATTCAAAATTAAGAAGGGTCTGGACAGAGTAGTTAGAGATAAACTGTTCCCATTGGTGGAAAGGTCAAGAATCAGAGGGCATAGATTTAAGATCATTGGCAAAAGAACCAAAGGTGACACGAGGAAAAACTTTTTTAGACAGCGAGTGGTTAAGAACTGGGCTTCACTGCCCGAGGGGGTGATGGAGGCAGATTCAATCATGACATTGGAAAGGGAACTGGATAAGTAGTGAAAGGAAAAAAAATGCAGAGTTCCGGGAATAGGTCTGGGTAGTGCGACTTGCTGGATTGCTCATGCATCGAGCCACGGACTCGATGGGCCGAATGGCCTCCATCCTTGCCGTAACCTTTGTATATTTCCATGATTCTATGATCTCACAGCCCCGGTATATTTGTTCTTTCCCTGTACAATCTTGTACAAAATCAAACTGTACGCAGATACTGACAATGTCTCCATCATCCCGACAGAAGCAGCTGGAAATGTCACTTTAAACTGGCAGTTGCTTCACATGATTCACGATAGACCTGCGTTGCCTCTCAACTTTTCCAGGAGTTGCATTGATTCAGTGCATGAATTTTGGAAAAGGAAACATGTCCATCAGCAGCTTGTGGCAGTCTTTTACTTCACTGTCCATTTCATGTACATGCCTACTTGCACTTGGTGCTGTCATTCCCTGAACATCCCCTTCTGTCGCGATAGTTGTTCGATCAGAAAATGCCATTTTATGCGAGCAGCTTGTCTGGCACGAAAATTACCTGAATTACGGAGCGGCAAGTAGGAAAGGCCGCGTTGGGCAACTTGCTGGGAGCAAAGAATTTTCAGTGTTACTTATGCATTTTTGTTATTAATTGTTCATGGGATGTGGGCGTCGCTGTCGAGGCCGGCATTTATTGCCCATCGCTAATTGCCCTTGAGAAGGTAGTGTTGAGCCGCCTTCTTGAACCGCTGCAGTCAGTGTGGTGACGGTTCTCCCACAGTTCTGTTAGGAAGGGAGTTCCAGGATTTTGACCCAACGACGATGAAGGAACGCGATATATTTCCAAGTCGGGATGGTGTGCGACTTGGAGGGGAACGTGCAGGTGGTGTTGTTCCCATGTGCCTGCTGCTCTTGTCCTTCCAGGTGGTAGAGGCCGCGGGTTTGAGAGGTGCTGTCGAAGAAGCCTTGGCGAGTTGCTGCAGTGCATCCTGTGGATGGTAAAAACAGCATCGAATATGCGCCGGTGGTGAAGGGAGTGAATGTTTAGGGTGGTGGATGGGGTGCCAATCAAGCTGGCTGCTTTATCATGGATGGTGTCGAGCTTCTTGCGTGTCGTTGGAGCTGCAATCATCCAATCAAGCGGAGAGTATTCCATCACAATCCTGACTTGAGCCTTATAGATGGTGGAAAGGTTTTGGGGAGTCAAGAGGTGAGTCACTCGCCACAGAGTACCCAGCCTCTGACCTGATCTTGTAGCCACAGTATTTATATGGATGGTCCAGTTCAGTTTCTGGTCAATGGTGACCCCCAGGATGTTGATGTGGGGGATTCGGCAATGGTAATGCCGTTGAATGTCAAGGGGAGATGGTTAGACTCTCTGTTGTTGGAGATGGTCATTGCCTGGCACTTATCTGGCGCGAATGTTACTTGCCACTTATGAGCCCAAGCCTTGATGTTGTCCAGGTCTTGCTGTATACGGGCTTCATTATTTGAGGGGTTGCGAATGAAACTGAACACTGTGCAATCATCAGCGAACATCCCTATTTGTGACCTCATGTTGGAGGGAAGGTCATTCATGAAGCAGCTGAAGATGATTGGGCCTAAGACACTGCCCTGAAGAACTCCTGCAGCAATGTCCTGGGGCTGAGATGATTGCCCTCCAACAACCACTGCCATCTTCCTTTGTGCTAGTTATGAATCCAGCCACTGGAGAGTTTTCCCCTTGATTCCCTTTGACTTCAATTTTACCGGGGCTCCTTGGTGCCACATTCGGTCAAATGCTGCCTTGATGTCAAGGGCAGTCACTCTCACCTCACCTCTGGAATTCGGCTCTTTTGTCCATGTTTGGACCAATGCTGTAAAGTGGTCTGGAGCTGAGTGGTCCTGGCGGAACCCAAACTGAGCATCGGTGAGCAGGTTATTGGTGAGTAAGTGCCGCTTGATAACACTGTCGACCAAACCTTGCATCACTTAGCCGATGATTGAGAGTGGACTGATGGGGCGGTAATTGTCCTGCTCTTTGTGGACAGGACATACCTGGGCAATTTTCCACATTGTCGGGTAAATGCTAGTGTTGTAGCTGTACTTGAACAGCTTGTCTCGAGGCGCAGCTAGTTCTGGAGCACAAGACTTCAGCACTACAGCTGGGATGTTGTCGGAGCCATTGCCTTTTCTGCATCCAGTGCACTCAGCCGTTTCTTGATATCACATGGAGTGAATCGAATTGGCTGAAGACTGGCTTCTGTGATTGTGGCGATATCGGGAGGAGGCCGAGATCGATCATCCACTCGGCACTTCTGGCTGAAGATTGTTGCAAACGCTTCAGCCTTTTCTTTTTCACTCACGTGCTGGACTCCGCCATCATTGAGGCTGGGGATATTTGCAGAGCCTCCTCCTCCCGTTAGTTGTTTAATTGTCCACCACCATTTACGACTGGATGTGGTATGACTGCAGAGCTTTGATCTGATCTGTTGGTTGTGGAATCGCTTAGCTCTGTCTATAGCATGTTGCTTCCGCTGTTTGGCATGCATGTAGTCCTGAGTTGTCGCTTCGCCAGGTGCTGCTCCTGGCATGCTCTTCTACACTCCTCATTGTAGCAGGTTTGATGAACTGGCTTGTTGCTCATGGTAGAGTGAAGAATATGCCGGGCCATGAGATTACAGATTGTGCTGGAATACAATTCTGCTGCTGCTGATGGCCCACAGTGCCTCATGGATGCCCAGTTTTGAGCTGCTAGATGTGTTCTGAATCTATCCCATCCGGCTCGTACATTGAGACATATGTATTCTGTATTTGTGCTTCATTTACATTCATAGATTTCTGGAAGACGAGACAAGAAAAGAGAGGAGGAGTGAGTTGAACTTCATTTCTGTCGGAGTTAGTGCAAGAGTGAGTGCAGTCAAACTCTAGACGGATGTTTGAATTTAGTCAGTCAGACACCGCAGGAATGCAGTGCAGAGAGCCCAGGTGACTTTCTTGGAGTGGGCTTTGTTGTTGGTCATGTATTACTATGAAGGCAGGAGGAAGTTACAAAGCGACATGGGCAGAATGAAGGACTGGGCAAAACCACGGTTGATGGCGTTTAATGTAGGGGAGTGTGAGACCATCCGCTTTGAATCTCAGAAAGACAAATTGTAATATTGTCTCAGTGGAAAGAGACCAGAAACTGTGGAGAAGCAAAGTGATTTAGGTTTCCAGGCATATAAATCAATAAAAGCTAGTACACAGGTACAAGTGGTGGTCAAAAGGCTAATGGAATGTTGACCTTTATCTCAAGGAGGATGAAATACAAAGGGGAGGAAGTGATCCTGCAATTATATCGAGCCTTGTTTAGACCCCATCTGGAGCAATGTGTTCAGTTTTTTGAACTGAAGTCCAGGAAGTATATTTTGGCCTCAGAATTGTGCAGGGCAAATGCTGAAATTATTCGGACAGATTGCATAGTCTCGGCTTGTATTGTCTTCAGTATAGATGGTTGAGGGTGATTGTAAATCAAAATAAGGAAAAGACAGGTATGTTAAATAATTACTTCGCTTCACTATTTGCAGTAGATGAAGAGGATAGCATGCCGGACATCCCAAGAAAAGTAATTTTGAATCAGGGGCGGGACTCAACTTCATTAATGTAAGCACATTTACAGTATTGAAGAAAATACTGACAATAAAGAGTGACAAATCCCCAGCACCAGACGGTTTCCATCCCAGGGTTTCAAAGGAAGTAGGTGAGAACAATGCAGATACCCTAAATATAATCTTCCAAATTTCTCTCGATTTAGAAAGCGTTCCTTTAGATTGGAAAATTGCACATATCACTCCGCTCTTTAAGAAAAGTGAGAGAAGGAAACCAAGGAATTATCGACCAGTTATCCTAATATCTGTTGTCGGGAAATTACTAGATTCTATGATTAAGGATAGAGTCACTGAACGCCGTGAAAATTTTTCAGCTGATCAGAGAGAGCCAGCATGGATTTGGAAATGTTAGGTCATGTCTGATGAACCTGATTGAATTTTTTGAAGAGGTCACTAAATTGGAGATAGGGGAATGTCCATGATGTTGTCTATGAGGACTTTCAAAATGCATTCAATAAACTCCCTCATAAGAGATTGTTAGCCAAAGTTGAAGCTCATGGAATTGAGGGCAAATTATTGATTATTTTCGGAAATTGGCTGAGCGGCAGAAGACAGAGAGTAGGGACAGAGAGCACGTACTCAAATTGGCAACATGTGTTTAGTGGTGCCCCACAGTGATCTATGTTGGGGCCTCAACTATTCACCGTATTTATTAACGACTTGGATGACGGGATAGAGAGACATATATCCAAGTTTGCCGTTGACGCAAAGATAGGCAACATTGTAAGCAGCAAAGAATTACAGAGAAATATTAATAGATTATGTGAATGGGCAAAACTGTGGCAAACGGATTGCAGTGTAGACAAGCGTGCGGTCATCCAATTTGGACCTAAAAAGAATAGATCAGAGTACTTTCTAAATGATGAGAAGCTCGAAATAGTGGAGGTCCAAAGAGACTTTAGGGGTTCATGCACATAGATCATTAAAATATCATGGACAGGTACAGAAAACAATAAAAAAAAAGGCGAATGAAATGCTGTCCTTTTTATCTAGAGGTCTAGAATACTGGGGGTAGAAGTTATGCTATGGCTGTGTAAAAGCCCTGGTTAGATCACATCTGTAGTATTGAGTTCAGTTCTGGGCACCGCACCTGAGGAAGGATATATTGGCCTTGGAGGGAGTGAAGTTTAGATTTACGAGAATGATACCTGGACCTCAACCAAGGGTTAAATTACAAGGAGAGATTAAACAAACCACGGTTTTATTCCCTGGAATTTAGAACATTGTGGCGTGATTTGATCGAATGTATTCACGATATTAAGGGGAACTGAAAAAGAGAAACGATTTCTGCTATTTGTGGTGTCTGGGACGAGGGAGCATAGCCTAAAAATTGGAGCCAGGACTTACAGGACTGGAGTTAGGAAACACTTCTCCACACAAAGGGTGGTGGAAGATGGATCTCTCTTCTGCAAACGGCAGTTAATACTAGCTCAATTGTGAATTTTCAATCTCAGATTGATAGATTTATGTTGATCAAAAGTATTAAGGGATATGGGGCGAAGGCGGATATGTGGAGTTAGGACACAGATTTGCCACGATCATTTGAATGATGCAACAGGCTCGTGGGGCTAATTTTTCTTCTTATGTTCCAATGTTCCTATCCTCAATGTATTTAAAATGATACAGTGATTCCATCGGTTAGATAAAGATGCTATTTCCTCTGTTGGGGGAAGCAAGAACAAGTGAGCATATTAAAATTGGAGCTAGGTTGTTTAGGAGTGAAATCAGGAAACCTATTTTCACCCAGAGTTTCATACAAATCTTGAACTCTCTCCCCCAAAGACCTGTAGATGCTGGGTCACGTGACAATTTCAAGACTGAGATAGATGGATTTTTGCTGGGTAAGGGTATCCAGTGACATGACTCAAAGCCGGTATACGGCGTTAAGAGACAATACTGCTGTGATCTAATTGAATGGCAGAAAATGTTCGGGGGTGGGAGGCGCGTGGCTGGTGGTGAATGACGTCCTTGCATTCCTCTGTTCCTCCCCCTCCCCGCCTCTCTACAGCACCACTTGCATAAGTGATGAATATCTGGATCAAGGGCGCCTACAGCTTGATCAGAAGCTGGTCACGTCCTTTAGTATCAGAGGCTGATTGGATTCTGGATGCGGTTGATGGGTGATTCCATAATCTGACAATTACAGCTTGGATGTATATTTTTTATTCGTTCATGGGATGTGGGCGTCGCTGGCGAGGCCAGCATTTATTGCCCATCCCTAATTGCCCTTAAGAAGGTGGTGGTGAGCCGCCTTCTTGAACCTCTACAGTCCGTCTGGTGAAGGATCTCCGACAGTACTGTTCGTTAGGGAGTTCCAGGGTTTTGACCGAGCGATGATGAAGGAACGGCGATGTATTTCCAAATAGGGAGTGTGTGTGAATTGGAGGGGGACGTGCAGGTGGTGTTGTTCCCATGTGCCTACTGCCCTTGTCCATCTAGGTGGTAGAGGTCGGGGGTTTGGGAGGTCGAAGAAGCCTTGGCCAGTTGCTGCAGTGCATCCTCTGGATGATACAAACTGCAGCCACAGTGCGCCGGTGTTGAAGGGAGTGAATGTTTAGGATGTTGGATGGGGTGCCAATCAAGCGGGCTACTTTGTCCTGGATGGTGTCGAGTTTCTTGAGTGTTGTTGGAGCTGCACTCATCCAAGCAAGTGGAAATAATTCCATCACACTCCTGACTTGTGCCTTGTAGATGGTGGAAAGGCTCTGGAGAGTCAGGAGGTGAGTCACTCACCGCAGATTACCAAGCCTCTGACCTGCTTGTGTCGGTGCACTAATTACGTAGCTGGTCCAGTTACTTTTCTGGTCAATGGTGACGCCCAGGATGTTGATGGTGGGGGATTCGGCGATGGTAATGCCGTTGAATGTCAAGTGGAGGTGGTTAGACTCTCTCAGGTTGGAGATGGTCATTGCCTGGCACTTGTCTGGCGCGAATGTTACTTTCCACTTATCAGCCCAAGCCTGGATGTTGTCCAGGTCTTGCTGCATGCGGGCACAGACTGCTTCTTTATCTGAGTGGTGGTGAATGGAACTGAACACTGTGCAATCATCAGCGAATATCTCCACATCTGACGTTATGATTGAAGGAAGGTCATTGATGATGCAGCTGGTGATGGTTGTGCCTCGGACACTGCCCTGTGATCTGTAAACAGTTATAGTGCGCACCCCTCAGATTTATTAAGTTATTCGGAGCCGGATCCGGACCCATTTTGATCAATGAGATGAACTGTAATTCACACGAGTCGTTCCTTTGGCAGTAATCAATCAGGCCCGTGGGGCAAACACAACTGTCTGCACTGGGAGGATGCAAGTGTTGTTTGTTCAAGTAACGCAACGAACCTTTCCATATGCTGGTGTCGCACATTGATGCGAGAACATTAGTCCCGGCCCTGTTGAGGTGAAACCCATCCATCTTGTTCAGGCCCCTCTTGCCGCAGAACTGATACCAAGGACAGAGGAATCTGAAGCCCTCCCCACTCCGCCATTTCTCCAACCACGCGTTAACCTGACTTATTTTACTGCTCCAGAGTCACTAAACGTGGCACTTGAGTAATCCAGAGAATATTACCTTTGAGGTCCTACTCTTTATCTTCCATCCTAGCGCATGTAACTCTGCCTGTAGGACATCAACCGTTTTCCTGTCTATGGCATTGGTTCCAACATGGACCATGAATTCTGACAATTCCCCTTCCGCTGGAAAAATGTTCTGCACCCATTTAGTGATGTCCTTCACGCTGGCACCAGCGAGGCTAAATAACATGCGAAACTCATGTCCGCTTTTGCAGAATCGCCTGTCAATCCCCCGGCCATAAAATCCCCTATGACTACTGCATTTCTACACTTCACTGCGCCCACCTTTGCAGTCATTTGCCCAATGGTTGCTTCAGACTGCACTCCCCTGAGTTGTCGTCACCCTTATTTAGCATTAAAATATTCCTGCACTGTCTGCCTTTTCCTACCCTGCAGGATGGCCCACCCACTTGCAATGTCCTCCTGAACTTTCTATTGCTACCTTCACCACCTGGGTCGTACAATCCAGGAATTCTTAGCCTCCCTTACACCTTGCAGTGACTCCAGCCGTCTCTCAAGTTCAGAAACACTGAGCTTGAATTCGAGCAGCCGGGGGCCCTTCCTGCACACGTGGTTATCCAGGACACGTGATGCGTCGTGGAGTTCCCACATGGCACAGGAATATCCACTGTTATTATCAATGTAAATTGCTACATCTATATTCAACACAATCGGAAATCACGATGGCAGCTTATAAATTAATATAAACTCTCGTGTGTTTTATGTCACTTTAGGCATTACTGTACATGGATGTTGCTAACAACAGGCTTAAGTGGGGTGGGGGGGTGGATTGGATCGGTCCATTTTTTGGGTGGAGTAGCATGATCCGCTGTTACCCCGCACCCAATCGTCCCTGCGCAGGCAGGACGAGATTTTCGTCAGGCCTGAGGACTCACCTGCAATTTGCGTTGGAAATCAGCAATTCGCACTTTCCACCAGCAGGCGGAGCTCCAATCTCTTGAAGGTAGCCTGTCTGTCAGTAACCGCTTCAAGGTAGCTGTTGCCTGTTTTTGCTGAATAGAACAGCCTGCTGTCTGCACAGAGTCTGAACGGAGATCAGACATCCCACACGTAAAGCACAGATGCAGATCCCATCCCTACATACTGATGAGTTATGGTAAAACATTGAATAAAGTTTGCACGCCACTAAATCCCACAACCTCCAATCTGCATGCCAGACATGCCGATCTGAGAGTTTGTCCATGAAGGTTGTGTGCTGATGCACCAGCGGCCTTGATGCAAGGGTTGGACAGAAGGAGGGACATCCTATACCTGCAGAGGGTGGGGGTAGCAAGAGGCCCTCCAGACATAAACCCAAAAGGCAGAGGGGGGGGGGCGTTCAATAGAGGATGGAGTCAATGCCAGGCGCACAACGTCATGAATATGGATGCAGTATAGGAAGCAGTTTAATGCTTTGACATGAGTGGTCAAGGTGAGTGAGATTAACTGTCAAGTTGTGTCTCTGACCAACTCCACCATTAGCCGCATACACTTCTCCATGCACTAAACCCACCAACAAACTCTTTCCATCAGCACTCAACTCTTCCAATCAGATGCGTCCTCTCACCGTCACAGATTAGTACTGTTGCAAGCCACGGACCCACAACTCACAGGTCACCCATACTTCCAGCTATTCATACATGACAGGCACATCGCCCAAACACACGTCCCACTTTCTTGCAGGAGAAGGTAGAGCATATCAAGAGGCAGCATGTCGCAGTGGCATTCATCCCCTCGATCCTGTTCCGCCATTCAAGGACATCATGGTGGACCTGTGACCTAATTCCACATATCCGCCGTAGTCCCATATCGATTAATACCCTTGGTTCACAGAAATCTATCAATCCCAGATTTAGAGTTCACAATTGAGCTAGCATCAACTGCCGTTTGCAGACAAACTTCCCAAACTTCTCCCAACCTTTGCATGTAGAAGCATTTCCTAACTTCACTCATGCACGTCCTCGTTCTAAATGCTGGGCTATGCCCCTTAGTCCTATTATTGAAGTATAAGAGACCTCCAGAAACAGTTACAAATATCTCGGCAGCCAGAAGCACTAATCCAGCCACTATCCTGTAAATTTTGCATGATCCCTTTAAATTGCACCAGTGGGGCGTCCTCCAGGCACTCTAAGACACGTTCAGTACGTTCGGTTGGTCGGGTTTAAGACTGTGCGTGGATTTGAGTGTTAGGTCCCAAAATGGTGTGTATCACTTTAAATCAGCGTTGTACACTGATTGAACCCATTTTCTCCCTACTTTAGGTGCTTCCAGCGTTCGTTATCTGCGCCTGCGCAAATTTCTATTACAAGATGGCGTCCGATGCACGTCACGCTGGAAACGTGCGTACGCATCCATCACGCCATCTTGGACGTCAGAGAGGCTGTGTCGCGCCAAAACAACGGGCGATACGGCCCAATTGAGCGCCCTGAATGTCCGATTTGCTTTGCCCAGTGTTAATTGTTGCAGTTCTCTTATGCTCATACCTTGCTTGAAGATTCGTAGAGGGAACTGATATTATCGTGGAGCAGACGGCCTTGGGGTTAATTTTATTCCTGAACTTGGTGGTCCGGCGGAAACACTGGACTGGGTAAAATTACACCTGATCACGGAGAACGCAACGCTTTCTGACACAGTCACTGATCTTTCACTCCTTGAAGTTTGTTTGTTCATGAGTTTTATTTCACGTTTGCAGTCCACGGATAACAAATACATTGCTAATATGTATGTTTCCTGTTTATTCTTTTATTGGTCATTAAACTGCTGGACATTGATTTTCTTCCCTTTCACTTAATGAGCAATGGATTTAATACCGGCCGAGGTAAATATCTCTTCAGAATCTTCAAACCTTGAGTTGAACAAGTGGCAGATTCCGCCGTCAGACTCAGGATGGACATCTCTAATCTTCCACTAACATTCTGCGTCATTAGCAACCACAGAACTCTCTGCAATGTTATACAAACACATTCAGAACTATCATCGTGTTCCGACTTGTTGATACGCGATGCAAAACGTCGCTCAAACCCAACCATTCAAGCCTAATTCATGTTTTTCTGTCTACCCAGATATGCAATACGCTTAAAGCAAACACTTAAATATGTCTCTGAGGCTAAACAGTTATGGAAGAGTAGGTTTCATCTACAAGAAGTAAAAACTGACTCACAATGTAAATACTGTCACTGCCCAACTGACTCCCTGAAAGTACAGAGGCTTCAAACAATTTGTATCTGCTCACCAGTGTCGTATTTTAATCATTACTAATCGGAAAATAAGAAATAAGAAAATAATTCCTTATTTAATGAACGTCCCACCGCTTTAATTAGTTCTCCGATTAAGCCACAGTTTCTTACGAGCTTTCCAACTTCGCCAGAGAGGAAACTGGCGATATTTTACACAACGTCCAATTTTCTTTTTCATTATTGTCAGTGGAAAGGGAATTCTGTCGGGTATATGACTGGCGGACGATCCGCTCCAGCCAGCTTTCTGCCCAGGCCGAAATTGAAAATGATGTCGTTTTCGAATATTCAGATCCGTCTAAATTCAAATGGACTAAAAAAACAACTCTTCCCAACGTTTTCAAAACAGACTGAATTGGGGACGCTGGAAATAAAGAACTTGGGGTGAAATTGGCCGTGGGCGGGGAAGCCAAACATGCGGTGTTGTATCCGTCGCCTGTTATACGCTCCTCGAGATATTCGCTACCATTGACTGCAATAGGACCGAATATTGGGCCGTGGTCAAATTGAGCACTGGGCAGAAACATGCTATTCGGACGAGCTGGGTAAGGAAGTTTCCCCTGAATTCCTCATTTGACAACAATAACTTCTTGAATATATAAAGAAATAAAATACATAATATAAATATACATTTATCTGTATTTTACATTGAATGTACGGTACAGCACAGGGGCCTTTCGGACCAACTTCTATTTCTATTTTGTAACAACAACTTTTTGAATATAGAATATAATATATCTTCATTTATATAGCGTCGATTACAGCACGGCACAGAAACAGGCCATTCATGCACATCAGGGTAAAGAAGTTTCCCCTGAATTCCTCGTTTTTAAAAAAAATCATTGATGGGATGTGGGCATCGCTGGCAAGGCCAGAATTTATTGCCTATCCCAAATTTCCTTTGAAAAGGTGGTGTTGATCCGCCTTCTTGAACCGCTGCAGTCCGTACTGTGAAGGTTGCCCCATAGTGCTGTGAGGGAGGCAGTTCCAGGATTTTGACACAGCGATGATGAAGGAACGGTGATATATTTACAAGTCAGGATGGTGTGTGACTTGGAGGGGAACTTGCAGGTGGTGATGCTTCCATGTACCTGCTGCCCTTGTGCAGTAGAGGTCGCGGGATTGGAAGGTACTGTCGAAGAAGCCTTGGCGCGTTGCTGCAGTGCATCCTGTGGATGCTACACACTGTAGTAACAGTGTGCCAGTGGTGAAGGAAGTGAATGTTTAGGGTGATTGATGAGGTGCCAGTCAAGCGGGCTGCTTTGTCCTGGTTGGTGTAGAGCTTCTTGAGTGTTGTTGAAGCTTCACTCATCCAGACAAGTGGAGAGTATTCCATCACACTCCTAACTTGTGCCTTGTAGATGGTGGAAAGGCTTTGGGGAGTCAGGAGGTGAGTCACTCGCCGCAGAATACCCAGCCTCTGACCTGCTCTTGTAGCCACATTAATTAACTGGCTGGCCCAGTGAAGGTCCTGGTCAACGGTGACCCCTAGGTTGTTGATGGTGAGGGATTCGGCGATTATAATGCCGTTGAATGTCAAGCGGAGGTGGTTATACTCTCTCTTGTTGGAGGTAGTCATTTGTATAGCGCGAATGTCACTTGCAACTTATCAGCCCAAGCTTGGATGTTCTTCGAGCCAGCGCGGACGCGATGGGGCAAATGTTCCCTTCTGAGATGTAACTGTTCTATGGTTCTATGGTTCTATGGATGTTGACATGGACGGCTTAATTATCTGAGGGGTTGAGAATGGAACTGAACACCGTGGAATCATCAGCGAACATCCACATTTCTGACCTTATGATGGAGGGAAGGTCATTGATGAAGCAGCTGAAATTGGTTGAGCTCATGACACTGGCCTGAGGAACTCCTGCAGCGATGTCCTGGGGCTGACATGATTAGCCACCAACAACCATTAAAATCTTCCTTTGTGTTAGGTATGACGCCAGCCACTGGAGTGTGTTCCCCCTGATTCCCATTGGCTTCAATTTTACTAGGGGTCCATGATGCCACACTCGGTCAAATCCTGCCTTGATATCAAGGGCAGTCACTTTCACCTCACCTCTGGAATTCAGCTCTTTTATCCCTGGTTGGACCGAGACTGTAATGAGGTCTGGAGCTGAGTGGTCCTTGCAGAACCAAACTGAGAATCGGTGAGCAGATTATTGGTGAGTAAGTGCCGCTGGATAGCACTTTTGACGACAACTTCCATCACTTTGCTGATGATTAAGATTAGATTGATGGGGCGGTAATTGGCCAGATTGAATGTTTCCTGCCTTTTTGTCGCCAGGACATGCTGGGCAATTTTTCACCTTGTCGGATAGATGCCAGTGTTGTAGCTGTACTGGAACAGCTTGGCTAGAGGCGCAGCTAGTTATTGGGCACAACTCCTGTTTGACAACTTTTTGAATATATAATATAATGTAATATCTATTATATTTGTATGTTTGTATATATTTTATATTGAATGTATAGTACAGCACATCACAGAAACAGGCCATTCGGCATTTCTGTGTAAATAATTTTCACCTGAATGCTTTTTTTGTAAATAATAACTTTTTGAATGTATAATATAATATATAATTTAATTATATATTTATGTATACAGTATATATACATAAAAATAGCACAGAGGCTATTCGGCAAAACTACTATTGGTATTTTACAACAAAAAAGTGTTGTATATATCATATAATATATCGCTACAACTGGGTATTAAAATATCCCACAGTGATCCCACAGTGACTCAGTGATCCCTCTGTGCACCCATTTATCCTACAGTGATCTCACAGTGCACCTTGTGATGTCACAGTGCACCCTGTGATCCCAAAGTGATCCCACCGAGTCACAGTGACACAACAGAGCTCCCTTGATTTCACAGTGTTTCCAGTGATTCCATGGTGATCCCACAGTTTTCCAATTGATCCCACAGTGAACCCAATCATCCCACAGTGCTCCCAGTAAACTCACAGTGTTTAACAGTGCACCCAGTGATCTCTCAGTGATCCCACAGTGCTCCAAGTGACCCTACATTGCTCCCAGTGATCCCACAATTCTCCCACTGATCCAACAATGCACCCAGTGATCCCACTGTCCAATCTGCACCTGCTTAAAAGATTCAGAGGCAATCTTTATATACAACAGAAAGTTGTTTATATAATGTAATGTGTATATATGTAAATACGTTTTTGCTGTGTCACTGTGAACCTGAAACAAAATGGTGGCCATCTTAAACAAAATATCCGCCTGTGTCCCAGATTGTCCCAGTGATCCCACCGTGATCCCAGTGATCCCATAGTGTCTCAGTGATCCCACAGTGATCCCACTTATCACAGTGTCCCAGAGTGCCCCAGTGATCCCGTGTGTCCCAGTGATCCCACAGCGAGCCTAGTGGTCCTCGTGTCCCAATGATCTTAGAGTGTCCCAGTGATCTCACAGTGATCCAAATGTTCCCAGGGGTGTCCCAGTGATTCATCAGTGATCCCACGGTGCTCCCAGTGATTCCACTGTGATCCCACTGTGTTCCCACTGATCCCACAGTTTCCAACAGTGTCCCAGGATTCGTCCTCCTCAAAAAATTCCTCTTTCCACATCTTTATATTACAGCAATTCCACAAAAACATCCCGAGAGAGAGAGAGAGAGAGAGAGAGAAGCAATTGATTAAAAAGAGAACCAGGGGCTAAAAAAAAGGCACAGCAAGAGCCGAGAGCACCCTCACACTCACTCACACACTCATTCCGTTACCCCAGGCAAACTCTCAGCAATCACCATTGAAAAACAAAACCCCAGTTACAAAGCAGATAATCTAATGAGAAGGGAGACAAGTTGGGAGAGAGGGAGAGAGAAAGAAAGACGCTCAGGACAGGCTGAAGAACACATGTTGTTTTTCTGTCTAATACAAGTTTGGAGGGTTTTCTCTCCTAATTTGCCATTCAGTCACTCGCTTCAAAATGTGCTGGTCTGCCTGTCCTTCCCTCCTGGTTACTGTTTGCTGCAGGGTCCAAAGTGCCCCTGTGTTTGTTTTTTCTTCTGTTCCTCGAGCAGGGACCAAAAAGCCTACGCATTTCTAGCTACTTCACCCCTTTTTGCTGTAGTTTGCAAAGGTGAACGAACTTTACCTTTGCTCTTTTCTCTTGTTTAAATTTGCAATTAAAGGTTGTGGTCAATTTTCGGTTTGTGTTTTTTTCCAATTAGCCAAAGAGTTAAAACAAATACATGATATTTAAAAGAGCCAAATTAAATATTTAAAAAAAAAACAAATATACAGCAAGATCCCTCACTCAGTTACAGCGACAATCTCTCAGCAACATTCATTTACACCGAAACAATGCCTAGCTTATAAAGCAGATGAATCTAAAGAGTAAAAGATTGAGAGAGAATCTTAATAGACAGCAACAACTTGTATTTACATATTACAACAATTAACACAACAACAACTTGCATACAAATATATTAATATAATTTACACATTATAGCTACCACTGCAAAGCCCACATAATTTCTATGGTGAAAAAGCAGAGGGTGAAATGGGACAAATTGGATTGCCCTTTAAATGAAGCGGCACAGGCTCGTTGGGACGAATGGCCTCGCCTTGTGCTGCACCTACTATGAAACTATGAACCTATGAAAAAAAATCACTGCCCTGAACCTGAAACAAACTGGCCACCGTCTTACTGAGGGGAAATTGGCAATCTTACTGAGAGGCAAGACGGCCATCTTACTGAGGGACAAGGCAGCCAAATTACTGGGGGGCAAGTTGGCCATGTTAAACAAAATGGCCGCCCTCATCCTTAACAAAATGGTTGCCAGTAAGGCAGGCACCTTCCTGAGGCGTAGGGCGACCATCTAACTTAGGGGCAAGATGGCGCATGTTATGGTGAGAGATACGGAGAGGGTTCATTTGCTGTTCCTGCTAAATCACTGTTGTACTATAGTTAAAGATACACACTGAGTGAAAAAGACACTAGCTGCTGTTAAACTCAAAGACAGTTGTGAAGTGAAGGAATTAAACACCAAAATGTGAACTCCTGAAAAAATGGATTTGTATTTGGTTATTTCGACGGAGAAGGTGACATCAGACATCAGCTTACGGAGAAGGAGACATCAGACATTCAGGGGAAAGGTCAAATTAACCATTTTGAATAGAGTATGCAATTCTAACTTCTGTTAAATAAATCAGTGTAAAATTGGACTCAATCTGAACATCGTTCTGATCTGGGATTTGGATCTTCTATCCATTACTCATATTTGTCTTTAGTCTGATACAATAACTTTATGTGTCACGGTGACTCAGCAGGAGAATGCTGCGGGACCATATCCAGTTTAGTAACATAGCAGAGGGGGTAAGAGTACATTGTGATTTATTACAGAATCCAACAACTCACTGGGAAAGTTACACAAGGTACAGGTGTAGGAGCAAAAAGGTGCAAAGTGATTTTATATTTTAATTTTCGGCAATGCCTTTTTTCCTCCACAACGTTTACGTTTATATTTAGCTTAATGGGCTATTTTTCCTAAATAAACTTCAGACACAAACCATGGCTTTATAAAGATAACAACCCTTTATTATTTTTAATATTTTCGAGAAATTGACATTAGAATTTAAACAACACCTTGGGTATATGCCCGATTTCGAATTGCTTTAACAACAGTAAGAAAACACGTCCTGAATTCACAAAATGAATAACCGTTTGGAAATCAAACGTCTCTCTCAGGATAACACCATAACGAACGTTATATGCTCATGGTTGGCTCAAGCTTGCTGGGAAGACTCCAAGTATTTTGATGCATATCGTTGTAGTGTAGGGTGGATTTATCTTCTAACCAGGTCATCTGCTTCACAGACAATCTGTAAAACTGCATCGAGGCATCAAGCTGGGTGGTAGCGAGCAGTCAGGAAGTCTCCAGGTGAAGTGGTGCGGCCAGGAAGCGAAAGGCGTGGCTAGAGCAGTCATGGTGAACCTGTGACTCTCCCACTCAACTTCTGCCCAGCTTTAAAACACCGTGTTTTATCACAGAACCACACCTCTGGGGCGGTGGCTTGTCAACAATAGGTTCCTACAAATACAAACCACAATTGATTGACACTTCACTTGTTTTCTCTCAGTGTCCACGGGTGTTCAATTGACCTCCAGCCCTTCTGGATTCGCTCTTGTTGATTGGGGGTAAGATTCCGGCATGGGTGGAGGATTGGTTATCTAACAGGAAGCAAAGAGTTGGGATAAATGGTTCATTCTCGGACTGGCAACCAGTATCCTGTGGTGTTCCGCAGGGGTCGGTACTGGGTCCCCAACTCTTTACAATCTATATTAACGATTTGGAAGAGGGAACCGAGTGTAACATATCAAAGTTTGCAGATGATACAAAGATGGAAGGGAAAATAGAGAGTGAGGAGGATATAAAAAACCTACAAGGGATATAGCCGGGCTGGGTGAGAGGGCGGAGATTTGGCAGATGCAATACAATATTGGAAAATGTGAGATTATGCACTTTGGCAGGAAAAATCAGAGAGCAAGTTATTATCTTAATGGCAAGAAACTGGAAAGTACTGCAGTACAAAGGGATCTGGGGGTCCTAGTGCAAGAAAATCAAAACGTTAGTATGCAGGTGCAGCAGGTGATCAAGAAGGCCAACGGAATGTTGGCATTTATTGCTCGGGGGATAGACTATAAAAACAGGGAGGTATTGATGCAGTTATATAAGGTATTGGTGAGACCGCATACATTGGAATACTGCATACAGTTTTGGTGTCCATACTTAAGAAAATACATACTTGCTCTCGAGGCAGTACAAAGAAGGTTCACTCGCTTAATCCCGGGGATGAGGGCGCGGATATATGAGGAGAGGTGGAGTAGATTGAGGCTCTACTCAATGGAGTTCAGAAGAATGAGAGGCGATCTTATTGAAACATATAAGATTGTGAAGGGTCTTGATCGGGTGGATGCGGTAAGGATGTTCCCAAGGATGGGTGAAACTAGAACTAGGGGGCATAATCTTAGAATAAGGGGCTGCTCTTTCAAAACTGAGATGAGGAGAAACTTCTTCACTCAGAGGGTAGTAGGTCTGTGGAATTTGCTGCCCCAGAACGCGGTGGAAGTAACATCATTAAATAAATTTAAAACAGAAACAGTCAGTTTCCTACAAGTAAAGGGAATTGGGGGTTACGGGGAGCGGGCAGGAAATTGGACATGAATTTGGATTTGAGGTTCGGATCAGATCAGCCATGATCTTATTGAATGGCGGAGCAGGCTCGAGAGGCCAATTGGCCTACTCCTGCTCCTATTTCTGATGTTCTTATGTTCTTATATGGTGACCTATCTTCTGCTGGGTGATCTTTTACAACGTCTCATTAACAATCCGTTTTAGAAACCTTCCACCTTTTAATAGTCCTTTTCCTTCAGACATGTTGAAGTGGATTTAATATTAGTTTTTCGTTTTTCAGATGATTTTTTTACTACAGAGAGCAGCTGGGAAATTCCTGCAGTGAGTAATGGTCAGGGTCAGCTATACAAGACTGAGCGACTTTATTGTGCAGTCTCCAGGCATCACCTTTAGAACTTTCAAAATTAAATCCACTAAAGTGTTACCCCAGAACAAACATGAACTGTCTGGCCTGTTTCATCTGCTGCTGTTCTGCTAATCAGTACTCACACACTGCAGGCTGATTAAACAGTTTGCTTGGTTATTTAATGCTTTCTGTATTCTATTCTCACTCCTGTATTTACCCTGTTGTCACGTTCTAAGTTTGTCCTTCTTTAATGGTATCTGTTCTCTGTTTATATCGTTTGTCACTATTTATTTTCTGTGGGTTTTCTATCTTGTTATTTCCACTTCTACTTTAATTCCTGTCTCCCTGTCGCTGTTCATATTTTTATATTTTTCTATCTGTTACACTTGGCTGCATCTCCATGCGCCTCTCTTTCTCTCTATATATGTCGTAGAATCATAGAATCATAGAAAGGATACAGCACGGAGGGAGGCCATTCGGCCCATCGAGTCCACGCCGGTTCTATTTGAGAGCAATCCAGCTAGTCCCACTCCAACGCGCTTTCACACTAGCAGTGCATTTTTTTCCTTTCAAGTACTTATCCAGTTCCCTTTTGAAGGCCATGATTGAATCTGCCTACACCACCCACTTCGGCAATGTATTCCAGATTCTAACCACTCGCTGTGTAAAAAAGTATTTCCTCATGTCAACTTTGCTTCTTTTGCCAATCACCTTAAATCTAATTCCTCTGGTCCTTACCCCTTCCGCCAATGAGAATAGTTTCTCTCTATTCACTCTGTCTAGACTCTCCATGATTTTGAATATCTTTATCAAATCTCCTCGCAACCGCCTCTTCCCCAAAGAGAACAATCCCAGCTTCTTCAGTCTATCCACGTAACTAAAGTCCCTCATCCCTGTAATCATTCTAGCACAACTCGTCTGCTCCCTCTCCAAAGCCTTCACATTTTCCTGAAGTGCGGTGCTTGGAACTGGACACAATACTCCAGTTGTGGCCGAACCAGTGTTTTATTAAGGTTCATCATGATTTCCATACTTTTGTTCTCTAAGCCTCCATTTATAAAGCACAGGATCCCATATCCTTTTTGAATCACTTTCTCAAAGTGCCCTGCCACCTTCAACGATTTGTGCATATATACCCACAGATCTCTCTGTTCCTGTACCCCTTTTAGAGTTGTGCCCTCTCGTATATATTGCCTCTCCTCGATCTTCCTACCAAAATATATGACGTCGCATTTTTATGCGTTAAATTTAATCTGCCACATCTCCGCCCATGCCACCAGCCTGTCTATATCCTCTTGAAGTCTATCACTATCCTTCTCAATGTTTGCTACACTTCCAAGTTTTAAGTCATTTGCAAATTTTGAAATTGTGCCCTGTACAGCCAAATCCAAGTCATTAATATACATCAAGAAAAGTAGTGGACCAGCACCGGCCCCTGGGGAACACCACTGGACACCTCCCTCCAGTCTGAAAAACAACCGTTCACCACTACTCTCTGTTTCCTGTCTCTTAGCCAATTCTGTATCCATGTTGCTACTGCCCCCTTTATTCCATGGGCCGCAATCTTGAAGATAAGCCTACCATGCGGCACTTGATGAAAAGTCTTTTGAAAGTATATATACACCACATCAAGCGCATTGTCCTCATCTACCCTCCCTGTTACCTCATCAAAAACCTCTATCAGGTTCGTTAAACACGATTTGCCTTTAACAAATCCATGCTGGTCTTCTCTAATCAATCCACCCTCATCCATGTGACTTTTAATTCTGTCCAGGATTATCGTTTCTAAAAGATTTTCCACCACTGAGGTTAAACTAACTGACCTATTGTTGCTGGGTTTATCCTTACACCCTTTTTTGAACAAGGGTGTGATATTTGCAATTTTCCAGTCCTCTGGCACCACCCCCGTATCTATGGATATTTGGAAGATTATGGCCAGTACATCCACAATTTTCAACCTTACTTCCCTCAACAAACAAGGATGCATCCCGAGGGTGGTTCATCTACTTTAAGTACAGCTAGCCTTTCAAGTACATATTCGTTATCAAATGTTAACCCATCCAATATCTGAACTATATCTTCCTTTACTGAGACTCTGGCAGCATCTTCTTCCTTGGTAAAGACAGATGCAAAGTATTCATTTCGTACCTCAGCAATCCCATCTACCTCCATACCAGGATTAATCAATGATCTCAAAGTAAAGATCCCTTCGGAAGCAGTGATCATAACATGATAGAATTTCTCATCCAGTTTGAGAGCGAGGATCTTGGGTCTGAAACTACAGTATTAAACTTAAATAAGGGCAATTAAAAACGGAATGAGGGCGGAATTGGCTAAAGTGGACTGGGTAAACATATTAGATGGTATGATGGTGGATAAGCAGTGGCAAACATTTAAAAATATATTTTATGACTTGCAATAAAAATATATCCCTGTGAGGAGGAAAGACTCCACAAAAAGGTTGAACCAACCATGGCTAACAAAGGAAGTCAAGGATAGTATCACGTTGAAAGATAAATCATACAACATGGCGAAGATTACTGGTCAACCCGAAGATTGGGAAAACTTTAACAACCAGTAAAGGAAGACAAAAAGAATAATAAAGAGGGAGAAAATAAATTATTAGATTAAACTAGCAAGAAATATAAAAACTGACATTAAAAGCTCCTACAAGTATATAAAAAGGAAGAGGGTAGCTACAGTTAACATTCGTCCCTTAGAGGATGAGACTGCGGAAATAATAATGGAAAACAAGGAAATGTCAGAGGAATTGAACATATATTTTTTATCTGTCTTCACAGTAGAAGACACACCATAATAACATACCAATAATAGTAGAAAATCAAGGGACAAAGGGGAGGGAGGAACTAAAGACAATCCCGATCACTAGAGAAAAAGTAATAGGTAAACTAATGGGTCTTAAGGCTGACAAGTCCCCTGTATCTGATGGCTTGCATCCGAGGGTCTTAAAGGAAGTGGCTGCAGCGAGAGTGGATGCATTGGTTGCAATCATCCAGAATTCACTAGAATCTGGAAAAGTCCCAGTGGATTGGAAAACCGCAAATTCCTTATTGAAGAAGTGAGTGAGATAGAAAGCAGGTAACTATAGACCAGTTAGCTTAATATCTGTTGTTGGGAAAATGATAGAATCCATTATTCAGGAAGTAGCAGCAGGACATTTGCAGACACATAATGCAATCAAGGAGAGTCAAATGGTTTTATGAAAGGGAAGTCATGTCTGACAAATTTATTGGCGTTCTTTGAGGAGGTAACGAGCAGGGTGGATAAAGGGGAACCAATGGATGCTGTATATTTGGATTTCCAAAAGGCATTCGATAAGGTGCCACATAAAAAAATATTTGACAAGATAACAGCTCATGGTGTTGGGGTAATATGCTGGCATGGATAGAGGATTGGCTAACAAACAGAAAACAAAGATTCGGGATAAAAGTGTCATTTTCGAAATGGCAATCTGTAACTATTGGGGTGCCGCACGGATCAATGCTGGGGCCTCAACTATTTAAAATATGTATCAACGAATTGGATGAAGGAACAGAGTGTCTTGTGGCCAAATTTGCTGATGATACAAAGATAGGTGGAAAAGCAAGTTGCGATGAGGACACAACGTGTCTGCAATTGAATATTGACAGGTTAAGCGAATGGGTAAAAATTTGGCAGATGGAATATAATGAGGGAAAATGTGAAGTCATCGACTTTGTGTGGAAAAAATTAAAAAGCATAATATTATTTCAAAGGAGAAATACTACAAAATGCTACGGTGCAGAGGGATCTGGTTGCCCTCGTACATGCAGCACAAAAATCAACATACAGGTGCAGCAGGTAATCTGGAACGCAAATGGAATATTGGCCTTTATTTCTAGGGGGATGGAGTATACGGCAGGGAACTCATGCTACAACTATACAGGGAGCTGGTGAGACCACATCTGGAGTACTGCTTACAGTTCTAGTCCCCTTATTTAAGGAAGAACATATTTGCACTGACGGCAGTTCAGAGAAGGTTCACTCGGTTGATTCGGGGTATGGAAGGGTTGTCTTATGACGAAAGATTGAACAGGTTGGGTCTATACTTAATGGAGTTTAGAAGAATGCGAGGAGAACTTATTGAAACATACAGGATTGTGAGGGGACTCGATAGGGTAGATGCTGAGAGGAAGCTACCACTCATGGCGAATCTAAAACGATGGGGCATAGTATCAGAATAAGGGGTCGACCGTTAAAGAAGGAAATGAGGAGGAATTTCTTCTCCCAGAAGGTTGTGAATCTTTGGAATTCTTTGCTCCAAGAAGCTATGGAGGATGAGTCATTAAATACATTTAAGGCTGAGTTAGACAAATTTTTGATCAACAAGGGAGTCAAATGATATGCGGAATGGGCGGGAAAGTGGAGTTGAGGTAAAAATAAGATCATCCATGATTTCATTTAATGGCAGAGCAGGCTTGAGGGGCCGATTGGCCTACTCCTGATCCTTTCTCTTAAGGTCTTGTGGTGTTATTATAAATAGATCTCCTGTATGGTCACAAATCTGCCCAACCCCTCCTCTTACTACCCGTTTACTGTTTACATGCCTGTAGAAAGCTTTTAGATTCCCTTTTATGTTGGCCGCCAGTCTATTATACTCTCTATTTGCCCCTCTTATTTCCTTTATCACTTCCCCTCTGAAGTCACTTGTGTTATCAGCCTGACATCTATCATACGCCTTTTTATCCCTTTCCCCTTACTCACCATCTCTTTTATCACCCAGGGAACTCTGGCTTTAATTGCTCTACCTTTCTCCCTCTTGAGAATGTACTTTGTCTATAACCGAACCATCTTCTCCTTGAAGGCCGCCCACTGTTCAATGACAGTTTTGTCTGCCATTCTTTGATTCCAATTGACCCGGGCCAGATCTGTTCTCATCCCATTAAAACTGACCTTTCTTCAATGTCTTCACTTTCGACAACAAGTTCTTTACCCAAACACACGGAACAGCCATGGGGACCAAATTCGCACCCCAATACGCCAACATTTTCATGCACAAGTTCTTCACTGCACAGGACCTCCAACCAACGCTACACACCAGATACACAGACGACATTTTCTTCCTATGGACCCATGGCGAAGAATCACTGAAGAGACTACACGATGACATCAACAAGTTCCATCCCACCATTAAGCTCATCATGGACTACTCCTCAGAATCGGTTTCTTTCTTGGACACACGAATCTCCATCAAAGACGGGCACCTCAGCACCTCACTCTACCGCAAGCCCACGGACAACCTCACGATGCTCCACTTTTCCAGCTCCCACCCTAACCACGTCAAAGAGGCCATCCCCTATGGACAGGCCCTGCGAATACACAGGATCTGCTCAGACGAGGAGGAACGCGATGGAAACCTACAGACGCTGAAAGACGCCCTCGTAAGAACGGGATATGACGCTCGACTCGTCGATCGACAGTTCCGACGGGCCATAGCGAATAATCGCATAGACCTCCTCAGGAGACTAACACGGGACGCAACCAACAGAGTACCCTTCGTCGTCCAGTACTTCCCCGGAGCGGAGAAATTACGCCATGTTCTCCGCAGCCTTCAACATGTCATCGATGACGACGAACACCTCGCTAAGGCCATCCCCACACCTCCACTGCTCGCCTTCAAACAGCCACCCAACCTCAAACAGACCATCGTTCGCAGCAAATTACCCAACTTTCTGGAGAACAGCGTCCACGACACCACACAACCCTGCCACGGTAACCTCTGCAAGACATGCCAGATCATCGACACAGATACCACCATCACACGAGAGGACACCACCCACCAGGTGCATGGTTCATACTCCTGTGACTCGGCCAACGTTGTCTACCTCATACGTTGCAGGAAAGGATGCCCCGGAGCATGGTACATTGGTGAGACCATTCAGACACTGCGACAACGGATGAGCGGACACTGCGCAACAATCGCCAGACAGGAGGGTTCCCTTCCAGTCGGGGAACACTTTAGCAGTCAAGGACATTCAGCCACCGATCTTCGGGTAAGCGTTCTCCAAGGCGGCCTTCGAGACACACGACAACGCAAAATCGTCGAGCAGAAATTGATAGCCAAGTTCCGCACCCACGAGGACGGCCTCAACCGGGATCTTGGGTTCATGTCACTCTACACGTAACCCCACCAGAAAGGGGAAAAAAGTTATCTGTTTTTAATATTCTCTCTCTCTCTCTCTCTCTCTGCCATTTGGGTCTCTTTTTCTCTGTCTGTATAATTTCACACAATGTATATTCATTGTACTGGGACGTACTGTTCTCCATGGCTAGCCTGTCTGAACACCAACGACACCTTTTGATTGGTGTGATCGTGACCCAGCCTAATATAAGATATGCGATTAGAGAACCTTTCACTCATTGAATTGACGAAGGGGATAATCTCCGAAAGCTTGTGATTTTAAAATAAAATTGTTGGATTATAACCTGGTGTTGTAAGATTCCTTACATTCATTTATCCACGTTAGATATGGGGGCGGTGCCGAAGCACTGGAGGATTGTAAATGTTACAGCTCTGTTCAAAAAATGGGAGAGGGATGAAGCCGTCAATTACAGGCCAGTCAGCCTAACGTTAGTGGTGGGGAAACTTTTAGAGACAATAATCCCCGACAAAATGAATTGGCACTTGGAAAAGTATGGGCTAATAAATGAAAGTCAGCGCGGCTTTGTTAAAGGCAAATCGTGTTTGACTAACCTAATTGAGTACTTGGATGAAGTAACGGAGAGGGTTGATGAGGGTAGTGTGGTTAATGTTGTGTATATGGACTTCAGAAGGTTATTTCATAAAATTTCATATAATAGACTTGTTAGCAAAATTAAAGCCCGTGGTGTTAAAGAGACAATGGCAACGTGGATACAACATTGGCTAAGGGAAAGAAAGCAGAGAGTAGTTGTGAACCCTTGTTTTTCAGACTGGAAGGAAGTATACTGTGGTGTTTCCCAGTGGTTTGTACTAGGACCCCTGCTTTTTTTGATATATATTCATGACCTGGACTCGGGTGCTGAAGGTATAATTACAAAGTTTGCAGATGACACAAAACTCGGAAATGTAGTACAAAATATGGTTTCAGTAAAAGACTTCAGGAGGACATAGACAGACTCTTGAAATGGGCAGACACGTTGCTGATGAAATTTAATGCAGTGATGTGTGAAGTAATATATTTTGGTAGTAAAAATGAGGAGAGGCAATATAAACAAAATGGTACAATTTTATACGGGGTGCGGGAATAGAGAGACATGGGGTGCACGTACACAAATCTTTGAAGGTTCAGGACAAATTGAGAAGGCTGATAGAATCAAAGAAGTCATAGAACCATGGAAAGATTACAACAAGGAAGGAGGTCTTCGCCCCATCTACTGCGTGCTGGCTCTCAGTAAGGGCAATCCAGCCAGTCCAACTCCACTGCCCTGTCCCCGTAGCCCTGCATTTTTTTTCTTTTCAAGTACTTATGCAGTTCCCTTTTGAAAGCCATGATCAAATCTGCCTCCACCACCCACTCTGGCAGTACAGTCCAGATCTTACCTACTTGCTGTGTAAAAACTTTTCCCAATATCATCTTCATTGCGTTTGCCAATTACCATAAAGCTCTGTTCTCGATCCTTCCGCCAATGAAACAGTTTCTCTCGATCTACTGTGCCTAGAACCTTCATGATTTTGAATACCCCTATCAAATATCCTCTCAAACTTCTATGCTCCAAGGAGACCAACACCAGCTTCTCCAGTCTATCAACGTAACTAAAATCCCTCATCCCTGGAATCATTCTTGTAAATCTCTACCCCGCCCTCTCTAAGGCCTTCACATCTTTCCTAAAGTTCGGGGCCCAGAATTAAATACAATACTCCAGTTGTGACCGAACCAATATTTTATAAAGGTTCATCATGACTTTCTTGCTTTTGTACACAATGCCTCTATTTATAAAACCCAGGATCCCGTATCCTTTTTAGCCGCATTCTCAACCTGCCCTGCCACCTTCAGAGAATTGTGTATATACACCCTCAGATCTCTCTGTTCCTGTACCCCTTTTAGAATTGTGCCTTTTAGTTTATATTGCCTCTTTCATTCTTCCTACCAAAATGTATCACCTCGCATTTTTCTGCGTTAAATTTCAGTGCCACGTGTCCGCCAATGCCACCAGCCTGTCTATATTCTCTCGAAGTCTATCACTATCCTCCTCACTATTTACTACACTTCCGTATTTTGTGCCATCTGCAAATTTTGAAATGGTGCCCTGTATACCCGATTCCAAGTCATTATTATATACCAAGAAAAACAGTGGTCCGAGCGCTGACCTCCGAGGAACACTGCAGTACACCTCGCTCCAGTCCGAAAAACAATCGTTCACCACTGCTCTTCGTTTCCTGTTACCTAACCAATTCTGTATCCAGGCTGCTTCTTCTACTGCCTACAGGCTTCAATCTTGTTGAAAAGCCTATTATGTGGCACTTTATGAAAAGCCTTTTGAAAGTCCATATACACCATATCAACTGCATTGCCCTCATCTACCTTGTCTGTTACCTCATCAAAAAACTAAATCGAGTTGGTTAAACACGATTTGCCCTGAACAAATCCGTGCTGGCTTTACCTAATCAATCCACACTTGTTCAAGTGACCGTTAATTCTGTCCCGGAATATCGTTTCTAAAATTTTCCCACCACCGACTGGCTGGCCTGTAGTTGCTGGGTTTATCCTTACACCGTGTTTTGAACAAGGGTGGAACATTCGCAATTCTCCAGTACTGGCACCACCCCCGTATCAATGGATGTTTGGAAGATTTTGGCCTGTAACTCCGCAATTTCCACCCTTACTTCCCTCAGCAACCTAGGATGCATCCCATCCGGACCGGGTGAGTTATCTACTTCAAGTACAGGTAGCCTTTCCAGTACCTCCTCTTTATCAATGTTTAGCCCATCCAGTCCTCCTCCTTTTCATGCCTATTTGTTTGAGTGCTTTCAACAACTGTTCAAAATCAGTTCTGATTTTGTGCCCGCAATGACGTTCTCCCTGCTCAGCGAGTTTATTTTTCTTTGCTTGAATCATTTCCTGAAATACACGAATATTTTTCATGTACATTGTTTCCTTATCTTGATATTGGGTTTTCTTGTTGCCGTTCTGGTACTTCAGGTTATCTGCTTGTTCCTGGAGAATGATGAACTTTCCTTCACTCTCCTCAAACTATCGAGACTGTGAACCATTGACTGAAAGTCAACGAATAGCAGTTGCCTTCCCTGCAAGCGAATCCTTAATTTCTTCGCTAGGCACAATTATTTGTTGAGGTGCAGGATCTGAAGCTCAACAATATAGGCGTTTTTTTTCAGCCGGTTTCTTATCCTTCTCAGTAAGCATCGTGTCCGTATCAGAACCTCGCTGAAGCTGGACTTCCAGCTCTGTGAACTCATTCTTCAATTCCGAATCTTTTTTGAAAACCTGCGATTCGAGCTCTTCAATCTTTTCCCTTAACATCAAGATTTTACCTCGATTTCCATGTTCCTGATCACCATTAGTGGATTGCTTGTGCTCCTTCGAACTGGATGCACCAAGTTGCTTCTTCACAACTTCCAGCTAAGCAGTAAGTGACATGAGTTTTGCCTTTGTCTGCAGCTTTATTATGGACATCTTTGCCACAAAGGCTCCTTTCTCTTCCTGAAGCTGGTGATCTTTCATATGAAGCTGGTTGTCTTTCTCTCGAATTAATTCTTTCAGATGCAGTACCAATTGTTCATTCTGGGTCAGCTGCTCAGTTAAATCTGCCACATAATCAATACCGAGGGTCCACTGGGAGCTTTGTGTCCCTGTTTGTGCGGGGAGAGGGGGGTGGCTCATCTGCGGAGGACCACATCCACGTGGCTTTTTTGTATTTGGCTGTGCGCGGCCCCACAGATGCAGGCGAACACGCACATATACAACACACCATTGTTCGTGGTGTTGTTATATCCCGTGTCCCGCTGTGCTGCTCCAGCTGATATCAGGCAGCTGGGCCTCGCTCGGGCCGCTTCTCCGCCACAAAAGCGACCGACCGCGACAGCAGACCCGCAGCTCCCATATAGAGCAAGTTCTTCCCCAGTGTGTAAAACAGTTCTGGCCCATTTGGAGCAAGTTTTTTTACCCAGTGTTTGAAACAGTTCTGGCCCATGTAGAGCACTTTTTTACCCAGTATGTGAAACAGTTCTGGCCCATGTAGAACAAATTCTTTCCCAGTGTGTAAAGCAGTTCTGGCCCATGTAGAGCAAGTTATTGGACAATATGGAAAACAGTTCAGGACCATATAGGTTAGGTTTTCTGCCAGTGAGTAAAACATTTCTGGCCCAATTAGAACAAGTTATGACTCAATGTGTGCAAAAGTTCCGGCCCATGTTGAACAAGTTTTTACCCAGTATGCACAAAATTTTCGGCCCATGTGGAGCAAGTTTTTTATCCAGTGTGTAAAACAGTTCTGACTCATGTAGAACAAGCCTTTACTCAATGTGTAAAACATTTTTGGCCCATGTAGAGAAGCTTTTATCCAGTGTGTTAAACAGTTCTGTTCCATGTAGAACAAGCCTTAACCCAGTACGTAAAAGATTTCTGGCCCATGGAGAACAAAATTTTACCCAGTATATAAACAATTCTGGCCCCTGTAGAACAAGTTTTAATCCAGTGTGTAAAACAGTTCTAGCACATGTAGAACAAGTTTTCACTCCGTGTGTAAAACAATTCTAGCACATATAGAACGAGTTTTTACCGAGTGTGTAAAACCGTTCTTGCCCTTGTAGAATAAGTTTTTACTCATTGTGTCGAACACTTCAGGCCTATATGGAAAACATTTTTACCAAGTGTTTACAATAGTTCAGGCCCATGTGGAAAAAGTTTTTACCCAGTACGTAAAACTGTTCTGGTCCATGTCGAATAATTTTTACCCAGTGTGTAAAGCAGTTCTGGCCCATGTAGAACAATTTTTTGCTCAGTGTGTCAAACAGTTTTGTCCCATGTAGAACAAGTTTTTGCCCAGTGTGTAGAACAGTTCAGGCCCATTTAGAACACGATTTTGCCCAGTGCGTAAAACAGTTCAGGCCCATGTAGAACAAGTTTCTATCCAGTCTGTAAAACATTTCTGGTCCACGTGCAAAATGTTTTTACCCAGTGTGTAAAACCGTTCTGGCCCATGTAGAACAAGCTTTTACTCAATGTGTAAAACGGTACTGGCTCATATAAAACTAGCTTCCAGCCATAATGTAAAACAGTTCTGTTCCACGTGGAACAAGTTATTACCCAGTATGTAAAATATTTCTGGCCCATGTAGGACAAGTTTTCCACAGTGTGTAAAGTAGTTCTGGCCCATGTAGAACAAGATTTTCCCTATTGTGTACAACAGTTCCGGCCCATACTGAAAACGATTTTACCAAGTGTGCAAAACAGTTCCGGCCCACGTGGAATAAGTTTTTACCCAGTGTGTAAAACATTTCTGGTCCATGTCGAGTAATTTTTATCCAGTGTGTAAAACAATTCTGTCTAATGTGGAACAAATTTCTATCCAATGTGTAAAAGAGTTCTGTCCAATGTAGAACAAATTTCTATCCAGTGTGTAAAAGAGTTCTGTCCAATGTAGAACAAATTTCTATCCAGTGTGTAAAAGAGTTCTGGCCCATCTAGAACAAGTTTTTACCCAGTATGCCAAACAGTTCTGGCTCGTATATAACAAGTCTTTACCCAATGGATAAAACAGTTCTGGCCGATATATAACAAGTTTATACCCGGTGTGTAAAACAGTTATGACCCATGTGCAAAAAGTTTTTACAAATTATGTAAAAAAGTTCTGGCCAATGTGTAAAATTGTTTTAGCCAGTGTTTAAAACAGTTCTTGCCCGTATAGTGCAAATTTTCACACAGTGTCTAAAACTGTTCTGGCCCACGTCGAATAAATTTGTACCCAACGTGTAAAACATTACTGGTCCATGTCGAATAATTTTTACCCAGTGTGTAAAACAGTTCTGTCCCATGGAGAAGAAGTTTTTACCAAGTGTGTAAAACAGTTCCGGTCAATATATATAAAGTTGATACCCGGTGTGTAAAACAGTTCTGACCCATGTGAAAATGGTTTTTACCCAGTGTGTAAAATATTTCCGGCCCATATAGAACAAGTTTTTACGAATTGTGTAGAACACTTCTGGCCCATGTAGAAGCAGCTTCCACCCATAATGAAAAACATTTCCGGCCCATACTGAAAACGTTTTTACCCATTGTGTAAAACAGTACTGGCCCACTTAGAACAAGTTGTTATCCAGTGTGTAAAACAGTTCTGGCCGATGAAGAACAGGTCTTTACCCAATGTGTAAAACATTTCTGGTCCATGTCGGACAAATTTTTACCCATTGTGTAAAACAGTTCAGGCCCATGTATTTCAAGTCTTTACCCAGTTTCAAACAGTTCTTGCCCTTATCGAACAAGTTTTTAAACAATATGTAAATAATTTGTGGCCCATGTGCACAACATTTTTGCACAGTGCGTAAACGCATTTCTGGTCCATGTGGAGATAGTTTTTAAACAGTAAATAAAACATTCCTGGCCCATTTACAACAAGGTTTTACCCAATGTGTAAAACCGTTCTTGCCCTTGTAGAGCAAGTTTTTAATCATTGTGTAGAACACTTCAGGCCGATGTGTAAAACGATTTTACCCTGTATCTACAACAGTTCAGCTCCATGTGGAAACAGTTTTTTCCCCAATGTGTATAACAGTTCTGGACCAACAGTTCTGGCCCATGTAGAACAAGTCTTTACCAGTGTGTAAAACAGTTCTTGCCCTTGTCGAGCAAATTTTATCCAGTGTGTAAAACAGTTCTGGCCCATGTGGAACAAGTTTTTCCTCAGTGCGTAAAACAGTTCTGGCCCATGTGGAACAAGATTTTACCCAGCGTGTAAAATAGCTCACTCACCTGACGAAGGAGTAAAGCTCCGAAAGCTTGTGATTTCAAATAAAGCTGTTGGACTGTAACCTGGTGTTGTACGACGCCTGACATCTTTCCAATATAGAACACGCTTTTTAAAAGTTATGTAATACAGTTCTGGCCCATGTAGATCAAGGTTTTACCCAGTGTGTACAATAACCTCGGGAGCATTCGAATCTCCAATCTTCTGATAACAACACGATTAACACCAAAGTCAAAATCTTCCTCGATTAGGCCGGGCGGCCACTGGAAAAACCCTTTAACGAAATCATCTCAAATCCAAAACAGAGTTTGTTTAAAACTTTTCTTGTATCTGTCACTTGCTTTCACTTTGTTGATCATAGAACCATTCAATAATACAGTCCAAGGGAAGCCATTCCGCACATCATGCTTGTGCCGACTCTCTGAAAGAGTTACCAATTTGTTCCCCGACCCTGCTCTTTCCCCATAGCCATGCTCATTTTTCCTATTCAAGTGTTTATCCAATTCCCTTTGGAAAGTAACTGTGGAATCTGCTTACACCGCCCTTTCAGTCAATGCATCCCAGATCATAACAACTCGCTGAGTGAGAACGTTTCTCCTCTCGAACCCCTTCGCATTTTTTTGACAAATATCTTAAATCTGTGTCCTCTGGTTACCGATCCTCCTGCCAGTAGAAACATTTACTCTACAAAACCTTCATGACTTGGAACATCTTCATTAAATCTCCCCTTGAACTTCTCTGCTTTAAGGTAAACAATCTCAGCTTATCTATTCTCTCCACATAACTGAATTCCCTCAGGCTTGGTACCATAATGGTAAATAGTCTCTGCACCCTCTCGAAGGCCTTGACATCCTTTTTAAAGTGTGCTGCTCAGGCTTAGGCACATCATTCTCGCTGAGGTCTAACCGGTGATTTATAAAGGTTTAGCTTGACTTCCTTGCTTTTGTACTCTATGTCTATTATTGAAGCCAAGGATCCCGTATCGCTTTTAAAAGATTTCTCAGATTGTCCTGCCATCTCCAAAGATTTGTGTATGTGAACTCCCAGATCTCTGTGTTACTGCACCCCCTTCAAAATTGTACCATTTAAATTATATTGCCTCCAATCATTTTTCTTCCAAAATGCATCACTTCACGTTTCTCATACATTAAATTCCATCTGCCACGTGGCTGCCCAACTTATCAGCCTGCTTATGTCTTCCTGAAATTGATGTTGTTCATTATTTTTCTCCCGCTTCTTTTAGCAAATTGGCCCCCCAGCTTCCGAGTGATCAGCTGACCTCCCGCTGGGTCTCGGAGAAATAAACAAGGTTGAAATCCTTGATCAAAATATTTAGAATTCAAACCGAAACCATGTCTGTAAAATAAAGAGAGAGTGAATGGATTAAAAGACAAATTGGTGAAATGAAAATCTACACTGAGAACAACACAAAACAATCAAAAAGGCCAATAGAATGTTAATGTTGACGTTTATCTCATGGGTCCTTGAATACAAAAGCGATGCTTCCGTTGTACAGAGCCTTGGTCAAACATCATCTGGAGTACAGCGTTCTGCTTTGGGTACCAAACCCCAAGTAGGATATTTTAGCCTTGGAGGGAATGCAGCGGAGATGCACCAGAGTGATTCCGAGGCTAAAAGGGTTAGATTATGAGGACAGATTGCATGAACTTGGCTTGTCTTTCGTTGTTTATAGGAGAATGAGGGGTGACCTGATCGAGGTGTTTAAAATGGAAAAAGATTCAATTGGGTAGATAGGTAGAAACCATTTCCTCTGGAGGGTGAAATAAATAGTGAGGGGCAATGAACTTAAAATTAGAACTAGGGCATTCAGCAGGTAAATCAGGAACCCCTTTTTCACACAAAGGTTAGTTAACATTTTGAACTCTCTCCCCCAAAAAGGCTGTGGATGCTGGGACAGTTTGAGCTCTCAAGATTCAGATAGATAATTATTTGTTAGGTAAAGGTGTGAAGGGATATGGAACCAAGGGGCGGGAAAATGGAGTTGAGGTGTTGAACAACCATGATTTAGTCGGATAACGGAGCAGGCCCGACGGGTTAAATGGCCGACTCGTGATCCTAATGTACCTATGTTCCTCGGCCTGATTTTCTACAACATCGTGGAAAAGAAAAAAAGGGGAACTAGGCTGAGTGAATAATAATAGAAAATAGTGAATTGAGCAGAAATTGGAATCCCACGGTGCTCAGAATCCTGGCGACGTAGATTTCCATACAATGTCTGCTTCATATTTGTTCGAACCTGTTTCAATAGGTCCCTATACCTCGGTTGGCGTTCTTCAAACATAATCGTCTCAGTTTTATCGTCAGCTGTAATCTTTACAGAATCTTTATTTCCTTGAAGCTGAGATTAATTCAAGCCCGTCTCTCTAGTTACATTGTTCTACTTGAGATTTTAGGTTTACTTTATTCCAGATGTCCGTGCAAAGCTCGGAGTCTTCCCGTCTTAAAGACATAAATTCCGAATTCAATGGCGAACCTAAACTTCCACATTGAAACCTATGCGTTTCCATCGCCAGTAGCGGTAAAAACCCTTGAAAGATGTTTGCAAATTCGTGGCATTGCGTTGGTGCATCACAGGAATGCACCGTGTCGCAAGACAGGAGGAAAACTTAAGCTGCTTATTTTTAACCTGTTGCAGTGATGCAGTCAGAGCCCCAATTTCAGTATTTTGGTAGATCGAAATGTGATCAAAATATTATTCCAGTCTTTGGGCTGTTTCATTTCAAAACAGTTGCAGTGTCAATTGGGGTAAAATTTGTGAAGCACAAACATTACAGTTAAGGGAGTTGGCAGGCTGTCCAAATGACTGGAAGTAATTTCAATGCTCCTGCTGTTTCATGATCCCACGGGAGGTTTCTCTCAATTATAAAAACGGTGTTTTTCTTAATCTCTCTTCTCATAGAGTAAGGAGTAAGTTGGAGCCCTGTGTCCAGCACCAAGAGTCACCATTACTTCCCAGACAGAATGAGAGTTCCACTCACCGCGTATCCATTTACCAAGTTGCCGCCAATTTTACAGGCAGGAATGATTTACTATCCGATTATAGCAGCCGTTGGAATCCCCGGTAAGTGATATATTCAGTTATTAAAGGTCTGAATCAGGGTTTGACTGTATTACTGCTCTTATCTCTGGAACCATCGTTCTTTCGCAGTGTTTTTCCAAGTCAATTCAGGAGTACATTAACTGAATGTGTTTCCCGCAGCTTCCAGAATTTCCTGCTTAAAAGCTGCAGGTTATTTTCTTCAGTCAATTTCTTTCAAACTGGTGCAATTTTAATTGAGAATTCTTGCAGTGAATAATGCAATAGATTTATTTTGAAACCAAGTTATTTTCCGTGCTCTCCTCCCCTCCTTTCCTTGATACACTTTAAATCTGACACAGACTATATTTTCCTGTACATTCACTGTGTTATAAACATGCTTAGTTTCTGCCCCTCTGACTCCCTCTGCTTAAGATTTACTCACATTTTCCGACTGTTGTGTTTTTTTTTCCCCCAGCAAAGTACAGGATATTATTATCACAATCTATTCCGTGGCTGGGCTTGAGCTCATCGTAGGGACACGTACTCTTTCCCTGCTCTTCTCTCTTGAAAGATCATCAGCCTATTCTCAGCCACTTCTTCACTCTCTGGGTGGGCATTGTGCTCGTTCACCCTCTGGGTGGGCATTGTGATGCTTCACCCTCTGGGTGAGCATTGTGCGGCGTTCAGCCTGCGGGAGCCAGCTGGTTTCCGTCACATCGCTTCCTGTAGCGATACAGATAAGACCAGGAAACAATGCAGTTAGGGAGCAATTGAAACCGCGGAACGGCGTTACCTGAAACTGTCCTGGGTTTATCCACATTTAGGAAACCCATTCCAGCATCCACCACCCATATTTTACCCATAGTATCGATTAGATCCCGGGTTATGGCCCTTTACACTAACCGTAATCTTTGATTGGCCGGATCACATACTTGAAGGTTGATACAACATCTGCTGCACTATTAGCAAGTCTGTCCGTCCAGCCAAACAACTACTCGATACAAATTCACATTTAATTTCCCCTCAGATCTTCGTTAGAAGATAGTTCTGATCACATTTCTCACCCTGTTCCCATATCTCTTCAACACTGCTGCCTCCATTCACCTATAGAAATCTACATTGAATCTTGACATAGTTTCTGCCTCAAGCATTAACTCTGCAATTCAACCCCACAGCCTCCCAACTCTCATTGTAAAGAAGTTTCTCCCGCTTTCTATTCCAACTTTCTTCAATTTAATCTAGTATCTATGGAGCCTCGTTCTTGACCGCTTCATCTACTGGAAACAAGCTGCTGCTTTCTACCTTCTCCCATCTTTTCAGAATTTTAAACACTTCTATCATATCGCCCCCTAATCTGTCTATATTACATTCTTCTACCTCACATTTGAAGCTAAGTGTGACAGAGCCCGGTTTTAGAAACCGGTATATTTTAACTCTTTCCGTGCCAAGGACTTAAATTTCCCACTTCAATTGGGAAACTAAAATCTCAAATTGGAATGAGTTCCCACCACCGAGCCCTACTAAACCCATGCAGCTTTCTTTTTGAAATAAAGATGAAACTCAAATATTTCGGCTGTTTGAGTTGAAAAATCTGTAAAACCTATTTTGTCGGAGCAAAATAAAGTCTAATTTATTGTATACCCGTTGGGCGTGTTCCAGTTCTACAGGCGGTGTTTGGAGTTCCCGGTAACGGATTCTGATCACTTACCCACTTTGTGAATCAGGTTTTATCATTGCTCTTCTTACGTGCCCGATAAATGGTTCTGTTCCTTCTGAAGCAATTGTGTTGCTCTTTCCATCTCAACGTCAGAATTTTATTGAATATCAAGTCCTCCCTTTCCTCCGTCTCCATTGTGTTAAATGTTCTTTGAGATCATAATGTTCTTCCAATGTCCAGCAAAATAAGATAAGTCACCCAATCCAGATGGGATGCAACCTAGCTTGCTGATGGAAGTAAGGGTGGAAATTGCGGAAGCACTGGCCATAATCTTCCAAACATCCGTAGATACGTAGGTAGTGCCAGAGGACTGGAGAATTGCAAATGTTACACCTTTGTTCAAAAATAGGCGTAAGGATAAACCCGACAACTATAGGCCAATCAGTTTAACCTCAGTGCTGGGGGAACTTATAGAAACGTTAGTCTGGGACAGAATTAACAGTCACTTGGACAAGTGTGGAATGATTAGGAAAAGCCAGCACGGATTTGTTAAAAAGCAAATCGTGTTTGACTAACCTGATAGAGTTTTTGATGAGGCAACAGTGAGGTTAGATGAGGGCATTGCAGTTGATGTGGTGTGTATGGACCTTCAAAAGGCGTTTGATAAAGTGCCGCACTTTATGCTTATTATCAAGATTGAAGCCCCTGGAATAAAGCGGGCAGTAGCAACATCAATACAGAATTGGCTAAGGGACAGGAAACAGAGAGTAGTGGTGAACGATTGTTTTTCGCACTGGAGGGAGGTGGACAGTGATGTTCCCCTGGGGTCAGTGCTTGGACCACTGCTTTTCTTGATATATATTAATGAATTGGACTTGGGTGCACAGGGCACAATTTCAAAATTTGTAGATGACCAAAACTTAGAAGGGTAGTAAACAGTGAGGAGGATAGTGGTAGACTTCAAGAGAATAGAGACAGGTTGGTTGCATGGGTGGACAGATAGCATAAGAACATAAGAACATAAGAAATTGGAGCAGGAGTAGGCCAATCGGCCCCTCGAGCCTGCTCCGCCATTCAATAAGATCATGGCTGATCTGATCCCAACCACAAATCTAAAGAACACAAGAAGTCGGAGCAGGACCCGGCCACATAGCCCCTGGGCCCTCTCCGCCACCCATAGGGCATTGACCGATCCGAACTCAGCTTCATGTCCAATTTCCTGCCCGCTCCCCATAACCCCTAATTCCCTTTACTTCTAGGAAACTGTCTATTTCTGTTTTAAATTTATCTAATGATGTAGCTTCCACAGCTTCCTGGGGCAGCAAATTCCACAGACCTACCACCCTCTGAGTGAAGAAGTTTCTCCTCATCTCAGTTTTGAAAGAGCAGCCCCTTATTCTAAGATTATGCCCCCTAGTTCTAGTTTCACCATTCTTTGGGAACATCCTTACTGCATCCACCCGATCAAGCCCCTTCACAATCTTATATGTTTCAATAAGATCGCCTCTCATTCTTCTGAACTCCAATGAGTAGAGTCCCAATCTACTCAACCTCTCCTCATATGTCCGCCCCCTCATCCCCGGGATTAACCGAGTGAACCTTCTTTGTACTGCCTCGAGAGCAAGTATGTCTTTTCTTAAGTATGGAGACCAAAACTGTATGCAGTATTCCAGGTGCGGTCTCACCAATACCTTATATAACTGCAGCAATACCTCCTTGTTTTTATATTCTATCCCCCTAGCAATAAAAGCCAACATTCCGTGAGATGAAGTGTAACGCAGAAAAATGAGAAGTGGTAGATTTCGGTAGGAATAACGTGGAGAGGCAAAATAAAATAGAGGGCACAACTCTTAAAGAGGTACAGGAACAGAGAGATCTGGGGCTATATGTGCACAAATTGTTGAAGATGGCAGGGCAGGTTGAGAAAGTGGTTAAAAAAAAGCCTACGGAATCCTGGGCTTCATAATTAGAGGCATAGAGTGCAAAAGGATGGAAGCCATGAGGAAACTTTATAAAACACAGGTCCGGCCACAACTGGAGTATTGTGTCCAATTCTGGGCACCGCATTTCGGGAAAAATGTGAAGGCCTTAGAGAGAGGTGCAGAAGAGATTTACTCGGATGATTCCAGGGATGAGGGACCTTAGTTACGTGGATAGGTTGGAGAAGCTTGGATTGTTCTTCATGGAATAGAGACGATTGCAAGGAGATCTGATAGAGGTATTCAAAATCATGAAGGGTCTAGACAGAGAAGATAGATAAACTGTTCCCATTGGCGGAAGGATCAAGGACAAGAGGTCATAGATTTAAGGTGATTGGCAAAAGAACCAAAGGTGACATGAGGAAACACGTTTTTACACAGCGAGTGGTTAGAATCTGGAATGCACTGCCCGAGGGAATGGTGGAGGTAGATTCAATCATGGCCTTCAAAAGGGAGCTGGATAAGTACTTGAAAGTAAAAAAAAAAATGCAAGGTTCTGGAGATTGGTCGGGGGAGTGTGACTAGCTGGATTGCTCCTGCATAGTGCCGGCATGGACTCGATGGGCCTAATGGCCTCCTTCCGTGCTCTAACATTTCTATGATTCTATGATTCTATAAAAGCTGGAAATAATTGTCTTCGTTGAACGTGCTGTCAGCTGGTGTAATTTTAACCGAGAATACCTTCAGTGCACCATGCAATGGAATTTGTTCCCCGTATTCTCAAGTTGTTAGGAGACGCAGTCTTGGGACCAGTGTTAATCGAATGTTGGCTTTTATCTCAAGGGGGTTTGAATTCAAAAGTGAGGAAGTGGTGCTTCAATTGTACAGCGCCTTGGTCAGGCCCCATCTGGAGTACTCCGTTCAGAATTGGGCACAGAACGTCAGGCAGTTTTTATTGGCCTAGCTAGGCGTGCAACGCAGATTCGCCAGAATGTCACCAGCGCTTAACGGGTTTAATTATCACGACGGCTTGCACAGCGTGGCTTGTATTGCCATGGGTTTAGAAGGTTGAAGGATGAACTAATAGAGTTATTAAGAATGATAAAGAGATTGGATTAGGTAGATACAGAGACACAATTTCCAATGGTTGGTGATCCGGAAGAAAAGGGCGTCATTTTAAATTTAGAGCTAGGCTGTTTAGGAATGAAATCAGGAAACACTTTTCACACAAAGGGTTGTGCAAATCTGGGATTATCTGCCCCAAAATATCCTGATGTAATTAAAATCATTGTCTCCGAAAGCAGTTAACAAATTTTCTACCAGTTTTCCAGGGTCGCAGCTTTAATTGTCCGGATTTTACACGTTTCAAACTGACTGATGGTGTGACCTGAGGTACTTGGTCAGTTGATTTTGTTAAGATTGAAATCTATCGATTATTGTTGGGTCAGGGTATCAAACGATTTGTGGAAAGGCGGGTAAATCAAGTTGAGGTGCAGATTCGCAATGATCGAATTCAATGGCGGAACAGGATCGAAGGGCTGATTGACCTGCTCATATGGCACTACGCCTCCAGCACCACCAGTCATCATTTCTGAAACGAGAGTTACATTCATTGCATTTCTAGTGTTACTGAAACCTCGACAGGTACAATTGATTTCTGATGTTTGTCTTACGACCCTTACAGTTCCAGCCAATTCATTGTAAGCGGTTACTGATTCTATAAATCCGTGTCTCACTCCATTACTGCTCTCCTTCTGGTTTTGGTAATTTGTTCTGTTTGTCCGTGTCAGAAATTATGAGAATATCACATGCTTCCATTCCGCCATCTTCCTTGTCCGATATGTTTCTTGATATTATAATGTTCTTTTAACCCCCAAGTAAAATTCCAGTTATTTTCTACATTGAATGTTTCAGCGTGACGCTGATCTATGTGAGAATGTGTGCAGTATCCACATAGCGGGATGTTTTTAGATTATGAAGTGATTGCAGTTAAAGTGGGACAACGACAGGGACCTGAGCTCTGCTGAGAGTATCTGGCTAATGTTCTCTCTCTCGCCTTTAACTGTAACTTTAACTACAGTTCATGACAAAGTGAAATGATTTGAATTCACGTTTAGTTATATTACTAGGTATGCTGGGAAACGGATTTAACTTTCTGCTGTCAGACACTGAAGGCCGATATTAAAATTGATAAATGTAAGTTACTGATGGGTTAGATTACACTGTATCTCGTGGAAATCATAGAATCATAGAATCATAGAAGTTACAACATGGAAACAGGCCCTTCGGCCCAACATGTCCATGTCGCCCAGTTTATACCACTAAGCTAGTCCCAATTGCCTGCACTTGGCCCATATCCCTCGATACCCATCTTCCCCATGTAACTGTCCAAATGTTTTTTAAAAGACAAAATTGTACCCGCCTCTACTACTGCCTCTGGCAGCTCGTTCCAGACACTCACCACCCTTTGAGTGAAAAAATTGCCCCTCTGGATCCTTTTGTATCTCTCCCCTCTCACCTTAAATCTGTGCCCCCTCGTTATAGACTCCCCTACCTTTGGGAAAAGATTTTGACTATCGACCTTATCTATGCCCCTCATTATTTTATAGACTTCTATAAGATCACCCCTAAACCTCCTACTCTCCAGGGAATAAAGTCCCAGTCTGTCTAACCTCTCCCTGCAAGTCAAACCATCAAGTCCCGGTAGCATCCTAGTAAATCTTTTCTGCACTCTTTCTAGTTTAATAATATCCTTTCTATAATAGGGTGACCAGAACTGTACACAGTACTCCAAGTGTGGCCTCACCAATGCCCTGTACAACTTCAACAAGACATCCCAACTCCTGCATTCAATGTTCTGACCAATGAAACCAAGCATGCTGAATGCCTTCTTCACCACCCTATCCACCTGTGACTCCACTTTCAAGGAGCTATGAATCTGTACTCCTAGATCTCTTTGTTCTATAACTCTCCCCAACGCCCTACCATTAACGGAGTAGGTCCTGGCCCGATTCGATCTACCAAAATGCATCACCTCACATTTATCTAAATTAAACTCCATCTGCCATTCATCGGCCCACTGGCCCAATTGATCAAGATCCCGTTGCAATCCTAGATAACCTTCTTCACTGTCCACAATGCCACCAATCTTGGTGTCATCTGCAAACTTACTAACCATGCCTCCTAAATTCTCATCCAAATCATTAATATAAATAACAAATAACAGCGGACCCAGCACCGATCCCTGAGGCACACCGCTGGACACAGGCATCCAGTTTGAAAAACAACCCTCGACAACCACCCTCTGTCTTCTGTCGTCAAGCCAATTTTGTATCCAATTGGCTACCTCACCTTGGATCCCATGAGATTTAACCTTATGTAACAACCTACCATGCGGTACCTTGTCAAATGCTTTGCTGAAGTCCATGTAGACCACGTCTACTGCACAGCCCTCATCTATCTTCTTGGTTACCCCTTCAAAAAACTCAATCAAATTCGTGAGACATGATTTTCCTCTCACAAAACCATGCTGACTGTTCCTAATTAGTCCCTGCCTCTCCAAATGCCTGTAGATTCTGTCCCTCAGAATACCCTCTAACAACTTACCCACTACAGATGTCAGGCTCACTGGTCTGTAGTTCCCAGGCTTTTCCCTGCCGCCCTTCTTAAACAAAGGCACAACATTTGCTACCCTCCAATCTTCAGGCACCTCACCTGTAGCGGTGGATGATTCAAATATCTCTGCTAGGGGACCCGCAATTTCCTCCCTAACCTCCCATAACGTCCTGGGATACATTTCATCAGGTCCCGGAGATTTATCTACCTTGATGCGCGTTAAGACTTCCAGCACCTCCCTCTCTGTAATATGTACACTCCTCAAGACATCACTATTTATTTCCCCAAGTTCCCTAACATCCATGCCTTTCTCAACCGTAAATACCGATGTGAAATATTCATTCAGGATCTCACCCATCTCTTGTGGTTCCGCACATAGATGACCTTGTTGATCCTTAAGAGGCCCTACTCTCTCCCTAGTTACCCTTTTGCCCTTTATGTATTTGTAGAAGCTCTTTGGATTCACCTTTGCCTGATCTGCCAAAGCAATCTCATATCCCCTTTTTGCCCTCCTGATTTCTCTCTTAACTCTACTCCGGCAATCTCTATACTCTTCAAGGGATCCACTTGATCCCAGCTGCCTATGCATGTCATATGCCTCCTTCTTATTTTTGACTAGTGCCTCAATCTCCCGAGTCATCCAAGGTTCCCTACTTCTACCAGCCTTGCCCTTCACTTTATAAGGAATGTGCTTACCCTGAACCCTGGTTAACACACTTTTGAAAGCCTCCCACTTACCAGACGTCCCTTTGCCTGCCAACAGACTCTCCCAATCAACTTCTGAAAGTTCCTGTCTAATACCATCAAAATTGGCCTTTCCCCAATTTAGAATTTTAACTTTTGGGCCAGACCTATCCTTCTCCATAGCTATCTTAAAACTAATGGAATTATGATCACTGGTCCCAAAGTGATCCCTCACTAATACTTCTGTCACCTGCCCTTCCTTATTTCCCAAGAGGAGGTCAAGTTTTGCCCCCTCTCTAGTCGGGCCATCCACATACTGAATGAGAAATTCCTCCTGAATACACTCAACAAATTTCTCTCCATCCAAGCCCCTAATGCTATGGCTGTCCCAGTCAATGTTGGGAAAGTTAAAGTCCCCTACTATTACCACCCTATTTTTCTTGCAGCTGTCTGTAATCTCCTTACATATTTGCTCCTCAATTTCCCGTTGACTATTTGGGGGTCTGTAGTACAATCCTATCAAAGTGATCTCTCCCTTCTTATTTTTCAGTTCTACCCATATGGACTCAGTGGGCGAACCCTCGGATATATCCCCTCTCACTACTGCCGTGATGTTCTCCCTAATCAAGAACGCAACTCCCCCTCCTCTCTTACCTCCTGCTCTATCTTTCCTATAGCATCTGTACCCTGGAACATTGAGCTGCCAGTCCTGCCCCTCCCTTAGCCATGTTTCAGTAATAGCTATAACATCCCAGTCCCATGTACCCATCCATGCCCTGAGTTCATCTGCCTTGCCCATCAGACTTCTTGCATTGAAATAAATGCAGTTTAATCTAGACTTCCCTTGGTCTTTGCCCTGCTTTCTCAGACCATCTGTCCGGTCATGTTCTGTACACTCTCCCTTACTGCCTTTTGTTTCTGTCACCACTTTATTTCCTGAGTAGGTCGCTGATAATGCTCCCCTGCTGTCAAGGAGCTCCTGCAACCAGAGTGGTGACGCATTGTATTCAGGAGTTGTGAATGAACCAGGTTCTCCAACGTCATCTGCATTTCCCGCCTTTATTTTTTACTCTGTAGTCTTGTCAATGGTCTTTTAGTTTAATGGAATTTCAGGAGCAAATCTCTATCTAGACTTTGTGGGCAATGGAATGTGTTCTACACCGAGTTGACTGAGATCATAGGCGTGTTCTTGTCTCTCATTCTAACTAAATTCATCCAGCCTCACTGATGATGAAGCAATCCCCGAGCGGCAGTATAGTGACACTGTGGGAGATATTTTCATAGTCGTTATGATGATCTATTATTTAAGATTGATTTAGTTCAGTATCAATTCCATTACCATAAGTGACGATACTTGGGTACAGATTTCCACAATTCAATGACACGGGGTGAGACCGGCTCCTCGAAATGTTTTGGGGTCAGCTGGCTAGCTTTTTGGAGCACTGTTTTCCATGTATCTGGTTAGGTACAACAAGAACGTTCTGAGCGTAGAACCGGGCTTGACCGTCAGCTCGCTAGCCTTCCACTAGCTATTTTCCAATTGTCATCTGCTCACATAGCCTGTCAGCTGAGCAGAGTTTGGACAGTGGACGTTAACTCGCTGCAAATTTGGTTTATTTATGTGATCTGCATTGAACCAACATGGTCTGTCTCCAGGGCCCTCTGTATCTGAATTATCTCCAGACCCCAGTGTATCTGCATTATCTCAATGCAAGAATCCCCCAAAGGTTGTGGATGCTGGGGGTCAATTGAAGTTATCAAGACTGAGATCGATAGGTGTTTGTTGGTTAAGAATATCATGGGATATGCCGAGAAGACGGGTAAATGGAGTTAAGATACAGATTAGCCAGCGTCTAATTGAATCATGGAACGAGCGCGTGGAGCTGAATGGCCTGTTCCTCATCCTATTTCTTTATATTTCCATGAAAACATCAATAACCCACTTCTGTGCTCTTGTCCCGAGGTGCAGTAATAGAGACATAGAAAACTTATGGCACAGAAGGAGACCATTCGGCCAATCGTGTCCGTGCCGTTCGAAATACAGCAACCCAGCCTAATCCCACTTTCCAGCACAAGGTCCGTAGCCCTGTAGGTTATGGCACTTCAAGAGCACATCCAAGTACTTTTTTAATGAGTTGAGGGTTTCTGCCTCTACCACTCTTTCAGGTAGTGATTTCCAGACCCCTACCACCCTCTGGGTGAAAATTGTTTTCCTCAGCTCCCGTCTAAGCCTTCTACCAATTACTTGAAATCTATGCCGTCAGGTTGTTGACCGTTCTGCTAAGGGAAATAGGTCCTTCCAATCCACTAGGCTCCTCATAATTTTATACATTTCAATTAAATCATCCACCCGCCTCCTCTGTTCCAAAGGAAGCAAACCCAGCCTATCCAATCTATCCTCATAGCTAAGATTGTCCAGTCTTGACAACATTCTTGTAAATCTCCACTGCACCATCTCTAGTGCAATCACATCTTTCCTGTAATGCGGTGACCAGAACTGTACGCAATACTCAAGCTACGGCCTAACTGGTGTTTTATACAGTTCCAGTATAACCTCCCTGCTCTTACATTCTATGCCTCGGCTAATAAGGGAAACTATTGCGTATAGCTTCTTAACCACCTTATCTACCTGCCCTGCTACCTTCAGGGATCTATGGACATTCATTCCAAAGTCTCCCTCTTCCTCCACACCTCTCAGTATCATCCCATTTATTGTGTATTCCCTTATCTTGTTTGACCTCCACAAATGCATTAACTCACACTTCTCCTGATTGATCTCCATTTGCCACTTTTATGCCCATTTGACCAGTGCATTGATATCTTCCTGCAGTCTACAGCTTTCCTCCTCACGATCAACCACGCGGCCAACTTTTGCATCATCTGAAAACTTCTTGATCAAGCCCCCCACATTCAAGTCCAAATCATTAATATATACCACAAAAAACAAGGGACCTCGTACAGAGCCCTGCAGAGCCCAACTGGAAACATTCTTCCAGTCACAAAAACACCGTCGACAATCCAGCTTCCTGCCGCTGGGCCAAATTTGGATCCAATTTGCAACTTTCCCTTGGATCCGATGGAGGGCAGTAATTTAATCTCTTTACTGGGTGGTGGGCAGTTACCTAATCCCTTTAATGTGTGGTGGGCAGTATTTTAATTCCGTTCATGGGTGGTGGGCAGTAAATTAATCCTCGAATGTGTGGTGGGCAGTAATTTTCCGTTTAATGGGAAGTGGGCAGCAATTTAATCTCTTTAATGGATGGTGGGCAGTAATTTAACCCCTTCAGTGGGTGGTGGGCATTAACGCAATCTCTGTACTGAATGGTGATCAGTAATTTAATCCCTTTAATGGGTGGTGGGCAGTTACATATTCCCTTTAATGGGTGGTGGGCAGTAATTTAATCCCTTTAATGACTGGTGGGTAGTAATTTAATCCTCGAATGGGTGGTGGGCAGTAATGTTTCCGTTTAATGGGAGGTGGGCAGTAATTTAATCCCTTTAATGGGTGGTGGACAATAATTTAATCCTTTTATGAGTGGTGGGCAGCATTTTAATCCCTTTAATGGGAGGTGGGCAGAAATGTAATCACGTTAATGTGTAGTGGGCATTAATTTATTCCGTTTAATAAGCGGAGGGCATTAATTTAATCTCTTTAATGGGTGGTGGGCAATAACAAAACCCTTTAATTCGTGTTGGGCAGTTATGTAATCCTCTTAATGTGTGGTGAGTAATTTAATCGCTTTCATGGATGGTGGGGAGTAATTTTATCCCTTTAATAGCAGGTTTGCAGTCATTGTATGCCCTTAATGGGTGGTAGGCAGTAATTTAATCTCTTTAATGGATTGTGAACAGTAATTTAATATTTTTTGGGTAGTGGGCAGTAATTTAATCACTTTAATGGGTGTTGAGCAGTAATATATTCCCTGTAATGTGTGGTGGGCAGTCATTTAATCCTTTTAATTGGTGGTGGGCACTAATTTAATCCCTTTAATGGGTGGTGTGCTGTAAACTAAACTCTGTAAAGTGTGGTGGGCAGTAATTTAATCCTTTTAATTCGTGGTGAGCAGTAATTAAATCTCTTCATTTGGTGGTGTGCAGTAATTTAATCCTCCAATTGGTGGTGGGATGTATTGTAATACTCGAATGGTTGGTGGGCATTAATTTAATCGCTTTTATGGGTGGTGAGCAGTGATTTAATCCTCGAATGGGTGGTGGGCAATAATTTAATACTCGAATGGGTAGTGGGCAGTAACTTTTCCCTTTAATGTGAGGTGGACAATTAATTAATCTCTTTAATGAATGGTGAGCACTGATTTAATTCTTTAATGAGTGGTGGGCAGTGAATTAATCTCTTTAATGGGTGGTGGGTAGTAATTATATCCCTTTCGTGGATGGTGGGCAGTAATATTATGACTTTAATTGCAAGTTGGGCGTAATTTAATGCATTTAATGGGCGTTATTTAATGCATTTAATCTCCTTAATGAATGGTGAACATTAATTTAATACTTTAATTGGTGGTGGACAGTAATTTAATCTCTTTAATAGATGGTGGACAGTAATGTATTGCCTTTAAAGTGTGGTGGGCTGAAATTTAATCTCTTTATTTGATGGTGGGCAATAATGTAATCCTTTAATGAGTGTTGGGAAGTAATTTAATCCCTTTAATTGGTAGTGAGCAGTAATTTATTCTCTTTAATGAGTGGTGAGCAGTAATTTCATCTCTTTAATGCGTGGTGGGCTGTGACTAAACCCTTTATTGGGTGGTGGGCAGTAATTTAATCAGTTTAAAGGGCGTTGGGCAGTAATTTATTCCCGTTAACGGGTGGTGGGCAGACATTTACTCCGTATAATGTGTGGTGGGCATTAAGTTAATCTTTTAATCGATGGTGGGCAGTAATGTGATCCTTTAATCGATGATGGGCAGTAATTTATTCTCTTTAATAGGTGGTGGGCAATACTTTAATCCCTTCAATGTGTGGTGGGATGTAATTTAATCTATTTAATGGGTAGTGGTTAGTAATGTAATACTCTAATTTGTGGTGGGCAGTAATTTATTCCCTTTAATGGGTGGTGGGCAGTCATTTAATCTCTTAATTGTGTGGTGGGCATTAATTTTATCTCTTTAATGGGTAGTGGGCAGTAATTTAATACTCTAATGTGAGGTTGTCAGTAATTTATTCCCTTTAATGGGAAGTGGGCTTTAATTTAATCTATTTAATGTGTGGTGGCCAGTAAATTAATCTCTGTAATGTATTGTGGGCAATAACTTAATCCCTTTAGTGGGTGGCGGGCAGTAATGTATTCCCTTTAATATGTGGTGGGCAGTAATTAAATCTCTTTGATGGTTGGTGGGCAGTAATTTAATCCTGGAATGATTTTTAGTCAGTAATTCAATCCCTTTAATGTGTGGTGGGCAGTAATTTAATCCTCGAATATGTGGTTGGAAGTAACTTAACCCTCGATTGGCTGTTTGTCTGTAATTTAAACGCTTTAATGGGTTGTGGGCAGTAATTTAATCCTTGAATGGGTGGTGGGCATTAATGTTTCCCTTTACTGGGTGGTGGGCAGTAATTTAATCACTTTAATGACTGGTGGCAGTAAATTAATCCTCCTTTAATGAGTGGTAGACAGCAATTTAATCACTTTATTTGGAGGTGGGCATTAATTTTTTCCCTTTAATATCAGGTTAGCAGTAATTTAATGCCCTTAACGGGTGGTAGGCAGTAATTTAATCTATTTATTGGATGGTGGGCAATAATGTAATCTTTTAATGAGTGTAGCGAAATAATTTAATCCATTTAATGAGTGTCGAGCAGTAATTTAATCCCTTCAATTTGTTGTGTGCAGTAACTAAACCCTTTAATGGGTGTTGGGCAGTAATTTAATCAGTTTAATGGGCGTTGGGCAGTAATTTATTCCCTTTAATGGGTGTTGGGCAGAAGTTTATGCTCTTTAATACGTGGTGGGCAATAATTTAATCCCTTTAATGTGTGGTGGGAAGTAATTTAATCCATTTAATGGGTGGTGGGCAGTAATTAAATACTCGAATAGTTGGTGGGCATTATTGTTTCCCTTTAATGTGTGGTGGGCAGTAATTTAATCTCTTGAATAGGTGGTGGACAGCAATTTAATCCCTTTAATTGGTGGTGGGCATTAATTTAAAACCTTTAATGACTGGTGTGTAGTAATGTAATCCTTTTTATACGTGGTGCGCAGCAATTTAATCCCTTTTATCGGTGGTGGGCAGTAATGTAAGCAACATAATTCGTATTGGGCAGTAATTTAATACTCGAATGGGTGGTGGGCAGTAATGTATTTCCTTTAATGTGTGGTGGGCAGTAAGTTAATCCCTTTAATGTGTTGTAGGCAGTAAGTTGATCCCTTTAATCAGTGGTGGGCAGTAAGGTAATCCTTTTAATGGGTGGTGGGCAGTAATGTATTTCCTTTAATGTGTGGTGGGCAGTAAGTTAATCCCTTTAATGTGTGGTGGGCAGTAAGTTAATCCCTTTAATGTGTGGTGGGCAGTAAGGTAATCCTTTTAATGGGTGGTGGGCAGTAATTTAATCTCTTTAATGGGTAGTGGGCAGTAATTTAATGCCTTTAATGGGTGGTTGGCAGGAATTAAATCTCTTTAACTTGTGCTGGGCAGTAATATAATCCCTTCAACGGGTGGTGGTCTGTAATTCAATCCCTGTAAATTGTGGTGTTTAGTAATTAAACCCCTTTAATATGTGCTGCGGCAATAATTTAATCTCTTTATTGGATTGTGGGCAGTAATTTAATCCCTTTAATGGGTCGTGGGCAGTAATTAAATCTCTTTAATGGATGGTGGGCAGTAATTCAATCTCTTTAAATTGTGGTGTTCTTTAATTAAATGTATTTAATTGGTAGTGGGCAGTAATTTAATTCCTTCAATGGATGGTGAACAGTAATTTAATCGCTTCAGTTATTGTTGGGCAGTAATGTCATCCCTTTAATGGATGGTGGGCAGCAATTAATCTCTTTAATGTGTTGTGTGCAGAAATTTAATCCCTTTAATGGATGGGGGCAGTAATTTAATCCCTTTAATGGGTCGTGGGCATAATCTAATCCCTTTAATGGGTGGTGGGCAATAATTTAATTCCTTTAATGGGTGGTGGGCAGTAACTTCATTCCTTTAAATTACGGTGTTCTGTAATTAAATCTCCTTAATTGGTGGTGGGCAATAATTTAGTTCATTTAATGGATGGTGGGCAGTAATTTAATCGCTTTAGTTATTGTTGGCAGTAATGTAATCCCTTTAATGGATGGTGGGCAGCAATTAATCTCTTTAATGTGTTGTGGGCAGAAATTTAATCCCTTTAATGGATGGGGGGCAGTAATTTAATCCCTTTAATGGGTCGTGGGCATAATCTAATCCCTTTAATGGGTGGTGGGCAGTGATTTAATCTCTTTAATATGTGGAGGGCAGAAATTTAGTCCCTTAATGTGTGTTGGGCAGAAATTTATTCTCTTTAATAAGTTGTGGGCAACAATTTAATCTCTTTAATGTGTGGTGGGCAATAATTTAATCCCTTTAATGGGTGGTGGGTAGTAATTTTATCCCTTTCATTGATGGTGGGCAGTAATTTTATGACTTTAATTCCAAGTTGGGCGCAATTTAATGCCTTTAATGGGTGGTAGGCAGTAATTTCATCTCCTTGATGAATGGTGAAAATTAATTTAATACTTTATTGGGTGGTGGGCAGTAATTTAATCGCATTAATAGGTTGTGGGCAGTAATTTATTCCCTTTAAAGTGTGGTGGCCGGTAATTTAATATCTCTATTTGATGGTGGGCAATAATGTAATCCTTTACTGAGTGTTGGGAAGTAATTTAATCCCTTTAATAGGTAGTGAGCAGTAATTTAATCTATTTAATGAATGGTGAGCAGTAATTTAATCCCTTTAATCGGCGTTGGGCATTAATGTATTCCCTTTAACGTGTGGTGTGCAGACATGTATTCCCTTTAATATGTGGTGAGCAGTAATTTAATCTCTTTAATCGATGGTGGTCAGTAATGTGATCCTTTAATGGTTGATGGGCAGTAATTTATTTCCTTTAATGGGAAGTGGGCTGCAATTTAAACTCTTTAATGGGTGATGGGCAGTAAATTAATCTCCGTAATGTATGGTGGGCAGTAACTTAATCCCTTTAATGGGTGGTGGGCAGTAATTTATTCCCATTAATTCTTGGTGGGCAGTAATTTAATCTCTTTAATGGTTGGTGGGCAGTAATTAAACCCTTTAATAGGTGTTGGGCAGTAATGTAATCCCTTAATGAGTGGTGGGTATTAATTTAATACATTTCATGGATAGTGGGGAGTAATTTTATCAATTTAATATCAGGTTGGCAGTGATTTAATCACTTTAATGGGTAGCCAGTAATTTAATCTATTTTTTGGATGGTGGGCAATAATGTAATCTTTTAATGAGTGTTGGGAAGTAATTTAATCCCTTTAATGGGTGGTGAGCAGTAATTAAACCTCTTCAATGGGTGGTGGGCAGTGATGTAATCCTCGAATGGGAGGCGGACAGTAACTTTTCCTTTAAATGCGAGGTAGGCGTTAATTTAATCCCTTTAACGGGTGGCGTGCAGTAATTTAATCTCTTGAATGGGTGGTGGGCAGTAACTGCATCCCTTTGATAGGCGTTGAACAGTAATTTAATCCCTTTAATGGATTGTGGACAGTAATTTAATCACTTTAATATGTGGTGGGCATTAATTTATTCCCTTTAACATGAGGTGGGCAGTAATTTAATCTCTTTCATGTGTGGCGGGCGGTAATATAATCCCCTTAATGTGTGGTAGGTGGTAATTTTAACAATTTCATGGATGGTGGGCATTAATTGTATTAATTGCACTTTAATTTTAATTTAATCCCTTTAATGGGTGGTGGCCAGTAATTTATGCCCTTTAATTTTGGTGAGCAGTAATTTAATCACTTTATTGGATGGAGGGCAATAATCTTTTAATGAGTGTTGGGAAGTAATGTAATCCCTTTAATGGCTGGTGAGCAGTAATTTAATCTCTTTCATGTGTGGTCTGCGGGAAATAAAACCTTTAATGGGCGTTGCGCAGTAATTTAATCAGTTTAATGGGCGTTGGACAGGAATTTATTCAATTTCACGTGTGGTGGGCAGTCATTTATTCCCTTTAATTGTGGTGGGCAAGAATTTAATCTCTTTAATGGATGGTGGGCATTAATGTATTCATTTGATGGGTGATGGGCAGTAATTAAACCCTTTAATGGGTTGTGGACAGTAAGTTAATCACTTTAATATGTGGTGGGCAGTAAGTTAATCCCTTTAATGAGTGTTGGGCAGAAATTTATTCACTTTAATAGGTGGTGGGCAATAATTTAATCCCTTTAATGTGTGGTGGGAAGTAATTTAATCTATTTAATGGTTGGTTGGCGTAATACTCGAATGGGTGGTGGGCAGTGATTTATTCCCTTTAATGGGTGATGGGCAGTAATTTATTTAATTATATGTGTGGTCGGCAGTTTATAAACCCTTCAATATGTGGTGGGCACTAGTTTAAGCTCTTAAATGGGTGGTGCGCATTAATTTAATCCCTTTAATGGGTGGTGGGCAGTAATGTAATCCGTTTAATGGATGGCGGGCAGTAATTTAATCTCTTTAATGGTTGTTGGGCAGCAATCTAATCTCTTTAATGGATGGTGGGCATTAATTTAACACTCAAATGGGTGGTGGGAACGAATTTATTTCCTTTAATGTGTGTTGGGCAGTAATTTAATCTCTGAAATGTGTGGTGGGCCTTAATTTAATCTATTTAATGGGTGGTGGGCAGTAATTGAATCCTTTTAATGGTTGGTGGGCAGTAATTATATCGCTTTAATGGGTTATCAGCAATAATTTATTCCCTTTAATGTGTGGTGGGCAGTAATTAAACCCTTTAATTGATGGTGGGCAGTAATTTAATCTATTTAATGTGTCTTGGGCAGTAATGGGATACTCCAATGGGTAGTGGGCACTATTTCAATTCCTTTAATATGTGGTGCGCGTTAATTTAATCCCATTTATGGGTGGTGTGCTGTAATTTAATCCCTTTAATGGGTGGTGTGCAATAATTCAATCCCTTTAATGGTTGGTAGGCAGTAATTTAATCTCATTAATGGGTGGTGGCAGTCATTTAATCTCCTCAATGGATGGTGAACAGTAATTGAATGCTTTATTGGGTGGTGGGCTGTAATTTAATCCCTTCAATGAATGGTGGTCAGTTTTGGGCAATAATTTATTCCCATAATGGGTGGTGAGCATTACATTAATCTCTTTAATGTGTTTTGTGCAGTTATTTAATTACTTTAATGGGTGTTGGCCAATAATTTATTGTCTATAATGGGTGGTGGGCAGTAGTTTAGTTCCTTTAATATCTGGTTGGCAGTAATTTCATCCCTTCAATGGGCGTTGGGCAGTATTTTATTCTCTTTAATTGTTGGTGGGCAGAAATTAGGTCACTTTAATGTGTGATGGGCAGTAATTCAATTTATTTAATGAGTGGAGAGCAGTAATTTAATACTCCAATGGGTGGTGTGCAGTAATTTATTCCCTTTAAAGGGTTTTGTACTGTTAATTAATCCCTTTAATGGGAGGTGGACTGTAATTTAATCCCTTTAATGGCGGTTGGGCAGTAATGTATTCACTTTCATGGGCGCTGGGCAGTAATTTAATCTCTTTTATGGTTGGTGGGAAGTGATTTAATCTATTTAATGACTGAGGGGCAGTAATTTAATCTCTTTAATTGGCAGTGGGCAGAAATGTACTCGCTTTAATGACTGGTGCATAGCAATTAAATCTCTCGAATGGGTGATGGGCAGTAATTTAATCCCTTTAATGGATGGTGGACAGTAATGTAATCCCCTTTAATGGGTGGTAGGCAGCAAGTTAGTGCCTTTAATGGGTGGTGCAGAGTAATATAATCCCTTTAAGTTATGGTGGGCAGTAAGTTAACCCCATTAATGGGTCGTGGGAAGTAACATACTCCCTTTAATGAATGGTGGACATTTATTTAATCCCTTTAATGGGTGGTCGGCAGTAATTTATGACCTTTAATTAGTCGTTTGCAGAAATGTAATGCCGTTTATGGGTGGTGGGCATTAATTATTCCTTTAATGGGTGGTGGGCAGCAATTTAATCCCTTTAATCGGTGGTGAGAAGCAATTTATTTTCTTCTATGGGTTCTATCAGTAATTTAGTCCCTTAAATTTGTCGTGGGTACTGATTTAATCTCTTTTTTTAGCGTTGGCCAGTAATTTAATCCCTTTAATGGGTGGTGGGCAGTAATTTAATCTCTTTAATGTGAGTTCGGCACTAACCTAATCACTTTAATGGATTGTGTGAAGTAATGTTATCTCTTTAATGTGTGGTGGGCAGCAATCAAATCGGTTTAATGTGTGTTGGGCAGTAATTTAATCACTTTAATGGATGGTGGGCAGTAATTCAATCACTTTATTGGGTGGTGGGCAGTAATTTAATCACTTTAATGAGTGGTGGCCAGTAATTTATTTCCTTTAATGTGTGGTGGGCAGCAATTTAATCTCTTTAATTGATGGTGGGCAGTAATTTAATCACTTTAATTGATGGTGGGCAGTAATTGAATCTCTTTAATTGATAGTGTGCAGTAATTTAATCTCTTGAATTGATGGTGGGCAGTAATTTAATCTTTTAATGGATGGTGGGCAGTAATTAAATCTCTTTAATTGATGGTGGGCAGTAATTTAATCACTTTAATTGCTGGTGTGCAGTAATTTAATCACTTTAATGGATGGTGGACAGTAATTTAATCTCATTAATGGATGGTGGTCAGCAAATTAATCTCTTTAATGGAAGTTGGGCAGTAATTTAATCTCGTTAATTAATGGTGGGCAGTAATTTAATCTTGTTAATTGATGGTGTGCAGGAATTTAACCCCCTTTAATGGGTAGTGAGCAGCAATTTAATCTCTTTAATTGATGGTTGGCAGTAATGTATCCCCTTTAATGGGTGGCGGTCAGTAATTTAATCTGATCATTGGATGGTGGCAGTAATTTAATCTCTTTAATGTGTGGTGGGCAGTAATTGAATCTCTTTGATGGTGTGCAGTAATGTAATCCCTTTAAAGGATGGTGGGCAGAAATTTAATACATTTAATGGGTGTTGGGAAGTAATTTAATCTCTTCAATTGGTGGTGCGCAGTAATTTTATCCCTTTGATGGGCCGTGGGCAGTAATTTATTCCCTTAAATTGATGGTGGGCAGAAATTTAGTCCCTTTAATATGTGGTGGACAATAATTTAATCCATTTAATGGGTGGTGAGCAGCAATTTGTTCTATTCAATGTGTGGTGGTCTGTAAAATAATCACTTTATATTGTCGTGGGCAGTAATTTAAACTTATTAATGGATGGTGGGCACTAATTAAATCCCTTTAATGGGTAGTGGGCAGTAATTTAATCTCTTTAGTGGGTGGTGGGCAGTAATTCAATTCCTTTACTGGGTGGTTGGCAGTAATTGAATCCATTTAATGGATTTTGGACAGTAATATGATCTCTTTAATTGGTGGTGGGCAATAATTTAATCCCTTTAATGGGTGGTGGGCAGTAGTCTAATCTCTTTAATGGGTGGTAGGCAGTACGTTAGTGCCTTTAATGGGAGGTGTAGAGTAATATAATCCCTTTAAATTATGGTGGGCAGTAAATTAAACCCATTAATGGGTCGTGGGAAGTAACATAACCCCGTTAATGAATGGTGGACATTTATTTAATCCCTTTAATGGGTGGTCGGCAGTAATTTATGACCTTTAATTGGTCGTTTGCAGAAATGTAATGCCTTTTATGGGTGGTGGGCATTAATTATTCCTTTAATGGGTGGTGGGCAGCAATTTAATCCCTTTAATGGGTGGTGAGAAGCAATTTATTTTCTTCTATGAGTCCTATCAGTAATTTAGTCCCTTTAATGTGTCGTGGGTACTGATTTAATCTCTTATTTGGCGTTGCCCCGTAATTTAATCCCTTTAATGGGTGGTGGGCAGTAATTTAATCTCTTTAATATCAGATGGGCATTAACTTAATCAGTTTAATGAATCGTGTGAAGTAATGTTATCTCTTTAATGTGTGGTGGGCAGCAATCAAATCGTTTTAATGTGTGTTGGGCAGTAATTTAATCTCTTTAATGTGTGGATGGCACCAATTTAATCCCTTTAATGGATGGCGGGCAGTAATTTAATCACTTCATTGGGTGGTGGGCAGTAATTTAATCTCTTTAATGAGTGGTGGGCATTAATTTAATCTCTTTAATGGATGTTGGGCAGTAATTTATTCCCTTTAATGTGTGGTGGTCAGTAATTTAATCCCATTAATTGATGGTGGGCAGCAATTTCATCTCTTTAATTGATGGTGGGCAGTAATTTAATCTCTTTAATTGATGGTGGGCAGTAATTTAATCTATTTAATTGATGGTGGGCAGTAATTTAATCTCTTTAATTGATAGTGTGCAGTAATTTAATCTATTTAATTGATAGTGTGCAGTAATTTATCCCCTTTAATGGGTGATGGTCAGTAATTTAATCTGTTCAATGGATGGTGGCAGCAATTTAATCTCTTTAATATGAGTTGGGCATTAACTTAATCACTTTAATGGATCGTGTGAAGTAATGTTATCTCTTTAATGTGTGGTGGGCAGCAATCAAATCGCTTTAATGTGTGTTGGGCAGTAATTTAATCTCTTTTATGTGTCGTTGGCACTAATTTAATCTCTTTAATGGATGGTGGCAGTAATTTATTCCCTTTAATATGTGGTGGGCAGTAATTTAGTCTCTTTAATGGATGGTGGGCAGTAATTTATTCCCTTTAATGGATGGTGGTCAGTAAATTTATCTCTTTAATGGATGTTGGGCAGTAATTTAATCTTTTAATGGATGGTGGTCAGTAAATTAATCTCTTTAATGGATGTTGTGCAGTAATTTAATCTCGTTAATTAATGGTGGGCATTAATTTAATCTTGTTAATTGATGGTGTGCAGGAATTTAACCCCTTTTAATGGGTAGTGGGCAGCAATTTAATCTATTTAATTAATGGTGGGCAGTAATTTAATCTTTATAATTGATGGTGTGCAGTAATTTAATCTCTTTAATTGATGGTGTGCAGTAATTTAATCTATTTAATTGATAGTGGGTAGTAATTTAATCTCCTTAATTAATGGTGAGCAGTAATTTAATCTCTTTAATTGATTGTGGGCAGTATTTAAATCTCTTTAATTGATGGCGGGCAGGAATTTAATCTCTTTAATTGAAGGTGAGCAGTAATTTGATCTCTAATTGTTGGCGTGCAGTAATTTAATCTCTTTAATTGATGGTGTGCAGTAATTTGATCTCTAATTGTTGGCGTGCAGTAATTTAATCTCTTTAATTGATGGTGTGCAGTAATTAAATCTCTTTAATTGATAGTGGGCAGGAATTTAATCTCTTTAATTGATGGTGGGCAGTAATTTAATCTCTTTAATTGATGGTGGGCTTTAATTTAATCTTATTAATTGATGGTGGGCAGTAATCCATCCCCTTTAATGGGTGGTGGTCAGTAATTTAATCTGTTCTTTGGATGGTGGCAGTAATTTCATCTCTTTAATGTGTGGTGGGAAGTAATTGAATCTCTTTGATGGTGTGCAGTAATACAATCTCTTTAATGGATGGTGGGCAGAAATGTAATCTCTTTAATGGATGGTGGGCAGACATTTAATACATTTAATGGGTGTTGGGAAGTAATTTAATCTCTTTAATTCGTGGTAGGCAGTAATGTAATCACTTTGATGTGTCGTGGGCAGTAATTAATTCCCTTAAATTTAGTCCCTTCAATATGTGGCGGCAATAATTTAATCCCTTTAATGGGTGGTGAGCAGCAATTTATTCTATTCAATGTGTGGTGGTCAGTAAATTAATCCCTTTATACTGTCGTGGGCAGTAATTTAAACTTCTTAATGGATGGTGGGCAGTAATTTAATCCCATCAATGGGTGGTGGGCAGTAATTTAATTCCTTTAATGGGTGGTTGGCAGAAAGTTAATCACTTTAGAGAGTGGTGGGCAGTAATTAAATGCCTTTAATGGGTCGTTGGCACTAATTTGATCCTTTAATGGGTGGCAGGCAGTAACTCAATCTCTTTGATGTGCGATGTTCAGCAATTTAATCTCTTTAACTGGAGGTGGGCAGTAATTTAATCTCTTTAATTGAAGGTAACCAGTAATTTCATCCCTTTAATGGGTGGTGGGCATTAATTTAATCCCTTTAATTTTTGGGGGGCAGTAATTTAATCTCTTGAATCGGTTGTGGGCAGTAATTTAATCCCGTTAATGAGTGGTGGCCATTAATTTTATGTCTTTATTTTCTGGTTGGCACTAAATTAATCCTTTAATGGCTGTTCAGCAGTAACTCAATCTCTTCAATGTGTAATGGGCATTAATTTAACCCACTTAATGTGTGGTGGGCATTAATTTAATCTCTTCAATGGGCGGTTGCATTAATTTAATCCCTATAATGGGTGGTGAGCATTAATTTAATCCGTATAATAGGTGGTGAGCAGTAATTTAATCCCATTAATTGGTGGTGGCAGAGAATTAATCACTTTAACTGGTGGTGGACACTAATTTAATCACTTTAGTGTGTCGTGAGCAGAAGTTTAATCACTTTGATGGATAGTGGGCAGTCATTTAATCCCATTCATGGGTGGTGGGCAGTAATTTAATCTCGTCAATGGGTGGATGTTCGTAATTCAACCCCTTTAATGGGTGGTGGGCAATTATATAATCACTTTATTTATTTTTTTATTAGTTCACGTGATGTGGGCGTCGCTGGCAAGGCCGGCATTTATTGCCAATCCCTAATTGCCCTCGAGAAGGTGGTGGTGAGCCGCCTTCTTGAACCGCTGCAGTCCGTGTGGTGACAGTTCTCGCACAGTGCTGTTAGGAAGGGAGTTCCAGGATTTTGACCCAGCGACAATGAAGGAACGGCGATATATTTCCAAGTCGTGATGGTGTGTGACTTGGAGGGGAACGTGCAGGTGGTGTTGTTCCCATGCGCCTGCTGCTCTTGTCCTTCTAGGTGGTAGAGGTCGCGGGTTTGGGAGGTGCTGTCGAAGAAGCCTTGACGAGTTGCTGCAGTGCATCCTGTGGATGGTGCACACTGCAGCCACTGTGCGCCGGTGGTGAAGGGAGTGAATGTTTAGGGTAGTGGATGGGGTGCCAATCAAGCGGGCTGCTTTATCTTGGATGGTGTCGAGCTTCTTGAGTGTTGTTGGAGCTGCACTCATCCAGGCAAGTGGAGAGTATTCCATCACACTCCTGACTTGTGCCTTGTAGATGGTGGAAAGGCTTTGGGGAGTCAGGAGGTGAGTCACTCGCCGCAGAATACCCAGCCTCTGACCTGCTCTCGTAGTCACAGTATTTATATGGCTGGTCCAGTTCAGTTTCTGGTCAATGGTGACCCCCAGGATGTTGATGGTGGGTGATTCGGCGATGGTAATGCCGTTGAATGTTAAGGGGAGGTGGTTAGACTCTCTCTTGTTGGAGATGGTCATTGCCTGGCACTTATCTGGCGCGAATGTTACTTGCCACTTATGAGCCCAAGCCTGGATGTTGTCCAGGTCTTGCTGCATGCGGGCTCGGACTGCTTCATTATTTGAGGGGTTGCGAATGGAACTGAACACTGTGCAGTCATCAGCAAACATCCCCATTTCTGACCTTATGATGGAGGGAAGGTCATTGATGAAGCAGCTGAAGATGGTTGGGCCTAGGACACTGCCCTGAGGAACTCCTGCAGCAATGCCCTGGGTCTGAGATGATTGGCCTCCAACAACCACTACCATCTTCCTTTGTGCTAAGTATGACTCCGGCCACTGGAGAGTTTTCCCCCTGATTGCACATTGATAGTGTGCAGTAATGTAATCACTTTATTGTGTGGTGGGCAGGAATGTAATCCCTTTAATGGTTGGTGGGCAGTAATAAAATCTCTTCAAAGTGTGGTGCGCAGTATTAATCTCTTTAATAAGTGGTGGGCATTAATTTAGCCTGTTCAATGGTTGATGGGCATTAATGTAATCACTATAATGGGTGGTTTTCATTAATTTAATCTCATCAATGGGTGGTGGGCAGTAATTTCATCTCTGTAATGGGTGGTGGGCAGTAATTTAATCCTTTAATGGGTGTTAGGCAGCAATTTGATCACTTTAATTGGTGGTGGGCATTAATTTAATCTCTTTAATGTGTGGTGGGCATGAATTTAGGCCCTTTAATGGGTGGTTGGCAGTAATGTATTATATTTAATCGGTGGTGGGCAGTAATGTAATCCCTTTAATGAGTGGTGGGCAGTAATTTAAACTATTTAATTGGTGGTGGGCAGTAATTTAATCTCCTTAATGTATGGTGGGCAGTAAATTAATCTCGTTAATAGGTGGTGGGCAGTAAGTTTATCACATTAATTGGTGGTGGGCAGTAATTGAGTCTCTTTATTATTTGGTGGGCACTAATTTAATCCCTGTAGTGTGAGGTGGGCAGTGATTTAATGTATTCAATGGGTGGTGGGCAGTAATTTAATCTATTTAATTGGTGTTGGGCAGTAATTTAATCTCTTTGATGGGTGTTGGGCAGTAATTTAATCTCTTTAATGGGTAGTGGGCACTAATTTAATGGCTTTGATGGGTGTTGGGCAGTAATTTAATCTCTTTAATTGGTAGTGGGCACTAATGTAATACTCTAATGGGTGGTGCGAAGTAATTTTAATCTCTTTAATGGGTGGTGGGCACTAATGTAATCTCTTTAATTGGTGGTGGGCAGTATTTTAATCCCTTTCATGGGTTGTGAGCAGTAATTTAGTCCCTTTAATGAGTTGTTGGCAGTAGTTTAATCCCTTAATGTGTGGTGGGAAGTTATTTAATCTATTTACTGTGCGGTGGTAGTAATCTAATCACTTTAATGGATGGTGGGCTGAAATTTAATTCATTTAATGGGTGCTGGTTAGTAATTTATTCTCTTCAATTTGTGGTGGGCAGTAATTGAATATATTTAATGAACAGTTGGAAGAATTTTAATCTTTTTAATGGGTGGTGGGCAGTAATTTATTCTGTTTAATTGATGGTGTGCAGTAATTTAATCCCTTTAATGTGAGGTGGGAAAGAATGTAATCCCTTTAGTGTGCGGTGGACAGCAAATTAATCTCTTTACTGGGTGATGTGCAGCAATTCAATGCTTTTAATAAGTGATGGGCAGTCATTTATTCCGTTTAATGTGTGGTGATCAGTAATTTGATCCTTTAATTGGTGGTGGTCAGTAATTTAATCCATTTAATGGGTGGTGAGCAGTAATGTATTCGTTTTGATGGGTGGTGGTCAGAGATTTAATCCCTTTAATGTGTCGTGGGCAGTGATTTAATCTGTTTAACGGATGGTGGTCAGTAATTTAATCTCTTTAATGGGTGGTGGGCAATAATTTAATCTCTTTAAGGGGTGGTGGGCAATAATTTAATCTCTTCAATGGGTGGTGGGCATTCATTTGATCTCTTTAATCGGAGTTGGGCAGTAATTTAATCCTTCATTGAGCGGTGGGCAGTAACTTAATTCCGTTAATATGTGGTGGGCAGCAATTTAATCCGTTTACTGAGTGGTTGGCACTAATTTAATCCTTTAATGGATGGTAGGCATTAACTCAATCTCTTTAATGTATGGTGGGCATTAATTGAATCTCTTTAATGAGTGGTGGGTATTAATGTAATCCCTTTATTGGTGGTGGGCAGCAATTTAATCTCTTTAATGCGTGGTTGGCACTAATTTAATCACTTTAATGGGCGGTTTGCAGTAATTTAATCTCTTTAATCGGTGGTGGGCAGTAACTTAATCGTTTTAATGGATCGTGGGCATTAATTGTTTTCTCTTTAATGGGAGGTGGGCCTTAACTTACTCCCTTAATGTGTGGTGGGCATGAATTTCATCTCTTTAATATGTGGTGGGCATGAATTTTATCTCTTTAATGGGTGGTGGGCATTAATGTAATTTCTATAATGGGTGGTGGGCAGTAATTTAATCTCTTGAATGTGTGATGGGTAGTAATTGAATCTCCTTAATGGATGCTGGGCAAAAATTTAAACCCTTTAATTTGTGTTCGTCTCTAATTTAATCCCTTAAATGTGAGGTTGGCACTAAATTAATACTTTAATGGATGGTGGGCTGTAATTTAATCTCTTTGATTGGTAGTGAGCAGTAATTTAATCTCTTTAATAGGTGGTGGGCAGTAATTTAATCCCTTTAATGGGTGGTGGGCAATCATTTTATCCCTTTAATGGGTGGTGGGCAATAACTTAATCCCTTTGATGGGTAGTGGGCTGTAATTTAATCCCTTTAATGGGTTTTGGGCAGTAATTTAATTCCTTTAATGGATGTTGAGGAGTACTTTCATCTCTTTAAGTTGTGATGGTTACGAATTAAATCCCTTTAATTCGTGGTGGGCAGTAACTTAATCTCTTTAATGGGTGCTGGGCAGTAATTTAATCTCTTTAATGGGTGGCGGGAAGTAATTTAATCCATTGAATAGGTGGCGGTAGTTAATTTAATCCTCTATTGGGTGGTGCGCAGTAATTCAAGCCCTTTAATGAATGATGCACAGTAATTTAATCTCTTTAATAGGTGGTGGGAAGTAATTTAATATCTCTCATGTGTGGTGGGCATTAATTTAATCGCTTGAATGGGTGGCGGGTGTTAATATAATCCTCTAATGTGTGGTGTGCAGTAATTTAATCGTTTAATGGGTGGTGCGCAGTAATTTAACCCCTTTAATCGGTGGTGTGCAGTGATTGAATCCCTTTAATGGGTGGAGGACAGTAATCTAATCCATTCAATGGCTGATGGGCAGTAGTTCATCTCTTTATTGGGTGGTGGACAGTAATTTAATCTCTTTAATGGGAGGTGGGCTGTAATTTAATGCTTTTAATCGGTGTTGGGCAGTAATTAAACTTCTTTGACGAGTGTTGGGCAGTAACTTAATCCATTTAATGTGTGGCGGACCGTAATTTCATCCCTTTAATTACTGGTTGGCATAATTTAATCTCTTTAATGGCTGGTGGGCAGCAACTTTATCTCTTTAACGTGCGGTGGGCAGTAATTTTAGCCCTTTAATGGATGGTGATCAGTAATTTAATCTCTTTAATGGGTGTGGGCACTAATTTAGTTTGTTTTATGGATAGTGGGCAGTAATTTAATCTCTTTATTGGATGGCTGGCAGTAATTTAATCTCTTTAATGGGGGGTGGGCAGTAATTTAATCTCTTTAATGTTGGTTGTCAGTAACTTAATCTCTTTAATGAGCGGTTGGCTGTAAATTAATCCCTTTAATGGGTGGTGGGCAATAACTTAATCAATTTAATGGATGATGGTCAGTAATTTAATCTCTTGAAATGGTGGTTGGCTCTAAATTAATCACTTTAATGGATGGTGGGCAGCAATTTATTCTTTTTACTGGCTGGTGGGCAGTAATTTAATCCCTTTAATGGGTTGTGGGCAGTTATTCAATCCCTTTAATTGGTGTTGGACAGAAATTTATTCTCCTTAATGGGTTGTGGCCAGTAATTGAATCCCTTCAATGGTTGTTGGGGAGTAATTTAATCTATTTACCGGGTATTGGGCAGGTACTTAATCTCTTTAATGTGTGGTGCGCAGTAATTTAATCTCTTTATGTATCTTGGGCAATAACTTAATCCCTTTAATGTATGGTGGGAAGTAATTTAATCTATTTAATGTACGGTGGGAAGTAATTTACTCTCTTTAATGAGTGGTGGGCAGTAATTTATTTCCTTAAATGGAAGGTGTGCAGTAATTTAATCTCTTTAATTGGTGGTGGTCATTTAATCCCTTTAATGAGTGGTGAGCAGCAATTTAATCTATTTAATGGATGGCAGGAAGAAATGTAATCCCTTTAATGAGTGTTGGGTATTAATGTAATTTCTATAATTGATGGTGGGTAGTATATTAATCTCTTTAATGTGTGTTGGGCAGTAATTTAAGCCCCTTAATGGATGTTGGGCATACATTTAATCCCTTTAGTTTGTGTTCGTCTGTAATTTAATCCCTTAAATGAATGTTTGTCACTAAATTAATCCTTTAATGGATGGTGGGCAGTAATTTAAACCCTTTAACGGGTGGTTGGCTGTAATTTATTCTGTTTAATGGATGGTGGGCAGTAATTTAATCTCTGTAACGAGTGATTGGCCCTAATTTAATCTCTTTAATATGTGTTGGGCAGTAATTTAATCTCTGTATTGGATTCAAGGCAGTAATTTAATCTCTTTTAATGGAATGTGTAGCAGTGATAGAATCCCAATAACGTACGGAGGGCATTAATTTAATGTCTTTAATGGATGGTGGACAGTAATTTAATCTCTTCAATGGAGGTTGGGCATTAATTAAATCTCTTTAATGAGCGGTTGGCTGTAATTTAATCTCTTTAATGGGTGGTTGTCAGTAATTTAATCGTTTTAATGGGTGGTGGGAAGTAATTTATCACTTTACTGGGTGGTGGGCATTAATTTAATCCATTGAATGAGTGCTGGGCATTAATTTAATCCTCTAATGGGTGATGGGGAGAAATTTATTCGTTTGTTTAATGGGTGGTGCGCAGTAATTTAAGCCCTTTAATGGATGATGCACAGTAATTTAGTCCAATTAATGGATGGTGGACAGTAATTTAATCCATTTTATGGGTGGTGGACAGTAATTTAATCTATTTAATGGGAGGTGGTCTGTAATTTAATGCGTTTAATCGGTGTTGGGCAGTAATTAAACCTATTTGGCGAGTGTTGGGCAGTAACTTAATCGCTTTAATGTGTGGTGGCCCGTAATTTCAGCACTTTTATTACCAGTCGGCATAATTTAATCTCTTTAATGTGCGGTGGGCAGTAATTTAATCTCTTTACTGCATGGTGGGCTGTAATTTAATCTCTTTAATCGGTGGTGAGCTTTAATTTAATATATTTAATGGCTGGCGGGCAGTAATTAAACCCCCTTTAATGGGTGGTTGTCAGTAATTGAGACACTTTAATTGGTGGTGGGTTTTAATTAATCTCTTTAATGGGAGTTGGCAGTAATTTAATCTCATTAACCGGTATTAGGCAGTAATTTAATCTCTTTAATGTGTGGTGGGCAGCAATTTATTTCCTTTGATGGAAGTTGTGCAGTAATTTAATCTCTTTAATTGTTGGTGGGAAGTAATTTAATTTAGTTAATGGATGATGGGCAGTAATTTAATACCTTTAATGGGTGGTGGGCAGTAATTTAATCACTTTAATGGGTGGTGGGCAGTAATTTAATCTCTTTAATGGGTGGTGGGAAGTAATTTAATCCCTTTAATGGATGGTGGGCTATAATTTAATTTCTTTAATTGGTGGTGAGCAGTTATTTAATCTCTTTAAAGAATGGTGGAAGTAATTTAATCCCGTTAATGGATGTTGGGCAGTAATTTAATCTCTTTAATGAGCGGTTGGCTGTAATTTAATCCCTTAAATGGATGGTGGGCAGTAATTTAATTCTTTAATGGGTGGTGGGCAGTAACATAATCCATTCAATGGTTGTTAAGGAATTTAATCTCTTTAACGGATGTTGGGCAGTAAATTAATCTCTTTCATGTGTGGTGGGCAGTAATTTAATCCCATTAAGTTTGGTGGGCAGTAATTCAATCTCTTTAATGGGTGACAGGAAGTAATTGAGTCTCTTTAATGGTTGGTGGTCAGTAATTTAATCCCTTTAATGTCTGGTGGGAATTAATTTCATCTCTTTATCGGATGGTGGGCAGTAATGTATTTCCTTTAATGGATGGTGTGCAGTAATCTAATCTCTTTAATGAGTGGTAGGCAGTAACTTAATCCTTTAATGGGTGGTGGGCGGTAATTTAATCTCTTAAATGGGTGCTGGGTAGTTATTTAATATTTTTAATGAGTGGTGGGCAGTGATTTTATCTGATAACGGATGGTGGGAAGTAATTTAATCTCATTAATGAGTGGTTCGCTGTAATTTAATCTCTTTAATATATGTTGGACAATAATTTAATCTCTTTGTTGGATGGTGGATAGTAATTTAATCCCTTTAATGGACGGTCGGCAGTAATTTAATCTCTTTAATGAGCGGTTGGCTGTAATTCAATCTCTTTAATGGATGGTGGGCAACAATTTAATCTCTTTAAATGGTGGTCGGCTCTAAATTATTCACTTTAATGGGTAGTGGGCAGCAATTCATTATTTTTAATGGGTGGTGGGCAGTAATTTAATCGCTTTATAGGGTGGTGGGCAATAATTTAATCCCTTTAATGGGTGGTGGGAAGTAATTTAATCACGTTAATGGGTGGTAGGCAGTAATTTAATTCCTTTAATTGGTGTTGAGCTGTAATTAATATATTTAATGGCTGCCGGGCAGTAATTAAACCACCTTTAATGGGTGGTGGGCAGCAATTCAATCTCTTTAATGGGTGTTGGGCAGTAATTTAATTCCTTAATTGGTGGTGAGCTGTAATTAATATATTTAATGGGAGTTTGCAGTAATTTAATCCTTTAATGGGTGGTCGGCAGATATTTATTCACTTTGATATGTGCTGGACAGTAATTTAATCACTTTATTGATCTTGGGCAATAACTTAATCCCTTTAATATATGGTGGGTAGTAATTTAATCTATTTAATGGATGGTGGGCAGTAATTTAATCCCTTTAATGGGTGGTGGGCAGCAATTTAGTCTCTTTAATGGTTGGTGGGAAGTAATATAATCACTTTAATATATGGTGAGCAGTAATTTAATCTCTTTAATGTGTGGTGGGCAGTAATTTAATCCCTGTAATGGATGGTGGGTGTTAATTTAATCTCTTTAATGCATGGTGGGCAGTGATTTAATCTCATTACTGAACGGTTGGCTGTAATTTAATCCATGTAATGGCTGGTGGGCAACAGTTAAATCTCTTCAATTGATGGTGGGCAGTATTTTAATCTCCTTAATGGATGGTGGGCAGTAATTAGATCTCATTAATGTGTGGTGGGCATGGATGTAATCCCTTTAATGGTTGGTGGGCAGTAATTTAATCTTTCAATGAGTGGTGGGCAGAAATTTAATTCTATTAATGTGCGGTGGGCAATAATTGTATGCCTTTAATGGGTGGTGGGCAGTAATTTAATCCCTTTAATTAGTTGTGGCAGTAATTTAATCCTTTAATGTGTGGTGGGCAGTAAATTAATCCATTTAATTGTTGTTGAGCAGTAATTTATTCAGTTCATTGTGTGGTGGTCAGCAATTTCATCACTTTATTATGTTCTGGGCAGTGATTTAATCAATTTAATGGATGGTGGGGAGTAATTTAATCTCTTTAATGGGTGGTGGGCAATAATTGAATTACTTTAATGAGTGTTGGTCATTAATGTAATCCCTTTATTGGTGGTGGGTGGTAATTTAATCTCTTTAATGAGTGGTTGGCTGTAATTAAATCCCTTTAATGGGTGGTGGGCAATGATTTTATCCCTTTAATGGGTGGTGGGCAATAACTTAATCCCTTTAATGGGTAGTGGCCAGTAATTTAATCCCTTTAATGGGTGTTAGGCAGTAATTGAATTCCTTTAATGGATGTTGGGGAGTACTTTCATCTCTTTAATGGGTGGCGGGAAGTAATTTAATCTCTTTAATGGGTGGTGGGCAGTAATTTAATCTCTCTCTTGGGTGGTGGGCATTAATTTAATCGCTTGAATGGGTGGCGGGTGTTAATTTAATCCTCTAATGTGTGGTGTGCAGTAATTTAATCGTTTAATGGGTGGTGTGCAGTAATTTAATCCCTTTAATCGGTGGTGTGCAGTAATTGAATCCCTTTAATGGGTGGAGGACCGTAATCTAATGCATTCAATGGGTGATGGGCAGTAGTTCATCTCTTTATTGGGTGGTGGACAGTAATTTAATCTCTTTAATGGGAGGTGGGCTGTAATTTAATGCGTTTAATCGGTGTTGGGCAGTAATTAAACTTCTTTGACGAGTGTTGGACAGTAACTTAATCCATTTAATGTGTGGCGGACCGTAATTTCATCCCTTTAATTACTGGTTGGCATAATTTAATCTCTTTAATGGCTGGTGGGCAGCAACTTAATCTCTTTAATATGCGGTGGGCAGTAATTTTAGCCCTTTAATGGATGGTGATCAGTAATTTAATCTCTTTAATGGGTGTGGGCACTAATTTAGTTTGTTTTATGGATGGTGGGCAGTAATTTCATCTCTTTATTGAATGGCGGGCAGTAATTTAATCTCTTTAATGGGGGGTGGGCAGTAATTTAACCCCTTAAATGAACGGTTGGCTGTAATGAAATCTCTTTAATTGATGTTGGGCAGTAACTTAATGTCTTTAATGAGCGGTTGGCTGTAAATTAATCCCTTTAATGGTGGTGGGCAATAATTTATTCAATTTAATGGATGATGGGCAGTAATTTAATCTCTTGAATTGGTGGTTGGCTCTAATTTAATCACTTTAATGGGTGGTGGGTAGCAATTTATTCTTTTTACTGGCTGGTGGGCAGTAATTTAATCCCTTTAATGGGTGGTGGGCAGTTATTCAATCCCTTTAATTGGTGTTGGACAGTAATTGAATCTCCTTAATGGGTTGTGGCCAGTAATTGAATCCCTTCAATGGTTGTTGGGGAGTAAATTTAATGGAATAAATTACTGCCCTCCAAACATTAAAGTGATTAAATTATTGCCCACCACCCATTAAGGAGATTAAATTACTGCCCACCATCCATTAAAGAAATTAAATTACTGCCCACCATCCATTAAAAAGATTAAATTACTGCACACCATCAATTTAAGAGATTTAATTACTGCCCACCATCCATTAAAAAGATCAAATTACTGATCACCATCAATTAATGAGAAAAAGAGATGGCACTTATATTTACACTAGATCCAGAGATAGTACAAATATTTCAGAGAATACTGTGATGGTATTAATATTTACAGGGGTTCACTGACTGTACCAATACTTACAGGGGTTCTAGACATTTGGCTAATATTTACAGTGGGTCCAGAGACGGTACTAATAATTACAGGGGGTCCAGAGATGGTACTAATACGTACAGAGGATTCAGAGGCCGAACTAATAATTACAGGATGTCCAGAGATGGTACTAATATACACTTTGCGACCGGAGCTGGTGCTAATATTTACAGGGGATCCAAAGAAAACGCTAATAATCCCAGAGGATCCAGAGACGGTATTAATATTTACAGGGGATCCAGAGTCGGTCTAATTGTTGCCGGCGAACCAGAGAGGGTATTAATATTTACACATGGTGCAGAGCCGATATTAGTATTTTCGGTGTGTCCTGAGACGGTGCTAAAACATCCAGGGGATCCACGGATGGAACTAATATTTACAGGGGGATCCAGATATGCCACTAATATTTACAGGCGATCCAAAGACGGTACTAGTATTTGCAGGTACTAATCTTTAAAGGGGATGCAGAGAGTATGCTACTATTTACAGAAGATGCAGACAGTATATTACTATTAAAGGGGATCCAGAGACGTTAGTAATATTTACAGGTGTTCCTGAGAAATTCCTAATATTCCCAAGTGATCCAGAAACAGTACTAATATTTACAGGTGAAATAGAGACGCTACTAATAATTAGAGTGGATCTATGGACTGTATTAATATTTACAGAGGATTATGAGATGTGCTAATAATATTAATATTTACAGGGGTCCACAAACAGTATCAATATTTACAGCGGGTTCCATAGATGGTACTAAATTTACAGGGGATCCAGAGACTGTAACAATAATTACAGTGTCCAGATGTGGCAAAATTAACAGGAAGTTTAGAGACAGTACTAATATTTACAGGGGATCAAGAGAGGGTAATAATATTTACACCGTTTCCAGTGTTCGTCCTAATATTTTCAGGGGATGCAGAGACGGCACTAATTTTTCCAGTCGATAGAGATGGTAATAATACTTACACGGGGTACAGAGTCGGTGCAAATGTTTACAGAGCAATACAGAGACCGTATTCATATTTACATTGCATCCAGAGACGGCACTAATATTCGCACGGGTTCCAGAGACCTAACTAATATTACAGGTAATCCAGAGATGATTCCAATATTTACATGAGATTCAGAGATCGTACTAATAATTACAGGGGAAATGGAGACTGTGCTAATATTGACAGTAAATCCGGAGAATGCACTATTTCTTAAAGGGGATCCAGAAACTGAACTAATCATAGAATTATAGGAAGGTTACAGCACGGAAGGAGGCCATTCGGCCCATCGAGTCCTCGCCGGCTCTACGCAAGAGCAATAGAGCTAATCCCACTCTCCCGCCCTGTCCCCGTAGCCCTGTAAAAATTTGCCATTCAAGCACTTATCCAGTTCCCCTTTGAAGGCCATGATTGAATCTGTCTCCACCATATCCTAACAACTGGCTGTGTAAAACGTTTTTCCTCATGTCAACCTTGGTTCTTTTGTCAATCGCCTTAAATCTATGTCCTCGGGTTCTTGACCCTCCCGTCAATGGGAACAGTTTCTTTCTATCTGCTCTGTCTAGACCCTTCGTGATTTTGAATACCTCTATCAAATCTCCACGCAACCTTCTCTGTTGCAAGGAGACCAACCCTAGCTTCCTCTGTCCATCCACGTAACTAAAGTCCCTCATCACTGTAATAGTTCTGGTAAATCTCATCTGCATCCTCTCTAAGGCCTTCACATCTTTTCTAAAGTGCGGGGCCCAGAACTGGACACAATACTCCAGTTGTGGCCGAACCAGTGTTTCATAAAGGTTGATCCTGACTGCCATACTTTTGTACTCTATGCCTCTATTTATAATGCCCAGGATCCCATATATGCCTCTCCTCGTTCTTCCTACCGAAATGTAACACTTCGAATTTTTCTGCGTTAAATTTCATCTACCACATGTCCACCAATGTCGCCAGCCTGTCTATATCCTATTGAAGTCTATCACTATCCTACTCACGGTTTCATACCCTTCCAAGTTTTGTGCGATCTGAATATTTGTAATGTTGCCCTGTACACCCAAGTCCAAGCCATTAATATATATCAAGAAAAGGAGTGGTCCCAGCAATGTCCTCCGGTCTGCATCCAACTACAATGTCTGCATCGTCCCTCTCTTCTATTAAGACAGACGCAAAGTATTCATTTGGAACCATACCAACATTTTCCTCCTCTAATAGGTCCTACTCTTTGTTTAGTTATCCCCTTGCTCTGATGTATTTATAATACATATTTGTGTTTTCCTTGATTTTACTTGCAATATTTTTTTCATGCCCTCTCTTTGCTTTAATAATTTCCTTTTTAATGTCACCCCTGCACTTTCTATACTCCTCTCGGCTTTCTGTAGTATTGTCTCTGGGTGTCTGAAATAAGCTTTCCTTTTCTGCCTTATTTTACCCTGTATGCTCTTTGACATCCAGGGGGCTCTCGATTAGGCAGCAACACCACTTTGTGGGAACATGTTTGTTCTGAACGCCTTGAATCTTCCCCTTGAACGCCTCTCACTGTTCTGACACTGATTTACCTTCAATGAGCTGTTTCCAGTCCACTTTTGCTTAATCATTTTTAACTTAGTAAAATTGGCCTTTCCCCAATTGGGAACTTTAGCTCCTGTTCTATCTTTACCCCTTTCCATAACTATGCTAAAACTAACAGAATTATGTTCACTACCACCAAAATACTCCTTCCACCAGCCCAGCCCAGCTTCATTCCCAATAACTAAATTCGGAACTGCTCCCTCTCTTGTTGGGCTTGCTACGTACTGGCAAAAAAAGTTCTCCTGAATGCAATTTAAGAATTTTGCGCCCTGCATACCCTTCACGCAGTTTGTGTCCCAGTTAATATTAGGATACTTGAAATCCCTTACTATTACTGCTCTACCGTTTTTGCACTTCTCAGTAATTTGCCTACATATTTGCTCTTCTATTTCCCTCTGACTGTTTGGGGGTCTACATTACACTCCCAGCTGTGTGATTGCCCCTATTGTATTCCTTAGCTCAACCCATATGGCCTCATTTGATGATCCTTCTAACATATCATCCATACTCACAGCTGTAATTGTTTATTTAACCAAAATTGCCATCCCTCTCCTTTTTTATCTCCTTCTTTATCTCGTCTGAAAACCGTATATCCAGGAATGTTGAGCTGCCAGTCCTGCCCCTCTTTAAGTCATGTTTCTGTAATAGCTATGCTATCATGCTGCCACGTGTCAATTTATGCCCTCAGCTCATCTGCGTTATTCACTATGCTCCTTGCGTTGAGGTATGGACCATTAAGCACTGCCAAACTCCCTTGCTGTTTATTTACTAAATTTGTTTCCTCTGCCTTCTGACATCACTTACTAATTTTCTGCATTCCATCTCCACATCCAATTCTGTTCCATCTGAATCGACACTCAGGTACCCGTCCCCCTGCCAAGCAAGTTTAAACCCTCCCCAATAGCACTAGCAAACCTCCCCGCGAGGAAATTGGTCCCGGCCCTGTTGAGATGCAACCCGTCTGGCTTGTTGAGGTCCCACCTGCGTCAGAACTGGTCTCAATGCCCAGGAACCTGAAACCTTCCCATATGCACCATCTCTCCAGCCACGTATTCATCTGTTCTTCCCTCCTATTTCTATGCTCACGAGCGCGTACCACTGGAAGTAATCAGGAGAGATTCTGCTTATTAATCTCTTTCCTAACTCATTAAAATCTTCCTGCAGGAACTCATCCCTCTTTCCACCTATGTCGTTGGTACCGATATGGACCACGACCTCTGGCTGTGTTTTTTTATACGTTCATGGGATGTGGGCGTAGCTGGCGAGGTCGGCATTTATTGCCCACCCCGAATTGCCCTTGGGAAGGTGGTGGTGAGCCGCCTTCTTGAACCGCTGCAGTACGTGTGGTGAACGTTCTCCCACAGTGCTGTTAGGAAGGGAGTTCCAGGATTTTAACCAAACGACGATGAAGGAACGGCGATATATTTCCAAGTCGGGATGGTGTGTGACTTGGAGGGGAACGTGCAGGTTTTGTTGTTCCCATATGCCTGCTGCTCTTGTCCTTCTAGGTGGTAGAGCTCGCGGGTTTGGAAGGTGCTGTCGAAGAAGCCTTGGCGAGTTGCTGCAGTGCATGCTGTGGATGGTACACACTGCAGCCACTGTGCGCCGGTGGTGAAGGGAGAGAATGTTTAGGGTGGTGGATGGGGTGCCAATCAAACGGGTTGCTTTGTCCTGTATGGTGTCGAGCTTCTTGACTGTTGTTGGAGCTGCACTCATCCAGGCAAGTGGAGAGTATTCCATCACACTTCTGACTTGTATCTTGTATATGGTGGAAAGGCTTTGGGGATTCAGGAGGTGAGTCACTCGCCGCAGAATACCCAGCCTCTGACCTGCTCTTGTAGCCACAGTATTTATATGGCTGGTCCAGTTAAGTGTCTGGTTAATGGTGACCCGCAGGATGCTGATGGTGGGGGATTCGGCGATGCGAATGCCGTTGAATGTCAAGGGGAGTTGTTTAGACTCTTTCTTGTTGGAGATGGTCATTGCCTAGCAATTGTCACCCTTCCCCCTCCCGAATGTTCTGCAGCCGCTGTATGACATCCTTGACCCTGGCACCAGGTAGGCAACATGCCATCCTGGACTCAAGTCTGCGGCCGCAGAAACGCCTATCTGCTCCCCTAGCTATAAAATCCACTTGACTACTTTAGTCAACTCTTCAACAAAATTAAATCAGCTTCATCATGCATGACCTACCCTTTAGAAATCCATGCTGGATCTCCCTGAACAGCTGAAAATTTTCAAGGTGTTTATTCACTCCATCATTAATTATAGACTCTAGTAATTTCCCGACAACAGATGTTAGGCTAACTGGTATATAATTCCCTGGTTTCCCTCTCATCTTTCTTAAATAGTGGAGTGAGGTGCAATTTTCTAATATAAAGGAACAGTTTCTGAATCGAGAGAACTTTGGAAGATCATAGTTAGGGTTTCTTTAATGTTCTCACCTACCTCATTTAAAACTTTAGGATGGAAACCATCTGGTCCTGGAGTTTAGTGCCATTATTTTCTTCATTATTGCTAATTTCATTAAGTTAATTATGGTGAGTTCCCAACCCTGATTCAAAATTAGTTTCCTTGGCATGCTGTCCTCTTCCTCTACTATGCTGACGCTAAGAAATTATTTTATATGCCCGCCATTTCATTCTTTTCATTTCCACTATCACAATTGTCTCTGCTTAAGGGTCCCACATTGCTCTTTCTCCTAATCATAGAATCATAGAATCATAGAAGTTACAACATGGAAACAGGCCCTTCGGCCCAACATGTCCATGTCGCCCAGTTTATACCACTAAGCTAGTCCCAATTGCCTGCACTTGGCCCATATCCCTCTATAACCATCTTACCCATGTAACTGTCCAAATGCTTTTTAAAAGACAAAATTGTACCCGCCTCTACTACTGCCTCTGGCAGCTCGTTCCAGACACTCACCACCCTTTGAGTGAAAAAATTGCCCCTCTGGACCCTTTTGTATCTCTCCCCTCTCACCTTAAATCTATGCCCCCTCGTTATAGACTCCCCTACCTTTGGGAAAAGATTTTGACTATCGACCTTATCTATGCCACTCATTATTTTATAGACTTCTATAAGATCACCCCTTAACCTCCTACTCTCCAGGGAAAAAAGTCGCAGTCTGTCTAATCTCTCCCTGTAAGTCAAACCATCAAGTCCCGGTAGCATCATAGTAAATCTTTTCTGCACTCTTTCTAGTTTAATAATATCCTTTCTATAATAGGGTGACCAGAACTGTACACAGTATTCCAAGTGTGGCCTCACCAATGCCCTGTACAACTTCAACAAGACATCCCAACTCCTGCATTCAATGTTCTGACCAATGAAACCAAGCATGCCGAATGCCTTCTTCACCAACCTATCCACCTGTGACTCCACTTTCAAGGAGCTATGAATCTGTACTCCTAGATCTCTTTGTTCTATAACTCTCCCCAACGCCCTACCATTAACGGAGTAGGTCCTGGCCCGATTCGATCTACCAAAATGCATCACCTCACATTTATCTAAATTAAACTCCATCTGCCATTCATCGGCCCACTGGCCCAATTGATCAAGATCCCGTTGCAATCCCAGATAACCCTCTTCACTGTCCACAATGCCACCAATCTTGGTGTCATCTGCAAACTTACTAACCATGCCTCCTAAATTCTCATCCAAATCATTAATATAAATAACAAATAACAGCGGACACAGCACCGATCCCTGAGGCACCCCGCTGGACACAGGCATCCAGTTTGAAAATCAACCCTCTACAACCACACTCTGTCTTCTGTCGTCAAGCCAATTTTGTATCCAATTGGCTACCTCACCTTGGATCCCATGAGATTTAACCTTATGTAACAACCTACCATGCGGTACCTTGTCAAATGCTTTGCTGAAGTCCATGTAGACCACGTCTACTGCACAGCCCTCATCTATCTTCTTGGTTACCCCTTCAAAAAACTCAATCAAATTCGTGAGACATGATTTTCCTCTCACAAAGCCATGCTGACTGTTCCTAATTAGTCCCTGCCTCTCCAAATGCCTGTAGATCCTGTCCCTCAGAATACCCTCTAACAACTTACCCACTACAGATGTCAGGCTCACCGGTCTGTAGTTCCCAGGCTTTTCCCTGCCGCCCTTCTTAAACAAAGGCACAACATTTGCTACCCTCCAATCTTCAGGCACCTCACCTGTAGCGGTGGATGATTCAAATATCTCTGCTAGGGGACCCGCAATTTCCTCCCTAACCTCCCATAACGTCCTGGGATACATTTCATCAGGTCCCGGAGATTTATCTACCTTGATGCGCGTTAAGACTTCCAGCACCTCCCTCTCTGTAATATGTACACTCCTCAAGACATCACTATTTATTTCCCCAAGTTCCCTAACATCCATGCCTTTCTCAACCGTAAATACCGATGTGAAATATTCATTCAGGATCTCACCCATTTCTTGTGGTTCCGCACATAGATGACCTTGTTGATCCTTAAGAGGCCCGACTCTCTCCCTAGTTACCCTTTTGCCCTTTATGTATTTGTAGAAGCTCTTTGGATTCACCTTTGCCTGATCTGCCAAAGCAATCTCATATCCCCTTTTTGCCCTCCTGATTTCTCTCTTAACTCTACTCCGGCAATCTCTATACTCTTCAAGGGATCCACTTGATCCCAGCTGCCTATGCATGTCATATGCCTCCTTCTTCTTTTTGACTAGTACCTCAATCTCCCGAGTCATCCAAGGTTCCCTACTTCTACCAGCCTTGCCCTTCACTTTATAAGGAATGTGCTTACCCTGAACCCTGGTTAACACACTTTTGAAAGCCTCCCACTTACCAGACGTCCCTTTCCCTGCCAACAGACTCTCCCAATCAACTTCTGAAAGTTCCTGTCTAATACCATCAAAATTGGCCTTTCCCCAATTTAGAATTTTAACTTTTGGGCCAGACCTATCCTTCTCCATAGCAATCTTAAAACTAATGGAATTATGATCACTTGTCCCAAAGTGATCCCTCACCAACACTTCTGTCACCTGCCCTTCCTTATTTCCCAAGAGGAGGTCAAGTTTTGCCCCCTCTCTAGTCGGGCCATCCACATACTGAATGAGAAATTCCTCCTGAATACACTCAACAAATTTCTCTCCATCCAAGCCCCTAATGCTATGGCTGTCCCAGTCAATGTTGGGAAAGTTAAAGTCCCCTACTATTACCACCCTATTTTTCTTGGTGAAATGTTTTGTGCTGTTATTGATATACCTTGCAAGTTTCTTTTCATACTCTCTTTTTGTAGCTCTTGCTATGTATTTTCTCACCCTTTGCTATTCTTTGTATCTCTCCAAGTTGTCAATATCTGTGCTATGATACGAATATTTACAGGGGGCTTCAGAGGTGGTAATAATCATTACAGTGGATCCAGAGACGGTACCAATATTTACAAAAACAACCACAACAACTTGCATTTATATTACGCCCTTAACATAGTAAAACGTCCCAAGGTGCAGTTATATAAGGTATTGGTGAAACCGCACCTGGAATACTGCATACAGTTTTGGTCTCCATACTTAAGAAAAAACATACTTGCTCTCGAGGCAGTACAAAGAAGGTTCACTCGGTTAATCCCGGGGATGAGGGGGCGGACATATGAGGAGAGGTTGAGTAGATTGGGACTCTACTCATTGGAGTTCAGAAGAATGAGAGGCGATCTTATTGAAACATATAAGATTGTGAAGGGTCTTGATCGGGTGGATGCAGTAAGGATGTTCCCAAAGATGGGTGAAACTAGAACTAGGGGGCATAATCTTAGAATAAGGGGCTGCTCTTTCAAAACTGAGATGAGGAGAAACTTCTTCACTCAGAGGGTGGTAGGTCTGTGGAATTTGCTGCCCCAGGAAGCTGTGGAAGCTACATCATTAGATAAATTTAAAACAGAAATAGACAGTTTCCTAGAAGTAAAGGGAATTAGGGGTTATGGGGAGCGGGCAGGAAATTGGACATGAAGCTGAGTTCGGATCGGTCAATGCCCTGTGGGTGGCGGAGAGGTCCCAGGGGCTATGTGGCCGGGTCCTGCTCCGACTTCTTGTGTTCTTTAGATTTGTGGTTGGGATCAGATCAGCCATGATCTTATTGAATGGCGGAGCAGGCTCGAGGGGCCGATTGGCCTACTCCTGCTCCAATTTCTTATGTTCTTATGTTCTTATAAGGTGCTTCACAGGAGCGATTATCAAACAATATTTGACACTGAGCCACATAAGGAGATATTAGGACTGGTGATCAAAAGCTTAGCCAAAGAGGTAGATTTTAAAGAGCGTCGTAAAGGAGGAGCGAGAGAGGTAGAGAGGCTTCGGGAGGGAATTCCAGAGCTTGGGGCCTATACAGCTGCAGGCACGGTGGCCAATGGTGGACCGATTAAAATCGAGACATGCGCAAGAGACAAGAATTGGAGGAGCGCAGATATCTTGGAGGGTTTTGGGGCTGGTGGAGGTTACAGAGATAGGGAGTATAAGGTAATGCATTTGGCGAGAGCAAACAAGGCAAGGGAATAAACAATAAATGCGAGGATACTGAAAGGTGTCGAGGAAGTGAGGGACCTTGGAGTGCATGTCCACAGATCCCTGAAGGTAGTAGGACAGGTAGATAAGGTGGTTAAGAAGGCATATGGAATGCTTTCCTTTATTAGCCGAGGCATAGAATATAAAAGCATGGATGTTATGCTGGAACTGTATAAAACACTAGTTAGGCCACAGGTTGAGTACTGCGCACTGTTATGGTCACCACATTACAGGATTTCACTGGAGAGGCTGCAGAGGAGATTTAAGAGGGGTTTCCAGGACTGGATAATTTTAGCTACGATAACAGATTAGATAGGCTGGGGTTGTTTTCCTTGGAACAGAGGAGGCTCTGGGGTGATTTCATTGAGGTTTACAAAATTATGAGGGGCCCAGATAGAGTGGATAGCAAGGACCAAGGGGCATAGAATTAAAGTGATTGGTTGAAGAATTAGAACAGAAATTAGAATTTTTTTCACCCGGAGTGTGGTGGGGGTTTGGAACTCACTGCCTCAACTCATTAAAAAAAATACCTGGATGTTCACCTGAAGAGTCATGACCTGCAGGGCTACGGACCAAATGCGGGATAGTAGGATTAGGCTGGGTGGATCTTTACTCAGTCGGCGCGGACACCGAATTGCCTCCTTCTGTGCCATAAATATTCTATGATTCTATGACGGGCGACGCCATGAAGGGATTTAGAAACAAGAGTGAGAATTTTAAAATCGTTTTGTTCCCGGATCGAGGGCCAAAAGAGGGCAGTGAGCACAGGGGGTGATGGGTGAATGGGACTTGGTGCGAGTTAGGACACGGGCAGCAGCGTTTTGGCTGAGCTAAACTTTATGGAGGGTGGAAGATGGGAAGCCAGCGAAGCGAGCATTGGAATAGTTCAGTCTGGAGGTAAGAAAGGCATGGGTGAGGGTTTCAGCAGCAGATGAGCTGAGGCAGGGGCGGAGACGGCCGATGTTATGGAGGAGGAAATCGGCGATCTGGGTGATGGAGCGGATATGAGGTCAGAAGCTCATTTAATATGTAAATATTAGTTCTGTTCTGGATCCTTTGTAAATATCAGTACCATTTCTCAATCCCCTCTAAATATTAGTATCGACTCTGGACCCCGTGTAAATATTAATATCGTCTCTAGATCCCCTGTAATTATTAACGCCATCTATGGATCCCGTGTAATTATTAGTACCGTCTCTGGATCCACTTAAAATATTAGTTCCATCTCTGGATCCCTTGTAATATTAGTTCCAGCTCTGGATCCCATGTAAATATTAGATCCAACTTTGGACCCCCTGTAAATATTAGTACCATTTCTGGATATCCTGTAAATATTAGTTCCATCTCTGGATTCCAGCAAATATTTGTACCGTTCCTGGAACCGCTGCAAATATTAATACCGTCTCTGGGCCCCCTGTAAATATTAGTACCATCTCTGGATATCCTGTAAATATTAGTTCCATCTCAGAATCGGTTGTAAATAATAGATTCGACTATGGATCCCTTGTAAATATTAGTACCTTCTCTGAACCTCTGTAAATATTAGTTTCATCTCTGAATCCCAGCAAATATTTGTACCGTTCCTGGAACCGCTGCAAATATTAATACCGTCTCTGGGCCCTCTGTAAATATTAGTATCATCTCTGGACCCACGCTAAAAATGAGTAATATCTCTGGACCTCCTGGAAATATAGTACTGTCTCTGGACGCCCTTTAAATATTAATAACTAACGTCTCTGAACCCCCTGTAAATAATAGTACCGTCCCCGGACCCCCTGTAAATATTAGTACCGTCTCTAGACCCACCCTAAAATAGAATACTATCTCTGCACCGCATGTAAATATTAGTACCGTCTCTGGACGCCCTGTAATTATTAGAACCGTCTCTGTACCCCCTGTAAATATTAGCACCGTCTCTGGACCCCCTACAAATATTAGCACAGTCTCTGTACCCCCTGTAAATATCAGTACCATCTCTGGACCCACTCTAAAAATAAGTACTATTTCTGGAAAGCCTGGAAATATTAGCACAATCTCTGGACCCCCTGTAAATATTAGTACCGTCTCTGGACCCCCTGTAAATATTAGCACCGTCTCCGGACCCCCTGAAAATATCAGCACCGTCTCTGGACTCCCTGTAAATATTAGTACCGTCTCTGGACCCCCTGTAAATATTAGTACCATCTCTGGACCCACTCTAAAAATGAATACTATCTCTGGACCGCCTGGAAATATTAATACCGTCTCTGGACACCATCTAAATGTTAGTACTGTCTCTGGACGCCCTGTAAATATTTGCACCGTCCCTGGACCCCCTGTAAATATTAGCACCCTCCCTGAACCCCCTGTAAATATTAGTAGCGTCTCTGGACCCCCTGCAAATAATAGCACCGTCTCTGGACCCCCTGTAAATATTAGCACCGTCTCTGGACCCACTCCAAAAATGAATACAGTCTCTGGACCTCCTGGAATTATTAAAACCGTCTCTGGATCCCTTGTAAATACCTGTACCTTCTCGGTATCTGTAAATATTTGTACCATCTCACTGCAAATATTAGTGCTCTCTCTGGATCACTCTGTAAATATTAGTAAAGTCTTTAAGTCCCCTATAGATATTAATACAATCTCTGGATCTCCTCCCCAATATAATATTAACTTCTTGAGATACCCACTCAAATATTAGTGTCATGTTTAGCTTCGTTTGTAAACATTTTTACTGTTTCTGGATCGCGTGTATATATTGGTACCATCTCTGGATCCATACTGTAAATATTAGTACACTCTCTGAATCCCCTGTAAATATCTGTACAATCACTAGATCGGCCGTAAATATTGATAACATCTTTGAATCCTGTGTAAATATTAGTACCGTTTCTGCATCCCCTGTAATTATTGGTACCATCTCTGGACCCACTCTAAAAATTAATACTATCGACCTCCTGGAACTATTAGTACCATCTCTGGATCCATACTTAAATATTATTACTGTCTCTGGTTAACCTGCAAATTATAGCACCGTCTCTGGATCGCTCTGTAAATATTGACACACCATAAGGACCCTGTAGTCCCAGGGACCCATTGTAAATTAAATCACAGGCCATAAGACCCTCGTATATATGTTTCTCATCCATGTTCTCCCTTTATATATATACCTCCCATCCCATGTACCCGAACGAACGTTTAAGCTGGATACAAAGACTTACCACGAACTCCAACGGAAGCGAGTGTGGGCCAGAAAATGACAAGAACAGTAATACAATTAAACATGGTTTATAGAAGTTATAGCTGGATATAGAGACTTACCAGCAACACCGACAGCAGCGAGGAGGGGGTAGTAAATTTCGTGTATACCTTTCAGCGCACAAAGTATCCGCCATTCTAATGGTAGTAAATCATAATGTTCATACAGAATTTGAAAACCCCAGAATGGACCGTTCCAACCTGTTTCTCTCCAATTCCGATCCATTGTTGTAATATTCCAATCTATTGCTCTCAGATTCCGACCCATTATTTCGCACTCTGTGGAGATGCTAATCCCTGTTTGTGCCGGAGGTGATGCTCCCACTGACACTATGGGATAACATGTTGAAAGTCGTCACTTATTTATAGCAGAGAGAAACACTCCAGTGACACAATTAGAACCCATCGAGACTGACATTGATTACAGTTACTGAACAAACAGATCCAGTTAACACCTTAAAACCCAACATTTTTAAAATTACAACATATATTATTACATAGATGGAAAGCCCAAAGCCCAATATGTTATTTTGATAACTGTTGAAAGAACAGAAACTAAGAGTTCCACAGTCTGACACCACTGATTTGAAGTGAGAACAGCTTCATTTACATATTGCAGCTTATTTCTGAGTGAAATCCTTTAATTCATGAGTTTCTACCCACTTCTTCTCAAGGGTTGGGTACACACTCAGAGATGGAAACTGAATAATTCTACTGGTCAGTTTGATGTCCGCCCTGCAAATATTGGTGCAATCTCCGATACTCCATCAATATTGGCAAGTCTATGGATCCAATTGTAAATATTGGGTCCCTCTCTGATCTATCTGTAAATAATTGCACAGTTTTTGGATTCTACTGTAAATATTCGCATATTCAGTGCATTTCCATCTAAATATTCTTACAGACTATGATAAAGGCCGTAGAGACTCCTGAAAATATTGGTCCACTTCCAGAATTCCTGACATAACCTGGGCACTGTCTAAATGGTACCCCTGAACATATTGAAACACTTCCACAGAACTCTTAAAATGTTGACAGAGTCTGGGTACAAATTGCATATGTACAATGCCTGGTACCCCTGTAAATAATGAATCACTCCCACAGACCCCTGCATATAATGACACATCCTGAATGTATAGAGTACCTGGTACCCCCTAACATACTAACTCACTCTCACTGACCACTGCAAATACTGACACAGTCTGGGGATTCCCTTAATGTCTGCACTCTTTCGCACCCCTTTATATACTGACGCACTCTCACAGACCCCTGCAAATGTTGACACAGTCTGGGGACTCCCTGAATGTCTACAGTGCTCGGTATCACTTTATATATTGACTCACTCTCAAAAACCTCTGTACATACTGACACAAGAAAAACAACTTGCATTCAGATAACTTCTTTCAAGTAGTAAAAGGTCCCAAGTCGCTTCACAGGAGTGTCACCAAACACAATTTGACACCGGCATAAGGAGATATTAGGACAGGTAGGTTTTAAGGAACGTCTTAAAAGAGGAGTGAGTTAGAGCGGTGGAGGGGTTTAGGGATGGAATTCCAAAGCTTAAAGCCTAGGCAGTTGAATGCGCGGCCGCCAATAGTGGAGCGATTAAAATCAGGGGATGCCCAAGAGGCCAGAATTAGAGGAGCACAAATATCTCTGAGGGTTGTAGGGGCTGGAAGAGGTTCCAGAGGTAGGGAGGGGAGAGGCCATGGAGTGATTTGAAAATCAGGATGTGAATTTTAAAGTCAAGGCATTCACAGGCCAGAAGCCAATATGGGTCAGCGAGCACAGGGGTGATGGATGAATGGGACTTGGTGCGAGTTAGGATACGGGCAGGAGAGATTAGGATAAGCTTAAGTTTTTGGAGAGTGGAAGATGGTAAGACGGCCATGAGAGCATTAGAATGGTCGAATCTAAAGTAACAAAGATATGGATAAGGGTTTCAGCAGCAGATGATCTGAAGCAGGTGTGGAGTCGAGCGATGCACGGAGGTGAAAGTAGGCGGTATTGGTGATGGAGCGGATATGTGGTCGGAAACTCGTCCCAGGTTTAAATAGAAAGCCAAGGTTGTGACCAGTCAGGTTCAGCCTCAGACAATGGCCAGGGAGAGGGATGGAGTCAGTTTCTAGAGAAACTCTTTGACCAAGCTTTTGGACATCTGTCCTAATATTTCCTTACACGGCTCGGTGTCAAATTTTGTTTGAGAATCACTCCTGTGAAGAACCTTGGGATGTTTTGCTACGTCGAAGGATCTATATAAATGCACGTTTTTGTTGTTGTCGTTAGACATCAACTGGAGTATTTTGTCTAATTCTGGGCAGCACACTTTAGGAAGGACGTCAACGTCTTCGAGGGGGTGCAGAGGAGATTTACTAGAATGGTATCAGCGATGTGGGACTTCAGTGATGTGGAGAGACTGGAGAAGCTAGGATTGTTTTCCTTAGAACCGAGACGTTTAAGGGGAGATTTGATAGAAGCATTCAAAATCATGAGCGGTTTTGACAGATTAAGTAAGGAGAAACGATTTCCACTGGCAGGAGGGTCGGAAACCAGAGGACACAGGTTAAAGTAGATTTGCAAAAGTCACTGAGGCTACAAGAGGAAACATTTTTTTTTACACAGCGTGTTGTTATGATCTGCAATGAGCTGCGAGAAATGGTGGTGGAAGCATATTCAATATTAAATTTTAAAAGGAAATTGAATGAATACTTGCAGTGAAAAAATACAGTATATGGGGAAAGACCAGAGGAATGGGGCTCAATCCATAGCTTTTTCAAAGACCCGGCACCGGCATGATGGGACAAACGGCCTCCTCCTGTGCTTTACATACTATGATAAATCAGGAGATTAATATCAGACAGATACATCCGACACTGACTATCAGACAGATGCATCAGAGAGCGACTATCAGACAGATACATCAAAGGGTGAATATCAGACAGATGCACCAGAAGGTGGATATCAGACAGATACATCAGAGGTGGACTATCAGACAGATACTTCAGAAGGTGGGTATCAGACATACATCAGAGGGTGACTATCAGACAGATGCATCAGAAGGTGGGTATCAGACAGATACATCAGAGTGTCACTACCAGACAGAGACATCAGAGGGTGACTATCAGACATACTTCAGTGGGTGACTATCAGACAGGTACTTCAGAGGGTGACTCTCAGACAGATACATCAGACGGTGACTATCGGAAAATACATCAGAGGGTGACTATCAGACAGATGCATCAGAGGGTGACTATCAGGCAGAAACATCATGGGGTGATTATCAGACAGAAACATCACGGGGTGATTATCAGACCGATACATTAGACAGTGACTATCAGACAGATTCATCAGAGGGGGAATATCAGACAGATAAATCTGAGGGTGACTATCAGACAGATACATCAGTTACTATCAGAGAGTTACCATCTGACAGATATATCAGAGGTTGATTATCAGACAGATACAACAGATGGTGAATGTCAGACTGATAAAACAGAGTGGGAGTGTCAGACAGATGCATCAGAAGTTAATATGAGACAGACGCTTCAGAGTGTGACGATCAAACAGATGCAACAGAGTTTGATTATCGCACCGATACATCAGATTTTTAATAACAGACAGCTGCATCAGAGGGTGACTATGAGATAGATGCTTCAGAGTATGGCTATCAGACAGATGCATGAGAGGGTGACTATCAGACAGATGTACGTAAGGGTGACTATCAGACAGATACATTAGTGGTAACTATCGGGCAGATACATCAGTGGGTGATTAGAAACATAGAAACATAGAAAAAAGGAGCAGGAGTAGGCCATTCGGCCCTTCGAGCCTGTTCTGCCTTCAATATGATCATTGCCGATCTTTTACTTTAATACCATATTCCCGCTCCACCCCCATACCCGTTCATGCCTTTTGTGTCCAGAAATCTATCTAGCTCCTTCTTAAGTATATTCAGTGAATTGGCCTCCACAGCCTTCTGTGGTAGAGTGCTAAATGGCCTACCCCGCATACTGAGACTCTGACCCATCGTTCTGGACCTCCCAGCAAGGGGAAACATCCTCCCTGCATCCAGTCTGTCTAGCCCTGACAGATACATACTAGGGTGACTGTCAGATAGGTACATCAGAGGATGAATATCAGACACGTACATCAGTGGGTGACTATGAGACAAATATATCAAAGTTGACTATGTGACAGATACATCAGTGGGTGACTATGAACCATTTACATCAGAGGGTGACTATCAGACAGACACATCACATAGTGACTATCAGACAGGTACAACAGACAGTGACTATCGGACAGATACATCACATGGTAACTATCTGTCAGATGCATCCGAGGTCAATATACAAATAACTACATCAAGGGGTGAACATCAGACATATACATCAAAGGATGACAATCAGACAGATACATCAGAGGGTGACTATCAGACAGATGCATCAGAGGGTGGCAATCAGACACATACATCAGAGGGTGACTATCGGACAAATACATCAAAGGGTGACTATCAGACAGATACATCAGAGGGTGACTATCTGACAGATGTATCAGAGGGTGACTATCAGACGGATACATCAGAGGGTGACCATCGAACAGAATCAGAGGGTGACTCTCGGACGTATACATCACACGGGTACTATTAGACATATACTTCAGAGGGCGACTATCTGACAGATGTATCAGCGGGTGACTCTCGGACGTATACACCACACGGGGACTATTAGACAGATACTTCAGAGGGCGACTATGAGTGAGATACATCACAGGTGACTGTTAGACTGATACATCGGCCAGTGACCATCAGACAGATACATTAGAGTGTGAATTTCCGACAGTAGCATCAGAGGGTGACTAGCAGACAAATACATAGAAGCAAAGAATCAAAGAAAATTTATGGCAAAGAAGGAGGCCATCGTGTCCGCACGAGCTGAGAAACGAGTCAACCAACCTAATTCCACTTTCCAGCATTTAGTCCGTAGCCCTGCAGTCACGGCTATTCAGGTCCACATCCTGGTATTTTATAAATGAGTTGAGGGCATCTGCCTCCTCCACCCACTCAGACAGTGAATTCCAGACCCCCACCACTCCCTGGGTGAAAATTATTTTCTTCATTTCTGCTCTCATCCTTCTACCAATCACTTTAAATCTATGCCCCCTGGTTATTGACCCCTCCGCTAAGGGAAATGGGTCCTTCTTATCCACTCTATCTAGGTCCCTCACAATTTTGTACACCTCAATCAAATCACCCCTTAGCCTCCTCTGATCCAAGGAAAACAACCCCAGAGTATCCAATCTATCATCATAGAAAAAAATTATTCACTCCTGGCAAAATCCTCGTAAATCTCATCTGCACCCTCTCTGGTGCAATTACATCGTTCCTGTAATATGGTGAACATAACTGTGCGCAGTACTCAAGCTGTGGCCTAACTAGTGTTTTATATAGTTCCAGCATAACATCCCTGCTTTTATATTCAATGTCTCGGCTAATAAAGGAAAGCATTCCTTATGCCTTCTTCACCACCTTAACTACCTGTCATGCTGCCTTAAGGGATCTGCGGACCTGCACTCCAAGGTCCCTCACTTCCTCCACACCTCTCAGAATCGTCCCATTTATTGTGTACTCCCTTGCCTTGTTTGCTCTCCCCAAATGCATTACATCACACTTCTCCGGATTGAGCTCCATTTGCCACTTTTCTGCCCATCTGACCAGTCCATTGCTATCTTCCTGCAGTCTACAGCTTCCCTCCTCGCTATCAACCGCACGGCCTATCTTTGTGTCAGTCTTAAATTTCTTAATCATGCACCCTACTTTTAAGTTCAATTCGTTAATGTATACCACAAAAAGCAAAGGACCTCGTACCGAGTTCTGCGGCACTCCATTGGAAACAACATTCCAGTCGCAAAAACACTCCTGGGCCCTTCGCTTCCTGCCACTGAGCCAATTTTGGATCCAATTTGCCACATTCCCTTGGATCCCATGGGTCTTTACTTTTTTGACCAATCTGCCACGTGGGACCTTCTCAAAAGCCTTGCTAAAATCCATGTAGACTGCATCAATTGCGCTACCCTCATGGATGCTTCTTGTAACCTCCTCGAAGAATTCAATCAGGTTAGTCAGACAAGACTTCCACTTAACAAAACCATGCTGACTGTCCTCGGTTAGTCCGTGCCTTTCTAAGTGACAGTTTATCCTTTCCCTCAGAATTAATTCCAATGATTTGCCAACCACCGAGGTTAAGATGACTGGTCTGAAATTACTCGGTCTATCCCTCGCTCCCCTTTTAAACAACTGTACAACGTTAGGAGTCCTCCAATCCTCCGGCACTACGCCTGTATCAAGCGAAGTTTGGATAATGATTGTTAAAGCCTCCGCTATTTCCTTGCTGGCTTTTTTTAACAACATGGGATACATTTCATCCGTCCTTGGTGATTTATCCAGATTCAAAGATGCTAATCCCCTTAATACTTCGTCACTCACTATGTTTAACCCATCCAATATTTCACACTCCCCATCCTTAATTTAAAACCCTGCATCATACCTCTCTATTTTGATGATAGATACAAAGTATTCATTAAGAACCATACACACATCTTCCACCTCCACACAAAGTTTACCTTTTTGGTCTCTAATAGGCTCTACTCTTGCCTTAGTTATCCTCTTGCTTTTAATGTATTTATAAAACATCTTTGGGTTTTCGTTGATTTTACCTGCTAATATTTTTTCTGCCCTCTCATTGCTTTCACAATTTCCTTTTTAACTTCACCCCTGCACTTTGTATAGTCCTCTAAGCATTCTGCAGTATTGAGTTCCCGGTGTCTATCATAGGCTTTATTTTTCTACCTCATCTTACCCTGAATGCTTCTTGGCGTCCAGGGGGCTCTAGGTTTGGCAGCCTCTCCCTTTTTCTCTTTGGGAACATGTTTACTCTGAACCACTTGAATCACCCCTTTGAATGTCTCCCATTGCTCTAACACTGATTTTCCTTCAAGTGGCTGTTTCCAGTTTACTTCTGCTAAATCACTTCTCAGATTAGTAAAATTGGCCTTCCCAATTGTAAACTTTAACTCCTGCTCTGCTTTTGTCCTTTTCCATAATTATGCCAAAACTAACTGTATTATGATCACTACCACCAAAATGCTCTCCCACTGCTACTTCTTCCATCTGCCCAGCTTCATTCCGTAGAACTAATTCCAAAACAGCCCGCCCCCCACTCTCGTTGGGCTTGCGATACACTGGTTAAAAAATTCTCCTGTATGCAATTTAAGCATCCTGCGCCCTCTCTACCATTCACACTGTTTGTATCCCAGTTAATATTAGAGTAGTTGAAATCCCATATTATTACTGTCTTATTGTTTTTGCACTTCTCAGAAATTTGCCTTTTTCTCCCTCTGACTGTTTGGGGGTCTATAGTACATTCCCTGTAGTGTGACCGTCCCTTTTGTGTTCTTTAGCTCAAACCATAAGGCCTCATTTGATGCTACTTCTAAAATATCAACCCTCCTCACAACTGTAATTGTTTCTTTAACCAAAATTGCCACCCTCCATCATTTTTATCCCCCACTCTATCGCGTCTGTAACCGTTGTATCCAGGGACGTTGAGTTGCCATTCCTGCCTCTCTTTAAGCCATGTTTCCATAACAGTTAAGATATCATACGGCCACGTGTCTATCTGTGCCCTCTGCTCATCCGCCTTATTTCCTATATTCCTTACATTGAGGTAAATACATTTGATGACTGCCAAACTCCTCTGTTGTTTATTTTCTAACCTTCGTTCCCTCTGGCTTCCAGACTCACTCACTAATTTTCTGCCTTCCATTTCCAGTTCTGACTTTATCCCATCTGAATCCACACTCTGGTTTCCATCCCCCTGCCAAACTAGTTTAAACCCTCCCTGACAGCACTAACAAATCTCCCCGCATGGATATTGGTCCCGGCCCTGTTGAGGTGCAACCCGTCCGGTTTGGACAGGTTCCACCTACCACAGAACCGGTCCCAATGCCACAGGAATCTAAAGCCATCCCTCCTGCACCATCTCTCCAGCCACGCATTCTTCTGCGTGGCATCGGGAGTCATCGGAGATTACAACCTTTGAGGTTCTGCTTTTGAATCTTTTTCCTAACTCCTTAAAATCTGCCGGCAGTACCTCATCCCGCTTTCTACCTATGTCGTTGGTCCCGATATGGACCACGACCTCTGGCTGTTCACCCTCAGCATCCCCCACCCCCACAGAATGTTCTGCAGCCGCTCGGTGACATGCATCAATCAGGCACCAGGGAGGCAAAATACCATTCTGGAATCACGCCTGCAGTGATAATAACCCACAGATGCACGTCTCTGATAGAAACCCTATCATGTATATATCTGTTTGCCACACTCTGTTGTATCTCTCCGAGTGCCACCCACTGATGCATCTGTCTGAGAGTCACCATCTGATTTATCTGTCTGATAGTCACCCTCTGATGCATCTGGCTGATTATCACGCTTGGATATATCAGTCTGATAGTCACCCTCTGATATATCTGTCTGATTATCACCCTCGGATGTATCTGTCTGACAGTCGTCCTCTGGTGTATCTATCTGTTAGTCACACTCTGATGTAACTGTCCGATATTCACCCTCTGATGTATCTGTCTGATATTCACCCTCTGATGCATCTGCCTGATATTCACCATCTGATAATTTTTAAAAATTTGCTTAAGGGATGTGGGCGTCGCTGGCAAGGCCAGTATTGATTGCCCATTCTAATCTTCCTTGAGAAGGTGGTGGTGAGCCACCTTCCAGAACCGCTGCAGTCCTTGTAGTGAAGTTTCAGACTTTGATCCAGTGACGATGAAGGAACGGCGATACATTTCCAAGTCGGGATTGTGTGTGACTTGACGAGGAACCTGCAGGTGGTGTTGTTCCCATGTGCCTGCTGCTCTTGTCCTTCTAGGTGGTAGAGGTCGCGGGTTTGGGAGGTGCTGTCGAAGAAGCCTTGGCGCCTTGCTACAGTGCATCCTGTGGATGGTGCACACTGCAGCCACAGTGCGCCGGTGGTGAAGGGAGTGAATGTAGAGGTTGGTGGATGGGGTGCCAATCAAGCGGGCTGCTTTGTCCTGGATGGCGTCTAGCTTCTTAAGTGTTGTTGGAGCTGCACTCATCCAGGCAAGTGGAGAGTATTCCATCGCACTCCTGACTTCTGCCTTATAGATGGTAGAATGACTTTGGGGAGTCAGGAGGTGAGTCACTCGGTGCAGAATACCCAGCCTCTTACCTGCTCTCGTAGCCACAGTATTTATATGGCTGGTCCAGTTAAGTTTCTGGTCAATGATGACCCCCAGGATGTTGATGATGGGGAATTCGGCGATGGTAAAGTCGTTGAATGTCAAGGGGAGGTGGTTAGGCTCTCTCTTTTGGAGATGGTCTTGCCTGGCACTTGTCTGGTGCGAACGTTACTTGCCACTTATGAGCCCAAGCCTGAATGTTGTCCAGGTCTTGCTGCATGCGTTCTCGGACTGCTTCATTATTTGAGGGGTTGCGAATGGATCTGAACACTGAGCAATCATCAGCGAACATCCCCATTTCTGACCTTATGATGGAGGGAAGTTCATTGATGAAGCAGCTGAAGATGGTCGGGCCTAGGACACTTCCCTGAGGAACACCTGCAGCAATGTCCTGTGGCTGAGATGATTGGCCTCCAAAAATCACTACCATCTTCCATTGTGCTAGTTATGACTCAAGCCACTGATTCCCATTGACTTCAATTTTACCCGTGCTCCTTGGTGCCACACTCGTTCAAATGCTGCCTTGATGACAAGGGCATTAACTCTCACCTCACCTCTGGAATTCAGCTCTTTTGTCCATGTTTGGACCAAGGCTGTAATGAGGTCTGGAGCCGAGTGGTCCTGGCGGAACCCAAACTGAATATCGGTGAGCAGGTTATTGGTGATTAAGTGCCGCTTGATAGTATTGTCGACGACACCTTCCATCACTCTGCTGATGATTGAGAGTAGACTGATGGGGCGGTACATTGCCGTATTGGATTTGTCCTGCTTTTTGTGGACAGGACATACCTGGGCAATTTTCCACATTGTCGGGTAGATGCCAGTGTTGTAACTGTACTGGAACAGCTTGGTACTGCCATTGTTACTGTGATGCCATTTCTAGTTTTTATTTAATTATTCCTTTTTTATCAGTAATTTATTACTGTTACTAATAAAATCCCTTGATATATGGATTATATTTAATAAACAGTTTTAGCTTGATTTCGAAATAATTGGAGATAACTTGTTTTTTTTATTGTATATATTTTTTATTGAAGTTTTGTCCAGGGCGACTGCATCTGCATTAAGTGTCTGCAGCTCGAGGAACTTCGGCTCCTAGGTGAGGAGCTGGAGTCCGAGCCGTGGACGTTGCGAAACATCAGGGATGGAGAAAGTTACCACAACCTTTTGCTCCAAGAGGCAGCCACACCCCTTAGATTAAATACTTTTGAATTGACACGTGGTCAGGGACAGAAAAGTGTGACTGTGAGTGAGGCAGGTACGGGGACCAGGAGGTTGTATTGCAGGAGCCTCAGTCCCTGCGCTTGTCCAATGGATTTCAGGTTCTTGCAACCCTTGTGGACAAGTGCGTCTACGTAAGGAGGACGAGCAAACTTGCCACGGCACCGTGGGACAGGAAGGCGTTCAAATGGGGGGAATAAAAATTAATGTGGTTGTGGTAGGCGACAGTACAGTTAGTGGGATAGACACTGTTCTTTGCAGCCAGGAGCATGAGTCGCGAAGGCAATGTTGCATACCCGGTGCCTGGGTGAAGGACATCTCCTCTGGGCTGGAGAAGAGCTTGGAGTGGGAGGGGGAGGATCCAGTTGTCGTTGTCCACGTAGGTACCAACGTCATAGTGAGGACTGAGAAAATGTTTCTGCCGATAGAGTTTGAGCAGATAGGGACAAAATTAAAAAGCAGAACCACAAAGGTAATTACCTTTGGATTATTAACTGAGCCACAAGCAAATTGGCAAAGAGTCAATAGGATCAAGGAGATGAATGCGTGGATCAAAGATTGGTGTGGGAGAAGTGGGTTTCGATTCAACGGCACTGACACCAGTACTGGGGAAAAAGAGAGCTATTTTGTTGGGACGGACCACCCCTGAACCATGCTTGGGCTAGAGCTTTAACAAATCGAATAACTAGGGAGGTAGATAGGGCTTTAAACTAAATAATGGGACGGGGGGGGGGGGGTTCCCGCTGGAGAGAAACTTAGAATGTGAAAGAGAAAAGACAAACAATCAGTGCAGGAATATGACAGGGGTAAAGATAACCAGATTGTGTCAGGTAGGGACAGAGCTTACAAACAAAAGACAACAACTGGGGTAAGAAAAAATGGAAATAAGACAAATAGGGCCATCGTAAAAAAAATGTTAAAATGACTAAAAATATTTAAAAGACAAATCTAAAGGTACTGTATCTGAATGCACAAAACATTCGTAATAAGGTAGAAAAATTAACAGAGCAAATAGACATAAACGGATGAGGTATAATAGCAATTACAGATACATGGCTGCAGGGTGACCAAGGCTGGGAGCTGAATATCCAAGGGTATTCGATATTTAGGAAGGACAGGCAAAAAGGAAAAGGAGGTGGGGTGGCGTTGTTAGTTCAGGATGAAATCAGAGCAATAGTGAGAAAGGGTATTGGCTCAGAAAATCAAGAAGTAGAATCAGTCTGCGTGGAGTTAAGAAGCACCAAGGTGCAGAAAACACTGGTGGGAGTTGTCTATAGGCCTCCAAACAGTAGTGGTAATGTAGGGGATGGGATAAAACAGGAAATTAGCGATGCATGTAATAAGGGCACTACAGTAATCATGGGTGAATTTAATCTGTATATACACTGGCCAAACCAAACGAGCAATAATACTGTGGAGGATGAATTTCTGGAGTGTGTACGAAATGCTTTTATAGACCAATACTTTGAGGGCCCATCCAGGGAACAGGCTATCCTAGATTGGGTATTGTGCAGTGAGAAGGGGTTAATTCATAATCTTGTTGTGTCGGGTCCTTTAGGGAAGAGTGACCATAACATGATAGAATTCTTCATTAAGATGGAAAGTGAAGTCGTCCAATCGGAAACTCGGGTCCTAAATCTAAACAAAGGAAACTAGGAAGGTATGAAGAGTGAGTTGGCTGTGATAGATTGGGAAGCTGCATTAAAAGGCATGACGGTGGATCAGCAATGGCTAACATTTAAGGAACGAATGCATGAATTGCAACAATCATACATTTCTTTCTGACGCACAAACATAAAAGGAAATGCGGCCCAAACATGGCTAACAAAAGAAATTAAGAATAGTATTCGATCCAAAGAGGAGTCATATAAAATTGCCAGAACAGTTTAGAATTCAGCAAAATAGGACCAAGAGATTCATTAAGAGGGGAAAAATAGATTATGAGAGTAAACTTGCAAGGAACATAAAAGTGGACTATAAAAGCTTCTACAAGCACGTAAAAAGAAAAAGAGTAGGGAAGACAAATGTAGGTACCTTACAGTCAGAAACGGGAGAATTTATAGTGGGGAACAAGGAAATTGCAGAGCAGTTAAACAAATACTTTGGTTCTGTGTTCACCGAAGAAGACACAAATAACTTCCCCGAAATGCTAGGGAACCATACGACCATTAGACCCTAGAGGTAGGAGCAGGAGTAGACCATTTAGAGCCTCGAACCTGCTCCACCATTTAATGAGATCATGGCTGATCTGATTTTTACCTCAACTCCACTTTCCCGCCCTTTCCCCAAATCCTATGACTCCCTCGCTGATCAAAAATTTGTCTAACTCAGCCTTGAATATATTCAATAACTCAGACTCCGCAGCTTTTTGGGGTAAAGAATTCCAAAGATTGACGGCCCTCTAAGAGAAGACATTCCTCCTCATTTCTGTCGTAAACGAGCGACCCCTTTTTCTGAGACTAAGCCCCCTAGTTTTAGATTACCCGATGAGGGATAACATCCTCCCAGCAAATACCCGATCTAGTCCACTCAGAATCTTGTAATTTTCAATGCGATCTCCTCTCATTCTTCTAAACTCCAATGAGTATGAACCCAACATGGTCAATCTTTCCTCATAAGACAAACATTTCATACCCGGAATCAACTTAGTGAAACTTCTCTGAACTGCCTTCAATGCAAGTATGTCCTTCATTAAACAAGGGCACCAGGACTGTACGCAGTACTCCAGGTGTGGTCTCACCAGCACCCTGTACAATTATATCATGGCTTCCCTGCTTTTATACTTTATCCCCCTAGAAAGAAAGGCGAATATTCCGTTTGCCTTCCGGATTAACTGCTGTACCGGTATGTTGACTTTTTGTGCTTCATGTACGAGGACACCCAGTCCCTCTGCACGGCAGCATTTTGTAATATTTCTCCATTCAAATCATATTTTGCTTTTTTATTTTTCCACCCAAACTGGATGACTTCACATTTTCCCACATTATATTCCATCCGACAAGTTTGTGCCCATTCACTTAACCTGTCAATATCCATTTGCAGACACTTTGTGTCCTCATCGCAACTTGCTTTTCCACCCATCTTTGTAACATCAGCAAATTTGGCCAAGGGACGAGTGGGAAGGAGGAATTCAAGGAAATAATTATTAGTAAAAAGATAGTGCTGGAGAAATTAACGGGACTGAAAGCCGATAAATCCCCAGGATCTGACAATCTGCATCCCAGAGTACTAAAAGAGGTAGCCATGGAAATAGTGGATGCATTGGTGGTCATCTTACAAAATTCTTTAGATTATGGAACAGTTCCTGCAGATTAGAGGGTGGTAAATGTAATCCAACTATTTAAAAAAGGAGGGAGAGAGAAACCAGGGAACTCCACAAAAAGCAGGACAAATCCAATCCGGCCAATTACCACCCCATCAGTCTACACTCAATCATCAGCAAAGTGGTGGAAGGTGTCGTCGACAGTGCTATCAGCGGCACTTACTCTCCAATAACCTGCTCACCGAAGCTCAGTTTGGGTTCAGCCAGGACCACTCAGCTCCAGACCTCATTACAGTCTTGGTCCAAACATGGACAAAAGAGCTGAATTCCAGAGGTGAGGTGAGAGTGACTGCCCTTGACATCAAGGCAGCATTTAACCCAATGTGGCACCAAGGAGCCCCAGTAAAATTGAAGTCAATGGGAATCAGGGGGAAAACTCTCCATTGGCTGGAGTCATACCTAGCAAAAAGGAAGATGGTAGTGGTTGTTGGTGGCCAAACATCTCAGCCCCAGGACATTGCTGCAGGAGTTCCTCATGGCAGTTTCCTAGGTCCAACCATCTTCAGCTGCTTCATCGATGACCTTCCCTCCATCATAAGGTCAGAAATGGGGATGTTCGCTAATGATTGCACAGTGTTCAGTTCCATTCGCAACCCTTCAGATAATGTAGCAGTCCGAGCCCGCATGCAGCAAGACCTGGACAACATCCAGGCTTGGGCTCAAAAGAGGAAAGTAACATTCGCGCCAGACAAGTGCCAGGCAATGACCATCTCCAACAAAACAGAGTCTAACCACCTCCCCTTGACATTCAACGGCATTACCATCGCCGAATCCCCCACCATCAACATCCTGGGGGTCACCATTGACCAGAAACCAGCCAAATATATCCTGTGGCTACAAGAGCAGGTCAGAGGCTGGGTATTCTACGACGAGTGACTCACCTCCTGACTCCCCAAAGCCTTTCCACCATCTACAATGCACAAGTCAGGAGTGTGATGGAATACTCTCCACTTGCCTGGATGAGTGCATCTCCAACAACACTCAAGAAGCTCGACACCATCCAGGACAAAGCAGCCCGCTTGATTGGCACTCCTTCCACCACCCTAAACATTCATTCCCTTCACCACCGGCGCACAGTGGCTGCAGTGTGTACCATCCACAGGATGCACTGTAGCAACTCGCCAAGGCTTCTTCGACAGCATGTCCCAAACCCTCGACCTCTACCATCTTGAAGGACAAGAGCAGCAGGTACATGGGAACAACACCACCTGCACGTTCCCCTCCAAGTCACACACCACCCCGACTTGGAAATATATCGCCGTTCCTTCATCGTCGCAGGTTCAAAATCCTGGAACTCCCTTCCTAACAGCGCTGTGGGAGAATCTTCCCCACGTGGACTGCAGCGGTTCAAGAAGGCGGCTCACCACCACCTTCTCAAGGGCAATTAGGGTGGGCAATAAATGTCTGCCTTGCCAGCGATGCCCACATCCCATGAACAAATAAAAAAAAAGATCGGTTAGCCCTATATCATTAGTAGGGAAAATGCTGGAGTATATTTTCAAGGATGTGATAAATGGCCACTTGGAAAATATCAACGGGATTGACAAATTCAACGTGGATTTATGAAAGGGAAATCATGTTTGACAAACTTACTGCAGTTTCTTGAGAACATAACTGGTAGAATAGATAAAGGAGAACCAGTGGATCTGTTTTATTTGGATATTCAGAAGGCCTTTGATAATGTCCCACATAAGAGGTTAGTGTGCAAAATTAAAGCACATGAGGTTAGGGGTAATATACTGGCATGGATTGAAAATTCGTTAACCGGCAGGAAACAGAGAGAAGGATTAAATGGTTCTTTTTCGGGGTGGCAGGCAGTGACTTGTGGTGTACCGCAAGGATCAATGCTTGGGCCCCAGCTATTCAAAATATATATCAATGATTTGGATGAGGGAAACCAATGTAACATTTCCAAGTGCACTGATGACACAAAACTAGGTGGGATCGTGAGTTGTGAGGATGATGCAAAGAGACTTCAAGGCGATTTAGACAAGTTGAGTGAGTGGGCAAATACATGGCAATGCAGTATAATGTGAATAAATGTGAAGTTATCCAGCTGGGAAGGAAAGCAGAAAGGCAGAGTATTATTTAAATGGTGATGGATTGGGGAACGCTGATGAACAAAAGGACCTGGGTGTCCTTGTACATAAGTCACTCAAAGCAAACATGCAGATGCAGCAAGCAGTTAGGAAGGCAAATTGTATGCTGGCCTTCACTGCAAGAGGATTTGAATATAGGAGCAAGGATGTCTTGCTGCAGTTATACAGGACCTTGGTGAGACCACACCTGGAGTATTGTGTGAAGTTTTGGTCTCCTTACCTAAGAAAGGATGAACTTGCAATAGATGGAGTGCAGCGAAGGTTCAGCAGACTGATTCCTGGGATAGCAGGACTGTCATATGAGGAGAGATTGAGTCGACTCGGCCTGTAGTCACTCAAGTATTGAAGAATGAGAGGGGATCTCATTGAAACATATACAATTCTGACGGGGCTAGACCGACTGGATGCAGGGTGTGTGTTTCCCCTGGCTGGGGGATCCAGAACGAGGGGTCACAGTCTCGGGATACGGGCTAGGACATTTAGGACTGAGATGAGGAGAAATGTCTTCACTCAGAGGGTGGTGAACCTGCGGAATTATCTACCACAGAAGGCTGTGGAGGCCAAGTCACTGAATATATTTAAGAAGGAGCTAGATAGATTTCTAGACACAAAAGGCATCAAGGGGTATGGGGAGAGAGCAGGATTATGGTACTGAGATAAAGGATCAGCCATGAGCATATTGAATGGTGAAGGAGGCTCGAAGGGCCGAATGGCCTACTCCTGCTCCTATTTTCGATGTTTCTTTGTTTCTAAAAGTTGATAGATTAGTTTATAGTCCCTTGGTTTAAATCGCTTACACCTCCTTCCCCTCTGCACCTAATTCCCACACTTACAAAATTCCCAGTTGAAAGTCCTCATTCTGTTATCAATTCACTCTGTTAGATGTTCACTTCCTGTCTTCTCCACCCTCTCTGCTTAAGTTCTGTGATTTTGAAAAGATCCTTGTACTATGTACCTTTCTGAAACACCCTATTTACAATAGTTAAAAGTTAGTCAACTTCCAAGCACAATAATCATCAGCTAGTCAGGGACATTCTTGCAGCAGCTTGTCTGTTAACCGTTGACTGTATTGAAAGAGACATTGCATTGACCCAGTGACATCGACCCAAACCAACTAAAACCAAAACAAGTGCCCCTTTTTTTAAGATGGCAAAAACAACAAACATCCAAACACCAGAAATGAGAAAAGAAACTTATCAAAGTAAGTAACAATATTGTTGTGTCTATCTACTGTACAATTAGTCCTTGCGGTGCCCAACGGTCGTGGAAAGTCTCAAGCGTACCGGCATTCACTACGTGCTCCTTCACCAATGCCGTGAAGAAAGGCAGACAGTAGGATGCGCCCGCCCTCATGTGTTACATCAAACCTGGACCTGTAGCCTCGAAAGTCGGTCACCTTTGTTTGATGGATGACTTTAATTTAACTGGAATTCAGTGGCATGATGTTTTGTCCTCCGTTTTTATTTTATTTGCTTATGAGATGTGGGCGTCGCTGGCGAGGCCAGCATTTATTATACCAACATTTATCTTGGTTGCCCTTGAGAAGGTGGTGGTGAGCTGCCTTCTTGAACCGTTGCGATCCATGTTGTGAAGGATCTCCCACAGTGCCATTAGGTAGGGAGTTCCATGATTTTGACTCAGCGACGATGAAGGAATGGCGATATATTTCCATGCCAGGATGCGATGTGACTTGAAGGGGAACGTGCAGTTGGTGTCGTTCCCACGTGACTGCTGCCCTTTTCCTTCTAGGTTGTAGGGTTAGCGGGTTTGGGAGTGCTGTCGAGGAAGCCTTGACGAGTTGTTACAGTGCATCCTGTGGATGGTACACACTGGAGCCACGTTCTGCTGGTGTGAAGGGAGTGGATGTTTAGGGTGGTGGATGGGTTGCGAATCAAGCGGGCTGCTTTGTCCCGGATGGTGTCGAGCGTCTTTAGTGTTGTTGGAGCTGCATTCATCCAGGCAAGTGGAGAGTATTCCATCACACTCATGACTTGTGCCGTGTAGATAGTTGAAAGGCTTTGGCGAGTCAGGCGGTGAGTTACTCGTCACAGAACACCCAGTCTCTGTCCTGCTCGTGTAGCCACAGCAGAGATGTGGCTGGTCCCGTTAAGTTTCTGGTTAATGGTGACCCCCAGGATATTGATGTTCCGGAATTCGGCGATGATAATGCTGTTGAATGTCAAGGGGAGGTGGTTAGACTCTCTCTTGTTGGAGATGGTCATTGCCTGGCACTTCGCCTCCGTTCTGGTGAGGGATTCAGATCAATATTACGTTGAGGGTATGCAGGACGATTTCCTTACTCAAAATGACAATGAAGTAACCTGGGATGATAATATATTAGATCTGGTGTTTAGTGGTGAGCCTGACCTCGTATCAGACCTCCATGTGGGGAGGACCTGGACAACAGTGACCACAAGATTATACATTTTGAATTGGCTGGTAGTTCAAAGGTACTGAAAATCTACAACTCGTCCCAGATGTGAGAAGGGCAACCTTTGCTTAAATGGCAGAAGATTTGGAACGGGTTATTTGGCTAACTCTGCTGGGTGTGGAGAGACCAATGCAGAATATAAATGGAAAGTTTTTAAGAAGAAGATAAAAAATGAGTAAGAGAAATATGTGCAAAAGTGGTAAGAAAAAGTTAAGGTGGATGATAGGTCAAGTACAAAGACAAATAAGATGTAAACTTAATTGTTTCTATAATATTAAGGCCTCTAATACTTAACTAAACAGAGTTATGTGCAAAGAACAACAAAAGAAAACTAATGCTGCAATTAGATCAGCTACAGGAATTAATGGAAAAGAGGATTGTGGACAATTGTGCAAGTTTTGGGAAAAGCGTTTTCAGTTACGTGAAGTGTCATTACATTTTTAATAGCTTGTTGCACTCTGGGACGGTTCTCGTGGACTGGAAGGAGGCTAATGCAGTCCCCATCTTTCGAAAGGGAGACAAGACAGATACGAGTAACTTTCGATCCATTAGTTTGATATCAGTAATAGAAAAGACGATTCAAGGAATCATTAGAGATGGAATATATGATTACTTGGATAGCGAGGGACATACTGGGGACACCCAACATGGCTTCACAACAAGGAGGTAATGTGTAACAAATTGGATTGCATTTTTTGAAGAAATCTCCAAGATGGTGGAAGTGGAAAGCAGAGTAGACCACTGTCCACTGAGCCTTCTAAAAAGCTTTTGAAAAGGTACCTCACAAGAGTCTTCGTTACAACATCGAAGCCTCCGGTATTAATGGTAATATATTGAGCTGGACTTAGAACTGGCTGGCAGGTCGCAGGCACAAAGTAGTTGAAGATTGATTTTGGATCTGTTTGGTGACTGGCCAAGTGTTGTCCTGCAGGGATCGGTGTTAGGACCATTGCTCTTTACTATTATTATTAATGATCTACTTGTATGTGTTGGAGGTACGACATGCTCAACATGTATACAGCCTTCAGGGAAAAGCATTAAAGCTGGTGGAGAAAGAAGTAAATCTGGGCCTTTGGTGCATAGATCTCGAAAGGTTCATACGCAATGCTGTGATACAATAGCTGAAGTTCTGGGGTCCATTTATAGGATAGAAGAAATTAGGAATATAGGAATAGGAGTAGGATATACATCCTCTCGATCCTATTCCACCATTAATTTAGATGGCTGATCTGTATCATAACTCAATGGACTCGCCTTGGTTCTTTAATCCTGAAGAACCTTACCTATCATTAATCTATCAATATCAATTTTGACATTTTCAATGCCTCAATAGCTTTATTTGGAAAGACTTCTAGATTTCCACTCCCATATGTGCAAAGAAATGCTTTCTGACATCAACTCTGAACGGTGTACCTCTAATTTGAATATTATGCCCCTGGACGCTCCCATAAGAACATAAGAACATAAGAAATACGAGCAGGAATAGGCCAATCGGCCCCGAGAGCCAGCTCCGACATTCAATGAGATCATGGCTGATCTGATCCCACCCTCAAATCCAAAGAATACAAGAAGTAGGAGCAGGACCAGGCCAATCAGCCCCTGGGCCCGCTCCGCCACCCACAGGGCCTTGACCGATCCGAACTCAGGTTCATGTCCAATTTCCTGCCCGCTCCCCATAACCCCTAATTCCCTTTACTTCTAGGGAACTGTCTATTTCTGTTTTAAATGTATTTAATGATGTAGCTTCCACAGCTTCCTGGGGCAGCAAATTCCACAGACCCACCACCCTCTGAGTGAAGAAGGTTCTCCTCATCTCAGTTTTGAAAGAGCAGCACCTTATTCGAAGATTATGCCCCCTAGTTCTAGTTTCACCCATCTTTGGAAACATCCTTACCGCATCCATCCGATCAAGCCCCTTCACAATCTTATATGTTTCAATAAGATCGCCTCTCATTCTTCTGAACTCCAATGAGAAGAGTCCCAATCTACTCAACCTCTCCTCATATGTCCACCCGCTCATCCCCGGGATTAACCGAGTGAACCTTCTTTGTTCTGCCTCGAGAGCAAGTATGTCTTTTCTTAAGTATGGACACCAAAACTTTATGCAGTATTCCAAGTGCGGTCTCACCAATACCTTATATAACTGCAGCAATACCTCCCTGTTTTCTGTATTCTATCCACATAGCAATAAAAGCCAACATTCCGTTGGCCGTCTTGATCACCTGCTGCACCTGCATACTAACTTTTTGATTTTCTTGCACTCGGATCCCCAGATCCCTTTGTACTGCAGTACTTTCCAGTTTCTCGCCATTAAGATAATAACTTGCTCTCTGATTTGTCCTGCCAAAATGCATAACCTCATAGTTTGCAATATTGTATTGCATCTGCCAAATCTCCGCCCACTCACCCAGCCTGTCTATATCCCCTTGTAGGTTTTTTATGTCCTCCTCACTCTGTACTTTCTCTCCCATCTTTGTATAATCTGCAAACTTTGATATGTTACACTCGGTCCCCTCCTCCAAATCGTTAATATAGATTGGAAAGAGTTGGGGACCCAGCACCGACCCATGCGGAACACCACTGGATACTGGTTGCCAGTCCGAGAATGAACCATTTATCCCAACTCTCTGTTTCCTGTTAAATAACCAATCCTCCACCCATGCCAGAATATTACCCCCAATCCAGTGATTCTTTATCGTGAGCAATAATCTTTTATGTGGCACCTTGTCGAATGCCTTCTGGAAGTTTAAATACACTACGTCCACTGGTACCCCTTCATCCACCCTGTACGTTATGTCCTCAAAGAACTCAAGCAAATTTGTCAGGTATGACTTCCCCTTCATAAAGCCATGCTGACTTTGTCCTATTAAATTATGTTTATCCAAATGTTCCGTTACTGTCTCCTTAATAATAGACGCCAAAATTTTACCCACCACAGATGTTAGGCTAACTGGTCTATAATTTCCAGCCTTCTGCCGACTACCCTTTTTAAATAAGGGTTTTACATGAGCAGTTTTCCAATCTGCTGCGACCTTTGCTGAGTCCAGAGAATTTTGGAAAATTATTACCAAAGCATCCACAATCCCTACTGCGACTTCCCTCAAGACCCGAGGATGTAAGCCATCAGGTCCATGGGATTTATCCGCCTTGAGTCCCATTATTTTACTGAGTACCAATTCCTTCGTGATTTTAATCGTATTGAGCTCCTCCCCCCCTGGAGCCCCCTGTTTGTCCAGTGTTGGGATATTCTTAGTGTCTTCTACCGTAAAGACTGAAAGAAAATATTTGTTCAGCATTTTATCCCTCTCCATGTTTCAAACCATTAATTTCCCGGTCTCATCAGCTCAGGGACCTACGTTTGCCTTAGCCACCCATTTTCTTTTTATATAACTATAGAAACTCTTGCTATCTGCTTTTATATTTTTTGCTAATTTATTTTCATAATCTATCTTTCCTTTCTTAATCAATCCTTTAGTTACTTTTGAAGTCTTTTGAAGAGTTCCCAATCTTCTATCCTCCCACTAGGTTTGGCTACCTTATATGTCATTGTTTTTGGTCGGATACTCCTTAATTTCTTTACTTAGCCACGGATGGCTGTCATTTCTTTTACACCCTTTTTTCCTCAGTGGAATTTTTTTTTTGGAAGTTGTAAAATAACTCCTAGAATGAACACCACTGCTCATGTACCGTCTTACCCTTTAATCAATTTTACCAGTCCACTTTAATCAATTCCGCTCTCATACCATCATAGTCTCCTTCATTCAAGCTCTGTACGCTTGTTTGAGAAGCAACCTTCTCACCCTCTAATTGGATATGGAAAGTAACCATGTTATGGTCACTCATTCCAAGGTGATCCTTAACGCGGACATTATTAATTAATCCAGGCTCATTACACAGGACCAGGTCTAAGGTTGCTTGCACCCTTGTCGGATCAGTTACATGCTGCTCAAGAAATTCATCCCTAATACACTCAATAAACTCTTCCTCAAGGCTGTCCTGCCCAATTTGATTTGTCCAGTTAAAGTGATAGTTGAAATCCCCCATAATTATAGCTGTTCCCTTATTACATGCCCCGACTATTTCCTGATTAATACTTCTTCCAGCAGAGTTGCAACTATTAGGAGGCCTATATACTACGCCCACTAGTGTTTTTTCCCCTTATTATTCCTTATCTCTACCCAAACTGTTTCATTATCCTGATCCTTTGTCCCAATAACATTTCTCTGTATTACAGTGGTTCCTTCCTTTATTAACATAACCACCCCACCTCCCCTTACTTCCTGCCTGTCCTTCCTGATTGTTAAATACCCTGGCATATTTAATTCCCAGTCCTTGTCACCCTGCAGCCATGTTTCTTTAATGGCTACAAGATCATACCCATACGTCGTTAATTTTGCCGCTAACTGGTCCATTTTGTTACGAATGCTACGTGCATTTAGATAAAGAACTTACAAATATGTTTTGTGACACTTCGTTCCTGCTTTTTCCTTTTTTAACACTTTACCTTTTACTCCATACCTTCTGTCCCTTACTGACAAGCTTTCCTCTGTCTCCATCATCAGGTTCCCAACCCCCTGCCACTTTAGTTTAAAGCCTCTCCAACAGCACTAGCAAACAGCGGTCCCGGCCCTGCCCAGGTGCAGACCGTCCGGTTTGTACTAGTCCCACCTCCCCCAGAACCGGTTCCATTGCCCCAGGAAATTGAATCCCTCCTCCTTGCACCATTCCTGTAGCCACGTATTCATTTGAAATATCCTCCTATTTCTACTCTGACTAGCACGTGGCACTGGTAACAATCCTGAGATTAATACCTTTGAGGTCCTATTTTTAAATTTACCTCCAAAATCCCTATATTCTGCTTTTAGGACCTCATCCCCTTTTTCACCTATATCGTTGGTGCCTATGTGCACCACGACAGCTGGCTGTTCGCCCTCCCCCTCCAAAATGTTCTGTCGCCGCTCCAAGACGTCCTTGACCCTTGAACCAGGGAAGCAACACACCATCTGTTTGAGAGGGGGATGGCCACAGGGGATCCCATTCACTTCCTGCCTGTACACACTTTACCTGCGGTGTGACCAACTCGCTAAACGTGCTATCCACGTGGTTCTCAGCATCGCGAATGCACCAGTATGTATCCATCCGCAGCTCCATTGGCGCAATGCGGTCTGTCAGTGCTGCAGCTGGATCCACTTCCCGCACACATGGTCGTCCGGGACAGAGAAAGTGTCCGTGATTTCCCACATAGAGCAGAAGGAGCATGCCACGGGGCCGTGCTGTCTTGCCATTACTTACCCTGTCATTGATTTAAATTAAATTAAAATTAAATGGATCCCACCAATCACACTGGAATTAAGTGATATGCTCAAGGGCCCCTGCTTAACAGTCGCCCCCGCTGCACAAAGAGACCATAGTGACCACAAAATATATTAGATTAACTTAAACCAAGCAAAAAAACAAAATAAGCCTCAATTATAGTTATTTTGGATATATTACTCTAGTTAATTAGTTTAAGCTTTAATTTTAATAAGATACCTGTAGTTTTACGCTTGTAGTTTTTACTTCAATTTTATCCAATACCTTAACTCAGAGAAAAAAACTCGTACTCGCCAGCCAATCACCTACCTGCTGTCCTGTGACGTCACTCCTTGTTTTTTTTTCACCGATTGCCACTCTGTCGCTCCGAGTGCGGATCGGCCGTCGAGCCTGGTCCTTCAGTCGTCTCCATGTCCCGCACTCTCTCCTTGGTCCGCTCCCGCCTGTAGCTCCGCTCCGAGTTAGGCTAGGCCCTCGAGCCTGGGCCTTTAGTAGTCTCCAAGTTCCGCGCTCTCTCCTAGGCCCGCTCCCGCCTGTAGCTCCGCTCCGAGTGCGGATCGGTCCTCGAGCCTGGGCCTTTAGTAGCCTCCAAGTTCCACGCTCTCTCCTAGTTCCGCTCCCGCCTGTAGCTCCGCTCCGAGTCTTATGTTATTGGAGCAGAAGTGGGTCATAGAATCCCTCGAGCCTGCTCCGCCATTCAAAAAGATCAAGGGTGATCTGCTACCTCGTCTCCACTTTTCCGCCCTCGCCCCATATCCCTTGATTCCCTTAGTGTCCAAAAATTTACCGATCTCAGTCTTGAATATACTCAACGACTCAGCATTCACTGCCCTCTGGGGTTGACATTTCCAAGCCTCTGGGTGAAGGAATTTTTCCTCATCCCTGCCCTAAATGGCCGATCCCTTATCTTGAGACTATAACCCCTAGTTCTAGACTCTTCAGTCAGGGGAAACAGCCTCTATCTAATCATATTATGATTTTCTAAATGCCCTGTTATTACATCCTTAATAATAGATTCTAGCATTTTCCCTAGTACTGATGTCAGGCTAACTAGCCTTTAGTTCGCTGTTTCCTCTCTCCCTCCTTTCTTGAATAGTGATGTTAGATTTGTTACCTTCCAATCCACGGGGACCATTCTGGAGTCCAGGGAATTTTGGATGATCAAAACCAATGCATCCGCTATTTCTGCAGCCACCTCTTTTAAAATTCTGTGATATAGGTCATCAGGACCAGGGGATTTGTCGGCTTTTAGTCCCATTAATTTCTCCGTACTTTTCCTTTACTAATCTTAATAACTTTAAGTTTCTCACTCTCATTAACTCCTTTCTTCCCCATTATACCCGGTGTTTTTTTGAAGACAGAGACAATATATTTGTTTAACTTCACTGCCATTTCCTTATTCCTCATTATAATTTCTGCTCTCTCTGCCTCGAAGGGACCCATTTTAGTTTACTTTCGCTAATCTCCTCCTTTTTATATACTTGTAGAAACTCTTACAATCCGTTTTTATATTTCTTGCTAGTTTACTCTCATATTCAATTTTCTATCTATTTATCACTATCTTGCCAATCCTTTGCTGATTTCTAAACCTCACCCAATCCTCAGACTTAGTACTCTTTTTAAAAACATTGTAAGCCTCTTATTTTAATCTAATACTACCCATAACTTCTCTAGTTAGCCATGGTTGTATCACGTTTCCCGTGGAGCTTTTATTCCTCAAGGGAATGTAAATTCGTTGAGAATTGTGAGTTATTATTTAAATGTTCGCCGTGGCTTATCTACCGTCATATTTTTTAATTTAATTTCCCAATCTACCTTTGCCAACTCGTCCATCATATCTACAGAATTGGCTTTGTTTAAATTTAAGACCCTACTTCCGGACGTAAATACATCACTCTCCAACTCAATATGAATTTCTATCATATTATGATCACTTTCATTCAGAGGACCCTTAATCTAATTAGTAATCTTAACTATAAGATTACTAATTAACCTTGTCTCATTACACAATACTAGACCTAAAATAGCCAGTTCCCTAGTTGGTTCTAGATTTTGTTCTTGAAAAAGGTCTCGAATGCATTGCATGAACTCGTCCTCCAAACTGCTTTTGCCAATTTGGTTTGGTCATTTAAAGTGAAGATTAAAGTTCCCCACGGTTATTGCGTTAACACGTTACATGCCCCTTCAATTTCCTGATTTATACTCTGTCCAACACTATAACTACTATTAGGGGCTTATAAACTGCTCCCACCATTGTTTTCTGCCCCTTGTTATTGCTTAGCTTCATCCATACTGATTCTACATCCTGATTTTCTGAGCTAAGATCGTTTCTCCCTTCTGCCTTATTCTCATCCTTTATTATCATGGCAATCCCCCATGCTTTTCCATTTTGCCTATCTTTTCTAAAGATCAAGTACTCTTGAATATTTAATTTCCAACTTTGGTCACCTTGCAACCACGTCTCAGAAATGGCTACTAGATTAAACCCATTTATCTCTATTTGTGCCATCAATTCGTTTATCTTGTTACGAATGCTTCGTGCATTCAGATATAATGCCTTTAATTTTAACTGTTCGCTATTTTTCCCTGATGTGACCTTAGTCACTAATTCCCTATTGCCTTTGTTAAATTCTATGTCCCTTCCTGACACACTCTGCTTGTTTTTACCCAAGTCGTTAATCTGCTCTACAGCCTTGACTTTTCCCTTTGAACTTATAAATGTAACCTTACCTGAACCCTCCCCACCTTATTAGTTTAAATCCCTATCTAATGCCTTAGTTATTCGATTCACCAGGACATTGGTCCCACCCAGTTTAAGTGGAGCCCATCCCAACAGAAGAGCTCCCTCTTTCCCCAGTACTGATGCCAGCGCCCCATGAATTAAAACCAGTGCTTCACACACCACTTATTCAACCACGTATTTAACCAGCTGATCTGATTGACCCTATGCATATTGTGTGCGTGGCTCAGGTAGTAATCCAGAAATCGTTACCATAGCTCCAACGGCAGAAGGATACATGAATCCAGTTGGAAACCTGTCTGAAAGAACATGTCGCTTGGCTGAAGTGGAAGTCCAACAGATTGACTTTTGCGGTGAACAAATGATGAGCCAACTTCTTGAGAGTGGTTTCGCCAATCCAGCTCATAGGGGATTACGCATCTTGAGTTCGGGTGGGACTGGAGCCAATTGTGTAACAGGAAGTGTACAGGACATTGGAGTTGTAGTTTTTCTGCAAAATTTCACTTCCCAGTTCCCTAACCGTCAATTAAAATTCAATGTTGGTGGAACTCGAACCTACAACCTTTGAATATCTTTTCAAGTATCAACTAGAAATTGGAAACGCATTTGGTAAAGCGAAGCTAATATTGGTGACTTAAAATAGTTAGTGTAAAACTTGATTTTGCTGTACATCGGAATAGAACATGAGACTGAATTGACAGAAGCGGTCTGAAAGGATGGCCAATCGGTTGTAGGCGGAAACATAATTTTATGCAGTCCTTCTTATCCAATCTACTTAGTCCCGTCATAATTTTATACACCTCAATTAAATCTCCTCTCAGCCTCCTCGGTTGCAAAGAAAACAACTGCAGCTTATCCAATCAATCCTCATAGCTAAAATTGTCCCGTCCTGGCAACATCGTCGAAAATCTCCCTTTCATAAAACCATGTTGACTGCCTAATCATGTTATGATTTTCGAAGCGTGTTTTTACCACTTCCTTATGAATGGATTACAGCATTTTCCCGTCGACTGATGTCAGGCTAACTGGCCTGCAGTTCCCTGTTTTCTCTCTCCCTCCTTTCCTGAATAGCTGTATACGTTACATACCTTCCAGGCCGCTGGGACATTTGGAAGTTCACAACCAATGCATCCACTATCTCTGCAACCACCTCGTATAGAATCCTAGGACGTAGGACAGCAGTTTAATGGATTTGTTAATTTTGTCCCATTAATTTCTCAAGTACTTTTTCTCTTCTGATATTAATTACTGTAAGTTCCTCACTCTCATTAGCCCCTTGGTTCCCTGCTACTTCTGGTATGCTGGCTCTGTCTTCTACTGTGAACACAGATACAAGATGTGTGTTTAACGTCTCTGACATTTCCTTATTCCCAAATTTAATTTCTCCTGCCTCAGCCTCTAAGGGACTAACGTTTACTTTTGCTACTCTCTTCCTTTTTGCATACTTGTCGGAGCTCTTAAAATCTGTTTTGATATTTCTTGCTCGTTTAATCTCATATTCTATGTTCTCCCTTTTTATCAACATTTTGGTCATTCTTTGCTGGTTTCTAAAACTCTCCCAATCTTCATCCTTACTACTATTCTTCACAACATTATAACCTTTTCTTTTAATCTAATACTATCCTTAACTTTTCTGGTTAGCCACGGATGGATCACTTTTCGATGGAGTTTTTATTTCTCAATCAAATGTAAATATTCTTTAAATGCCCGCCGCTGCTTATCTACCGTCATAACTATCAATCTAATTTCCCAACTTACCTTAGCCAACTCGCCTATCATATCTATGTAATTGGCTTTCATAGAATCATAGAATCATAGAAGTTTACAACATGGAAACAGGCCCTTCGGCCCAACATGACCATGTCGCCCAGCTTATACCACTAAGCTAGTCCCAATTGCCTGCACTTGGCCCATATCCCTCTATACCCAACTTAGCCATGTAACTGTTCAAATGCTTTTTAAAAGACAAAATTGTACCCGCCTCTACTACTGCCTCTGGCAGCTCGTTCCAGACACTCACCACCCTTTGAGTTAAAAATTTGCCCCTCTGGACCCTTTTGTTTAAGGTAAGACTCCAGTTTCGGACTTAAGTATGCCATCTTAAACTCAACGTGAAATTCCACCATATTAGGATCACTCTTCACCAGACGGTCCATTACTTTGAGATTACTAATTAACTTTGTTTCATTACACGCTACAAGATCTAAAATAGCTTTCTCCCTGGTTGGTTCCACGACATATGGGTCTACAATGAGTCTACAATGTCCCACAATGGGTCTAAAGGCTGACAAGTCCCCTGTACCTGATGACTTGCATCCGAGGGTCTTAAAGGAAGTGGCTGCAAAGATAGTGGATGCATTTGTTGTAACCTTACAGAATTAACTAGATTCTGGAAAGGTCCAAGAGGATTGGAAAACCGCAAACGTAACACCCCTATTCAAGAAGTAGTGAGACAGAAAACAGATAACTATAGACCAGGTAGCCTGACATCTGTCACTGGGAAAATGCTAGAATAAATTATTAAGCAAGTAGTAGCAGGACATTTGGAGACTCATAATACAATCAAGGAGAGTGAACATGGTTTTATGATGGAGAAATCATGTCTGACAAATGTATTAGAGTTCTTTGAGGAAGAAACGGGAATGGTTGATAAAGGGGAACCAATCGATGCAGTTTTTTTGGATTTCCAAAAGACATTCGATAAGGTGACACATAAAAGATTACGGCACAAGATAACAGCTCATGGTGTTGGGGTAATATACTGGCATGGATAGAGGATTGGCTAACGAACAGAAAACAAAGAGTCTGGAAAAAAGGGACATTTTCAAAATGGCAATCTGTAACTAGTGGGGTGCCACCGGGCTCAGTGCTGGGGCCTCAAGTATTTACAATATATATATATCAATAACTTGGATGAAGGAACAGAGTGCCTTGTGGCTAAATTTACTGATGATACAAAGACAGGTGGAAAGGCAAGTTGCGATGAGGACACCAAGTGTCTGCAAAGGGATATTGACAGGTTAAGCGAATGGTCAAAAACTTGGCAGATGGAATATAATATGGTAAAATAAAAAAGCAAAATATTATTTGAATTTAGAAATACTACAAAATGCTGCGTTATAAAGGGATCTGGGTGTCCTCATACATGAAACACAAAAAGTCAACATACAGGTGCAGCAGGTAATCCGGAAGGCAAACGGAATATTGGCCTTTATTTCTAGGGTGATGGAATATAAAAGCAGAGAAGTCATGCTACAACTGTACAGGATGCTGGTGAGACCACACCTGGAGTACTGCGTACAGCCCTGGTGCCTTATTTAAGGACGGACATACTTGCATTCGAGGCTGTTCAGAGAAGGTTTACTTGGTTGATTCCGGGTATGGAAGTTTTGTCTTATGAGAAAAGATTGAACAGGTTGGGCCTATACTCATTGGAGTTTAAAAAATGAGAGGAGTTCTTATTGAAACATAAAAGATTCTGAGAGGACTCGATAGGATAGATGCTGAGAGCATGTTAACCCTCATGGGGGTATCTAAAGCTAGGGGAAATAGTCTCAGAATAAGGGGTCGCCCGTTTAAGACGGAAATTGGGAGGAATTTCGTCTCCCAGAGGGTCGTGAATCTTTGGAATTCTTCACCTCAAAAAACTGTGGAGGCTGAATCATTGAATACATTCAAGGCTGAGTTGGACAAATCTTTGATCAGCAAGGGAGCCAAAAGATAAGGAGAAAAGGCGAGAAAGTGGAGTTGAGGTAAAAATCAGATCAGCCATTTTCTCACTAATTGGCGGAGCAGGCTCGAGTGGCAGAATGGCCGATTTCTGCTCCTATCTCTTGTCGTCTTATGGTCTTATATTATTCTTGGAAACTGTCTCAAATGCATTCCATGAACTCGTCCTCCAGATTACCTTTGTCATTTTGATTTGCCCAGTCTATATGAAGATTAAAGTATCCCACGATTATTGCTTAACATTTGTTACAAGCTCCTATTATTTTTTGATTCACACTCTGTCCAACGGTGTAGCTACTGTTAGGGGCCAGTGTTTTCTGCCTCTAGGTATTTCTTATCTCCACCCGCACTGATTTTACTTCCTGATCTTCCGAGCCAAGATCCTTTCTCACTACTGTCCTTATGTTATCCTTTATTATCAGGGATAACCTCCAACCCCTCTCACTCCCTCTCCCCTCCTTTTACATTCTGCCTGTCTTTCGGAAACGCCAAGTACCCTGGAATATTGAGTTACCAACTTTGGGCACCTTGCAACCAGGTCTCCGTAATGCCTGTTGCTCAAGCACATTATGTCTGTTCACGCCACTAATTATTCTATCTTGTTACGAATGCTACGTCCATTCAGATAAGGAGCCATTAATTTTAACTTTTTAACATTTGACTTTATTCGTTGATGCACTGTTACCGTTATACTGTCGGTCCCTTCCTGTCACACTCTGCTTATCTTTACCCATATCGCTACACTGCTCTACTGCCTTGTCTTTTCTCTTTAGATTTCTAAATTTCCCCTAACCTGACCTCTCCTCCCCCACGTTTTCCTTAAAACCATATATACGGCCGTAGTTATTTGATTCGCCCAGGACACAAGTCCCAGTCAGTTTAAGTGGAGCCTATCCCAACGGAACAGCTCCCTCAACCCCAGCACTGGTGCCAGTGCCCCATAAATCGAAACCCCTTCCTTCTATACCACTTTTTGAACCACGCATTTAGCTTTCTGATCTGCTTGACCCAATGCCAATATGCGCGTGGCTCAGGTATTAATCTAGAGATTATTACATTTGAGATTCTGCTTATTAATTTAGATCCTAGCTCTCAAACTCCCTCAGCAGAACCTCATTTTTAGTTCTACCTATGTCGTTGGTTCCTACGTGGACCACGACAACCTAGGTCCTTCCCCTCACGCTCAAATTTATTTGCCAGGCATGAGGTGATATATTTAACCCTGGCACCGAGCAGGCAACACAGCCTTCGGGACTCCCGCTTGGGGCTGCAGAGAAGAATATCTCTCCTCCGAATATATTTTCCCCTATCCTCTACTACATCCCTTTTTACTCCCCTACTTGAATGGCCCCCTGTACCACGTTGCCATGGTCAGTTTGCACATCCTCCCTGCAGTCCTTGTTCTCATCCACACAGTTAGCAAATACATCGTACCTGTTGGACAAGATCAAAGACTGAGACTCCTCCATCACTGCATCCTGGGTCTCCATACCTTTATGACTCGCAGTCACACCCTCCTGTCCCTGATCATAGATTAACTCTAAAGTACAACTTAATCTAAAGGTTGTGACTGTCCCCTGGAACAAAATGTCCAGATAACTCTTCCCCCTCCCTGATGCTTTGCAATGTCTCCAGCTCGGAGTCCAGCTCAACAATTCTGAGCCGAAGTTCTTCGAGCAGCAGACACTAACTGCAGATGTGGTTGCCGGGGATCTCGCTGGTCTCCACCAACTCTCACATGCTGCAGTTAGGACAAACCACTTGCCCTGCAATCTCAATCTAACCTTGTTTTATTTATTTAATTCATTCATGTTTTTAGTCAAACAATTATTTTTAGTTTTATTAATTACTTCGTTAATCTAGTTTAAGTTATTAATTCAATAAAGTAACAGCATTTATATTCTCCCAGTTCTTAATTTAACCCAATGCCCGAAATTAGAGAGTAAACAAAGCTGTAACACTCAAGAAACATTCAGCCACCTGTTGTCCTGTGACATCATTCCTCGATTATTTTTTGCCAAAGCACTGAATATATAATATATTCTGCCTCAGCTCCTCGCTCTTTATTTACCTGCTTCAATGGCAAACGTTTAAACTGCATCGAGGTATCAAGCTGTGAGGAACCGAGCAGTCATGAAGATTCCAAATGAGGTGGTGTTGCCAGCAAAAGAAAGGCGAAGTTTGAGCAGTCATGGCGGATCTGTATCGCTCCCCACTCAACTTCTGTCAGCTTTTAAAAACCTTTTTAACACAGAACCACACCTCTGGGATGGTGGCTTGTGAACAATAAGTTCCTACAAATACAACGCACGCTTGATTGGCACTTCATTTGTTTTCTCTCAGTGTCCACAACGTAGCTAAGTTAAGTCGGCAGGTGCTCAAACCAGCACAAGCCCACCTGGAATCGTTCTTGTTGCTCTGGTGATCTATCCGCTGCTGTGTGATCTATATATTTTACATAGAATGTACAGCACAGAATCAGGCCATTCGGCCCAACTGGGTGAATAAGTTTCTACTGAATTCCCTTTTTAATTTGTTACCGACTATTTTACATTTACGTCAAACAGCAACAGCAACTACTACAACAAGCTCACATAAGGGCTGTGCGGAAAGATCAGAGGAGACATGAGACTAATTGTATAGCTCTTTCAATTGGACAGATAAGATGGGCCGAATGGCCTCCTCCTGCGCTATACCTACTATGTTACTATGAAAAACAGCTTCAACATCACGAAGCTGAAACAAAATGGCCACCAATAAGGCAGCCATCTTGCTGAGGGGCAAGGCGGGCATCTTAAACAAACTGTCCAGCAGTGACCCAATGATCCCACAATGACCCAGTTGTCCCACAGTACTCCCAGTGACCCCACTGTGTCCTCGTTATCTCACAGTGTCCCACAATGCTCCCAGTGAGCTCACAATGTCCCAATGATCTCACAGTGTCCCAATGATCCCATTGGATGCAGCCTGAGGTGAAGGCCGTGGTCAGTCCCCTCTGGAGAGAAAGCCTCTTGTCCAAGTATTCTTCCTCCTCCCGAAATTTATTTTTCCACAGCTGAGAGGAGCCGAGCCGAGCGGAGGGAGCGTCCGATAAAAGGCGGGATTTCAGAGCGCTGAGAACAGCTGAGAGGAGCCGAGCCGAGCGGAGGGAGCGTCCGATAAAAGGCGGGATTTCAGAGCGCTGAGAACAGCTGAGAGGAGCCGAGCCGAGCGGAGGGAGCGTCCGATAAAAGGCGGGATTTCAGAGCGCTGAGAACAGCTGAGAGGAGCCGAGCCGAGCGGAGGGAGCGTCCGATAAAAGGCGGGATTTCAGAGCGCTGAGAACAGCTGAGAGGAGCCGAGCCGAGCGGAGGGAGCGTCCGATAAAAGGCGGGATTTCAGAGCGCTGAGAACAGCTGAGAGGAGCCGAGCCGAGCGGAGCTGCGACCGAGTTCGAAGTGACGTCAGGAATCAGATCGGGACGCGACACAGGGGAGGCACCTGATTGGTGAGTAGGTTCAGGTGAGTATTTCTCCTTATCGACAGTAACTGAAGTAAAAGGAAAGGGAAGGTCTGCAGGTCTTATAGGAAGTAGCGTTTATTTTTTAGTGAATCAAGGTCCCTAGTGTAGTTAACATTCTCTAAATTGAGAACAATTTAAAGGAGTAAACTCCTTAAAGGGAGTGGTAAGTAGTTTTTCTTTCCTTTTTTTTTCTCTTGACATTGTAGTTGTTCTTAAGCTAATTTAAGGGTTAAGTCATGGCAGGAGATCCCAGCGCCGTGTCATGTTCCTCTTGTGGGATGTGGGAATTCAGGGCTCCTTCCTGTATCCCTGATTCCTTCACCTGCGGGAAGTGTGTCCAGCTGCAGCTATTGTTTGACCGCTTGACGGCTCTGGAGCTGCGGATGGACTCACTTTGGAGCATCCGCGATGCTGAGAAAGTCGTGGATAGCACGTTCAGTGAGTTGGTCACACCGCAGATAAAAATTACTGAGGGAGATAGTGAATGGGTGACCAACAGACAGAGGAAGAGTAGGAAGGCAGTGCAGGGGTCCCCTGCGGTCATCTCCCTCCAAAACAGGTATACCGTTTTGGATACTGTTGGCGGAGATGGCTCACCAGGGGAAGGTGGCAGTGGCCAGGTTCATGGCACCGTGGCTGGCTCTGCTGCACAGGAGGGCAGGAAAAAGAGTGGCAGAGCTATAGTGATAGGGGACTCGATTGTAAGGGGAATAGACAGGCGTTTCTGCGGACGCAACCGAGACTCCAGGATGGTATGTTGCCTCCCTGGTGCAAGGGTCAAGGATGTCTCGGAGCGGCTGCAGGACATTCTGGAGGGGGAGGGTGAACAGCCAGTTGTCGTGGTGCATATAGGCACCAACGATATAGGTAAAAAACAGGATGAGGTCCTACAAGCTGAATTTAGGGAGTTAGGAGTTAAACTAAAGAGTAGGACCTCAAAGGTAGTAATCTCAGGATTGCTACCAGTGCCACGGGCTAGTCAGAGTAGGAATGACAGGATAGCTAAGATGAATACGTGGCTTGAGAGATGGTGCAAGAGGGAGGGATTCAAATTCCTGGGCCATTGGAACCGGTTCTGGGGGAGGTGGGACCAGTACAAATTGGACGGTCTGCATCTGGGCAGGACTGGAACCAATGTCCTAGGGGGAGTGTTTGCTAGTGCTGTTGGGGAGGGTTTAAACTAATGTGGCAGGGGGATGGGAACCGATGCAGGAAGTCAGTGGGAAATAAAGTGGTGACAGAAACAAAAGGCAGTAAGGGAGAGTGTACAGAACATGACCGGACAGATGGTCTGAGAAAGCAGGGCAAAGACCAAGGGAAGACTAGATTAAACTGCATTTATTTCAATGCAAGAAGTCTGATGGGCAAGGCAGATGAACTCAGGGCATGGATGGGTACATGGGACTGGGATGTTATAGCTATTACTGAAACATGGCTAAGGGAGGGGCAGGACTGGCAGCTCAATGTTCCAGGGTACAGATGCTATAGGAAAGATAGAGCAGGAGGTAAGAGAGGAGGGGGAGTTGCGTTCTTGATTAGGGAGAACATCACGGCAGTAGTGAGAGGGGATATATCCGAGGGTTCGCCCACTGAGTCCATATGGGTAGAACTGAAAAATAAGAAGGGAGAGATCACTTTGATAGGATTGTACTACAGACCCCCAAATAGTCAACGGGAAATTGAGGAGCAAATATGTAAGGAGATTACAGACAGCTGCAAGAAAAATAGGGTGGTAATAGTAGGGGACTTTAACTTTCCCAACATTGACTGGGACAGCCATAGCATTAGGGGCTTGGATGGAGAGAAATTTGTTGAGTGTATTCAGGAGGAATTTCTCATTCAGTATGTGGATGGCCCGACTAGAGAGGGGGCAAAACTTGACCTCCTCTTGGGAAATAAGGAAGGGCAGGTGACAGAAGTGTTAGTGAGGGATCACTTTGGGACCAGTGATCATAATTCCATTAGTTTTAAGATAGCTATGGAGAAGGATAGGTCTGGCCCAAAAGTTAAAATTCTAAATTGGGGAAAGGCCAATTTTGATGGTATTAGACAGGAACTTTCAGAAGTTGATTGGGAGAGTCTGTTGGCAGGCAAAGGGACGTCTGGTAAGTGGGAGGCTTTCAAAAGTGTGTTAACCAGGGTTCAGGGTAAGCACATTCCTTATAAAGTGAAGGGCAAGGCTGGTAGAAGTAGGGAACCTTGGATGACTCGGGAGATTGAGGCACTAGTCAAAAATAAGAAGGAGGCATATGACATGCATAGGCAGCTGGGATCAAGTGGATCCCTTGAAGAGTATAGAGATTGCCGGAGTAGAGTTAAGAGAGAAATCAGGAGGGCAAAAAGGGGATATGAGATTGCTTTGGCAGATCAGGCAAAGGTGAATCCAAAGAGCTTCTACAAATACATAAAGGGCAAAAGGGTAACTAGGGAGAGAGTAGGGCCTCTTAAGGATCAACAAGGTCATCTATGTGCGGAACCACAAGAGATGGGTGAGATCCTGAATGAATATTTCACATCGGTATTTACGGTTGAGAAAGGCATGGATGTTAGGGAACTTGGGGAAATAAATAGTGATGTCTTGAGGAGTGTACATATTACAGAGAGGGAGGTGCTGGAAGTCTTAACGCGCATCAAGGTAGATAAATCTCCGGGACCTGATGAAATGTATCCCAGGACGTTATGGGAGGTTAGGGAGGAAATTGCGGGTCCCCTAGCAGAGATATTTGAATCATCCACCGCGACAGGTGAGGTGCCTGAAGATTGGAGGGTAGCAAATGTTGTGCCTTTGTTTAAGAAGGGCGGCAGGGAAAAGCCTGGGAACTACAGACCAGTGAGCCTGACATCTGTAGTGGGTAAGTTGTTAGAGGGTATTCTGAGGGACAGAATCTACAGGCATTTGGAGAGGCAGGGACTAATTAGGAACAGTCAGCATGGTTTTGTGAGAGGAAAATCATGTCTCACGAATTTGATTGAGTTTTTTGAAGGGGTAACCAAGAAGATAGATGAGGGCTGTGCAGTAGACGTGGTCTACATGGACTTCAGCAAAGCATTTGACAAGGTACCGCATGGTAGGTTGTTACATAAGGTTAAATCTCATGGGATCCAAGGTGAGGTAGCCAATTGGATACAAAATTGGCTTGACGACAGAAGACAGAGGGTGGTTGTCGAGGGTTGTTTTTCAAACTGGATGCCTGTGTCCAGCGGTGTGCCTCAGGGATCGGTGCTGGGTCCGCTGTTATTTGTTATTTATATTAATGATTTGGATGAGAATTTAGGAGGCATGGTTAGTAAGTTTGCAGATGACACCAAGATTGGTGGCATTGTGGACAGTGAAGAAGGTTATCTAGGATTGCAACGGGATCTTGATAAATTGGGCCAGTGGGCCGATGAATGGCAGATGGAGTTTAATTTAGATAAATGTGAGGTGATGCATTTTGGTAGATCGAATCGGGCCAGGACCTACTCCGTTAATGGTAGGGCGTTGGGGAGAGTTATAGAACAAAGAGATCTAGGAGTACAGATTCATAGCTCCTTGAAAGTGGAGTCACAGGTGGATAGGGTGGTGAAGAAGGCATTCAGCATGCTTGGTTTCATTGGTCAGAACATTGAATGCAGGAGTTGGGATGTCTTGTTGAAGTTGTACAGGGCATTGGTGAGGCCACACTTGGAGTACTGTGTACAGTTCTGGTCACCCTATTATAGAAAGGATATTATTAAACTAGAAAGAGTGCAGAAAAGATTTACTAGGATGCTACCGGGACTTGATGGTTTGACTTACAGGGAGAGGTTAGACAGACTGGGACTTTATTCCCTGGAGAGTAGGAGGTTAAGGGGTGATCTTATAGAAGTCTATAAAATAATGAGGGGCATAGATAAGGTCGATAGTCAAAATCTTTTCCCAAAGGTAGGGGAGTCTATAACGAGGGGGCACAGATTTAAGGTGAGAGGGGAGAGATACAAAAGGATCCAGAGGGGCAATTTTTTCACTCAAAGGGTGGTGAGTGTCTGGAACGAGCTGCCAGAGGCAGTAGTAGAGGCGGGTACAATTTTGTCTTTTAAAAAGCATTTGGACAGTTACATGGGGAAGATGGGTATCGAGGGATATGGGCCAAGTGCAGGCAATTGGGACTAGCTTAGTGGTATAAACTGGGCGACATGGACATGTTGGGCCGAAGGGCCTGTTTCCATGTTGTAACTTCTATGATTCACGTTACAGTATTTCCACAAAAAAAATCCTTTTGAAAGACAGGAGAGAGAAAAGGAATTGATTAAAAACAAAGTAAGGGATGAAAAAGGCACAGGGTATTTAACAATCAGGAAGGACAGGCAGGAAGGAAGGGGAGGTGGGGTGGCTATGTTAATAAAGGAAGGAATCACTGTAATACAGAGAAATGATATTGGGACAAAGCATCAAGATAATGAAACAGTTTGGGTGGAGATAAGGAATAATAAGGGAAAAAAAACATTAGTGGGCGTAGTATATAGGCCTCCTAATAGTTGCAACTCTGCTGGAAGAAGTATTAATCAGGAGATAGTCGGGGCATGTAATAAGGGAACAGCCATAATTATGGGGGATTTTAATTATCATATTAACTGGACAAATCAAATTGGGCAGAGCAGCCTTGAGGACGAGTTCATTGAGTGCATCAGGGATGGATTTCTTGAGCAGTATGTAACTGATCCTACAAGGGGGCAGGCAACCTTGGACCTGGTCCTGTGTAATGAGTCAGGATTAATTAATAATGTCCTAGTTAAGGATCCCCTTGGAACGAGCGACCACAACATGGTTGAATTCCATATCCAATTAGAGGGTGAGAAGGTTGATTCTCAAACAAGCGTACTGAGCTTGAATAAAGGAGACTATGATGGTATGAGAGCGGAATTGATTAAAGTGGACTGGGAAAATAGATTAAAGGGTAAGACGGTACATGAGCAGTGGTGTTCATTTAGGGAGTTATTTTACAACTTTCAAAATAAATATATTCCACTGAGGAAAAAAGGGTGTAAAAGAAATGACAGCCATCCGTGGCGAAGTAAAGAAATCAAGGATAGTATCCGACTAAAAACAAGGACATATAAGGTAGCCAAACTTAGTGGGAGGATAGAAGATTGGGAATTCTTCAAAAGACAGCAAAAAGTAACTAAAGGATTGATTAAGAAAGGGAAGTTAGATTATGAAAAGAAATTAGCAAAAAATATAAAAACAGATAGCAAGAGTTTCTATAGTTATATAAAAAGAAAAAGGGTGGCTAAGGCAAACATAGGTCCCTTAGAGGATGAGACCGGGAAATTAATGGTGGGAAACATGGAGATGGCAAAAATGCTGAACAAATATTTTGTTTCAGTCTTGACAGTAGAGGACACTAAGAATATCCCAACACTGGACAAACAGGGGACTCTACGGGGGGAGGAGCTAAATACGATTAAAATCACTCAAGAGATGGTACTCAGTAAAATAACGGGACTCAAGGCGGATAAATCCCCTGGACCTGATGGCTTCCATCCTAGGGTCTTGAGGGAAGTGGCAGTAGGGATTGTGGATGCTTTGGTGATAGTTTTCCAAAATTCCCTGGACTCAGGAGAGGTCCCGGCAGATTGGAAAACTGCTAATGTAACACCGTTATTTAAAAAGGGTAGTAGGCAGAAGGCTGGAAATTATAGGCCAGTTAGCTTAACATCTGTGGTGGGTAAAATTTTGGAGTCTATTATTAAGGAGACAGTAACGGAACATTTAGATAAGCATAATTTAATAGGACAAAGTCAGCATGGCTTTATGAAGGGGAAGTCATGTCTGACAAATTTGCTTGAGTTCTTCGAGGATATAACGTATAGGGTGGATAAAGGGGAACCAGTGGACGTAGTGTATTTAGACTTCCAGAAGGCATTCGACAAGGTGCCACATAAAAGATTATTACTTAAGATAAAAAATCACGGGATTGGGGGTAATATTCTGGCATGGGTGGAGGATTGGTTATCGAACAGGAAGCAGAGAGTTGGGATAAATGGTTCATTTTCGGACTGGCAACCAGTAACCAGTGGTGTTCCACAGGGGTCGGTGCTGGGTCCCCAACTCTTTACAATCTATATTAACGATTTGGAGGAGGGGACCGAGTGCAACATATCAAAATTTGCAGATGATACAAAGATGGGAGGGAAAGTAGAGAGTGAGGAGGACATAAAAAACCTGCAAGGGGATATAGACAGGCTGGGTGAGTGGGCGGAGATTTGGCAGATGCAATATAATATTGGAAAATGTGAGGTTATGCACTTTGGCAGGAAAAATCAGAGAGCAAGTTATTTTCTTAATGGCGAGAGACTGGAAAGTACTGCAGTACAAAGGGATCTGGGGGTCCTAGTGCAAGAAAATCAAAAAGTTGGTATGCAGGTGCAGCAGGTGATCAAGAAAGCCAACGGAATGTTGGCTTTTATTGCTAGGGGGATAGAATATAAAAACAAGGAGGTATTTCTGCAGTTATATAAGGTATTGGTGAGACCGCACCTGGAATACTGCATACAGTTTTGGTCTCCATACTTAAGAAAAGACATACTTGCTCTCGAGGCAGTACAAAGAAGGTTCACTCGGTTAATCCCGGGGATGAGGGGGCGGACATATGAGGAGAGGTTGAGTAGATTGGGACTCTACTCATTGGAGTTCAGAAGAATGAGAGGCGATCTTATTGAAACATATAAGATTGTGAAGGGTCTTGATCGGGTGGATGCAGTAAGGATGTTCCCAAAGATGGGTGAAACTAGAACTAGGGGGCATAATCTTAGAATAAGGGGCTGCTCTTTTAAAACTGAGATGAGGAGAAACTTCTTCACTCAGAGGGTGGTAGGTCTGTGGAATTTGCTGCCCCAGGAAGCTGTGGAAGCTACATCATTAGATAAATTTAAAACAGAAATAGACAGTTTCCTAGAAGTAAAGGGAATTAGGGGTTATGGCGAGTGGGCAGGAAATTGGACATGAAGCTGAGTTCGGATCGGTCAATGCCCTGTGGGTGGCGGAGAGGGCCCAGGGGCTATGTGGCCGGGTCCTGCTCCGACTTCTTGTGTTCTTTAGATTTGTGGTTGGGATCAGATCAGCCATGATCTTATTGAATGGCGGAGCAGGCTCGAGGGGCCGATTGGCCTACTCCTGCTCCAATTTCTTATGTTCTTATGTTCTTAAAACAGTTTCTGTACAGTGTCTCCCAAAGCGGAACTTTAGCACACCATAGTGACTCCTTCAACCAGGGGACTTGAGAGGAGATGGAGTGTCCGACTGTGATGTGATGCTCTGTGCAATTCATTGACTGAATTGATGAATTCCCTTTTACATTTGTAGTTATACGATCAGAAAATGTGATTGGACAGGCACAAAAGTTCAGTGGGATTCCTGAAGCTAGAGGATAATTTCATTGGATATCTCAGGGGATCAAATGGATCTTAAAAGTGTGACCTATTGACGAGGCACCAATCTGTTGTGAGCCCTATTGGATAGGATATGCACATATGGTTTCGATCGTGGGAGTTACAAGGTCCACAGTATCGGTTTTAGGTTTTTGTTCTGTTTGAACATCTCAAATGAACAGCCCCATTGCCAACATGAATTGTGCTCATGGGAACAACGGATGTTTTATGTACATATTATTCCAACTGGAAATTAGCTGATGAAGAATAAAAATTAACATCGGTATTTTCCTGAACAATTGCTTCGTTCATTGATTCCAACCAGAAATGGACATGGTTCCTTAACCAGTTACCCTCCACGGGGCGGGGTCGGTTGGAGGTGGTGGGGCAGGGTTCATGTGAGGGGGGAGTGGGTTGGGAGGGGCAAGTGAGGGGGACGGGGTGGGACTGGGGGTGGAACGGTTGGTCGAATGGGCAAGTGAGGTGTAGGGACGGTTCGGGTGGCATGTTAGGCGGATGGGTGGGTTGGTGGGCATTTGAGGGGGATGGGTGTATTGGGGGGCTTTTTAGGTGGCAGGGGTGGGTTTGGGGTCATGTGAGGTAGGCGTGGTTGGATAGGGTGGAGGGGAGAGGGAATGTCGGTTTGGGGGGCATGTGAGGGGGAGGGGCGGATCTGTGAGGGGGAGGGGAAGGTCAGCGAGGGGAAGGGCGTGTCAAACTTGAGGCCGCAGCGAATACTCACTTATGATGATACTGAGGGTCGAATTTACGTGTCTCTTTTTGGATAATTATTTTTATTCAAAGATTGAAGATTTCCATTCACGCCTAGAATCCTGCTCAACAATTCTTCACAATGCTGTCAGTCAGCGTTAAGTGAGTTCGAAGCCAGCTATTGTTGGATTAGCTTTGAAATGTCACATGATTCTAATAGTTTCTGTGATGTTTTTTGTCTCCGGTAACAGGAGCTGGGATGGGATTTATGGGATGGAACGTGAAACAATCTCACTTCTAGTGCAGAATAGCGGTCAGCTCTTCGGTTTATTTAACCAACTGGACAATCAGAACAAAGGGATAAGTGAGCACAGTCTTAAACTCCTGTTTGACTTTGGTCTGAGTCACGACGTAGATGCACGTGTTACTGCAGGAACTGAGGAGTTGCAGTATCGGCCCGATGTATCGTAAGCCGCCTGGAAGGTGGTCGCCGAAGATTATATCAGTGAATTGATTTAACACAATCCGTTCGTGTATAGTGGACACAGCTTGTATCATCCACAGCAGTATAAAGCTTGCAGATATGCTGAAGAGCAGAACGATGGATTTCCTGCGGTTCTCCATCTCAGTATCCCTGTGATTCTCCCGATCACGCTTCCCCTGGAGGCCCCTGCGCACTCGACTCGCCAATAAAATGTGTCTGACCGTCAGAGCGTTGAGGAGCAGAATCAGCACGAACGGGAGCACTGGAGTTAACGCACGATGAAAGTAGTCGAATGCTTTCCACAGGGGTGAGGTATAGTAGCTCAACCTCACGAGGCAATACATCGGCATGGAAAAGAGATATATAACTTTATATCGAAAGTACCACGGGATGCTCTTCAAACAGCTCAACACACTCACTGTTCCGAGAACCACAGCCGCTGTTCTCGCGGTGCAATATTTCGTTTTCAGCTTCTGGCAACAAATGGCCACAAATCGATCAAAGGTGAAAGCGACGGTGAACCAGACAGAACAGTCCGTGGCTGCATGAGTGAGGCAGTCACCGAGACCACACATCGTAATGCTCTCTGTGAATATATCAATGAAATAAAGAGTGACAATACGGTCCAGTATCACAGCAGTGAGGATAACGGTTAGATCAGCCGCTGCCATGGACAGCAGGTAACAGGAGATGCATCGAGACAGGCCACACTTTCCCCGGGATAAGATCAGGATCACCAGCAGGGTAACTAGGAGAAATCGGAACAAAAAAGATCAGGAAAATAACTCATCAGATTGGCAACAAAGATTGGACAAGATTTTGAAAGTAATATATACTGAGCTTACTGTGTTCAGCAAATGGACATTGAACCGCAGATCTGGGCAGTGCCATCAAATGGAGACAGAACCACAGACCTGGACAGAGCTGTCAAATGGAGACTGGTCACGAAACCCTACAGTGCCATCAAATTGAGACTGATTCGCAGACCTGGGCAGTGCGATCAAATGGAGACTGAAGCCCAGACCTGGACAGTGCCATCAAATGGATACTGAACCCCAGCCTGGGCAGTGCCATCAAATGGAGACTGAACCCCAGCCTCGACAGTGTCAGCAAATGGCGACTGAATTCCAGACATGGGCAGTGCCATCAAATGGAGACTGATCCCCAGACCTGGACAGTACCGTCAAATGGAGACTGATCTCCAGAGCAGGATAGTGCGATCAAATGGATATTGAAAGGCAGGGTGGGTTCAAAATAATGATCACCTTGTGGAGGGAGAGGATATTGCTGAAGTTCTAAATGAGTACCTTGCTTCTATTTTCACAAAAGAAGAGGATGCTGCCACTGTCACTGAAAAGGGGGAGGCATTAGATAAACTGTAAAGGATAGAAATAGATGAAGAGCATGGGACGCATCATGGTTGATATGGGAGGTAAGGGTGGAAACATAGATCGACCCGTCGCAGATGCATCTGTCCATGAGAGTATTGGTAGGAGTGACCACTGCACAATCCTTGTGAAGGTGAAGTCCCGTTTTCACACTGAGAACAACGTCCATCGTGTTGTGTGGCACTATCACCGTGCATACATGAGGCGCTTTGGCCATCAGCAGCAGCAGAATTGTATTCCAGCACAATCTGTAAACTCATGTTCCCGCATATTCCTCACCCTACCGTTAACAACAAGCCAGGGGATCAACCCTCGTTCAATGAGGAGTGTAGAACAACAACAACAACAACAACAACAACAAACATTCTCTACATATAATATAATCTAGATTATAGCAACTATTACAACTACCTCAAAACCCCTATAAGGTCTATGGGGAAAGAGCAAGGGGGTAAATGCGACTAATTGGATAGCCCTTTCAAAGAGCTGCGACACGCACAATGGACCGAATAGCCTTCTCCTGTGATACTATAATACTGCGAATAACAACTTCAACGCCATGAACCAGGAAAATGGCCGTCCGCCCTGAACCTGAAACAAAATGGCCGCCATGAACCGAAAACCAAAGTTGCCATCCTGAAACGCAATGGCCGCCATGAAGATTAAACAAAATGGCTGTCCTGAACCTGAAACAAAATGGCCGCCAAAGAGGCAGCCATCATACTGAGGGGCAAGGCGGAGCTTGTTGTGGAAACAGACACGGAGAGGGTTCATTTACTGTTCCTGTTAAATCACTGTTACACTATAGTTAAAGATACTAACTGAGTGAGAATGGCACTATCTGCTGTTTAACACAAAGACAGCGGTGCAGTGAGGGAATTAAACACCAAAACGTTAAGTTCTGCAAGAGAATGGATTAGCATTTGATTATTTCAGCGTAACGCTTACGGAGAAGGAGAAACCAGACATTCGGAGGAAAGGTCAAATTATCCATTTTGTATGGAGAATGTAATTCTAGCATCGATTAAATAAAATTGGACCCAATCTGAATGCAGTTCTGATCTGGGATATTTCTCAAATATTCATATTTTTCTTCAATCTGAAACAATAACAGTCTCCGTAACAGCAACAGAGCAGGAGAGTGCTTCTGGACCCTGTCCAGTTTAGTAACACAGCAGAAGGGATAAGAGTACATTGTGATTTATTACAGAATCCAGCAACTCACTGGGAAAGTTACACATGGAACAAGTGTAGGAGCAAAAAGGTGCAAAGTGATTTTATACTTTAATTTGGGGCAATGCCTTTTTTGTTTTAGCTCCAGAAGGTTTAATTCTATATTTAACTCAATGGGCTCTTTTTTCCTGAATAAACTTCACGCACAAACCATGGCTTTACAAAGAAAACAATAATTTATTATTAATGTACAAGAAACATTGACATTAGAATTTAAACAACATCTTCGGTTTATGCCCGATTTAGAATTGTTTTAACAACAATAAAACAACACATTCTGAATTCCAAAAATGCATAACGATTGGCAAATCAAATGTCTATCTTAGACTAACCCCTTGACGAAAGTTTATATACTCATTGTAGGCTCAAGCTTGCAAGGAAGATTGCAAGTGTTTTGCTGTGGTGTAGCGTGGCTTTCTCTTGAAGCCAGGTCATCTGCTTCACAGGCAATCTGTAAACCTGCATCGAAGCATCAAGCTGAGCAGTCATTTAGATTCCAGTTGAGGAGGTGCTGTCAGGAAGAGAAAGGGGAGGTTGGAGCAGACATGGTGAATCTTTGTCTCTCCCCACTCAACTTCTGTCCAGCTTTTAAAGACCTTTTTAACACAAAACCTCACCTATAGGGCGGTGGCTTGTCAACAATAGATTCCTACAAATACAACGCACGATTGATTGACATTTCACTTGCTTTCTCTCAGTGTCCACAATGTGACCAAGTTAAGTCAGCAGGTATTCAAACGATCTCCAACCCTCCTGGAATCGTTCTTCTTGCTATGGTTAGCTATTTTGTGCTGTGTGGACTTTTACATTTCGCCATTAGCAATCCTTTTTACACTTCTTCCACCTTTTTAGAATCCTTTATCTTCAGCCATGCTGAAGCCGGTTTCGTGTCAGGCTTTCGTTTATCAAACTAATTTGTTACTACACAGAGCAGCAGGGGAAAGTTCTGCAGTAAATAATGGGTAGGGTCAGGTACACAGGACTGAGTGACATAATTGTGCAGCCTCTAGGCATCACCTTTAGAACTGTCAAAATTAAATCCACAAATGTTGCCCCAGAACAAAGATTAGCGCTCCCCTTCCTGCTTGATGAATGGGCCGATGAATGGCAGATGGAGTTTAATTTAGATAAATGTGAGGTGATGCATTTTGGTAGATCGAATCGGGCCAGGACCTACTCCGTTAATGGTAGGGCGTTGGGGAGAGTTATAGAACAAAGAGATCTAGGAGTACAGATTCATAGCTCCTTGAAAGTGGAGTCACAGGTGGATAGGGTGGTGAAGAAGGCATTCAGCATGCTTGGTTTCATTGGTCAGAACATTGAATGCAGGAGTTGGGATGTCTTGTTGAAGTTGTACAGGGCATTGGTGAGGCCACACTTGGAGTACTGTGTACAGTTCTGGTCACCCTATTATAGAAAGGATATTATTAAACTAGAAAGAGTGCAGAAAAGATTTACTAGGATGCTACCGGGACTTGATGGTTTGACTTACAGCGAGAGGTTAGACAGACTGGGACTTTTTTCCCTGGAGAGTAGGAGGTTAAGGGGTGATCTTATAGAAGTCTATAAAATAATGAGGGGCATAGATAAGGTCGATAGTCAAAATCTTTTCCCAAAGGTAGGGGAGTCTATAACGAGGGGGCACAGATTTAAGGTGAGAGGGGAGAGATACAAAAGGATCCAGAGGGGCAATTTTTTCACTCAAAGGGTGGTGAGTGTCTGGAACGAGCTGCCAGAGGCAGTAGTAGAGGCGGGTACAATTTTGTCTTTTAAAAAGCATTTGGACAGTTACATGGGGAAGATGGGTATCGAGGGATATGGGCCAAGTGCAGGCAATTGGGACTAGCTTAGTGGTATAAACTGGGCGACATGGACATGTTGGGCCGAAGGGCCTGTTTCCATGTTGTAACTTCTATGATTCTATGATTCTATGATTGATCTGCTGCCGTTCTGCTAATCAGCACTCACCTACTCCACAGCTTGTTTGGTTATTTAATGCTTTTATGTGCTCTATTCTCTCTCCTGTTTCTACCCTCCTATATGCTTGTCCGTCTTTCAATGTGACTGTTCCCTGTGTACATCGTTTATCTCTGTTTATTTTTTGTGTGTTTTTCTACCTTCTTATTTCCAAATCTACTTTAATTTCGGTCTCTATATCGCTGTTTATGTCTCTACCTTTTTCTATCTGTTCCTCTTGGCTTTTTTTTCTATGCGTCTCCCTCTCTCTGTCTGGATGCCACCGCCTGTCTTCTCCTCTGCTTGCTCTCTTTTTTTTTACATCTGCCTCCCTGTCCCTCTCGCTCATTGTCACTCTCTCTCTGACTTCAACGGCTTTTTATCTTTCCACCTCTGTCTCCGTATCCATCTCTCTCTTTCTGTTTGCTTCTGTCTATCTCTGCCTTTGTTTCTTCTTTGTAACTACTTTCCCCTTTTCTTTCTCTCTATTTATTTCTTCCTCCTTCCTTTATTATCTCTCTTTGCATCATTTTGTTTGTTTCTCAATCTCTCCAACTCCGCTTCTGTCTGCTTGTTTTTCTCTGATGCTAGTTGACTTCGCGATCTCTTCTTTGTATCTGTTTCTGTATTTCATTCCATTGCTTTCTATCTCGGTTTTAATCTTTGTATTTCTCCCCCTCTCTCCTGTTTTCCTTTTTTCCCTTTCTTTCTATTGCTCTTTCTCTCTTTCTTTTACTGTGTTTTTATGTCTTACACTCTCCTGCTCTGCCTCTCTAAGTCTCTACTTAGTTTGAATTGATTTCTTCTGTCTGTTTACCTCTCCGCTTCTATCCCTTTGTAATTCGTTGCCAGTGTCTCTCTCTCCTGCCCGCTTACTCTCTCTCGTCTGCTTACTCTCTCTCTCTCTCTCTCTCTATATATATATATATATATATACCTGCTTTTTTTCTCTCCTGTCTTAATAACTTTTTTATTTTTCTCTGACACCTCGTAACTCTGTCTCTGCCCCTCTTTGTTTCTATCTCTCTCACACACACTCCCTCCCTTTTATGTGAATCTGTCTTAATTTTCTGCACTTACTTAATTGTTACATTTCTTTTGTCCTTGTGATCGCTCCCTGTCTCTTTCTTTCTATTTTTATTTTTGTCTCTCTCCATATCTCTTCTTTCCTCTGGCCAACTTTCTGCCTTCTATCTGTCTCTTCACATTTTTCTTTTCCCTTTCTGTCTTTTTTCTGATTATCTCTGTTTGTTTCTCCATCTATGTCTCTATTTGTCTTTATGTCTTTCTAGTGATCTCTCATGTTTTTTCTCTCTTTTTTACATTCCTCCTCCTCAGTCACTGTCTATTTATTTGCGTTGTGTTACCACTTTCTTTCTATCTCTCTCTTCCCCAATCTCTCTCTCTATAACTCTGTATCTGTTTCTGACTTTGACTCTGTCATTATTGCGCTCTCCCTTCCTGTCTGCCTATATGTTTATCTCCCTGTCTAACAGTGTCTCTTCCTTTCCATATCTAAGTTTGGTAGTAAAATGAAACCTATGTGTGGGGGGCGGAAGATGTGATTATGGTTCTTAATGAATACTTTGTCTCTGTCTTCACAAAAGAGAGGGACGAGGCAGATATTGTAGTTATTAAAGAAGCGTGTGAAATATTGGATGGGATAAACATAGTGAGGAATTATGAAACGGATTAGCTTCTTTGAAAGTAGATAAATCGCCAGGCCCGGATGAGAAGTATCCCAGGCAGTTAACAGTAGCAAGGGAAGCAATAGCGGAGGCTCTGATTATCATTTTCCAATCCTTTCTGGCGGCAGGAGTGAAGGACTGCTAACGTTGTAACGTTGATTTAAAAGGGAGAAAAGAATAAACCGAGTAATTACAAGCCCGTCAGCCTAACTTCTGTGTTGGGAAAATTATTGGAAACAATTCTGAGGGACAATATAAACTGTCATTTAGAAAGGCACGAATTAATCAAGGAGAGTCAGCATGGATTTGTCAAGGGAATGCCGTGTCTGGCTAACTTGATTCAATTCTTTGTGGAGGTAACGATGAGGGCCGATGAGGGTAACGCATTTATTGTAGTCCACATGGATTTGAGCAAGGCTTTTGACAAGGTCCCACGTGGCAGGCTGGTCAGACCAGTAAAAGCTCATGGGATCCAAGGGAAAGTGGCAAGTTGGATACAAAATTGGCTCAATGGCAGGAAGCAAAGGGTAATGGCCGAAGGCTGTATTTGTGGCTGGAAGGCTGCTGGAAGGCTGTTTTATGTGGGGTTCTGTGTCCCTTGCTTTTTGTGTTACATATTAATGATTTAGATTTAAATGTAGGGAGGATGGTTAAGTAGTTTACAGATGATACTAAAATTGGCCGTGTGGTTGATAGTGAGGAGGAAAGGTCTAGACTGCAGGAAGATATCAATGGACTGGTCAGGTGGGCAGAACGGTGGCAAATGGAATTCGATTCGTAGAAGTGAGACGTAATTCATTTGGGGGGTGGGGGGGGGGGGCAAGGCAAGGGAATACACAATAAATGGGAGGATACTGAGAGTTGTAGAGGAAGAGAGGGACCTTGGAGTGCATGTCAATAGATCCCTGAAGATAACAGGGCAGGTAGATAAGGTGGTTATGAAGGTAAACGGGATACTTACCTTTATTAGGTATAGAATATATGGGCAGGAACTGTATAAAACACTAGTTAGGCCACGGCTAGTGTACTGCGTACATTTCTGGTCAGCACATCACAGGAAAGATGTGGTTGCACTGGAGAGAGTACAGAACGGATTACGAGGATGTTGCCAGGACTGGAGTGTTTTAGCGATGAGAAAAGATTGGATAGGCTGGGGTTATTTTCGTTGGAACTGAAGGGGCTGATGGGAGATTTAATTTAGTTGCATAAAATTATGAGGGGCCAAGATAGAGTGGATAGGAAGGACATATTTCTTTTAGCAGAGGTGTCATTAACAAGAGGTATTGATTTAAAGTAATTGGCAGAAGGATTAGAGAGGAACTGAGGACATTTTTATTCACCCAGAGGGTTGTAGGGGATTGGAACTCACTGTCTGAAAGTGTGGTAGAGGCAGAAACCCTTATTGGATTGATTAGGTGTTCGGATGTGCAGTTGAAGTACCATGGCCTACAAGGCTACGGACCAGGACTTAGGATAGAGAGCTCTTTATCGGCCGGCACAGATACAATTGGTCGAATGGCTTCCTTCTGTGCCGTTATTTTCTACGATTCCATGATGCCACCCCCTATCGTTCTTGATCTCTCTTGTTCTCTCACACACACAAATAGACGCTCTCTCTCTCGTTCCCTCTGTGTTTCCCTCCTTCTGTCTTTACGTCTTTCTTGTGGTCTCTCACGTTTTCCCTATGTTTACCTTTCTCCTCCTCAGTCACTGTCTAATATTTTGCATGTTGCTATCTCTTCCTTTCTATCCCTCTCTTCCCTGATCCGTCTCTCTATATCTGTTTCTGAATATGACTCTGCCATTCTCTCACTTTCTGTCTGCCTGTATTAATATGTTTCTTTGTCTCCTCCTTTCCATGCCCCTCTCCGTATCTTTCTTTCTCTATCATGCACACACTCTCCACAAGCATGCACACACACTCACTCTCCAGAAGCAGCAGTGAATATCCTACGGTGGTAATTCTAAACAGTGTAGCCACAGGATAGTAGCAGACTTCAGGAAGACATAGAGAGAATGGTCAATTGGACAGACATATGGAAGATGACATCTGATGCAAAGAATTGTGAAGTGATGCATTTTGGATGGAAAAATGAGGAGGGGAAATTGAACCTTTGTGGTACTATTTTAAAGGTGGTTCAGGAACAGAGAGTCCTGGAGGTTTATGTGTACATTCTTTGAAGGTGGCAAAACAAATTGTTAACACTCGTAAAAAGGCTCATCGGATCCTTGGCTTTATGAATTGAAAGATAGAGTATCAAAATAAGGAATTTAAGATAGACATTCATAATCACCCGTTATGCCTCATCTGGAGTGTTGTGTCCAATTCTAGGCACCAAACTTTAGGAAGGATGTCAAGGCCTTGGACAGGGTGCAGAGGATATTTACTGGAATGGTATCATGGATGAGGGACTTCAGTTATGTTTAGAGACTGGAGAAGCTGGGATTGTTCTACTTAGAGCATAGACGGTCAAGTGGAGATTTAATAGAGGTGTTGAAAATTAAGAGGTGTTTCGATGGAGTAAATAGGAAGAAGCTGTTTCCAGTGGCAGGAGAGTCAGTAACCAGAAGACACAGATTTAAGTTAATTGGCAAAAGAATCAGCCGGGAGACGAGAAGATTTTTTTAATTATGCAGCGAGTTGTTATGTTCTGGAATGAATTGGCTGGAAGCAGATTCAATAATAACTTTAAAAAGGGAATTGGATAAATACTTGAAGGGGAAAAAATTGCAGGGCTACAGGGAAAGAACAGGGAAGTGGGACTAATTGGATAGCTCTTTAAAAGAGCCGGCACAGGCACGGTGGGCCGAATGACCTCCTTCGGCGCTGTCAGTTTCTATGATTCGATGTATGTGATTAATCCAGGAGGAATAGTCAATGGCGGGAGATCAAGAACGTTCATTTCCATAAGGCATGTGAGAGATATTGGTTGGGGAAAATTTAGAGCGGGAATTGTAGTCGGGGAATTCTATATATTGAAAATATAACAGTGATTATACTTGGAAGGATTATGCACTACCTGCAACTCTCCATTTCTCTTTTGGTCTCGGTCTCCGCTCCTCTGGTTTTCTCTTTCTCTCTTTCTCATTCGCTGTTGTTCTCTCTCGGTTTAACTTTTCCTTCATCTCTCACCTCTCTCATCTTTTCTCTATTTATCGCTCTTCCTCTTTCTCAGATTCTGGCTCTCTTTTCCTCTATTTTTCTCTTCTCGTTTCTCTCTCTATTTTCTTCCTTTTCTGTCTGTATGCGTGTGTATCTGTTTCTCTCTCTCTCTGTCTCTCTCCCTTTTCCCCCCTCTGTCCACCTCTCTCTTTCTCTTTGTCTGTCTGTCTGTTTCTCTCTGTCTGACTGAGCCTCTCTCTCCCCCTCTGCCTGTCTTACTCTGTCTCTGTCTCCCCCTCTGCCTGTCTATCGGTCTCCCTTTGTCTGGCTGTCTCTCTCTCTCTCTCCATCTGTCTTTCTCTCTCTACCCTTATATTTGTCTGTCTGCCTCTCTCTCTTTATTTCTCTCCCCCTGTTTGACTGTTTCTCTTTCTCTCTGTCTCTCTCTATCTGTCTCTCTGTCTCTCTCTTTCCCTCTCTGCCTCTGTCTGCCTTCTCTCTCTCTCCTTATCTCTCCCTTTATCTGTCTGTCTGTCTCTCTCCAGTTTCATGGAGTGCATCCACTCTGATCATGCCAATAGCAGCTACTTTTGTTGGCAAGTTTGCTCATTTTGCTAATTCATTTATTTGAAGTCCAGCTGAGTTCCTTTTTGAACAAACAATCACGTGTCTTTGCAGAGCAAATCCCGCCTCAATAGGACAGATTATCAATGAAATGTAATATCAGAATCAGTTTTAAGATCATTTTATGGCTCTGTGCTGCTAATATAAAATGTACTTTCCGTCCTCTGGGAAATGTAGGGGATGAAGTCTAAAATGCGATTTAGTTCTAGTGCTTGAAACCCTTCAGCTCTTTCTATGATTTTACTAATTTAACAATTAGATTAAATGGGTATTTCACGGCGTTCTTCAGCTCCTCTCTGAATTTAGTCTGGGTCAGGACATAAATACACAAGTTTGTGCAGGAACTGAGAAGCTGCAGCATCTTTGCTGTATGTCCTGTGATATAACGAGGGTCCGTGTAGGAGGAATAAGACCGAATGTCTGTAATTCGGGCATAAATGTTAAATATAACCCTTGTCACCCATAACAAGATAAAACTGCCCGATATACTGAAAAGTAAAACGATGGATTTTTTTCGGTTCTCCATCTCTGGATCCTTCAGATTCTCTCCATTGTTGCTGCTCCGGAGTCCCTTGCGGACTCTACTGGCAGCTAAAATACGTCTGACCGTCAGAACATTGAGCAACAATATCAGGCAGAATGGGACAAAAGGGGTTAAAATGAGATGAAACATGTCAAATGCGGTCCATCCGGGGGAAGTACGGAAGTTCGGTTTAATCTTACACCCCCAGGGAACATTTTCAATTATTTCGTAAGGATCATATACAAAGTACCAGGGGATACTCTCTAAACAGCCCAACACACTCACTGTTCCCAGAACCACAGCCGCCGTTTTCTCGGTGCAATATTTTGTTTTCAGCTTCTCACAACAAATGGCCACAAATCGATCAAAGGTGAAAGCGACTGTGAGCCAGACAGAATCCACAGCGCTTGCATAACCCAAGAAGTGAATGAGACGACACGCGGGAGTAATGTCCAGGAATGAATTTGGTAAATAAATCGAAACAATCCATCCCAATATCACATCAGTGATAACGACCAGGAGATCGGTCGCTGCCATTCCAACCAGGTAGCGACTGATACATTTGGAGAGACCGCATTTTCCTCGGGACAGGATCACAATCGCCACAAAGTTAACTGTAACAGACAGACAAGGAGGCAGAGAAATTACTGATCAGACCTGGAGCCAAAGCAGCAGCTTGAGATGATCTGGGTTGAAATTTCCATCTTTGTTGCTGCATCGAACAGTGGAAACTGATTCATTGATCTTGGCAGTGCTTTCAGGCATAGAGATGTTTTTAAACACAATGATCAATAATGAATTGAGAAATCGATACAGAAAGTGAATAAAGTGAACACCGGATCCACTAGAAGGGCTAAGTGAGGGAGCAGTGCCTCGGTGGAAGGGCGAAGGGGTTTTATGGAAAGGGAATCCAGCGAATTAAATCCGGATTTCGGCTTCAGACCGATGGGAAAGAGGGTGAAGAGTCGGGAAGGTGAAGTGACAGGTGGAGGTGCAACTGGTTTGTTGCTTTCGATTAAGAGAGCTGACAGGGACTGGCACTAAACGGGAAAGGCAGCTGGAGACCGAGTCAGTGAGTGAGATTGAGATGGAGACAAGGGAAAGGACATATAGGAGCTGGAGCGGATAAGGAGCAAACAGGAGGTTATGCTCGAAGTATATAAAACATTGGTTAGACCACAGCTTGAGTACTGCTTACAATTCTGGTCACCACATTAGAGGAAAGATGCGATTGCACTGGAGATTGTACAGAGGAGATTTACGAGGATGTTGCTCTGGCTGGAGAATTTTAGCTATGAGAAAAGATTGGATAGGCTGTGGTTGTTTTCTTTGGAACAAAGGAGACTGAGGGGAGATTTAATTAAGGTTCATAAAATTATGACGGGAATTGATAGAGTGGATAGGGAGGACGATTTCCCTTAGTAGTGGGGTCAGTGACCAGGGGGTATAGATTTCAAGTTATTGGTAGAAGGATTAGATAGGAGCTGAGGAGAATTATTTTCACCCAGAGGGTGGTGGGGGTCTGGAACTCATTGCCTGAGAGGATGGTAGAGGCAGAAACCCGCAACTCATTTAAATAGTACTTGGAAATGCACTTGAAGCACTGTAACCTTTAGGGTTATGGACCAAGTGCTGGAAAGTGGGATTAAGCTGGATAGCTCTTTTTCGGCCGGTACGGACACGATGGTCCGAATGGCCTCCTTTTCTGCCGTAACTTTCTATGACTCTACAGTTAAATCCTATCATCCTACCCGTGCATTCTGTTCAACAGCCCCGTGTTGCACCGATCCTATTCTCAGTGTCAGTTTGTTAAATATTGAAGCCTCTGTGGAAAAATCTAATGTTTCTGCAGATCATCTAGGTCTCCACCTGTTCACCTACATAGTTCATTACAACCACAAATCATGGAATAAACAGAATCAAATGCCTCTTCCAGACAGATCTCGTAATTATTGAGATTCCTTCGCCTGTAATTATAAAAGCGATAGATGGCGGAGTTGTTCCACTTACAAAATGCCAACATGCTACCCACAATCTACAAATAAACAGAAGGGATCCAACAGAAACAGTGCAAACTGGTACAACATAACATCACAATATTTAATTTTACAATGAAGTCCACTGGCATTCAGTGAATTTATCCACAGTGAAAAAGGAAAAAGGAAAGAGTCAGCAGCAAACTCAGTTCAGTAGCCAGACATCTGAAGCGCCATCAGATACACAATTATTGAACTATTTCACAACAGTGATACATTGAATCCCCAGTTAAACAGAAGCATGTTATTGGAGAGGGAGGACATTGCGCTGCCTCCTTTTTACACTGTCTCATTATCAATCACTGAAAACACAGTGATGAAAACATATTCCAGGACAAGTTAGTTCCACAACATGAAACTGTTAAGAGCTCCAGATGGTCCGATACCAGCTATTAGCACAAGCGCCTGAGCCCAACACTTTCAGTACAGAGAATAATCTAGTAACAAAGTCAGGGTTGGATTCACAAAGTTCGTTACGGATATAATGCAACTCATACAAGACGGACAGAGCAGAGACTGAACACATTCCATCATTCAACCGATAAAAAAGAACAGGCGACAGTGTAAAATATGATTGGAGAAAAAATAATTTGCCAAGTAGAGTAGTAGACTTAACATCGATTTACAGCAATAACAGCTGAGATAACGGCTTACCCGGAACGCCAATGGCTGCAAGAACAGGATAGAAAATATCTTCTATCTGAAAGATTACTGGATATCCCATTTCTGTGAGAAGCAATGCCTTCTGTTGATCTGAAAACCATAGCTCCGACAGGCACTCTGAGCTGATCCATTCCAACAAGCCCTGATTTATAGAGGGGATAAGCCTCCACTGAAACGGTTATACTCCTGATCATTGCTATTAGTTACAGTCACTTGAACAAATACATTACATCAGCAGCTTTAACTCCCATATAATTAATCTGGTGTTTAACATCTCAACGTCCAGCACATTATTTTTCTCTCTCGGGAATAATGCTGAAACCTATACTCACACAGGATTGGTCCAAAAATAATGGGCGGCTTCATTTGCAGTTTCCATGTAATTGTATTGACCATGTTCATTTACAAATTATACCACTTTATCTGGAGTCTATACTGAATCCAGGGACAGGAGAACTGTCTTCATCAGTATGTTATCGGCCGAACGAGGAAGGAGGAATTGCTAGATCCAGTTCCGGGAATGAAATGGATCAAGGTGGTGCAACTGTCAGTGGGGGAACATTTAGGGGACAGTGATCTTACACAGAATCATAGAATCATAGAAAATTTAGGGAACAGAAGGAGGCCATTCGGCCTATCGTGTCCGTGACGGCAGAGGAACGAGCTACCCAGCCTAATCCACTTTCTCGCATTTGGTCCGTAGCCCTGTAAGTCACGGCTCTTCAGGTGCACATCCATGTATTATTTTAAATGAGTTGAGGGTTTCTGCCACTACCACCCTCTCAGGCAGTGAGTTCCAGACCCCCACCACCCTCTAGGTGAAAATTGTTTTCCTAATTTCTGCTCTAATCCTACTACCAATCACTTTATAAATCTATGCCCCCTGGTTATTGGCCCCTCCGCTAAGGGAAATAGGTCTTTCCTATCTAGTCTATCTCGGCCCCTCATAATTTTATACAACTCAATCAAATCACCCTCAGCCTCCTCTGTTCCAAGGAAAACCACCACAGCCGATCCAATGTGCCATCATCTATGCACCCTCTCTAGTGCAATTACATCCTTCCTGTAATGAGGAAGTTTGAGGTGTCAGCTGTGGCTCAGTGGGTAGCACTCGCTCATCTCTGATTCAGATGGTAGTGGGTTCAATTCCCACTCCAGAGACGTGAGCACATAATCTAAGCTGACATTGCAGTGTAGTCAGAGATGCTGTCTTTTCAGAATGATACCCGCACTTCAAGGGTTAAGTTACGAGGAGAGATTACACAAATTGTGGTTGTATCGTCTGGAGTTTAGAAGGTTAAGGGGTGATCTGATCGAAGTTTATAACATATTGAGGGGAACGGATAGGGTTGATAGAGAGAAACTATTTCAGCTGGTTGTGGATTCTCGGAGTCGGGGGCACAGTCTAAAAATTAGAGCCAGAACTTTCAGGAGTGAGATTAGAAAACATTTCTACACAGGAAGAATGGTAGAAGTTTGGAACTCTCTTCCACAAACGGCAATTGATACTAGCTCAATTGCTAAATTTAAATGTGAGATGGATAGCTTTTTGGCAACCAAAGGTATTAAGTGATATGGGCCAAAGGCAGGTATATGGAGCAAGATCAGCCATGATCTTATCAAATGGCGGAGCAGGCACGAGGGGCTGAATGGCCTACTCCTGTTCCTATATTCCTATGTTCCTAGGAGACCAGAACTGTGCGCAGTAATAAAGCTGTGGCCTAACTAGTGTTTTATACAGTTCCAGCATAACATCCATGCTTTTATGTTCTATGCCTTGGCTAATAAAGGGAAGCATTCCATATGCCTTCTTAACCACCTTATTTACCTGTCCTGCCACCTTCAGGGATCTGTGGACATGCACTCCAAGGTCCCTCATTTCACCAACACCTCCCAGTATCCTCCGATTTATTCTGTATTGCCTTACTTTGTTTGGTCTGCCCAAATGCATTACCTCACACTTCTCTGGATTGAACTCAATTTGCCACTTTCCGGTTTAGATTAGTTATGGAAATGGACAAGGAGAAATCTAGATCAAAAATACATAATTGGAGGAGGACCAATTTCATTCTGTTGGGAACGGATTTGGCCCGTGTAAATTGCAATCAAAGATTGGCTGTCAAAACTGTAATTGAGCAATGGGCGGCATTTAAAGAGGAGATGATTCAGGTGGAGTCTTCGTACATTCCCATGAGTGGGGACTGTAGGGCAACCAAAGCCAGAGTTCGCTGGATGACTAAATGGATACAGAGTAGGATGAAGCTGAAAATGGGTGCATATGCCAAATGTCAGGTTGATAATACAAGTGAGAACCAGGCTGAATACAGAAAGTTCAGAGGAGAAGTTAAAAAGGAAATCAAAGGGGCAAAGAGAGAGTTTGAGAATAGACTGGCGGCTAATACAAAAGGGAATCCAAAGGTCTTCTACGGACACATGAATAGCAAATTGGTAGTAAGAGGAGGGTTTGGGCCGATTAACATAAGAACATACGACCATAAGAAATAGGACCCGGAGGAGGCTATATGTCCCCTCGAGTTTGCTTCTCCATTTTATCAGGTCATGGCTGATATTGGACCTCAACTCCACTTTCCTGCCCGATTCCCATAGCCCTTGATTCCACTGGAGTCCAAAAATCTATCCATCTCAGCCTTGAATATATTCAACGACTCAGCATCCACAGCCCTCTGGGGTGGAGAATTCCAACGATTCACTACCCTCTGAGTGAAGAAATTCCTCATCATATTATTCTTAAATGGCTGGCCTCTTATCCTGAGACTATGCCACCGAGTTCTAGAATCACCAGCCACGGGAAACAAACTCACAACATCTAACCTGTCAAGAACCCTTAGATTCTTATATGCTTCAAATGGATCACCTCTCATTCTTCTAAACTCCAGAGCGTATAGGCCCATTCTACTTAACCTCTCCCCATAGGCCAATCCTTTTATCCCAGGAATCAATCAAGTGAATCTTCGTTGCACCACCTCTAAGACAAGTATATCCTTCCTTAGATAAGGAGACCAAAACTGTACACAGTACTCCAGGTGAGGTCTCACCAATGCCCTTTGCAGATGTAGTAACACTGTTGTGCTCCAACCCCCTTGCAATAAAGGCCAGCGTGCCATTTGCCTTCCTAATTGCTTGCTGTACCTGCATGAAAACTTTCTCTGTTTCTTGTACGAGGTCACCCAAATCTCTCTGAACACCAACATTTCATATTTTCTCACAATCTAAAACATATTCTGTTTTTCTATTCTGCCGACAAAAGTGAATAACTACACATTTCCCAACATTATACTCCATCTGCCACTTTTTGCCCACTCACTTAACTTGTCTATATCCCTTTGCAGACACGTTGTGTCATCCACACAGCTTACTTTCCCAACTAGCAATTGTCAGTATCATCCTTTAGGGACGGAAACCTGCCGTCCTTACCAGATCTGGCCTATATATGACTCCATGCCCACATAGGATCAATTTGTTTGATTGTTAACTACCCTCTGAAAAGGCCGAACAAGCCACTCAGTTCTACAATCCCTCTACAAAAATAAATAATAACAATAATACTGGCTGGACCACCCGACATCGAACCACTAGCCACCAGACACGACAAAGGCAAACCAAACCCAGCCGACCTGCAAAGTTCTCCTCACTAACATCTTGATACTTCTCACAAAATTGGTAGACCTGTCCAAATACCAGTCAAGCAATAACCTGACATCAAACTGCAGAATCACACCTTTCAGCCAATATCCCAGACTCCTCCATCACCATCCCTGGGTCTGTCCTGTCCCACCAGCAGGACAGACCCAGCAGAGGTAGCGACACAGTGGTAGACAGTTACAAGGAAGTCCACAACATTGACTCCGGACCCCATGAAGTCTCATGGCATCAGCTCAAGCATGGACAAGGAAACCTCCTGCTGATTACCACCTACAGCCTTCCCTCAGCTGATGAATCAGTGCTCCTCCATGTTGAGCACCACTTGGAGGAAGCACGGAGGGTAGCAAGGGCGCAGAATGTACTGTTGATAGGGGCTTAATGTCCATCACCAAGAGTGGCTCGGTAGCAAAACTACTGACCGAGCTGGCCGAGTCCTGAAGAACATAACTGCCAGACTGGGCCTGCGGCAGGTGGTGAGGAAACCAACACGAGAGAAAAACCGATTTGACCTCGTCTCACCAATCTACGTTTCTCAGAAGCCTCTATCCATGACAGTATTGGTAGACGTGACCACCGCACAGTCCTTGTGGAGGCGATGTCCCGTCTTCACACTGAGGACACCATTCAACGTGTTGCTTGGCACTGGACATTCATGAGGTGCTGTGGGCTATCAGTAGCAGCGTAATTTTATTCCACCACATTTTGTAACCTCATGGCTCGGCATATGCCTCACTCTCCAATTACCAACAAGCCAGGGGATAAAACCTGGTTCAATTAGGAATGCAGAAGAGCATTCCAGGAGCAGCACCAGGCAAACCTAAAAAATGAGGTGCTAACTTGGTGAAGCTACAACACAGGACTACATGCACGCTAAACAGCGGAAACAGCACGCTACAGACAGAGCTAAGCGATCACACAACCAACGGGTCAGATCAAAACTCTGCAGTCCTGTCACATCCAGTCGTGAATGTTGGTGGACAATTAAACAACTAACAGGAGGAGGAGGCTCAATGAACATCTCCATCCTCAATGATGGCAGAACCAACAAAGTTAGTGCAAAAGACAAGACTGAAGTCCGAGTCTCCCTCCATCACAGAAGCGAGCCTTCAGCCAATTCTAATAACTCCACGTGATATCAAGAAATGGATGAGTGCACTGGATACGGCAAAGGCAATGGGCCCCGACAACAGCCCGGCTGTAGTGCTGAAGACTTGTGATCCAGAACTAGCAGCGCCTCAAGCCAATCTGTTCCAGTACCGATACAATACTGGTATCTACCCGACTAAGTGGAAAATTGTCAAGGTACGTCCTGCCCACAAAAAAAACAGTACAATTCCAATCCGGCCAATTACCGCCTCATCAGTCGACTCACAATCATCAGCAAAGTGATGGAAGGTGTCATTGACAGTGCTATCAAGCGGCACTTACTCACCAATAACCTGCTCACCGAAGCTCAGTTTGGTTTCCGCCAGGACCACTCGGCTCCAGATATCATTACAGCCTTGGTCCAAACATGGACAAAAGAGCTGAGCTCCAGAGGTGAGGTGAGAGTGACTGCCCTTGATTTCAAGGCAGCACTTGACCGAGTGTGGCATCTAGCAGCCCCAGTAAAATTGGAGTCAATGGGAACCAGGTTGAAAACTCTACAGTGGCTGGAGTCATATCCAGCACAAAGGGAGATTGCAGTGGTTGTTGGAGGTCAATCATCTCAGCCCCAGCACATCGTTGCAGGAGTTCCTCAGGGCAGTGTCCTAGGCCCAACCATCTTCAGCTGCTTCATCAATGAACTTCCCTCCATCATAAGGTCAGAAATGGGGATGTTCGCTGATGATTGCACATTGTTCAATTCCTTTCACAAACGCTCACATAATGAAGCCGTCCGTGCCCGCATACAGCAAGACCTGGACAACATCCAGGCTTGGGCAGATAACTGGCAAGTAAAATTGGCTCCAGATAAGTGCCAGGCAATGACCATCTCCAACAAGACAGAGTCTAACCACCTACCCTTGACATTTAACGGCAATAGGATCGCCGAATCCACCACCATCAACATCCTGGGTGTCACTATTGACCAGAAACTTAATTGGACCAGCCACATAAGTACTGTGGCTACAAGAGCAGGTCAGAGGCTGCGTATTCTCCGGCGCTTGACTCACCTCCTGACTCCCCAAAGCCTTTCCACAATCTACAAGGCACAAGTTAGGGGTGTGATGGAATACTTTCCACTTGCCTGGATGAGTGCAGCTCCAACAACACTCAAGAAGCTCGATACCATTCAGGACAAGGCAGCCGATTGTCACCCGATCTACCACGTTAAACATTCACTCCCTTCACCACTGGCGCACCGTGGCTTCTGTGTGTACCATCCACAGGATGCACTGCAGCAACTCGCCAATACTTCTTCGGCAGCATCTACTAAACGCGCGACCTCTACCACCTAGAAGGACAAGGGCAGCAGACGCATGGGAACAACACCACCTGCACGTTCCCCTCCAAATCACATACCATCCTGACCTGGAAATATATCACCGTTCCTTCAGCGTCGCTGGGTCAAAATCCTGGGACATCCTACCTAACAGGACTGTGGGAGAACCTTCACTACAAGGACTGCAGCGGTACAAGAAGGCGGCTCATCACCATCATCTCATGGGCAATTAGGGATGGGCAATAAATGCTGGCCTTGCCACCAATGCCCTCATCCCATGAATGAATTAAAAAATCTTGGATACATTACACTCGGCCCTCTCATCTATATCATTGATATATATATATATATTCTAAATAGCTGGGGCCCAAGCATAGATCCTTGAGGCACCTCGCAAGTTACGGACTCCCAAATGAATATGACACATTTCTCACACTCTCTGTTTTCTGTCCGTTAACCAATTCTCTATCCATGCTAATACATTACCCCCAACCACATGAGCCCTTATCTTGTGTAGCCGCCTCTTGTGTGGCATCTTATCGAATGCCCATTGAAAATCCAAATATACTACATCCATTGATTCTCCTTTATCTACCCTGCTAGTTACATCGTCAAGAAACTCTGGTAAATGTGTCAAACACGATTTGCCTTTCAAAAAACCATGCTGACTCTGCCTAACCATATTATGATTTTCTAAGTACCATGTTACCACTTCATTAATATTGGATTCCAGCATTTTTCCGACGACTGATGTCAGTCTAGCTGGCCTACAGCTCCCTGTTTTTTTTCTCTCCCTCCTTTCTTCTGTAGTGAGTGTACATTTGCTACCTTCCAACCCGCTGAGACCGTTCTAGAACATAAGGAATTATTGGAAGATCATGACCAATGCATCCACTATCTCTGCAGCCACCTCTTTTAGAACCCAAAGATGTAGGTCATCAGGTCAAGGGGATTTATCGGCTTTTCGCCCCATTAGTTTCTTCAGTGCTTTTTCTCTATTGATATTAAATACTTTTAGTTGCTCACTCCCATTAGGCCCTTGGTTCCCCAATATATCTGGTCTGTTTTTTCTGTCTTCTACTTAGAAGACAGATACAAAATCTTTGTTCAACGTCTGTGCTATTTCCTTATTTCCCGTTACAATTTGTCCTGTTTCAGCCTCTAAGGGACCAACGGTTGCATTTTGCAATCTATTCCTTTTCACTTACTTGTAAAAGCTCTTACAATCCGTTTTCATATTTCTTGCTAGTTTACTTTCATTTTCTGTTTTCTCCCTTTTGTTCAGTTTTTTGGTTATCCTTCGCTGGCTTCTAAAACTTTCCCTATCCCCAGGCTTACTACTCTTCTTTGCAACATTGTAGGCCTCTTCTTCTAATCTGATACCATCCTTAAAATATTTACTTATCCAAGGATTTATCAATTTCCCGAGGAGTTTTTACTTCACAATGGAATATATATTTGTTGGGAATATTGAATTATTTCCTTAAATGGTCGCCATTGCTTATCTTCCATCATACAATTTAATCTAATTTCCCAATCTATGTTTGCCAACTCGCCCCTCATACCTATGCAATTTGCTTTATTTTTAAGATTAAGACTCGAGTTTCTGACTTAGGTACGTCACTTCCAAACTCAATGTGAAATTTTATCATATTATGATCACTCTTCCTCAGGCGATTCTTTACTGTGAGATTATTAATTAACCCTGTCGCATTACACAGTACCAAATCCAAAATAGCCTTTTCACTGGTTGTTTCCATTATGTATTGATAAACGAAACTGTGCAGACTACATTTGCAAATTTGAATTGTCCAGTCTATATGTAGATTAATGTCCCCCGCGATTATTGCATCACATTTATTACAAGCTCCTAATATTTCTTGATTAATATTCTGTCCAACGCTATTGCTACAATAATGGGACATATTAACAACTCCCACCCGTGTTTTCTGCACCTTGTTATTCCTTATTTCCACCCACACTGAACCTACTTCCTGATCTTCTGAGCAAAGATCCTTTCTCACCACTGTCCTTACGTCATGCATTATTATGAAGGCTGCACCCCTCCTTTTCCACTCTGTGTGTCTTTTCAGAACGACGAGTAACCTGGAATATTTAGTTCCCAATATTGGTGACCTTGCAACCATGTGTCTGTAATGGCTAATAGATCAAACCCATTTATCTCTATCTTATTACGAATGCTCCGTGCATTCTGATAAAGACGGTTTAATTTTAACTTTGTACCATTTTTCCCTGCTTTCACCATATTTGCTGATGCACTAATACTGTTCAACTCTCTGTCCCTTCCTGCCACATTCTGTATACCTTTGCCCTCATTTACTTATCTAGCTTCCCCTTAAATGCACCTGTGCTATTCGCCTCAACCACCCCATATAGTAGCAAGTTCCACTTGCTAACCACTCTCTGGTAAATACGTTTCTCCTCAATTTCTAATTCGATTTATGAGTGACTATTTTATATCGATGACCACAAATTTTGGACTCCCCACACGTGGAAACTTCTTCTCTGCCACGCCCCTATCGAACCCCATCATGATCTTAATGACCTCTATCAGCCTTTTCTTTTCTAGATAATAAAGGCCGAGCCTGTTTAGCCTTTCCTGATAATGATATCCTCTCAGTTCTGGGCTAATCCTTGTCAATCTTTTCTGCACATTTTCCAATGAATCTATATACTTTTTTTACAGCATGGAGACCAGTATTGTGCACAGAACTGAAACGTTAACTCTGTTTCTCTCTACACAGAATGTTTCTGACTTGCTGAGTGTTTGCAGCATTTTATATTTGTATTACGATATTCTAAGTCTGATCTAACCACGGTTCGATACAAATTTAACATGACTTCTCTGCTTTTCAATTCTATTCCTATTCCTAGTGAAATGAATCCAAGTGTTTTGTTTGCATTGTTGCGGCCTTGTTAACTTGCGTTGCTACTTTTAATAATTTGTGAATCTGTACCATACAGCAGTATGTCCTATAGGCAACAAGGGGGCAAGCCATACTAGATTTGATAATGAATAATGAAACAGATTTAGTTAACGGCTTAACTGTGCGTGAACATCTATCCAATAGTGATCTTAACATGATCGAGTTCAATGTAGTGTTTGAAAGGGAAAACAGTGAATCAGCTGCTATGATTCTAGACTTGGGCAAGACCGACTTCAATGGGATGAGACAGAGACTGTCCACAGTAAACTGGGCAAATCTGTTAATGGGTAAAACGACTGATGATCAGTTTGAAATGTTTAAAGAAACATTTAACGTGATTCAGAATCGGTTTATACCCCTGAGGGGCAAGAACTCTACTTGCCAAAAAAACCAGCCACGGAAAACTAAGCAGGTAAGGGACAGTATAAGACAGAAGGAAAGGGCATACAAAAAGGCAAAAAAATGGCACAGATCCTGTCGAATGGGAAAGATACAAAGCTCAACAAAGGGTCACAAAACAGATAGTAAGGGCTACAAAAAGAGAGTATGAAATAAAAACTCTCAAGGGATATCCAAACCTATACGAACAACTTTTATAGTTGTATTAGGACAAAAAGGGTGGTCAGCAGCAGTGTTGGCCCCATAAAAACTGAAAGTGGGGATATTGTCATTGACAATGGTGAAATGGCGGACATGTTGAACAATTACTTTGCGTCAGTATTTACAGTCGACAAAGAGGGTTGCATGCCGGAAATCCCAAGAAAACTGATATTGAATCGGGGACAGGGACTCGATAAAATTAACATAAGTAAAGCAACAGTAATGAAGAAAATAATAGCACTAAAGAGTGACAAATCCCCAGGAGCAGATGGTTTCTATCCCAGGGATTTAAAGGAAGTAGGTGAGCACATTGCGGATGCCCTAACTAAAATCTTTCAAAGTTCTCTAATTTAGGAACTGTCACTCCAGATTGGAAAATTGCACATATCACTCCGCTTTTTAAGAAAGGAGAGAGAGGGAAACCGGGGAATTGTAGACAAGTTAGCCTAACATCTGTTGTGGGGGAAATGCTGGAGTCTATAATTAAGGATAAGGTGACTGAACACCTCGAGAGTTTTCAGTTAATCAGAGAGAGCCAGCATGGATTTGTGAAAGATAGGTCGTGCCTGACAAACCTGATTTAATTTTTTGAAGAGGTGACTAAAGTAATGGACAGGGGAATGTCAATGGATGTTATTGATATGGACTTCCAGAACGCATTTGATAAGGTCCCACATAAGAGACTGTTAGCTAAGATAGAAGCCCAGGGAATCGAGGGAAATGTACGGACTTGGTTTGGAAGTTGGCTGAGCGAAAGGCGACAGCGAGTAGGGATAATGGGAAGGTACTCTCATTGGCAGGATGTGACTAGTGAAGTCCCGCAGTTTCATATCTAAGTTTGCCGATGACACAAAGATTGGTGGCATTGTAAGCAGTGTAGATGAAAACATAAAATTACAAAGCCATATTGATAGATTAGGTGAATGGGCAAAACTGTGGCAAATGGAATTCCATGTCGACAAATGTGAGGTCATCCACTTTTGATCAAAAAAGGATAGAACAGGGTACTTTCTAAATGGTAAGAAATAAAAACAATGGATGCCCAAAGGGACTTAAGGTTTCAGGTACATAGATCATTGAAATGTCATGAACAGGTGCAGAAAATAATCAAGAAGGCAAATGGAATGTTGGCCTTTATATCTCGAGGACTAGAGTACAAGGAGGCAGAAGTTATGCTGCAGCCATACAAAGCCCTGGTTAGACCGCATCTGGAGTACTGTGAGCTGTTCTGGGCACCGCACCTTCGGAAGGACATATTGGCCTTTGAAGGAGTGCAGCATAGGTTTGCTAGAATGATACCCGGACTTCAAGCGTTAAGTTACGAGGAGAGATTACACAAAGTGGGGTTGTTTTCTATGGAGTTTCGAAGGTTAAGGGGTGATCTAATCGAAGTTTATAAGATATTAAGGGGAACAGGTAGGTTGGATGGAGAGAAACTATTTCTGCTCTTTGGGGATTTTAGGAGTAGGGGGCACAGTCTAAAATTAGAGCCAGACCTTTCAGGAGCGAGATGAGAAAACATTTCTGCACACAAAGTGTTGTAGAAGTTTGGAACTCTCTTCCGCAAACGGCAATTGATACTAGCTCAATTGCTAAATTCAAATGTGAGATAGATAGTTAGCTTTTTGGCAACCAAAGGTATGAAGTGATATGGGCCAACGGCAGGTATATGGAGTTAGACCACAGATTAGCCATGATGCTATCAAATGGCGGAGCAGGCACGAGGCGCTGAATGGCCTACTCCTATTCCTATGTTCCTGTGTACCCCAAGGTCCCTTTGCTCCTCTATCTCATTGACACTCTTATTTTCCAGGGTATGTGGCCTCCTTATTCAGAATACCAAAACTTATCACTTGCCTTTATTGAAATTCAGTTGCGATTTACACGCCCATTCTGCAAATTTACCAATGTCTTCTTGCATGTTGTCGCAGTCCTCCTCAGTATTATCTATACACCTCAGTTTGATGTTAACCTCAAATTTTGAAACTGTAATTACGATTCCCGAGTCCAATTAGTCCGCTTTATAATGTGAACTCGATATTCGTGTTTCTGCACTGCCCCATATCGAACAATACGATAGTGTAAACCAGGGATGTAGCAATAGTTCCTCTTCATAATCTGAACCGAATATTCATGTTATTGAACTGTTCCATATCTCACTGGCAGCATGTTCCAGAGGTCCACTATTCTGTGTGAAAAGGACCACCTTCTGACATCTAATCTAGATCTGGCCTTGTGCAACGCCAAATTGCGACCAATGGACCTCCGTAACCTATTTAGTTGGCACAAACTAGCTACTCGAGCACAATCTATTCCCTTCATCATCATAGACAACTCGATCGAATCGTCCCTAGGTCTGCACTTCTCTGAAGTGTAGTTTCCCAGCTCTTTTAGCCTTTCTTGATAACAAAGATGTCTCAAACTGGGAATTAATATAGTCCATTTCCACTGCAACCTTTCCAAATCCTCAATATAACCCACCAATTGGGGAGACCAAAACTGAACACACGTTTCAAACAAAATATGACCAAGGTTTTGAACAAGGACAATATCGTAAGCTTTGTCTTATAGTCAATTGGAGCTCAATGCGGGAAAGTGTGAGGTCATTCACTTTGGAACTAAGAAGGATAGATCAATTATTTTAAATGATAAGCAGCTAGTAACTGTAGACGAGCAGGGAGATTTGTGGTCCAAGTAGATAATGCCTACTAACAGCTGGTGGACAGGTACAAAAATAATTTAACCGTCGAATTAAATATTGGCCTTTATGTCAAGAGGGTTGGAATGCAAAGGGTGGAAGTTATGTTTCTAATGTACAAAACTCAGGTTAGACCTAATTTAGATTATTGCATCCACTTCTGGGCACGGCACATCAGGAATGCTATATTGGCCTTTGAGGGGATGCAGCGCAGAATTCCCAGAATGATACCGGGGATAAAAGTGTTAAAATATGAGGACAGGTTGAATCGACAAGGCTAGTAGTCCCTCGAATATGTAAGATTAAGGACTGATCTAATTAAGATATTTCAGATGAATGAAGGATTAGATAGGGTGGATGCATAGAAACTATTTCCTCTGGTGCAGTAGAATGTCAAAAAGTGACGTCACAAGGGAGGAGTGCCGAGGGTAAGTGACGAAGTATTGAGTTCATTGGTTAGTGTTTTTAATGGTTATTGCTACCGAGAGCAGAGTTTCAAAAAAAAAACAACGGGACCAAGTGATCGAGAGCAGAGTGGGGATATAAAGGAGCGGGAACAGTGATCGAAAGCAGAGCGTGGAAATAAAGGAGAGGTACCAGTGATCGAGAGCAGAGCGGGGATATAAAGCTGAGATCAGCTCATAAAATCATAGAATCATAGAATCATAGACGTTTACAACATGGAAACAGGCCCTTCGGCCCAACATGTCCGTGTGACCCAGTTTAAACCACTAAGCTAGTCCCAAATGCCTGCACTTGGCCCATATCCCTCTATACCAAACTTACCCATGTAACTGTCCAAATGCTTTTTAAAAGAAAAAATTGTACCCGCCTCTACTACTGCCTCTGGCAGCTCGTTCCAGACACTCACCACCCTTTGAGTGAAAAAATTGCCCCTCTGGACCCTTTTGTATCTCTCCCCTCTCACCTTAAATCTATGTCCCCTCGTTATAGACTCCCCTACCTTTGGGAAAAGATTTTGACTATCTACCTGATCTATGCCCCTCATTATTTTATAGACTTCTATAAGATCACCCCTTAACCTCCTACTCTCCAGGGAAAAAAGTCCCAGTCTATCTAACCTCTCCCTATAAGTCAAACCATCAAGTCCCGGTAGCATCCTAGTAAATCTTTTCTGCACTCTTTCTAGTTTAACAATACCCTTTCTATAGTAGGGTGACCAGAACTGTACACAGTATTCCAAGTATGGCCTTACTAATGTCTTGTACAACTTCAACAAGACATCCCAACTCCTGTATTCAATTTTCTGACCAATGAAACCAAGCATGCCGAATGCCTTCTTCACCACCCTATACACCTGTGACTCCACTTACAAGGAGCTATGAACCTGTACTCCTAAATCTCTTTGTTCTATTAAATAAAGGCAGACAGAAGTTTAAAAGACTGACAGAAGATTAATGACTGGTTGGTGAGTAATACATGTTTTGCTCTCTAAGCTAGGGTAGTGGTTTAAAATAGGAACCTATAAATTGACACTCTATTGAATTAATAACGTAAACTAGATAAATTAATTAGTTTTTAAAAAAATAATTAAAATAAACCGAGTGAATATATTACATAAAAATTTTAATAGAATCATAGAAATTTTACAGCACGGAAGGAGGCCATTCGGCCCATCGAGTACACGCCGGCTCTATTAGGAGCAATCCAGCTTGTCCCCACTCCACGTCCTATCCCCGTAGCTCTGCACATTTTTTTCGTTTCAAGTACTTATCCAGTTCCCTTTTGAAGGCCATGATTGAATCTGCCTCCACCAACCCCTCGGGCAGTGCATTCCAGATCCCAACCACTCGCTGCGTAAAAACAAAAATCCTCATGTCACCTTTGGTTCTTTTGCCAATCAACTTAAATCTATGTCCTCTGGTTCTTGGCTCTTCCACCAATGGGAACAGTTTCTCCCTATCGCCTTTGTATAGACCCTTCATGATATTGAATAGCTCTATCAAATCTCCTCTCAGCTTTCTCTGTTCCAAGGTTAACAACCTCGGCTTCTCCAGTCTATCCACATAATTTAAGTTCCTCATCCCTGGAATCACTCTAAGGCGTTCACATCCATCCTGAAGTGCGGTGCCCAGAACTGGTCGAACCAGTGTTTTATAAAGGTTCATCATGACTTCCTTGCTCTATTTTTGTACTCTATGCCTCTATTTATAAAGCCCAGGATCCCATATGCTTTTTTTAACCGCTTTCTCAACCAGCCCTGCCACCTTCAACGATGTGTGCCCATATACACCCTGATCCCTCTGTTCCTCTAACCATTTAGAATTGTGCCCTTTAGTTTATATTGCCTTTCCTCATTTTTCTTACCGAAAGGCATCACCTCGCATTTTTCCGCGTTAAACGTCATCTGCCATGTGTCCGCCCATGTCACCAGCGTGTCTATATCCTTTTGAAGTGCATCACTATCCTCCTCAGTGTTCACTACCATTCCAAGTTTTGAGTTATCTGCAAATTTTGAAAACGTGCCCTGTACACCCAAGTCCAAGTCATTAATATATATCAAGAAAAGGATTGGTCCCAGCACCGAACCCTGGGGAACACCACTGTAAACCTCCCTCCTGTCCAAGAAACAACCATTCGCCAACACTCTCTGTTTCCTGTCATTTAGCCAATTCTGTATACACGTTGCTACTGCCCCCTTTATTCCATGGGCCGCAATCATGACAGCAGGCCTACCATGTGGCACTTTATCGAACGCTTTTTGAAAGTCCATATACACCACATCAACAGCAATGCGCTCATCTACCCTCTCTGTTAACTCATCAAAAAACTCTATCAAGTTGTTTAAACACGATTTGTCTTTAACAAATCCGTTCTGGCTTTCCCAAATCAATCCACAATAAATAAAAAAATTAATAAAAAAAACAAAGTTAGATGGAGATGGCAATGCAAGTGGTGTGCCGTAACTGCAGCATGTGGGAGGTTGTGGAGAGCAGTCTGTTCCAAGGCAACCTCATCTGCAATAAGTGTCTGCAACTCGAGGAACTTCGGCTCAGAGTTGTTGAGCTGGAGTCCAAGATGCAGACATTATGATGCATCAGGGAGGGCGAGAGTTATCTGGACACTTTGATCCGGAGGCAGTCACGTCACTTAGGTTAGGTAATGGTTTTGATTGGTGAGTGGTCAGGGACAGGAGGATGTCACAGTGAGTCATGCAGGTATGGGAAACCCAGATGCAGTGGTGGAGGATCCTCAGCCTTTGTTCTTGTCCACAGATACGAGGTACTTCCTAGCTGCGTGGAGGAGAACAAGTACTGCAGGGAGGATGGGCAAATTGACTTCGGCACTGTAGTACAAGAGGGCACTCAATTGCGGGGGAGCGAAAAGGAATGTGATAGTGGTAGGTGATAGTACAGTCGGGGGATAGATAGATTTCTCTGCAGCGTGATCTGGAGTCCCGAAGGCTGTGTTGCCTGCCCGGTGCCAGGGTTAAGGACATCTCCTCACGGCTGGAGAAGAACTTGGAGCATGAGGGGGAGGATCCAGTTGTCGTGGTCCACGTAGGAACCAACGACATAGATAAGATTGGAATGAGGTCCCGCTGAGAGAGCTTCAGGAATTAGGGTCCAAATTTAAAAGCAGAACCACTAAGGTAATAATCTCTGGATTACTAACTGAGCCACGCACAAAATAGGCATAGAATCAAACAGATCAGATGGTTAAATACGTGGTTAAATACGTGGTTGGAAGAGTGGTGTGGGAAGCACTGGTTTCAATTCATGGGGCACTCGCATCAGAACTTGGGAAAGAGGGAGCTGTTCTTTGGGATGGGCTCCACTTAAACTGTGTGGGACCAATGTCCTGGCATAAAATCGAATAACTATGGCGTTTGATAGGGATTTAAACTAATAGTGGGGGAAGGATTCAGTAAAGGATGTAGAGCAGAGTAGCGACTTGGGAAAAAACAAGCAGAGTGTGTCAGGAAGGGACAGATAATTTAACAAAGGTAATAGGGAATTAGTGACTAAGGTCACATTAGGGAAAATAATAAAAAGTTAAAATAAAATAGACTATTTCTGAATGCACGAAGCATTCGTAGCAAGAGAGATGAATTAATGGCACAAATAGAGATAAACGGGTTTCATCTTGCAGCCATTACTGAGACGTGGTTGCAAGGTGACCAAGGTTGGAAACTAAATATTCGAAGGTACTTGGCGTTTTGAAAACATAGGCAAAATGGGGGGATTGCCATGATCATAAAGGATGAGATAAAGGCAGTAGTGAGAAACGATCTTAGCTCAGAAAATCAGGATGTAAAATCAGTATGGATGGAGCTAAGCAATAACAAGGTGCAAGAAACACTGGTGAGAGTATATTACAAGCACCTAACAGTAGTTATAGTGTTGGACAGGAGAACTTATAATGTGTGAGGGGAGGGGAACGGTACAGGTAAGGGTAAATTTATAAGTCCAAAGAGAAAAGTCAAGACTGTGGAGCAGAGCAGCAATTAAGGTCCAAACAAGCAGAGTGTGTCAGGAAGGGACAAGAGTTTAACAAAAGTAATAGGGAATTAATGACTAAGGTCACATAAGGGTAAAGTAGTTAAAAAGTTAAAATTAAAGCCACTATATCTGAATGCTCGAAGCATTTATTACAGGATAGATGAATTAATGGCACAAATAGCATGGATTAAACCAGGAAATTAGAATCCCTACATCTAGTCTGTCTAGTCCTGTTCGAACTTTATATGTTTCGATTAGATTACCTCTCATTCTTCTAAACTCTAGTGAATATAGGCCTTGTTCACGCAATCTCTCATCATATGTCAATCCTGCCATCCAAGGAATCAGTCCGGTAAACCTACGTTGCACTCCCTCCATGGCAAGGACATCCTTCCTCAGATAAGGAGACGAAAACTGCACACAATACTCCAGATGTGGTCTCACCAAGGCCCTGAATAACTGCAGTAAGATATCCCTGCTCCTGTACTCAAATCCTCTTGCAATGAACGCCAAAATACCATTCGCCATCCTAACTGTTCGCTGCACCTGGCTGCTCGCTTTCAGCGACTGGTGTACGAGGACACCCAGGTCTCGTTGCACCTCCCATTTTCCCAATCTATCAGCATTCAGATAATAATCTGTTTTTCTGTTTTTACAACCAAAGTGGATAACCTCACATTTACCCACGTTATACTTCATTTGCCATGATCTTGCCCACGCACCCAACTTGTCTAAATCACATTGGAGCCTCTTTGCATCTTCCTCACAGCTCACATTCCACCCCAGCTTTGTGTCATCTGCAAACTTGGAAATGTTACATTTAGTTCCCTCATCTAAATCATTGATATATATTGTGAATAGCTGGGGCCCAAGCACTGATCCCTGCAGTACCCCATTAGTCACTGCCTGCCCCCCGGAAAAAAGATCCGTTCATTCCTACTCTCTGTTTCCTGCCTGTCAACCAATTCTCAATCCATGCCAGTATATTCTCCCCAATCCCATGTGCTTTAATTTTGCACACTAACCTCTTGTGTGGGACCTTATCAAAAGCCTTCTGAAAATCCAAGTACACCACATCCACTGATTCTCTCCTATCTATTCGACTAGTTACCTCCTCAGGAAACTCCAGTAGATTTGTTAAGCATGATTTCCCTTCCATAAATCCATGCTGACTTTGCCCAATCCCTTTAATGCATTCCAAGTTTTCTGTGATCACATCCTTTATAATAGACTCTAGCATTGTCCCCACTATTGATGTTAGGCTAACTGGTCTGTAATTCCCTGTTTTTTTCTCTCTCTCCTTTTTTTAAATAGTGGGATTACATTTGCCACCCTCCAATCTGTAGGAACTGTTCAAGAGACTATAGAATTTTGGAAGATGACCACCAATGCATCCATTATTTCCACTTCCTTTAATACTCTGGGATTTAGATTACCAGGCCCTGGGGATTTGTCAGCCTTTAGCCCCATTAATTTCCCTAGCACTATTTGTTTTCTAGTACTGACTTCCTTTATTTCCTCCCTCTCACTAGACCCTTGGTTCCCAAACATTTCCGGGAGGTTATTTGTGTCCTCCTTTGTGAAGACAGAACCAAAGTATGTCTTTAACTGATCTACCATTTCTTTGTACTCCATTATAAATTCCCCTATTTCTGACTGTAATGAACCTACATTTGTCTTCACTAATCTTTTTCTCTTGACATATTTATAGAAGCTTTCACAGTCAGTTTTTATGTTCCCTGCTAGTTTACTCTCATACTCTATTTTTCCTCTCTTAATCAAACTCTTTGTTCTCCTTTGATGAATTCTGAACTGCTCACAATCCTCAGGCTTGCCGCTTTTTCTGGCAATTTTATATGTCTCCTCTTTAGATCTAATATTATCCCCAATTTCTTTTATAAGCCACGGATGAGCCACCTTTCCTGTATTATTTTTGTGCCAGAAAGGAATGAATAATTGTTGTAATTCCTGCACACGTTCTTTAAATAATAGCCATTGCCAATCCACCGTCATCCCTTTTTGTAAAGTTCCCCAATCTATCCGAGCCAACTCACACCTCATACTTTCGTCATTTCCTTTATTTAGATTCAGGACCCTAGTTTCGGATTCAACTACCTCACTGTCCATCTGAATGAGGAATTCTATCATGTTATGTTCGATCTTCCCTAAAGGACCCCGCACACAAGATTGTTAATTAATCATTTCTCATTGCACAATACCCAGTCAAGTATCGGCTGTTCTCTAGTTGCTTCCTCAACATATTAGTCTCGAAATCCATCACGTACACACTCCAGGAATTCCTCCCCTACCGTATTGTTGATAATTTGGTTTGACAAATCTATATGTAGAATAAACTCACCCATGATTACAGTTGTACCCTTCTTGCATGCGAATCTAATTTCCTGTTTAATGCCCTCCTCTACATCTCCACTACTGTTAGGGGCCTATAGACACCCCTCACCAACGTTTTCTGCCGCTTGGAGTTTCTTAGCTGCAGCCATATAGATTCCACATCGTAATTTTCCGAGCCAATATCCTTCCTCACTGTTGCATTGATTTCCCCCTTTACTAACAACGCTACCCCACTTCCATTCCCTTTTTGCCTGTCCTTCCTAAATATTGAATACCCCTGGATGCTCAGTTCCCATACTTGGTCAACCTGCTGCCATGTCTCTGTAACCGCAAATAAATCATACCCGTTAATATCTACCTGCGCTGTTAATTAATCTACCTCATTGCAAATGATCCGCGTATTAAGATTCAATGCATTTAGACTTGTCTTTTTAAGATTGCTAGTCATCTTCGTATTATTTTGCACAATGGCCCTATTTGTTTTTCGCCCTTGTTTTGTCTTGCTTCCTGTATTTTGTTTCTATCCTTGTTTCCCCCTCCTATGTCTCCCTGTTCAGGATCCCATCCCCCTGCCATTCTAGTTCAAATCTTCCCCAACTGCACTAGCAAACACCCCCGCGAGGACATCGGTCCCGGTCCTGCTCGGGTGTAAACCATCCCGCTTGTACAGGTCCCACCTTCCCCAGAACCGGTCCCAATGTCCCAGGAATCTAAATCTCTCCCTCCTACACCATCCCTCCAGCCATGCATTCATCTGGTCTATTCTCCTGTTCCTATACTCACTAGCACGTGGCACTGGTAGTAATCCTGAGATCACTACCTTTGAGGTCCTGCTTTTTAATTTATCTCCTAACTCCTTAAATTCAACTTGTAGGACCTCATCACTTTTTTACCTATGTCGCCGGTACCAATATGGACCACGACTACTGCCTGTCACCCTCGCCCTCCAGAATGCCCTGCAGCCGCTCCGTGATACCGTTCATCCTAGCAACAGGGAGGCAACATACCATCCTGGAGTCACGTTTGCGGCCACAGAAACGCCTATCTGTTCCCCTTAAAATTGAATCCCCTATCACTATAGCCCTGCCACTCTTACTCATCCCTTCCTGTGCAGCAGAGCCACCCGTTGTGCCCCGAACTTGGGTCTTGCTGCTTTCCCCTGATAAGCCATGTCCCCCAACAGTATCCAAAGCGGTATATCAGTTTGAGAGGGAGATAGCCCCAGGGGAATCCTGCTCTACCTGCCGAGTCCTTTTATTCTGCCTGGCGGTCACCCATTTCCTTTCTGCCTGCGTAATCTGTAACTGCATTGTGACCACCTCACTGAACGTGCTGTCCACGATAATCTCAGCATCGTGGATGCTCCACAGCGAATCCACCCGCAGCACCAGCTCAGAAATTGGGTTAACTGATAGCTGAAGCTGGACACACTTCCTGCACATATGGTCGCCAGGGACACTGGTAGTGTCAATGACTTCCCACATGGTAGAGGAGGAGCACATCACGGGTGCGAGCTGTGCTGCCATGACTTACCATAGATTTACACTGCATTGACCTCTCAGACACTTCTCTCGCTCTCGGACTCTCCTGCCTCACCTGTGACGCCGCACAGTAGTTTTCTCCTGTTGCAGGTCTGCTGCTGCTTTTATCCCCGCTCTTAGTCTTCTGCTGCTCAGGATCCACCGCCGCTCTGCAGAAAAAATAGGAAAAGCAAGGCAAAGCAGCACCTCCTTCCCCCACTTCACCGAATTCCCAAACTCACCCAACTCTCAGCTAATCGCTCTGTGCTCCGTTGCACTCAGTGCTGGTTGCACTCACAGGCCCCTGTATTTCTACTGTTTGTGACTTAGATGAGTCAGGCCTGATCCTGTTTCAGGAACCAGTTCAATCCAGCTAACCAATTAACTAACTACAGCAGCTCTCCAGTAGGAGAGCTTGATTGTTTGTCTGAGCTTAAGCCTGACAGAAATTTAAAAATTTAAACTTTAAAATTGAACTTAAACAGTTGATAGCAATTTACACTAGATTTCACAAGAGATTAACCTTTAAACTCCCACACTCACCAAACTCTCAGCTGATCAGTCTGTGCTCCGTTGCACTCAGAGGAGTTATGGATAGTGTTAAATTAAATTAAGAGGCTTACAAATTTGTCAAAATGAGCAAAAAGCCTGACGATGTGGAGGGTTTTAGAAACCAGCAAACGATGACCAAGAAACTCATAGAGAGAGAAAATTGAATATGAGATTAAACTAGCCAGAAATATAAAAACGGATTGTAGGAGCCTCTGCAAGTATATAAATAGGAAGAGATTAGCGAAAGGAAACAAAAATGGGTCCCTTGGAGGCAGAGAGAGGAGAAATTATAATGAGGAATAAGGAAGTGGCAGTGAAGTTAAACAAATATTTTGTATTTGTCTTCATATTGGAAGATATAAAAAGAACCGGGTATAATTGGAAAGAAAGGATTTAATGAGAGTGAGGAATTTAAAGTTATTAAGATATTAATGGGACTAAAAGCCGACAAATGCCGTGCCCCTGATGATCTACATCCCGGGATTTTAAAAGAGGTGGCTACAGAGATATTTGTTGCATTGGTTTATGTTGCATTCCAGAATTCCCGAGATTCCAGAATGGTCCCCGTGGATTGGAAGATAGCAAATGTAACCTCGCTATTCAAGAAAGGAGGGAGAGAGAAAACTGCGAACTATAGGCCAGTTAGCCTAACATCAGTAGTATGGAAAAATGCTAGAATCGATTGTTAAGGATGTAGTAACAGGGCACTTAGAAAGTCATAATATAAGAACATAAGAACATAAGAAATAGGAGCAGGAGTAGGCCAATCGGCCCCTCGAGCCTGCTCCGCCATTCAATAAGACCATGGCTGATCTGGTCCTAACCTCAAATCTAAAATCATGTCCAATTTCCTGCCCGCTCCCCATAACCCCTAATTCCCTTTACTTCTACGAAACTGTCTATTTCTGTTTTAAATTTATTTAATGATGTAGCTTCCACAGCTTCCTGGGGCAGCAAATTCAACAGACCTACCACCCTTTGAGTGAAGAAGTTTCTCCTCATCTCAGTTTTGAAAGAGCAGCCCCTTATTCTAAGATTATGCCCCCTAGTTCTAATTTCACCCATCCTTGGGAACATCCTTACCGCATCCACCCGATCAAGCCCCTTCACAATCTTATATGTTTCAATAAGATCGCCTCTCATTCTTCTGAACTCCAATGAGTAGAGTCCCAATCTACTCAACCTCTCCTCATATGTCCGCCCCCTCATCCCCGGGATTAACCGAGTGAACCTTCTTTGTACTGCCTCGAGAGCAAGTATGTCTTTTCTTAAGTATGGACACCAAAACTGTATGCAGTATTCTAGGTGCGGTCTCACTAATACCTTATATAACTGCAGCAATACCTCCCTGTTTTTATATTCTATCCCCCTAGCAATAAAAGCCAACATTCCGTTGGCCTTCTTGATCACCTGCTGCACCTGCATACTAACCTTTTGATTTTCTTGCACTAGGATCCCATATCCCTTTGTACTGCAGTACTTTCCAGTTTCTCGCCATTGAGATAATAACTTGCTCTCCGATTTTTCCTGCCAAAGTGCAAAACCTCACATTTTCCAACATTGTATTGCATCTGCCAAATCTCCGCCCACTCACCCAGCCTGTCTATATCCCCTTGTAGGTTTTTTATGTCCTCCTCACTCTCTACTTTCCCTCCCATCTTTGTATCATCTGCAAACTTTGATATGTTACACTCGGTCCCCTCCTCCAAATCGTTAGTATAGATTGCAAAGAATTCGGGACCCAGCACCGACCCCTGCGGAGCACCACTGGCTACTGGTTGCCAGTCCGAGAATGTACCATTTATCCCAACTCTCTGCTTCCTGTTAGATAACCAATCCTCCACCCATGCCAGAATATTACCCCAATCCAGTGATTCTTTATCTTGAGCAATAATCTTTTATGTGGCAATGTGATTAGACAGAGGCTGTTTCCCCTGGCTGGAAAGTGGAGAACTCGTGGTCATAGTCTCAAGATGACGCGTCGGCCATTTAGAATCAAGATGAGGAAAACAATCTTCACTCTGAGGCTTGGAATTCTCAACCCCAGAGGGCAGTGAATGCTGAGTCGTTGAATATATTCAAGACTGAGATCGGTGAATTTTTGGACACTAAGGGAATCAAGGGATATGGGGCTAAGGCGGGAACGTGGAGTTGAGTAAGAATATCAGCCTTGATCTTATTGAATGGCAGAGCAGACTCGATAGATTGTATGACCTACTTTGCTCCAGTACCTTATGTTCCAATGGGAGAGTCCAGAACAACGGGGCCCAATAATGAAATTGGAGCCTGGCCGTTCAGCGGTGACGTCACCAAGCATTTCTTTACGCAAATGTAAGTGGAAATCTGGAAGTCTTTCCCCATAAAGCTGTTGATGCTGGGGGTCCAATGAAAATTTCAAAACTGATAATGATAGACTTATGTTGGACAAGATTATTCATGGTAACTGAACCAAGGCGCTTCCATGGAGTTATGATACAGATCAGTCACCAAAATTAATGATGGTATAGGTTCGAGGGGCTCAATATCCTACTCCGATTCCTATATTCCCATGTTCTTCTATCATATAAAAGGATCCCATAACTTTAGCTATTGCATCACAGCATTGCTCATGAATCTTTAGAGATCTATGCACCAAAAGGTCCAGATTTACTTATTTCTGCACCAGCTTTAATGCTTTTCCCTGAAGACTGTATACATGTTGAGCGTGTCGTGCCCCCAACACATACAATTAGGTCATTAATAAAAATAGTAAAGAGCAACGGTCCAGCACCGATCACTGCGGGACAACACTGGCGATCGGTCTCCAAACTGATCCAAAATCCATCTGCAACTACTTTCTGTCTACCGCCTACCAGCCAGTTCCAAGTCCAGCTCAATATATTACCACTAATACCAGAGGCTTCGATTTTGCAGCGAAGCCTCCTGTGCTGTACCTTGCCAAAAGCTTTTTGGAAGTATCAGTGGACACTGGTCTTTTGTGCTTCCCACATCCACCATCTTGTTGATTTCTTCTAAAAATACAATCAAATTTGATTGACATGATGTCCTTGTTTTGAAGCCATGTAGGGTGTCCCCAGTATGCTGCTCTCTATCCAAGTAATCATATAATACATCCCTAATGATTCATTGAATCATCTTTTCTATTACTGATATCAAACTAGAATCATAGAAGTTCCAACATGGAAACAGGCCCTTCGGCCCAACATATCCATGTCGCCCAGTTTATACCACTAAGCTAGTCCCAATTGCCTGCACTTGGCCCATATCCCTCTATACCCATCTTACCCATGTAACTGTCCAAATGCTTTTTAAAAGACAAAATTGTACCCGCCTCTACTACTGCCTCTGGCAGCTTGTTCCAGACACTCACCACCCTTTGAGTGAAAAAATTGCCCCTCTGGACCCTTTTGTATCTCTCCCCTCTCACCTTAAATCTATGCCCCCTCGTTATAGACTCCCCTACCTTTGGGAAAAGATTTTGACTATCGACCTTATCTATGCCCCTCATTATTTTATAGACTTCAAGAAGATCACCCCTTAACCTTCTACTCTCCAGCGAAAAAAGTCCCAGTCTGTCTAACCTCTCCCTGTAAGTCAAACCATCAAGTCCCGGTAGCATCCTAGTAAATATTTTCTGCACTCTTTCTAGTTTAATAATATCCTTTCTATAATAGGGTGACCAGAACTGTACACAGTACTCCAAGTGTGGCCTCACCAATGCCCTGTACAACTTCAACAAGACATCCCAACTCCTGCATTCAATGTTCTGACCAATGAAACCAAGCATGCCGAATACCTTCTTCACCACCCTATCCACCTGTGACTCCACTTTCAAGGAGCTATGAATCTGTACTCCTAGATCTCTTTGTTCTATAACTCTCCCCAACGCCCTACCATTAACGGAGTAGGTCCTGGCCCGATTCGATCTACCAAAATGCATCACCTCACATTTATCTAAATTAAACTCCATCTGCCATTCATCGGCCCACTGGCCCAATTGATCAAGATCCCGTTGCAATCCCAGATAACCTTCTTCACTGTCCACAATGCCACCAATCTTGGTGTCATCTGCAAACTTACTAACCATGCCTCCTAAATTCTCATCCAAATGATTAATATAAATAACAAATAACAGCGGACCCAGCACCGATCCCTGAGGCACACCGCTGGACACAGGCATCCAGTTTGAAAAGCAACCCTCTACAACCACCCTCTGTCTTCTGTCGTCAAGCCAATTTTGTATCCAATTGGCTACCTCACCTTGGATTCCATGAGATTTAACCTTATGTAACAACCTACCATGCGGTACCTTGTCAAATGCTTTGCTGAAGTCCATGTAGACCACGTCTACTGCACAGCCCTCATCTATCTTCTTGGTTACCCCTTCAAAAAACTCAATCAAATTCGTGAGACTTGATTTTCCTCTCACAAAGCCATGCTGACTGTTCCTAATTAGTCCCTGCCTCTCCAAATGCCTGTAGATCCTGTCCCTCAGAATACCCTCTAACAACTTACCCACTACAGATGTCAGGCTCACTGGTCTGTAGTTCCCAGGCTTTTCCCTGCCGCCCTTCTTAAACAAAGGCACAACATTTGCTACCCTCCAATCTTCAGGCACCTCACCTGTAGCGGTGGATGATTCAAATATCTCTGCTAGGGGACCCGCAATTTCCTCCCTAACCTCCCATAACGTCCTGGGATACATTTCATCAGGTCCCGGAGATTTATCTACCTTGATGCGCGTTAAGACTTCCAGCACCTCCCTCTCTGTAATATGTACACTCCTCAAGACATCACTATTTATTTCCCCAAGTTCCCTAACATCCATGCCTTTCTCAACCGTAAATACCGATGTGAAATATTCATTCAGGATCTCAACCATTTCTTGTGGTTCCGCACATAGATGACCTTGTTGATCCTTAAGAGGCCCTACTCTCTCCCTAGTTACCCTTTTGCCCTTTATGTATTTGTAGAAGCTCTTTGGATTCACCTTTGCCTGATCTGCCAAAGCAATCTCATATCCCCTTTTTGCCCTCCTGATTTCTCTCTTAACTCTACTCCGGCAATCTCTATACTCTTCAAGGGATCCACTTGATCCCAGCTGCCTATGCATGTCATATGCATCCTTCTTCTTTTTGACTAGTGCCTCAATCTCCCGAGTCATCCAAGGTTCCCTACTTCTACCAGCCTTGCCCTTCACTTTATAAGGAATGTGCTTACCCTGAACCCTGGTTAACACACTTTTGAAAGCCTCCCACTTACCAGACATCCCTTTGCCTGCCAACAGACTCTCCCAATCAACTTCTGAAAGTTGGTCCTGTAGTTACCCGTATCTGTCTTGTCTCCTTGGATAAACATGGGGACTTCATTAGCCTCCTTCCAGTCTACGAGAACCGTCCCGGACTGCAATGCAAGGCGCTAGCACAACACATATCCCATTACACTGAGGACCTTCGGATGGATATCATTCGGCCCGTCCGCTTTATCTTTTTTCAGATTCTTAACTTTATCTGAAATAACAAGTTCATCTCTGTTAATATTATTTGTTTTATTATTAACATCATTAAATTGTAGCATCGTCTTCAAGAGTGACGACCGATGCAAAATATCACATTGAATATTTCTGCCATAACCAGTGAGTTCTTCTTAACCAATCATTGAGCAACCTTCAGTGGCCCAATATTATCTTTGACAGTTCCCTGGAATCATTAGGGATGTAATGACACTTCATATAACTGAGATCGCATTTCCCAAACCACCCAAAATTGTCCACAATCCTCTTTTCCATTATTATTTCAGCTGATCTAATAGCAGCATTAGTTTCCTTTCCTTTTCCTTTGTACTTAACTCTGTTTAGTTGATTATTAGATGCCTTAAGAACATAAGAAGTAGGAGCAGGAGTAAGCCATCTAGCCCCTCGAGCTTGCTCCACCATTCAACAAGGTCATGGCTGATCTTCTACCTCAACGCTTTTTCCTGCACTATCGCCATATTCCATGATGCCTTTAATATCTAGAAATCTATCGAACTCTGTTTTGAATGTATTAAATGACTGAGCCTCCACAGCCCTCTGTGGTCGAGAATTCCAAAGATCACCACCCTCTAAGTGACGAAATTTCTCCTCATATCAGTCCTAAATTGCCTACCCAAGAATGTAGAAACATTAATGTTTACATCTTATTTGTCTTTGCAATTGACCCATCAGCCGCCTTGGCATTTTCTTACCAGACTCTCTTCTTTTCACTTTTGCACATATTTTTCTTCCTCATTTTTTATCTTTTTCTTAAAATCTTTTCATTTGTATTCTACATTGGTCTCGCCACCAGCCAGTAGGGTTGGCCAATTAAGTCGTTCCAAATCTTCTGCCATTTAAGCAAAGGTTGCCCTTCTGAAATCTGGGCGCATCTGATTGTCTGCCTCTCATCGCGGCATTCTCATAGGAACATAAGAACAGGAGTAGGACATTCAGCCCCTTGTGCCTGCTTCGCCATTTGATAAGATCATGGCTGATCTGTGATCTAACTCCATATACCTGCCTTTGGCCCATATCTCTTTATACCTTTGGTTGCCAAAAAGCTATATATCTAAGATTTAATTTTTAACAATTGAGCTAGAATCAATTGCCGTTTGCGGAAGAGAGTTCCAAACTTCCACTACCCTTTGTGTGTAGAAATGCTTTCTAATCTCACTCCTGAGAGGTCTGGCTCTAATTTTTGGACTGTTCCCCCTACTCCGAAAATCCCCAACCAGCTGAAATAGTTTCTCTCTATCCACCCTATCTGTTCCACTTAATATCTTCTAAACTTCGATCAGATCAACACTTAACCTTCGAAACTCTAGAGAATACAACCCCAATTTGTGTAATCTCTTCTCGTAACTTAACCCTTGAAGTCCGGGTATCATTCTAGTAAACCTACGCTGCACTCCCTCCAAGGCCAATATGTCCTTCCGAAGGTGCGGTGCCTAGAACTGCTCACAGTACTCCAGGTGCGGTCTAATCAGGGTTTTGTATAGCTGCAGCATAACTTCTGCCCCCTTTTACTCTCGTCCTCTCGATATAAAGGCTAACATTCCATTTGCCTTCTTGATTATTTTCTGCACCTTTTCATGAAACTTCAATGATCTATGTACCTGAACCCCTAAGTCCCTTTGGACATCCACTGTTTTTAACTTTTCACCATTTAGAAAGTACCCTGTTCTATCCTTTTTTGATCCAAAATAGATGATCTCACATATGTCTACATGGAATTCCATTTGCCACAGTTTTGCCCATTCACCTAATCTATCAATATCGCTTTGTAATTTTATGTTTTCTTCTGCACTGCTTACAATGCCACCAATCTTTGTGCCATCGGCAAACTTAGATATGAGACTATCTATGCCTTCATCTAAGTCGTTAATAAATATTGTGAATAATTGAGGCCTCAAGACAGATCCCTGCGGTACTCCACTAGTCACATCCTGTCAATGTGAGTACCTTCCCATTATCCCTACTCTCTGTCGCCTTTCGATCCGTGCCCGAGTGGCTCTGGAGAACGAGCACGTGATGAATGCCGGTACGCTTGAGGCTTTCCACGACCGGTGGGCACCACAAGTACTGATTGTATAGTGAATAGGCACAACAATATTGTTGCTTAGTTTATTATGTTTCTTTTCACATTTGTGGTGTTTGGGTGATTGATGTTTTTACCATCTTCAAAAAAGGGACACTTGTTTTGGTTTTCTTTGGTTTTGGTCAATCGCACTGGGCCAATGCAGTGTCCCTTTCAATAAAATCAACAGTTAACAGACAAGCAACTGCAAGTAGGTCCCTGACTTGGTGATATTTATTGTGCTTGGAAGTTGACTAACTTTGTAACTATTGTAAATAGGCTGTGTGAGAAGATGTATAGTACAAGAATCTTTTCAAAATCACAGAGCTTAAGCAGAGAGGATGGTAAAGACAGGGAGTGGACATCTAACGGAGTGAATTGATAACAGAATGATGACTTTCAACTCGGAATTTGGTAAGTGTGGGAATTAGCTGCAGGGGTGGGGGTGTTGCTGAGCGATTTAAACCAAGGGACTATAAACTAATCTATCAACATTTGCAACTTCAATAAAACGTACATAAAATGACCAAGCAATTAACAATTATTTCGAAATCAAGCTAAATCCGTTCATTAAATATAATCTAGATCTCAAGTGATTCTATTAGTCACATAAATAAACTACTGGAAACAAAGAAATACCGAAATAACAAATTGAAATGGCAGTATAGGCTGTGTGTCGGGATTGTAATATGTGTGAGTTTATGGACAGCGAGACTCTCCCGGATTGGCACGTTTGCAGGAAATGTCTTTGGCTCGAGACACTCTGGATCAGATTCCTTGAGATGGAATGCGAGTTGTAGACACTCCATCACATAAGAAGGGTGAGGTAGAGAAGGAGGTCCTGCAGACACTGGTCATATCCAAAAGATACGAGGTACATGATGCCTGTGAGGATAAGGATGAAGTCTGCAGGGCGGATGCTCAGAATGGTAGCTACGGCATTGTGGAGCATGAAGCAGTCCAAAGGGTGGGAGGGGCGGGGGGAGTATCAGAATGGAAAGGTTAAACACATAGAGGATTATATAATAAGGGGGAAGGATAGCATCTTATGCAATCGTGACCGAGAGTCCAGGAGGGTGCGTTGCCTACCTGGTGCAAGGGTAAAGGACATCCCAGAGCACCTGGTGAGGAACTTCGTAAGGGAGGGGGAGGATCCAGTTGTCGTGGTCCATTTCGGTACCAATGATATAAGGAAGAACAAGAAGGAGATCCTGCTATGGGAATATCAAAAGCTAGGAAATCAATTACAAACCAAAACCTCACCAATGGTAATCTCAAGATTACTATCCGAGCCACGTGCGAACTGGCATAAGGATCGGCAGATTATAAAGGTGAATGCGTGACTGAAAGATTGGTGTGGGAAGCAGGGGTTCCATTTCATGGGGACAGGAAGTAACTATCCCGCTGGGCTGTGCTCCACTTGATCGGGAGCACAGCCCAGCGGAAAAGATAATTAGGATAGTGCATACGTCTTTAAAATAACAAGATGGCGGAGGGACCCTGATGCAATAACGAAAGTGTAAAGATAAAAGAAACAGGAGACGGGTGTAAGGAGTAAAGATAACATGGAAGGTCAAGGAAGTAATTCAGTTATCACGCAGAACCATAAAAGGACTGTTGAAAATGAAGTAAAATGAACAACTATTGAAGATTAATTAAACTGCCTGGACAGCAATGTACACAACATCCAAAATAAAACGGGGGAACTGGAGGCAATAATCCGTAGCGACGAACTAGTTGTAGTAGGAATAACCAAAACATGCCTAAATAAATAACCGGACTGGCAACTAAATATTGCAGGTTAAAACAAAATCAGAAAGGGTAGGGAAGGAAAGCAGGGAGTGGAGTGGCTCTACTAATTAGAGTAAATATAATGGCAGTAAAAAGGGGACATAACAAACAGAACCCATATCGTTGAAATAAAAGATAAGAAGGGATCGATCACGTTGCTAGGGTTATACTACAGACCATCTAATAGTGGAAAGGAGGTAGAGGATGAAATATGTAAGCAAATATGTGAAATGAATAAAGGACATACAGTAATAATCATGGGAAATTTTAACTATCCTCAGATAAACTGGCAAGAAGAGGTAGGTAAAGGTTTCAGGGGATGGAGTTTTTCAATACTCTTTTACATACTGGGTAAGAGAAGAGCACTACTCTTCTCTTACCCAGTATGTAAAAAGCCCAACAAGAGAGGAAGCTCTGCGGGATCTAGCAATGAGAAATAAACCAGAGCACCTTGACAATGGCGATCGCAACATAATACATTTTAAGATAAAGATTGAGAAGGACATAAGTAAGGCAAAGACCAAAGAAATAAATTTGAAAAAAAAACGGATTTGATGGGAATTAGAATCGAACTAGGGGTGTTAAACTAGAAAAATTAACTGACATACAAATAAATAGAATAATAGATGGAAACATTTAAAACGGTGATCAACAGAGTCCAGTAGAAATAAATCCCACTAAAGGCAAGAACAAACAAGCCAGTAATGACATACCATGGATAAATAAAGAAATAAGGGCAAAATTGAAACTAAAGAAAACGGAATCTTTACTCAAAGATGTAATAGAAAAAAAATTAGACACCGGAAATATAATAAAGCATAGTCAGCACCGATTTCAAAAGAGAAAGTCATGCTTGAACAACCTTTTGAAATTTTCGAAGAAGTAACAATGAGTAGACAAGGGTGATGCATTAGATGTAATATATTTGGATTTTCCGAATACCTTCGATAATTGTAGCCCCATGACTAAGGGCAGAGCATATAGATTCAGGGAACACATAGCAGAATGAATAACAAGCTGGCTAAAAATAGAAAACAGAGAGTCAGGGCTAAGGGTAGCAACACAGATTGGCAAATGGTGGGAAGTGGTGTTCCACAAGGATCGATGCTGAGAGCACTGTTTTTCTCAATGCACATTAATGATTTGGACTCGGGAATCGGAAGTACAATTTCAAAATTTGCGGACGACATCAAATTGTAGGTGGTGTATGGTCAATGCAAAGGAGGAATGTGTCAAAATACAAGAAACAATTAATAAACTTACAGAATGGCCATGTAATTTACAAATGAATTTCAATATAAGTAAGTGTGAGTTGGTGTATTCAGTAGGAGGAATAAGGAGGCCACATATCGCTTGGATAATAAGAGTCTAAATGGGGTAGAGGTGCAAAGCGATCTGGTGGTACTGATACGCAAATCAGTAAAATCAGTGACGCAGTCTAATAAGGCAATAAAAAAGCAAACAAAACACTGGAGTTCATTTCTTGAGGGATAAAATTGAAAAGGAGAGAAGTATTTTTAAACTTGCGAAGAACCTTCGTTATACCACAGATCAAGTATTGTGAAAAATTTTGATCCCCGATTGATAAAAAAAGGTATAGAGGCATTGAAGAAGGTGCAAAAAAGATTCACAAGGATGTTACCAAAATTGAGCGGGTATGCTTACCAGGAAGGACTAAACGGGCTGGGGATCTTTTCTCCAGAAAAGAGAAGGCCGAGTGGTGACCTGATAGAGGTCATTAAAACAATGATAAGGTTTGAAAGGGTAGATGGAGAGAAAGTGTTTGCACTTGCAGCGTAGTCCAAAAGTAAAGGTTAATAATGTGGTCAATATTAATTCAAATGTACTTCAGGAGAAACTCTTTACCCAAAGAGTGGTAAGAATGTAGAACTTTCTACCACAAAGAATAGTTGAGGCCAATAGCATAGATGCATTTAAAGTGAACTTAGATAAGCCGACGAGGGAGAAAGGTATGCTGATAAGATTACATGTCTCGGAGCGGCTACAGAACATTTTGGAGGGGGAGGGCGAACAGCCAGCTGTCGTGGTGCACATAGGCACCAACGATATAGATAAAAAAGGGGATGAGGTCCTAAAAGCAAAATATAGGGAGTTAGGAGGTAAATTAAAAAATAGGACCTCAAAGGTAGTAATCTCAGGATTGCTGCCAGTGCCACGTGCTAGTCAGAGTAGAAATAGGAGGATATTTCAAATGAATACGTGGCTAGAGGAATGGTGCAAGGGGGAGGGATTCAAATTCCTGGGACACTGGAAACGGTTCTGGGGGAGGTGGGACCAGTACAAACCGGACGGTCTGCACCTGGGCAGGGCCGGGACCGCTGTCCTAGGAGGAGTGTTTGCTAGTGCTGTTGGGGAGGGTTTAAACTAAAGTGGCAGGGGGTTGGGAACCTGAGCAGGGAGAGAGAGGAAAGCGTAACAGGAAGGGACAGAAGGTATGGAGTAATAGGTAAAGTGTTAAAAAAGGAAAAAGCAGGAACTAAGCGTCACAAAACAGATTTGAAAGTTCTTTATCTGAATGCACGTAGCATTCGTAATAAAATGGACGAGTTAACGGCACAAATAACTACGTATGGGTATGATCTTGTGGCCATTACAGAAACATGGCTGCAGGGTGACAACGACTGGGAATTAAATATGCCAGGGTATTTAACAATCAGGAAGGACAGGCAGGAAGGAAGGGGAGGTGGGGTGGCTGTGTTAATAAAGGAAGGAATCACTGTAATACAGAGAAATGATATTGGGACAAAGCATCAAGATAATGAAACAGTTTGGGTGGAGATAAGGAATAATAAGGGAAAAAAAACATTCGTGGGCGTAGTATATAGGCCTCCTAATAGTTGCAACTCTGCTGGAAGAAGTATTAATCAGGAGATAGTCGGGGCATGTAATAAGGGAACAGCCATAATTATGGGGGATTTTAATTATCATATTAACTGGACAAATCAAATTGGGCAGAGCAGCCTTGAGGACGAGTTCATTGAGTGCATCAGGGATGGATTTCTTGAGCAGTATGTAACTGATCCTACAAGGGGGCAGGCAACCTTGGACCTGGTCCTGTGTAATGAGTCAGGATTAATTAATAATGTCCTAGTTAAGGATCCCCTTGGAACGAGCGACCACAACATGGTTGAATTCCATATCCAATTAGAGGGTGAGAAGGTTGATTCTCAAACAAGCGTACTGAGCTTGAATAAAGGAGACTATGATGGTATGAGAGCGGAATTGATTAAAGTGGACTGGGAAAATAGATTAAAGGGTAAGACGGTACATGAGCAGTAGTGTTCATTTAGGGAGTTATTTTACAACTTTCAAAATAAATATATTCCACTGAGGAAAAAAGGGTGTAAAAGAAATGACAGCCACCCGTGGCTAAGTAAAGAAATCAAGGATAGTATCCGACTAAAAACAAGGACATATAAGGTAGCCAAACTTAGTGGGAGGATAGAAGATTGGGAATTCTTCAAAAGACAGCAAAAAGTAACTAAAGGATTGATTAAGAAAGGGAAGTTAGATTATGAAAAGAAATTAGCAAAAAATATAAAAACAGATAGCAAGAGTTTCTATAGTTATATAAAAAGAAAAAGGATGGCTAAGGCAAACATAGGTCCCTTAGAGGATGAGACCGGGAAATTAATGGTGGGAAACATGGAGATGGCAAAAATGCTGAACAAATATTTTGTTTCAGTCTTTACAGTAGAGGACACTAAGAATATCCCAACACTGGACAAACAGGGGACTCTCGGGGGGGAGGAGCTAAATACGATTAAAATCACTCAGGAGATGGTACTCAGTAAAATAATGGGACTCAAAGCGGATAAATGCCCTGGACCTGATGGCTTCCATCCTAGGGTCTTGAGGGAAGTGGCAGTAGGGATTGTGGATGCTTTGGTGATAGTTTTCCAAAATTCCCTGGACTCAGGAGAGGTCCCGGCAGATTGGAAAACTGCTAATGTAACACCGTTATTTAAAAAGGGTAGTAGGCAGAAGGCTGGAAATTATAGGCCAGTTAGCTTAACATCTGTGGTGGGTAAAATTTTGGAGTCTATTATTAAGGAGACAGTAACGGAACATTTAGATAAGCATAATTTAATAGGACAAAGTCAGCATGGCTTTATGAAGGGGAAGTCATGTCTGACAAATTTGCTTGAGTTCTTCGAGGATATAACGTATAGGGTGGATAAAGGGGAACCAGTGGACGTAGTGTATTTAGACTTCCAGAAGGCATTCGACAAGGTGCCACATAAAAGATTATTACTTAAGATAAAAAATCACGGGATTGGGGGTAATATTCTGGCATGGGTGGAGGATTGGTTATCAAACAGGAAGCAGAGAGTTGGGATAAATGGTTCATTTTCGGACTGGCAACCAGTAACCAGTGGTGTTCCACAGGGGTCGGTGCTGGGTCCCCAACTCTTTACAATCTATATTAACGATTTGGAGGAGGGGACCGAGTGCAACATATCAAAATTTGCAGATGATACAAAGATGGGAGGGAAAGTAGAGAGTGAGGAGGACATAAAAAACCTGCAAGGGGATATAGACAGGCTGGGTGAGTGGGCGGAGATTTGGCAGATGCAATATAATATTGGAAAATGTGAGGTTATGCACTTTGGCAGGAAAAATCAGAGAGCAAGTTATTTTCTTAATGGCGAGAGACTGGAAAGTACTGCAGTACAAAGGGATCTGGGGGTCCTAGTGCAAGAAAATCAAAAAGTTGGTATGCAGGTGCAGCAGGTGATCAAGAAAGCCAACGGTATGTTGGCTTTTATTGCTAGGGGGATAGAATATAAAAACAAGGCGGTATTGCTGCAGTTATATAAGGTATTGGTGAGACCGCACCTGGAATACTGCATACAGTTTTGGTCTCCATACTTAAGAAAAGACATACTTGCTCTCGAGGCAGTACAAAGAAGGTTCACTCGGTTAATCCCGGGGATGAGGGGGCGGACATATGAGGAGAGGTTGAGTAGATTGGGACTCTACTCATTGGAGTTCAGAAGAATGAGAGGCGATCTTATTGAAACATATAAGATTGTGAAGGGTCTTGATCGGGTGGATGCAGTAATGATGTTCCCAAAGATGGGTGAAACTAGAACTAGGGGGCATAATCTTAGAATAAGGGGCTGCTCTTTCAAAACTGAGATGAGGAGAAACTTCTTCACTCAGAGGGTGGTAGGTCTGTGGAATTTGCTGCCCCAGGAATCTGTGGAAGCTACATCATTAGATAAATTTAAAACAGAAATAGACAGTTTCCGAGAAGTAAAGGGAATTCGGGGTTATGGGGAGCGGGCAGGAAATTGGACATGAAGCTGAGTTCGGATCGGTCAATGCCCTGTGGGTGGCGGAGAGGGCCCAGGGGCTATGTGGCCGGGTCCTGCTCCGACTTCTTGTGTTCTTTAGATTTGTGGTTGGGATCAGATCAGCCATGATCTTATTGAATGGCGGAGCAGGCTCGAGGGGCCGATTGGCCTACTCCTGCTCCAATTTCTTATGTTCTTATGTTCTTATGTAGAAGGGCTGGAGGAGGCTCGTGTGGAGCATAAACGCCGGTATAGACCAGTTGGGTGGAATGGCCTCTTTCTCTGCTGTAGACTCGAAGATGTATCCGTTACATCGCTGAGTTACATTATTCTATTTTTAGATCGGGGCTGTGCAGAAACACGAACATCCAGTTTATTTTATAAAGGGAGCTATCGTTACATCCTTGGGTTACACTGTCGTATTGTTCGATATGGGGCAGTTCCACACACCGGCCTCCAGGATCATTCAAGCTTATCAAAAACCTTAATCCTGGAGTAACATGAAGCATTACAGTAAAGGGGGAGGCCATTTGGCCCATCATGCCATTGCCAGTTGATGGTTAAAGCAATTCGAATCGAGTGTCATGCCAAATTTTCTTCCACAAGCCCGGTATCTTGCTAAACATCAAATATTTATATCATTTTCTCTTAAACGATGCAATGGTAAAAGTGGCAATTTTCTCGTTTCTGTTTTTTTTCTATTAATTGTTGTAAAACATTACATGTTCCAAAATACCTCCGTTTGAAGAGTTAACACTTAAACTCTTTCATGATGAGCTGAAATTGATGACGGCTTGTCACTGATCCTCACAACCAGAGGGTACATTAAGTCTTTATTACTCTATCACTGATTCTCACAACCAGAGGGTACAGTAATTCTATATTACTCTATCAAATGCCTTCATAATTTGAAATTTAAGTTTCCTCTTCCCGGTTCCTGTGGAAATGATCCCAGTATTTCAAGTTTTTCCTAGTAAGTTTTCCTTCCCTGCCTCATTCGAGTGAATCGGCACTGTGCTCTCTCTATGTTAATGTTGTTTCTACAATAGGGCAACAAAGCTGCACACAATACTTTGGAATTACTAACATTAACCGAAGAAAATAACTAACAAAGCTTCACCTTAGTCATCGGTCACAAAGAGCAGTCCAACGGGCTCTAACCAAACAGAAAAAAGACAAGTATCTAATAAAGTTCATCCTGGTCACTGTAGTTGGTGTCATCTTAGATAAATATCTCACTGATGTCTGCCTCACAGTTGTACAAACCTATTTCCATGTGATGTCTGTACATAAACTGAGTTGAATTGTTCCAACTAAACGGTGTCCACTTGTAGTTGCCAATGTTAATTTATCTCAACAAGTCCGTCTGTGATATAAATCTCTTTCTGGTACAAGAATATTGTTTAGGATCTGGAATGCACTGCCAGAGGGGCTGGTGGAGGCAGATTCACTCATGGCCTTCAAAAGGGAACTGGCTAAGTACTTGAACCGAAAAAATGTGCAGGGCTACGGGGTCAGGACGGGACAGCGGGACTAGCTGGGTTGCTCATGCATAGAGCTGCCGGGGAATCGATGGGCCGAATGGCCTCCTTCCTTGCTGTAACCTTCTCTAATTCTATGATTCGATGTTTATTCGCCCAGAAATTACTTTTCTCATACAGTGGACAATTAATGAACACAATCCAATGAAAGTTAGCAACAACTTGTCTTAACAACAGACAGCCTTTAATATAATAAACAGTCCAAAGGAGATTCATGGAGGAGTGAGGAAAAACAGGCATGAAATGAATAAGAAGATATCAGGAGGACTGGCGAAAAGGTTGGTCAAAGAGTGGGTTTAAGGAGGTGTAAAAAGATGAGAAGTTAATGGAGGGACAGAGTCGATAAAATTGGTTTTCGAGCGAAGAATTTAGCAGTTTAAAAGAAGCGCTACCAATTGTAGGATGAAGAGAGTGGAGGATGGTCAAATGTAAAAATAATTACTTGAATTTATATAGCGCCTTTAACATAGATAAACATTAAAAGGCGATTTAATGAGGTAGAAGAAGGCAAAAATGATCCCGCAGCAAAAGAAGGAGATATTGGAAGGGATAACAGAAGCTCAAAGCAAGAGATGGGTTTCATGGAAGGTCTGAAATTTGGAAAGAACTTCTATCGATATATTTTTTTTATTATTCGTTCATGGGATGTGGGCGTCGCTGGTAAGGCAAGGATTTATTGCCCATCCCTAATTGTCCTTGAGAAGGTGGTGGCGACCCGCCTTCTTGAGCCGCTGCAGCCCGTGTGGTGAAGGTTCTCCGACAGTTCGGTTAGGCAGGGAGTTCCAGGATTTTGACCCAGCGACAATGAAGGAACGGCGATAAATTTCCAAGTCGGGATGGTGTGTGACTTGTCGGGGAACGTGCAGGTGGTGCTGTTCCCATGCTGCACTTTTCCTCTAGGTGGTAGAGGTCGCGGGTTTGGGAGTTGCTGTCGAAGAAGCCTGATGAGTTGCTGTATTGTATCTTGTGGCTGGTACACACGGCAGGCATGGTGAGCCGGTGGTGAAGGGAGTGAATGTTTAAGGTGGTGGATGGGGTGCCAATCGAGTGGGCTGCTTTGTCCTAAATGTTGACTTCTTGAGTGTTATTGGAGCTGCACTTATCCAGGCAAGTGGAGAATATTCCATCACACTCCAGACTTGTGCCTTGTAGATGGTGGAAAGGCTTTGGGGAGTCAGGAGGTGAGACACTCGCCTCAGAATACCCAACCTCTGACCTGTTCTTTTAATCACATTATTTATGTGCTGATATAGAGACTTTCAAAACCTCAGGACATCCCAATACCCTTCACAGTCAACGAAGTTTGTTTTGAAGGGAAATCACTGTAGTAATATCGGAACCGCGGCAGCCAATTAGCAAACAGAAAGCTCCCACTAATTGGAATGAGAAAAATGACCAGAACATCCATTTTAATAACATTGGTTGAGGGGTAAATATTGGAAAGGACACCGGGGACAACTGCCCTACACTTTTTCGAATAATGCTGCGGGGTCTTTTACATTTACCTGAGAGGGCAGAAGGGGCCTCGGTTGAACCTGTCATTCAAAAGTCTGCACCTCCGAAAGTACAGCATTCCCTCAGTACTGATCCTCCGACAATGCAGCTCTCCCTCAGCACTGACCTTCCGACAGTTCAGCACTATTTCAGTACTGACCATCCGACAGTACAGCACTCCCTTAATGCTGATCCTCCGACTGTGCAGCACTCCCTCAGCACTGACCCTCTGACAATGCAGCATTCCCTCAGTAATGACCCTCCGACAAAGCAGCGCTCCCTCAGTACTGACCCTCCAACAGTGCTACGCTACCTCAGTACTGCATCCCAGCCTGGGTTATGTGCAAGACTCTGGGACTTGAACTCAAAACGTTTTAACTCAGAGGCGAGACTACTACCACTGAGCCAGGACTGACACCTGAAAGCTGGAGAGGGAGATGGAGGGGATTAGGAAGGGCATACTGGAGCGTGCATATTACTGTCAAAACTAGGGCAAATGGACAGCGAATGCACAAGCGGCCGGAGGTGGAGGGGCTGTAGGGCTGAAAGGGTTACAGATATAGGGAGGGCCGAGGCCATGGTGGATTAAATATAATAAAAAGAAAAATAAACCACAGGCTTTCGAAACTGGAATCCAATGCCGGTCAGTATGCGCTCACCAATCAAAAAGCTGAGCATGGGGATGGAATCCCTAGCAAGAATGTGGAGATTGTGGGGCCAAAGATCATGACTCCCCAATGTTTAACTGGAGGAAATTTGGCTCATCTCAAATAGAATGTCGGTCTGACAACACAAATATACTAGAAGAGTCAAGAGAGGCGGTGGTTTTGTCAGCGTACGTCTGGAAGCTGGTCCATGTCTGTGGACAATGTCACCAAAAGGCAGCATGTCGATGAGGAAGAGGAAGGAGCCAAGTATTGAACTTTTGAACCATCAGAGATAACGGTGATAGGGTGGGAAGAGAAGCTTCTCCTGGATATGATCAGATAGATTGGTTGAACCAAGCGAGGTTAATTGCACCAAAAAAGGCCAGTGACCGATAAATGAGGAGTTAATGGGTGGGTTTGCTGATGGTGTGGAGTCGGGGAATGAATCATCAGTGGTGAAAATTGTCAGTATAATTATAAATGAAACCGTTCATTCTTTTTGGATCAGTCCTGTATGAGCACAGCTTTTAACTTTATTCCAGAGAGAGGTTTGATTAAGATAAAGTCGTGGACTTTGAGAAGTTTGTAATTTATTCACCACATTATCTACTTCATAATCAAAGCTGCTGATGTAATGTGTTTGTCCAAGTGACTGTAAGTAACAGCAATGATCAGTGGTATGAAAGTGTCAGTGGAGACTTATCCCCTGTATAAACCAGTGCTTGTTGGAATGAATCAGCTCTGAGTGCCTGTCGGAGCTATGTTTTCCAGGCCAAAGAAAGTCACTGCTTCTCATAGAAATGCATTATCTAGTCATCTATCAGATACAATCCATTTATTGTCCTGTTGTTGCAGCGGCTGGAGTTCTTGGTAAGCCGTTATCTCAGTTGTTAATGCTGTAAATAGATGTTAACTCTGCTCTCTCCCTGCATGGTTTACACAGCTGCCTGTTTTGTTCTTTCGGTTGAATAATGGAACGTGTTCAGTCTCTGATCTTTCGGTCTTGTAGGAGCTGCATTATATCTGTAATAACCTTTATGTAGCCAAACCTGGCACTGTTCCTGGATAACTATCTGTACTTATTGCATTGTTGAATAATGGCATCTCCTTAACGTCTAAACCTTCGTTCTTGTAGGAGTCACATGACAGCTAGTGAGCTTTATATATTCAGCTCTGGCATTGTTACTATATTATCCTCTGTACTGAATGTATGGTTGAATAATGGTATCTCATTAGTTTCTAAATGATCGGTCTTGTAGAGTTATATTTCATATGTAGTGAGCTTTATATATCAAACCCTAGCATTTTTAATGGATAATTCTCTGTACTAATGTGTTGGAATCAGATGCCTGTGCTAAATGCTGGCATCAGACCATCAGGAGCTGTGAGCAGTTTCATGTTGTGGAACTAACCTTTCCTGGAATATTTTTCATCAATGTGTTTTCGGTGATTGATAATGAGACATAACTGAAGTCCCTAATCCCTGGTACCCTAATTCTGCACCCACTCTAAGGCCTTGACATCCTTCCTAAAGTTTGGTGCCCAGAATTGAACAAAATACTGTAACTGAAGCCTAACCAGTAATTTATAAAGGCTTACCATAATTTCCTTGCTTTTGTGCTCTAAGCCTTTATTAATAAAGCACAGGATCCCATATTTTTTTTAACGGCCTTCTAAACTTGTTTTGCCACCTTCAAAGATGTGTGTATGTGCAACCTCCAGGTCTCTCTTTTACTGCGCCCCCTTTTAATTTGTACCATTTATTATATATTGCCTCTCCTCATTCTTCCTACCAAAATGCATGACTTCACGCTCTTCTGCGTTAAATTTCATCTGCCATATGTCGACCCATTTCATTAGACCCCCTGAAGTCTGTTACTATCCTCCACATTCTTTACTACATTTCCGAGTTTCATGCCATTTTCACTGTATACGTTCTTCCAGACCAAAAAACAACCGTTCACCACTGCTCTGTTTCCTGTCACTTAAGCCAATTTCGTATCCCTTTTATTCCATGGGCCTCAATTTTGCTGATAAGGCTATTATATGCGTCTTGATCAAACGCCTTTTGAAAGTTAATGCATACTTTGAAGTTATACCCGCTATACATAAGTCCAGGTTATTAATATATATTTAAAGACCAGTTGTCTTTACACTGCCCCCTGGGGAACACCATTGTATGTGTAGCACCATTTAACAAATAATCGTTCACCTTTACTCTTTGCTTTCTGTCCCCTTGCCAATTTAGTATCCATGCTGTCATTATCCCTTTACACCCATGGGCTTTAATTTTGCAAACAAGTCTATTATGTGATACTTTACTAAATGCCTTTTGGAAGTCCATATGCACAACATCATCCGCAGGACCCTCATCAACCCTCTCCGTAACTTCATCAAAGAACTCAGTCAAGTTAGTCATACACGATTTTCCTTCAATAAATTGGAGCTGACATTCTTTATCAGCCCACTTAATCTCTGTTCATTTCTAATTTATTTTCCTCTCTGCAGATTATTCCCAGCTTCTCTCCTAAAGTGTTCGTGGCCAGTTTCATGCTCTCTATGCATGTTACATAGAACATAAGAAATAGGAGCAGGAGTAGGCCATCCGGCCCCTCGATCTTGCTCCGCTATTCAATAAGATCATGGCTGATCTTCGACCACAACTCCACTTTCCCGCCCGATCTCCAGATCACTTGATTAACCCGAGAACCCAAAATTCTATCGATCTTATTACTTTTTTTTCCTTCCTTTGGTAATTTATGTCTTCAAATTTATGTTTGATCCCCAGTTTCAGACCGTCTCTCCATGTTTCCTTTCTCTCCTTCCTGAGGAGATTTTCTTTTGTATTTAAATCTCTGTACCCATGTGTAGCGTATAATATACTATAAGAAAATAGGTTTAAGAATGCAAGAAGTCAGTGTTAACGGATTGTGAGAATGTATTCTATGTGATAGAGGCTACACATGGTTTAGATTAGGTCGTTAGGATTCCAGAGGGAAGGCAAAGTAAGGAGAAGGTGCCAGGTTAATGCAATTTAAGAAGCTTCAAAGGGTTTTTGTACAAATTATAGTTAGTTCGGGACAACGTGTCTCACGTTCCAGCTGTTATTATTCCATTAAAGTGTGATGTTTATTACCATTCAAAATTATCTCATATTAAACATGAGCAAAACGGTCATTCCAGTCAGATCTTGTTATGGTCAGAGGCGCGGAGAGGATTAATTTACTGTTTATTTCAAATCACTGTTTCACAATAGTTAAAGATACAAAATGAGTGAGAATGGCACTAGCTGGTGTTTAATACAAAAACAATGGTGCAGTGACGGAATTTAATACCAAAATGTGAACTTCTGCAAAATGACGTAATGCTTACGAAGTGGGAGAGACTTGATGTTTGGAGGAAAGGGCAAATTAGACATTTTGGGTAGAGAATGTAATTTTAGCTTCCATTAAATAAATCAGAGTAAAATTGGACTCAATCTGAATGTAGTTCTGATCCGGGATTTCGTTTATTTCTCCATTAATCATACGTTTATTTAACTGAAACTGTAACTTTATTTGTAACATTAACAGAGCAGGAGATTGCTGCGAGACCATGTCCAGTTTAGTAACACAGCAGAAGGGGTAAAAATACATTGTGATTTATTATAGAATATAGCAGGTCATTGGGAAAGTTACATTAGGTACAGATGTAGGAGCAAAAAGATGCAAAGTCAGTTTACACTTTAATTTGGAGCGATGCCTTTTTATCTCCATTGGGTTTAATTTTATATTTAGCTTAATGGGCTCTTGTTCGCAAAGAAACTTCAGCCACAAACCATGGTTTTATAAAGAAAATAATCATTTATTATTAATACACTAGAAACATCGACATTAGAATTTAAACAACATCTTGGGTTCATGCCCGATTTAGAATTGCTTTAACAATAAAACAACACATTCTGAATCCCCAAAATGCAAAACCGTTTGGAAATTAAATGTCTATCTCAGACTAACCCCATAACGAAAGTTATATACTGATGGTTTGCTGAAACTTGCAGGGAAGTTTCCAGATATTTCGATGGATACCGTTGTTGTGTTGCGTTGCTTTCTCTAGTAACCAGGTCATCTGCTTCACAGGCAATCTGTAAACCTGCATCGAGACATCACGCTGTGAGGTAACGATCAGTCATGAAGATTCTAGGTGAGTTGGTGCTGCCAGGAAGCGAAAGGCGAGGTTGGAGCAGTCACGGTGGATCTGTGTCTCTCCCCACCCAACTTCTGTCCAGCTTTTAAAGACCGTTTTAACCTAGAACCACACTTCTGGGATGGTGGCTTATCAACAATAGGTTCCGACAAATACAACCCACGATTGAATGACACTTCACTTGTTTTCTCTCAGTGTCCACAACGTAACCAAGTTAAGTCGGCAGGTGTTCAAACGACCTCTAGCCCCCCTGGTATCGTTCTTGTTGCTATAGCGATCTATCTTTTGTTGCGTGGTCTTCTACAATGTGTTAATTATCAATTCTTTTTAAGAGTCATTCCACCATTTAATAGTCCTTTTCCTTCAGACATGCTGAAGCGAATTTAGCCTCAGGCTTTCGTTTTTCAGACGTTTGTTTTTACTACACAGATTAGATGGGAAACTCCTGCAGTATGTAATGGTCAGGGTCAGGTCCACAAGACTGAGTGAATTTATTGTGCAGCCTCCAGGCATCACCATTATATCAGCCAAAATTCAATCTATAAGTGTGCTAACCCAAAACAAACATGAACCGTCTGGCCTGCTTCATCTGCTGCTGTTCTGCTATCAGCACTCACAAATCCACGCAGATTATACAGTGTGTTTGAATATTTAATGCTTTCTGTGTTCTAGTTTACTCATGTCTTTACTCTCTTGTCAATTTGTATGTTGATCTGTCTGCCATTGTGCCTGTTCTTTGTGCATATCGTTCATTTCTGTTTATTTTCTGTGCGTTTTTCTATTTTGTTATTTCCACTTGTGCATTAATTCCTGTCTCTCTGTCGCTGTTCATGTCTCTACCTTTTTCTATTTGTTACCCGTTGCGTCTTTTCTATGTGTCTCTCTCTCTGTTTGTATGCGCCGCCTGTCTTCTCCTCTGCTTTCTCTCTTTCTTTTTACATCGGCCTCCCTGTCCCTCTCGCTCGTTGTCATTCCCTCTGTCTAACTTGCTTCGTATTTTTATCTTTCCACCTCTGTCTCCGGATCCTTCTCTCTCTTTCTGTTTGCCTGTCTATCTCTGCATTCTGTTATCTGTGTGAGTCTGCTTTTCCCTTTTCGTTCTCTCCATCTCTTTTGTCCTCCTTCCCTTTTCATCTCTCTTTGTTTATTCTGTTTGTTTCTCAATCTCTCCAACTCTGCTTCTGTCTACTTGTTTCTCTCTGATGCTAGTTGACTTCTCGATCGCTTCTTTGTATCTGTTTTTGTATTTCATTCTATCTCGGCTTTAATCTTTTTTATTTCTCCTCCTTTCTCTCCTGTTTTCTATTTATCTCCTTGCTTTCTGTTCCGAAATTTCTCTTTCTCTGATTATCTTTTTTATGTCTGATACTCTCCTGCTCTGCATCTCTCTAAGTCTCTAGTTATTTCGAATTGATTTAATCTGCATATTTACCTCTCCGCTTCTATCACTTTGTAATTATTTGTAAGTGTCTCCCTCTCGTTACATCCATGTCTGATTTCGCCTTTTCTCTCTCTCTCTCCCCTAAATATATCCATACATCTGCTTTCTTACTTTCTTTATTTTTCTCTCCTGTCTTAATAACTTCCTCTATTTTGCTCTGTCTCCATCTAACTCTGTTTCTGCCCCTCTATCTTTCTATCTCTCTCACACACATTCTCTCCCTTTTATGTGAAACTGTCTTAATTTTATGCACTTTTTTAATCGTTACATTTATTTCATCCTTGTGTTCTCTCTCCGTTGCTTTCTTTCTATTTTTATTTTTGTCTTTCTCTATATCACTTCTTTTCTCTGGCCCACATTCTGCCTTCTTTCTGACTCTTCACTTATTATTTACACTTTCTGTCATTTTTTTGACTATTTCTATCTATATCTCGATCTGTTTTTATGACTTTCTAGAGGTCTCTCATTTGTCCCTATATTTACTTTTCTCCTCCTCAGTCACTGTCTATTATTTTGAGTTTTCCAACCTCTTCCTTTCTATCTCTTTCTTCCCTGATCTCTCTCTCTATCTCTATACCTCTTTCTGACTTTGACTCGAACATTCGCTCACTCTCCCTTTCTGTCTGCCTGTAATGATATGTTTGCCTCTTACAGAATCGTAGAATAATAGAAGTTTACAACATGGAAACAGGCCCGTCGGCCCAACATGTCCATGTCGCTCAGTTTATACCACTAAGCTAGTCCCAATTGCCTGCACTTGTCCCATATCCCTCGATACCCATCTTACCCATGTAACTGTCCAAATGCTTTTTAAAAGACAAAATTGTACCCGCCTCTACTACTGCCTCTGGCAGCTCGTTGCAGACACTCTCCACCATTTGAGTGAAAAAATTGCCCCTCTGGACCCATTTGTATCTCTCCCCTCTCACCTTAAATCTATGCCCCCTCGTTATGGACATCCCTAACTTTGGGAAAAGATTTTGACTATCTACCTTATCTATGCCCCTCATTATTTTATAGACTTCTATAAGATCACCCCTAAACCTCCGACTCTCCAGGGAAAAAAGTCTCAGTCCATCCAACCTCTCCCTATAAGTCAAACTATCAAGTCCCGGCAGCATCCTAGTAAATCTTTTCTGCACTCTTTCTAGTTTAATAATATCCTTTCTATAATAGGGTGACCAGAACTGTACACAGTATTCCAAGTGTGGCCTTACTAATGTCTTGTACAACTTCAACAAGACATCCCAACTCCTGTATTCAGTGTTCTGACCAATGAAACCAAGCATGCTGAATGCCTTCTTCACCACCCTATCCACCTGTGATTCCACTTTCAAGGAGCTATGAACCTGTACTCCCAGATCTCTTTGTTCTATAAATCTCCCCAACGCCCTACCATTAACGGAGTAGGTCCTGGCTCGATTTGATCTACCAAAATGCATCACCTCACATTTATCTAAATTAAACTCCATCTGCAATTCATCGGCCCACTGGGCCAGTTTATCAATATCCCTTTGCAATCCTAGATAACATTCTTCACTGTCCACAATGCCACCAATCTTGGTGTCATCTGCAAACTTACTAACCATGCCTCCTAAATTCTCATCCAAACCATTAATATAAATAACAAATAACAGCGGACCCAGCACCGATTCCTGAGGCACACCGCTGGACACAGGCATCCAGTTTGAAAAACAACCCTCTACAACCACCCTCTGTCTTCTGTCGTCAATCCAATTTTGTATCCAATTGGCTACCTCACCTTGGATCCCGTGAGATATATAACAACCTACCATGCGGTACCTTGTCGAAGGCTTTGCTAGCTCCATGTAGACCACGTCTGCTGCACAGCCCTCATCTATCTTCTTGGTTACCCCTTAAAAAAACTCAATCAAATTCATGAGACATGATTTTCCTCTCAAAAACCATGCTGACTGTTCCTAATCAGTCCCTACCTCTCCTCTTGATGTAACTATGTCGCTCCCTTTCCATGCCTCTCTCCTTATCTTTCTTTCTCTCTCTCTCTCTCTCAGACACACACACTCACACACCCACACAGAAGCTCACTCTCCAGAAATAGCAGTGAATATATTACGGGGCTTCGACACAATTTAGTTATGGGGTAATAACAGACTTCAGGAGGACATAGACAGACTGGTGAAATGGGCAGAAACATGGCAGATGAAATTTAATGCAGAGCATTGTGAAGTGATGTATTTTGGAAGGAAGAATGAGGAGAGGCAATATAAACCAAACGGCACAACTATAAAGGGTGTGTATGAACAGAGAGATCTGGGGGTTTAGGTACACAAAACTTTGAAGGTGACACGACAGATTGATAAGGCTCATGAAAAAGTATATGGGATCGTTGGGTTTATAAATAGAAACAAAGCCATAAAAGCAAGGAATTTAAGCTAAAATTTTGTTAATCACGAGTTAGGCCTCAACTGGAATATTGTGTCTAATTCTGGCACCGCACTTTGGGAAGGTAGTCGAGGCCTTGGAGAGGATGCAGAGGAAACTTGAGGAGAGGGACTTACTTTATGTGGAGGACTAGAGAAGATGGGTATTTTCTCCGTAGTTCAGAGAAGTTTAAGGTGAGACTTAATAGAGCTGTTGAAAATTGCGAGGGGTTTCGATAGAGTAAATAGGGAGAAATTGTTTCCACTGACAGGAAAGGCGGTAACCATTGGACACAGACGTAAGATAAATGGCAATAGAATCAGAGCAGAGATGAAAAGACAGTTTTTTATTCGTGAGTTGTTATAGTCTCGAATGAAATGGCTGATCAGACGGTGGAAGCAGATTCAACAGTAACGTTCAAAGGGGAATTGAATAAATAGTTGAAGGGAAAAATTTGCATGGCTATTGGGTCATAAGATAAGGGACTAATTGGATAGTTCTTTCAAAGAGCCAGCACAGGCACGATGGATCGAATGTCCCTGTGGGACAAAATTAATTGTCACTTCGACAAGTGTGGATTAATAAAGGAATGCCACCACAGATTTATTAAAGGCAAATCGTGTTTAACTAACTTGATTGAGTTTTTCGATGAGGTAACAGAGGGGGTTGATAAGCGCAATGTGGTTGATCTGGTGTATATGGACTTTCAAAAGGCGTTAGGTAAAGTGCCACATGATATGCTTGTCAGCAAAATTAAAGTCCGTGGAATAAAAGGGACGGTGGCAGCATGGATTCAAAATTGGCTAATTGACAGGAAACAGAGAGTAGTCGTGACCAGTTATCTTTCAGGTTGGAGAAAAGTATACAGTGGTGTTCCTCAGGGGCCGATACTAGGACCACTGCTTTTTTGATATATATTGTTAACGGGAATTGAGAGTACAGGGCAAAATTTAAAAATTTACAGATGACACAAAATTTAGAAGTGTAGTAAACAGTGAAGAGGATAAAATAGACTTCAGGAGGACATAGACGGGCTGGTGAATTAGACGGACACATGGCAGATGAAATTTAACGCAGATAATGCGAAGTGATATATTTTGGTAGGAAGAATGAGGAGAGGCAATATAAACTAAATGGTACAATTCCAAAGGGGGTGCAGGAACAGAGAGACCTGCGGGTATAGGTGCACAAATCTTTAAAGGTAGCAGGACAGGTTGAGAAAGCGGTTAAAAAAACATACGGGATCCAGGGCTTTATACATAGAGGCATTGAGTACAAAAGAAAAGAAGATATGTTGAATCTTTACAAAACATTGGTTCGGCCACGGCTGGAGTATTGTTTCCAATTCTGGGCACGGCACTTTGGGAAAGATGTGAAGGCCTTAGAGAGGGTGCAGAAAAGATTTAGTGGAATGGTTCCAGGGACGAGGGACTTCAGTTACGTGGACAAACTGAATAAGCTGAGGTTGTCTTCCTTAGAGCAAAGAAGGTTAAGATGAGGTTTGATTGAAGTGTTCAAAATTATGAAGGGTTTAGATGTAGTAAATAAAGAGAAACTGTTCCCGTTGGCGGAAGGGGCGAGAACCAGATGACACAGATTTAAAGTGATTGGCGAAGGAACCAAAGCCGACATGAGTAAAAAGGTTTTTATCGAGCGAGTAGTCACTCTCTGGAATGCACTGCCTGAAAGGATGGTGGAAGCAGATTCAATCGTGGCTTTCAAAATGGTATTGGATAAATACTGGAAGGGAAAAATGCAGCACTACGGGGAAAGAGTGGAGGAATAGGATTAACTGGATTGCTCTTACAAAAATCCAGCACGGGCTCGACGGGCCGAATCGACTCCTTCTGTGCTGTAATTATTCTATGATTCTGTGCTGTAAGTTTGTATGCATTTATGCATGTGAATACCATGGGAGGTGTGTTCGATGGCGGGAAATTAAGAACATTAATTTCAATAAGCGAAATTTAGAGCGAGAATTATAAAATGGAATTCTATATAGGGGGAACACAACAGTGATTATACTTGTAAAGATTATACACTACTTGCAACTTTCCATTTCTCTTTTGGTCTCTATCTCTGCTGCTCCCCTTTGTTTTCTATTTCTTTCTCGTACTGTTTTTCTCTCTCAGTTATCTTTTTTTTCTCCCATCTCTCTCACTTTCTCTCTGTTTGATGCTCTTTCTCTCTTTCTCCCTGGTTCTTTTTTTCCTCTGTTATTCTCTTTTTGATTTACTGTCGCTCTTTTCCTCCCTTCATCTCTGTATGTGTGTGTGTCTGTTTCTCGCTCTGTCACTCTTCCTTTCTCTCCCCTTCTCTCTATCTTTTTCTTTCGCTGTCTCCCCCTCTCTCCCTCCCTCTGTCTGTCTCTCCCTCTCTCCCACGGTCTCTCTCTTTCTCTGCCTCACTACCTCTCCCCTTCTACCTGTATATCTGTCTCTCTGCCTCTCTGCCTCAGTCTGTCTTTCTGTATGTCTGTCCGTCTCTCCCACTATCCCTCTGTCTGCTTGCTTGTCTGCCTCTCTCTGTCTGCACCTCTGTCTCTTTCTCCCGCTCTCTCTGTCCGTCTGTCTCTCTCCCTCTGTCTGTCTCTCTGTGTGTTTCTCTCCCTCCCTGGCAGTCTGTCTCTCCCTCTCTTCCCCTCTGTTTGTCTCTCTTTCCCTCTGTCTGCCCGCCTCTATTTCATCAAACGCTCTTTATCATTCTGTAGCACCATTTATGTGGAGTGCACACATTCTAATCAGGCCCACAGCAGCTACTTTGATTGGTAGCTTTGCCCGTTTTTCAGGGCGGCCATTTAGTTAACGTCCAGCTGAGCTCCTTTTTGAGCAACAATTCATGCGTCGTCTGCAGAGTAAGTCCCTCTTCAATAGGTCTGATTATCAATAAAATATATCAGAATCATTTTTAAGACAGTTTTATGGCTCTGTGCTGCTAATATAAAATGTACTTTCTTTCCCCTGAGAAATGTAGGGGATGCAATCTGAAATGGGATTCAGTTCTACTGCTTGAACCCCTTCAGCTCGTTCTATGATTTCAGTAATTGATTGAGTGGGTATTTCACAGCGTTCTTCAACCCCTCTCTGAATTTAGTCTGGGTCAGGACATAAATACACGTGTTTGTGCAGGAACTGAGAAGCTGCAGCATCTTTGCTTTGTGATCTGTGATATAAACAGGTAAACAGTGTCAGAGCAGCAGTAAGACAGAGTGTCTACCATTCGTGTATAAATGCAAAATGAATCCAGAGTCACCCGTAACAATACAAAACTGCCCGATATACAATCCCAAGATCCACTCTACCTCCCGCCCCATCAACACACTGGTCACCGGCGCCTACAGTCCCGGGATCTCCTCGACCACCAGCCCCAATTAACAGGCTAATCACCGACACCTACAGTCCCGGTATCTCCTGGCCTATTAACACACTGGTCACCAGCACATACAGTTCAGGGATCTCCTGTACTTCCCGCCCCGTTAAGTCAATGGGCACTGGCACTTATTGTCCCGGCATCTCCTCTACCTCCCGCCCCATTAACACATTGAACACATGTCACATACAGTCCCGGGATCTCCTCTAACTCCCGCCCCATTAACACACTGAAAACATATCACCTACAGTCCCGGGATCTCCTCTACCTCCCGCCCCATGAATACACTGGTGACCACCACCGACAGTTCATGGATCTCCTCTACCTACCGCCCCATTAATTCACTGGTCACTACCATCGACACTCCATGGATCTCCTTTACCTCCTGTCCCATTAACACACTGGTAACCGGCATCTTCTTTGTTGTTCACTTCATCACTTCTTAATTTCTCTAATATGGTGAAAACAATTTGATGCAATTAGTAGCCGCATATTATTTTAATACTTCAACTTGAATGAGAAAGAAACTTTGAGAAACGCTGTAAAATGAGTTTATTGAAAGCCTTAGGTTATAAATGTTTCAGTGTTTGCAGGATACACAGTGTTTGTAGCACTGCGGCCTGGAAGAGGAGAGAATCACACACCATATGACACAGAACTGACTCTGCTCTGAGAAAGTCTTCTCATGATTTAATTAATTTAACGATTACAACGAAGGGATATTTCACCATATTTTTCAACTGCTCTCTGAATTTAGTCTGGGTCACAGCACAAATAAACGTGTTTGTGCAGCAACTCAGGAGCTGGAGCATGAATCCCAGTTCTTGTATAAACTCAGGTAGAAGTATAGACCGATACCCCAAAACCCACATCCGGCTTCATATAGAATACGCCATAAACACGGCCCATAAGAGTATAAAGTTCCCTGAGATAACAAACAGTAAAATGATGGATTTCCTCCTGCTCTCCATCTCTGGGTCTTTGGTACTCTCCCCACCGCCTTGGCCCCGGAGTCTCCTGCGTGCTCTGCTGGCCAATAAAATGTGTCTGATGGTGAAAGCATTGAGCAGCAGAATCAGAACAAATGGGGCACACGGGGTAAGGATGTAATGAAGAAATTCGATTACTACCCACACCGGTGAAAATAGAAAACTCTTTGTTACATCACAAAACCAAGGGTTATTGTAAAGCCAATATTGACCTGTGAACATAAAGTACCAGAACGTGTTCATTAAACAGCTCAGCACAGTCACTGTTCCCAGAACCACAGCCGCCGTTTTCTCGGTGCCATATTTAGTTTTCAGTTTCTGGCAACAAATGGCTACAAATCGATCAAATGTGAAAGTGACGGTGAACCAGACTGAACAGTCTGTGGCTGCAAAAAGCAGGACGGCGTGGATATTACACACGGGGATGGACTTCACAAACTGAAGCTGTCTCCAATAAGCAATCGGAATCTGCCTGAGAATCAGATCGATGATAATGACCAGTAGATCCGCGGCTGCCATCGCCACCAGGTAGCGAGTGACACCTTTGGAGAGGCCGCACTTTCCCCGAGACAAGATCACAATCGTCATTAAGTTAACTGTGAGGAAGAGAAATAAACAGGGACATTATAAATCAGGCTGGGACAACCTGTCAATATAAGTACCGTCTCTGGATCCATTGTAAAATTTAGTACCGTCTCTGGACACATGTAAATATTACAATGGATCACCCTTTTTATATTAATACCTTATCTTGATACCATCCTATATTAGTGCCGTCTCTGTATCCTCGGTAAATATTAGCACCATCTCTGAATCCCGTGTAAATATTAGTTCCCTCTCTGGATCCCCTGTAAATAGTAGCACCGTTTCTGGGTTACTTGAAATTATTAGTACCGTCTCTGGAACTCCCGTAAATATGAGTGTCGTATTTGGAGGTTCTGTAAATGCAAGAATCACAACAACAACAACAACAAAAAAAAACAACAACAACGTGCATATATATTGTCATAGAATCATAGAAAATTCACGGGACAGATGGAGGTCATTCGGCCCACGGTGTCCGCGCTGGCCGATAAACGAGCTACCCAGCTTAATCCCACTTTCCCTCATTTGGTCCGTAGCCCTGCAGGTCACGGTTCTTCAGTTGCACATCCAGGTATATTTTAAACGAGTGGAGGGTTTCTGCCTCTACCACCCTCTCAGGCAGTGAGTTCCATACCCCCACCATCCTCTGCGTGGAAAATAATAATTTATGTAGCGCCTTTAACGTGGTAAAACATCCCAAGGCGCTTCACAGCAGCATCACCAAACAAGCTTTGACAACGAGCCATCGAAAGAGACAGGTGACAAACAGTTTCGTTTCATGTAGCGTCTTAAAAGAGAAGAGAGAGTTATAGTGGTGGAGAGATTTAGGGAGGGAATTCCAGAGCTTAGGGGCTAGGCAGCTGCCGCCAGTGCTGGAGTGGTTACAATTGGTAATGCCAAGAAGCAAGAATTGGCGGATCACAGAGATTTTGGATGGCTGGTGCAGGCTACAGAGATAAGGAGGGGGAGGTCATAGAGGGGTTTGAAAACAAGGACGATAATTTTAAAATCGAGGCGAGCACAGGGGTTATGGGAAAACAGGACTTGGTGCAAGTTAGAATGTGGGCAGTAGAGTTTTAGATGAGTTCAAGTTTATGAACGGTAGAAGATTGGAGGGCAGGCAGGATGCATTGGAATAGTCGAGCCTGGAGATAACAAAGGCGTGGATAAAGAGTTCAGTAGCAGATGAGCTGAGGCAAGGGTGGAGACGGGCGGTGATATGGTGTTGGAAGTAGGTGGTGATGTTGATGGAGCGGATTGTGGTCAGAAGCTCATCTCAGAGTCAAACAGGATGCCAAGGTTATGCATGGTCTGGTTCATCCTCAGACTATGGCCAGGAAGAGGAATGGAGTCGGTGGCTTGCGAACGGATTTTGTGGCGGGGACCAAAGACAATGACTATTGTCTTCCCAATATTTAGTTGGAGGAATTTTTGGCTCAGTCAATACTAGATGTTGGACAGGCAGTGTGATAAATGAGAGACACTGGAAGTGGTGAGGTAGAGCTGCGGGTCATCAGAGTACATGCAGACTCTGACGTGTTTTCGGATGCTATCGCCGAGTGGCAGCAGGTAGTTGAGAAATTGGAAGGGGCTAAGGATAAATCCTTGGGGGTCTCCAGAGTTAACGGCGAGGGAGAGGGAAGAGAAGCCATTGTATGTGATTCTCTGGCTTCGACTGGATAGAAAAGAATTGAATCAGGCGAGCGCAGTCCCACCCCGCTGGACGACGGAGGAAAGGTGTTGGAGGAGGAAGGTGTGGTCAACAATGCCAAAGGCTGCAGACAGATGGAGAATGATGAGGAGGGATAGTTTACTATGGTCACAGCCTCATAGGATGTCATTTGTGTCTTTGATAAGGGCCGTTTCAGTGCTGTGGTATGGTCGGAAATCTGATTGGTGTGATTCAAACATTGATCTTCGGGAATGATTTGGGAGGCGACAACACGTTCAGTGACTTCGGGAGGAAAGGGAGGTTGGAGATCGGGCAAGGGCAGAGGGGTCAAGGGTGTTTTTTTGAGGTGAGGGTGATGACAGCAGATTTGAAGGGGAGGGGGACAGTAGCTGAGGTGAGGGAACATGGGGACCAGGAAGAGAATTTGAGTGGTCAGCAGTTTGATTCGAATAGGGTCGAGGGACCAAGAAGTGGGTCTCATGGTCAAGCTGAGCTCGGAGAGGGCATGAGGGGAGATAGGGGAGAAATGAGAGAAAGATGTGAGTTCAGGGAAAGGGGAAGGAGGAACCTTATGGGAAGTTTGGCTTATTGAGCTAGGGGAAAGGTGGAAGCGGCAGCTAAACCGACGGTCTCAATCTCAGAAATCCATCAACTCCACGCACTTTTCGTTGCAGGTGAGGGTGGGGGAGTGGCAGGTGAGAGGGGTTTAAGAAGACGGTTTATAGTGGAGAGGAGAAGCCGGGGACTATCTTTGCATTCCAGGATGATCCTGGAACAGTGAGCAGTTTTGGCAGAGGACAGCAGGACCCGATAGTGCTTAATGGGATCCAGCCAGATATGGCGATGAATGGCAGAAACAGTTGCCCGGCATCAAATTTCAAGTCTGCTTCCCTTGGACTTAAGGGAGCGGCGATGAGATCCATACCAGGGGCAATGACCAGGGTGAGAGAGAATAATGGTTTTAATGGGGACAAAGACATCAAACGTGGAGGTGAGGGTGTGATTGAACAGGACGGTTGCTGCAGGCCGATCCCTGGCCCTGCTGTAAATAATAGTACCGTCTCAGGATCCCTTGCAAATATTAATATCGTCTCTGGATCCCCCTTTAAATGTTCGTTCCGTTTCTGGATCCCTTGTAAATATTCGTATCGTCTCTGGATCACCTCTGATTATTAGTAGTGTCTCTGGATCCCCTGTAAATATTAAAATCGTCTCGGGATCCCACCCTAAATATTAGTACCACATCTGGACCCCCTGTAAATATTGGTACCGTCTCTGGATCACGTGCGAATATTAGTGTCATCTCTGGAACCTCTGGCAATATTAGTGCCAACTCTGGATCTGCTGTAATTATTTGCATTGTCTATCGATCCCCGATAAATTATAGCACAGTCTCTGGAACCACCGTACAAATTGGTACCGTCTCTGGCTCCCTTGTAAATATCAGTACCGTTTCTAGATCCCCCTGTCAATATTAGTGCCATCTCTGGATCCCCTTTAACAATTAGTATGGTCTCTGAGTCCCCCTGTAGTTTAGTGACACACCCCAAGAACCCTGTAAAAACCAGCTTTCGCACAGGCACCTGGAAAATATAGCCTCACTCCCACAGGACCTAATGTAAGTTAAGTCTCACACCCAGAAGATCCACGTAGATATATTTCCCATCCCTGTTCCCTCTATAATTGTATCTCCCATCCCGAGAAGCCACACTAATTTTTGAGCTAGATATGGAGGCTTACCAGCGTTCGAACAACAGCGAGTGTGGGACAGGGAATGGCAAGGATGGTAATACAGTGAGAGACATAGATAGATAGAAACATTGAAAATAGGAGCAGGAGTAGGCCATTCGGCCCTTCGAGCCTGTTCCAGCATTCAATATGATCATGGCTGATCCTTTATCTCAATACCATATTCCCGCTCACTCCCCATACCAATTGATGCCTTTTATGTCTAGAAATCTATCTCCTTATATATATCCAGTGACTTGGCCTCCACAGCCTTCTGTGGTAGAGAATTCCACAGGTTCATCACCCTCTGAGTGAAGAAATTTCTCCTGATCTCAGTACTGAAAGTCCTACCCCGTATCCCGAGACTGTGACCTCTCTTTCTAGAGCACCGCAAGGGGAAACATACTCCAAGCATCCAGTCTGTCTAGCCGTGTCAGAATTTTATGCGATTCAATGATAACCCGTCTCATTCTTCTAAACTCTAGTGAATACACGCCTAGTCGACCCAATCTCTCCTCATACGACAGTCCTGCCATCCCAGGAATCAGTCTAGTGAACCTTCGCTGCACTCCTTCTATGGCAAGTACATCATTTCTTAGTTAAGGAGTCCAAAACTGCACACAATACTCCAGGTATGGTCCCACTAAGGCCCTGTATAACTGCAGTACGAGAGAATGGTTTATTGATTTAATATCTGGTTATGGAGGCTTACCAGGAACACCAACAGCAGCGAGTGTGGGACAGGGAATGACAAGAAGAGTAATACAGTGAAATATGGCTTATAGAATTAACAGCAGCAACAACAGCAGCTTGCATTTGTACGGCGCCCTTAACGTCGTAAAACGTCCCAAGGTGCTTCCCCGGAGCGTTGTCAAATAAAAGTTGACACCGACCAAGAGGTAGATTGTACGGAGCTTCTGGAAGGAGGAGGGAGAGATAGAGAGGCGTAGAGGTTTAGGGAGGGAATTCCAGAGCAGAGGACCGAGGCAGCTGAAGGCACGACCGCCATTGGAGGAGTGATTAAAACCGTGGATGAGCAAGAGGTAAGAATTGGAGGAGCTCACAGATCCCGGAGGGTTGTAAGGCTGGTGAAGGTTACAGAGATAGGGAGTGGTGAGACCATGGAGGGATTTGAAAACAAGGATGAGAATTTTAAAATCGAAGCGTTCCAGGTCCGGGAGCCAGTGTAGGTCAGTGAGGGCTGGAGTGATGTGTGACCGAGACTTAGTGCAAGTTAAGTTACGGGTACCAGCGTTTTGGATGAGCTCAAGTTTTTGGTGGGTAGATGATGAAATGTTGGCCAGGAGAGCATTGGAATTGTCCAGTGTCGAGGTAACAAAGGCATGAATAAGGGTTTCAGCAGCAAATGAGCTGAGGCAGGGGAGGAGACGGGTAATATTAGGGAGGTGGATATAGGCAGTCTTGGTGATGCAGCAGATATTTGTTCGGAAGCTCGTTTCTGGGTCAAATAGGATGCCGACGTTGCAATCAGTTTGGTGCAGCCTTATACAGTGACCAGGGAGTGGGGTGGAGTCGTTGGCCAGGGAAAAGAGTTTGTGGTGATGATGGAAGACAATGGCTTCGGTCTTCGCAATATTTAGTTAGATGAAATTATTGCTCATCCCATACTGGAAGTCGGACAAGCAGAGAGAGTGGAGCGATCGAAGGAAGCAGTGTTAAATTAATAGCTGGATATAGAGACTAACCAGCCACACCAACAGTAACGAGTGTGGGCCAGTAAATGACAAGAACAGTATACGGTTAAACATGGTTTATAGAATTAATAGCTAGACATCGAGACTTACCAGAAACACCAACACCAGCGAGGAGGGGATAGTAAATCACTTGTATTCCTGTAAACGCATAAAGTATCCGCTTCTCTAATGACATTAAATCATAAAATACATGCAGAGATTGAAACATCCAGAATGGACTTTTATAATCTATTTTTATTGGCTTCCAAACCATTGTTTTAACATTCCAATCCATTGCACTCAGATTCCGATCCATTTTTGTAACATTCCAATCCATTGCTCTCATATCCCGGTCTATTCTTCCCTGTCTGTGGATCCGCTGATATCTGTCAGCGATGGAGGTGAAGCTCCCAACGACACTATGGGTTAACACGTTGAACGTAGTCGGTTCTTAATAGCAGAGAGAAACACTCCAGTGACACAATTAGGACCCATGGAGACTGAGATTAATTACAGTAACTGAACACGCACATTCAGTTAACAACGTAAAAACAATTTTTAGATCACAACATATACAAACAATAACTTATGTTATTCCTATATTTAAGTCCAGGGAACGATAGCCAAGTTAGCTTAACGTCGATGGTAGGAAAGATAATGGAATCTTTACTCAAAGATTTAATAGAAAGATATCTAGGGAATGAAAATCTAATAAATAATAGTCAGCACGGATTTCAGAAGGAAAAGTCATGCTGACTAATCTTATTAAATTCTGTGAATAAATAACAGAAAGATTAGACAAGGATAATGCAGTAGATGTAATATATTTGTATTTTCCAAAGGCCTTTCATAACGTACCGCATTGTAGACTCATGACTAAGGTCAGAGCATGTGGAGTTAGGGGACAGGTAGCAGAATAGAATCATAGAATCATAGAATCATAGAAGTTACAACATGGAAACAGGCCCTTCGGCCCAACATGTCCATGTCGCCCAGTTTATACCACTAAGCTAGTCCCAATTGCCTGCACTTGGCCCATATCCCTCGATACCCATCTTCCCCATGTAACTGTCCAAATGCTTTTTAAAAGACAAAATTGTACCCGCCACTACTACTGCCTCTGGCAGCTCGTTCCAGACACTCACCACCCTTTGAGTGAAAAAATTGCCCCTCTGGATCCTTTTGTATCTCTCCCCTCTCACCTTAAATCTGTGCCCCCTCGTTATAGACTCCCCTACCTATGGGAAAAGATTTTGACTATCGACCTTATCTATGCCCCTCATTATTTTATAGACTTCTATAAGATCACCCCTTAACCTCCTACTCTCCAGGGAATAAAGTCCCAGTCTGTCTAACCTCTCCCTGTAAGTCAAACCATCAAGTCCCGGTAGCATCCTAGTAAATCTTTTCTGCACTCTTTCTAGTTTAATAATATCCTTTCTATAATAGGGTGACCAGAACTGTACACAGTACTCCAAGTGTGGCCTCACCAATGCCCTGTACAACTTCAACAAGACATCCCAACTCCTGCATTCAATGTTCTGACCAATGAAACCAAGCATGCTGAATGCCTTCTTCACCACCCTATCCACCTGTGACTCCACTTTCAAGGAGCTATGAATCTGTACTCCTAGATCTCTTTGTTAGCAGGCTGGCTACAAAACAGAAAACATAGAGCAGGGGTTAAGGGTAGCTACACAGACTGGCAAAATGTGTAAAGTGGTGTTCCACAGGCATGGTTGCTTGGACCACAGTTGTTCACAATTTACATAAACAATTTGGACTCGGGAATCGAAAGCAGCATCTCAAAATTTGCGGTCGACACCAAATTGGGATGTGCAGCTAATACAAACGAAGAATGCGTTAAATTACAAAAGGGCATTAGTAAACTTGTGGAATGAGCATATAATTTGCAAATCAATTTCAATGTAGAGAACTGTGAGGCGATGAATTTTGGTCGAAAGAATAAGGAGTTCACACACTGCTTAGATAATAAAAGTCTAAATTGAATAGAGGAGCAAAGGAATCTAGGGGTAAAGATACACACATCACTAAAAATAGCGACGCTGGTTAATAAAGCCATAAAAAGGCAAATCAAGCGCGAGGGTCAATTTCTAGATGGATAGAATTGAAAAGCAAATAAGTTATGTTAAACTTGTATCGAACCTTCGCTAGACCACACTTGGAGAATTGTGCACAGTTCTGGCATCCATATTATAGCAAAGATATAGAGGCATTGGAGAAAGTGCAAAACAAGTCCACGAGGATGATATTAGAACAGAGAGGATATACTTATCAGGAAACGCTGGACAGCTTGCAGCTGCTTTCTCTAGAGAAGAGAAGGCTGAGGTGTGATGGGATAGAGACCTTTAAGATAATGATAGGATTTGATAGGATAGACGCAGAGAAACTGTTCCCACTTGTGCGGGAGTCCAAAACTAGTGGTCATCAATATAAAATAGTTGCTAATAAATCCAATAGGGAATTCAAGTGAAACTTCTTAACCCAAAGAGTGGTAAGAATGTGGAAAGCGCTATCACAACGCGTAGTTGAGTCAAATAACATAGATGCATTTAAGGGGGAGAAAGGTAAGTACATGGGCGGGGGGGGGGGGGGGGGAGAAAGGAATAGAAGGATATGCTGATAGGGTGAGATAAAGTAGGGTGAGAGGAGGCTGGTGTGAAGCATAAACACCGACATAGACCAGTTGGGCCGAATGGCCTTTTTCTGTGTTGTAGTTTCGATGTAACATATATTTAACCAAATGTCACACAGGTGGAAAACCCAACGCCCAGTATATCATTTTAATAAATATTTGGAAGAACAGAAACTACGAGACTCGTAGATTGACAACACAGATGTGAAGCAACAGCAGCTTCATTTACATATTGCAGATTATTTCTGAGTGAAATCCTTTAATTTCAGAGGCTTTCTATCCACTTCTCAAGGGTTAGGTTTACACTCAGAGATGGAAACTGAACCATTCTACTGGTCAATTTGGAGACCACCCTGAGAATATTTGTGCAATCTCTGGATATCCAGTCTATTGGCAATTCTGTGGATCTTCTTGTAAATACTGGGGCAATCTCTGGATATTCCTGTGAATAATGGTCCGCCTTCGGATTGTATTGTTCGCACAGTCTATGGATCGCCTTCAAATATTCATACGGACTACGATAAAGGCTCTGGATACCTCCAATATGATTGGGGCGCTTCCGGGTTTCCTGACACAATCTGTGAACTGGCTGAATGCGTACGATGCCTAGTGCCCCGATGAACATTGAAACATCCCCACAGATCCCAGCAAACGCTGACACAGTCTGAGGATTCGCTGAATGTCTACAGTGTTTGGTACCCCTTTATATATTGTCTCTCTCCCACAGACCAATTTAAATACTGATACAATCTGTTTACAGCTTGAATGTATACTGTCCCTGGTACCACTGTAAATATTGAATCACTGTCACAGTCCCGGTAAATGCCGACATAGTCTGGGTACAACCTCAATATCTACCGTCCTTGGTGCCAATGTAAATATTGACTCACTCTCACTGAACTCTGTACATACCGACACAATCTGGGGACAGCCCGAATATATGCAGTCCGTTCTACGCCTTTATGTACTGACTCACTCTCACAGACTACTGATAATACCGATACAGTGTGTGGCCATCCTGATTGTCTACAATCCTTGGTACCCATTTATATATTGACTCACTCTTATAGACTCCTGTAAGTACTGACACAGTCTGGGGACTCCCTGAATATCTACAGTACTTTGTACTTCTTTATTTACTGTATCAAGGTGATTGAGGGCAGGTAATTCAGCCGCAGGCTGGTGAGGGCCCTGATACCAGAGTAAGCACCTTTAAGTACCTCACATTTACGAGGCAATTGCTACCGGAGTGGGTGGAGACATCCCCCCCGCCAGGAGAGGATAAAAGGCGAGGTTCAACAGGAGTAGGGGAAGTGGAAAAGGCTGTGAGTTGGAAAGTTTTCTCGATCCTTCTGAATCGAATGTAGTTCACTTTTGTGTTCGGTAAACTATAAAAGATGTTTTAAGCACGGTTTGTTCTAAGGCTACACTTTGTAGGACAAAGGAGGCTGCGGGAAGGTAGTGCTGTTTAACTCGTGGTGTCAGAAGTTGTATCGGTTTCTGCAATAGAGAAAGAATGAGACCAACCCATAATGCAGGAAATGTATGGAGAACTGGTGTGGGCCACACGAGTTCTGCAGATCCTTCAGACCCACCGGGCCACACAGGAGGATCAGTCAGATGATTGAGATCCACTGAGCGGCACAACAGATGATCACACAATTCGTTCAGAGCCACCACACCGCACCAAGAGAGGATAAGTCAGATCGTTGAGGCCCGATAGGAGACCATCCAATTATTATTGAACCAGGCCACCCAGGGTCGCTGAATTGAGGCAGCAGTAGGGCCTGGTGGTGGGACAGGAATCCCCCATCCAACCTATCAGAGCCAGTCTAGTGCTACAGGAAATTTCTCCAGGGGACGGGTAAGAGACATATCTCTTGGCTTTTGAAAGGTGTGCCAAGCGGGAGAGGTGGGCCACAAGACTAATGGGCTGGCATTGCGCCACCCTTCTTGTGGGCTATTCTCAGAGGGCCCACTTTCCTCTGGAGATGCAGGCAGCAGCCAACTACCCACAGTTGAAGACGGAGATCCTCGCCAGGGCTAGCGTCACGTTAACTGCGTGGCTCAGAAGTTCAAGTGGCTGCTAATGTACCACTACCTATAAGACCTTCCACCACAGATCAGGAAATGGGTGGATCAAGGGGAGCCGGCCAACGCCCAGTAATTGATCGCGATAGTTTAAAGACAACTCGCTACAGATGAACTGATCAGATACCCGACGTACTTCAGGCCACGAAACACTAGTAGACCCACGAATCCTAAGGGTCGGACTGGATCACGGGTGGATAAAACTCTAGGTGGGCAAAGTGAGTTTTGAAGAACGGTGAAGGGCTGCGAAGGGACTGATGGGAACGGCCAATATAAATACAAATCTTGGAGTAAACAGGAAACCAGGGAAAATGTACCAATGTCACTGTGGTGATGAGTGGAGCCACGTAGCGGCGCACTGCCAAACCCAGGAGGAGCCCAGAAAAAGGTGCCTTGGGTAATCCTGGGATGCTGGCGGCGATTATCCGAGTTGAATAGTGCAGCTTGTGAGCCACGTGGAGGCCGCTCAACTTCGTAGAAAACGTAAGGGTTAATGGAAGGTGGTGATGGTCCTTACTGACTCAGGGAGTGCAGTATCCTTACTTTCCTCGACCCTAGTACGCCATTCAGATCTAGACCAGGTGGATAAAATGGGAATAAAGTGTGTACATGGGGACGTGTTTTATTACTTCAGCACCTTTGTCAAAGTGGAAGTGAAGGGAGGTGCCTCGGAGGTAAAGGCTGACATGGTTCCAAAGTATCCTCGGCCTGGGGAGCGATTTCCCGGCGTGTAATGCACTGATACAAATGAAGGGAGATGATACCAACCGCCTTTATGAAAGGGGGCAGCTTGGGAGTCTCTCCAAAGTGTTTGCCTTCTCAGATCCAGAGTTGTATCAGGGTACTGAAAAACCCAAAAATTCGTGAAGAGAACGGAGGAGAGACAAACCTGAGGAAGTTGGGCAGAGGTTCCTAAAGTTTTAGTAGGGAGCCAAGACTCTAACCCCTCTGCTTCTCCAGTCCCCAGAGGTGGAATCAAGGCTTGGGATGTTTGGGAAGAGAGGAGCACCTGAGGCCGACCTCCCAGCGATGGAAGCAATACATTTTGAGGGAGTGGATTTGTTTAATTCAGACTTTCAATGGAAGCAGGTAAATAATCCAAACCTACAGGATGTGCAGCAAGAGGTGGCAGTGATAAATGGACACCCCGTTGAAGGTAATACAAGAGATCGTGGGCTCTATTATACAGCGAAGAATAACCTTCTATAACCGATTGACTCTAACGGGCATCAGGTGGAAGTGCAGCAATTGCTGATGCCACGGACACATAGGCGGATAGTACTTAACTTGGCCACAAGCATCTATTCGGAGGTCACCTGCAGACGGAGAACACACTGAAGTGGATGTGGAGGCCGTTCTTCTGGCCAGGGGTGTATGAAGAGGTACGCCGTTTCTGTGCCTCCAGAGTGTCGGCTGTGTGGACCCAGGTCTCACTATCACGCTGCATTATTCCCTCTTCCAATAGTTGAGGTGCCCCTCGAATGGATCGCTATGGACCCGGTGGGACAACTGGAGGGGTCAGCGCGAGGAGACCAATATATTTTAGTAGTTGTTGAATATGCCACGCGATATCCCGTGGCGATTCCACAGAGGAATACAACCTCTAAATCCATAGCGGGCGAGCTAGTGAGAATATTAGAACATAAGAACATAAGAACATAAGAAATTGGAGCAGGAGTAGGCCAATCGGCCCCTCGAGCCTGCTCCGCCATTCAATAAGATCATGGCTGATCTGATCCCAACCACAAATCTAAAGAACACAAGAAGTCGGAGCAGGACCCGGCCACATAGCCCCTGGGCCCTCTCCGCCACCCACAGGGCATTGACCGATCCGAACTCAGCTTCATGTCCAATTTCCTGCCCGCTCCCCATAACCCCTAATTCCCTTTACTTCTAGGAAACTGTCTATTTCTGTTTTAAATTTATCTAATGATGTAGCTTCCACAGCTTCCTGGGGCAGCAAATTCCACAGACCGACCACCCTCTGAGTGAAGAAGTTTCTCCTCATCTCAGTTTTGAAAGAGCAGCCCCTTATTCTAAGATTATGCCCCCTAGTTCTAGTTTCACCCATCTTTGGGAACATCCTTACTGCATCCACCCGATCAAGACCCTTCACAATCTTATATGTTTCAATAAGATCGCCTCTCATTCTTCTGAACTCCAATGAGTAGAGTCCCAATCTACTCAACCTCTCCTCATATGTCCGCCCCCTCATCCCCGGGATTAACCGAGTGAACCTTCTTTGTACTGCCTCGAGAGCAAGTATGTCTTTTCTTAAGTATGGAGACCAAAACTGTATGCAGTATTCCAGGTGCGGTCTCACCAATACCTTATATAACTGCAGCAATACCTCCCTGTTTTTATATTCTATCCCCCTAGCAATAAAAGCCAACATTCCGTTGGCTTTCTTGATCACCTGCTGCACCTGCATACCAACTTTTTGATTTTCTTGCACTAGGACCCCTAGATCCCTTTGTACTGCAGTACTTTCCAGTCTCTCGCCATTAAGAAAATAACTTGCTCTCTGATTTTTCCTGCCAAAGTGCATAACCTCACATTTTCCAATATTATATTGCATCTGCCAAATCTCCGCCCACTCACCCAGCCTGTCTATATCCCCTTGCAGGTTTTTTATGTCCTCCTCACTCTCTACTTTCCCTCCCATCTTTGTATCATCTGCAAATTTTGATATGTTGCACTCGGTCCCCTCCTCCAAATCGTTAATATAGATTGTAAAGAGTTGGGGACCCAGCACCGACCCCTGTGGAACACCACTGGTTACTGGTTGCCAGTCCGAAAATGAACTATTTATCCCAACTCTCTGCTTCCTGTTCGATAACCAATCCTCCACCCATGCCAGAATATTACCCCCAATCCCGTGATTTTTTATCTTAAGTAATAATCTTTTATGTGGCACCTTGTCGAATGCCTTCTGGAAGTCTAAATACACTATGTCCACTGGTTCCCCTTTATCCACCCTATACGTTATATCCTCGAAGAACTCAAGCAAATTTGTCAGACATGACTTCCCCTTCATAAAGCCATGCTGACTTTGTCCTATTAAATTATGCTTATCTAAATGTTCCGTTACTGTCTCCTTAATAATAGACTCCAAAATTTTACCCACCACAGATGTTAAGCTAACTGGCCTATAATTTCCAGCCTTCTGCCTACTACCCTTTTTAAATAACGGTGTTACATTAGCAGTTTTCCAATCTGCCGGGACCTCTCCTGAGTCCAGGGAATTTTGGAAAACTATCACCAAAGCATCCACAATCCCTACTGCCACTTCCCTCAAGACCCTAGGATGGAAGCCATCAGGTCCAGGGGATTTATCCGCCTTGAGTCCCATTATTTTACTGAGTACCATCTCCTGAGTGATTTTAATCGTATTTAGCTCCTCCCCCCCGAGAGTCCCCTGTTTGTCCAGTGTTGGGATATTCTTAGTGTCCTCTACTGTAAAGACTGAAACAAAATATTTGTTCAGCATTTTTGCCATCTCCATGTTTCCCACCATTAATTTCCCGGTCTCATCCTCTAAGGGACCTATGTTTGCCTTAGCCACCCTTTTTCTTTTTATATAACGATAGAAACTCTTGCTATCTGTTTTTATATTTTTTGCTAATTTCTTTTCATAATCTAACTTCCCTTTCTTAATCAATCCTTTAGTTACTTTTTGCTGTCTTTTGAAGAATTCCCAATCTTCTATCCTCCCACTAAGTTTGGCTACCTTATATGTCCTTGTTTTTAGTCGGATACTATCCTTGATTTCTTTACTTAGCCACGGATGGCTGTCATTTCTTTTACACCCTTTTTTCCTCAGTGGAATATATTTATTTTGAAAGTTGTAAAATAACTCCCTAAATGAACACCACTGCTCATGTACCGTCTTACCCTTTAATCTATTTTCCCAGTCCACTTTAATCAATTCCGCTCTCATACCATCATAGTCTCCTTTATTCAAGCTCAGTACGCTTGTTTGAGAATCAACCTTCTCACCCTCTAATTGGATAGGGCTCCCAAAGTGATCTTAACGGACCAGGGCACTCCCTTTTTGTCCACACTGACGAACAATCTCTGTGACCTGCTCCACATTAAGAGGCTGAGGACTTCCGTGTACCATTCTCAAACCGATAGCTTCACTCTCAATAATCCCCTCAAGAGCATGTTGGAAAAGGTTGTGGATAAGGATGGGAGAAATTGGGATATCTTACTGTCGTATCTCATGTTTGAAGTCAGGGAGGTGCCACAGTCAGGGAGATGCCACAATCCTCGACAGGGTTTTCCTTGTTTGAGCTGCTGTCTGGGCGGCAGCCTCGGGGAATCCTCGACATCACTAAAGAGGAAAGAGAGGAACAAAACCGTCCCCTCAAAATATTATTGTACATGTAGTGAAGATGAGGGAGCGGATTGAAGCGGTTACTCCCATAGCGAGGGCTCATTCAGAGAAATTGCAAGAACACCAGAGAGTCCAATACAATAAAAAGGCTGAGGTCAGGAGGTTCCAAACAGGAGACCGAGTTATGGTCCTTGTCTCCACACCTGAAACAAGCTCTTTGCACTGTGGCAGGGACATAATGAGGTTATAAGATCAGGGAAGCTCAGGGAAGGAAGCTTGAACAGATTTACCACGTGAACATCCTGAATCCAAGGAGAGAGAGGGAGGCCCTCGAGGTGGTGGAGGAACCACTAGTGGGCCCCGAGTCCAACGTACAAAGAACAGATCGCCTCTTTAGTGAACCGACTGAAGACCAGAATAGACAGGCTCAGTACATGGTAGATCAGAACCAAGATATATTCATCTCTCTAGTGAATTGACCGCTGATCACATAGACATGCTCAGCACATGGTAGATCAGAACCACGATGTATTCACATCTCGACTCGGGAGGAGGGAGGCGATCAGCCAACAGGAGTGAAATTAAAGGTAAGAGCTTAGCGAATCCCAGAAACCAACGCAGGGAAGTTAGCCAGGAGATTCAGAGGATGTTGAAACTAGGTGTGATTGAAGAATCATATACTGAATTGAGAAGCCCCGTTGTTTTGGTTCCGAAACACAACGGGAACTGACGGTTCTGTAATGACTTTCGGAAACGGAATGAAGATCTCAATTCGATTATTACCCGATACCCCGGGTAGATGAGTTAATTGAGAGAGTGGGGACATCCAGTTAACTTACCCCCTTCGATCTGGCCAAAGGTTACTGGCAGATCCCTTTACCAGAGTCGGCGAAAGAGACCATTTATTTCACAGCTTCAGAGGTGCTCTCCCAGTACACCGTCAGGCCATTTGGATTGCATGGGGCACACGCCACCTTTCAAAGGCTCATGGGCCAAGTGTTGAGAACTCATACCTGGTATGCAGCAGCATACTTGGGTGATGTAATTTTCTATAGCATGGACTGGGGTTCCCATTTAAGTAAAGGCTGTATCAGATTCAAAAAGGGTATTTGGGCTCAACGCAAACCCAGAGAACTGTCATATTGGGTCATAAGAGACTAAATACACAGAGTCCACTATAGGGTGTGGGGTGTTGAAGCCTCAGATAACAAAGTTGAAGCTGTAAAAGCCTGGCCCCGACTGGTGAATGAGAAACAAGTAGGATCCTTTCTGGGTATCGCGGTTATTAGCGATGATTTATTCCTGAATTTTCTCTCCCTTATCGACCGTCCCCAGGCCCTGACGGACTTCAAAGTGACGAGGTTCTTAAAAGATGTGGCTGCAGAGATTGTAGATGCAATGGCATTAATTTTCCAAAATTCCATAGCTTCTGGAACGGTCCCATCAGATTGGATAATAGTGAATGTAACTGTTCTATTCAAGAAAGCAGAGAGACAGAAAGCAGGAAACTACAGGCCAGTTAGCTTAACATCTGTCACAGGGAAAATGCTAGAATCTATTATTAAGGAGGTTATAGCAGGGCACTGAGAAAATCTCAGTGTAATCAGTCAGAGTCAACACGGCTTTGTGAAATGGAAATCGTGTTTGACTAATTTATTAGAGTTCTTTGAGGAAGAAACAAGCAACGTGGATAAAGGGGATCCTGTGGATGTCGTGTACTTGGATTTCCAGAAGACATTTGACAAGGTGCCACATCAAAGGCTATTACACAAAATAAAAGCTTATGGGGTAGGGAGTAACATATTAGCATGGATAAAGATTTCGTTAGCTGACAGGAAATAGACAGCAGGCATAAATGGGTCATTTTCAAGGTGGCAAGATGTAACGAGTGGATTGGCACAGGAATCAATGCTTGGGCCTCAACAATTTACAATTTATATCAATAACTTGGATGAAGGGAACGAATGCTAAATTCACTGATGACACAAAGATAGGTCGGAAAATAAGTTGTGAGGAGGACATAAGGAGTCTGCAAAGGGATATGGATAGGTTAAATGAGTAAGCAAAACATTGGCAGATGGGGTATAATGTGGGAAAATGTGAACTTCTTCACTTTGGCAGGAGGAATAGAAAAGCAGTACGTTACTTAAATGCAAAGGGATTGCAGAACTCTGAGGTACAGAGGGATTTGGGCGTCCTAGTACATGAATGACAAAAAGTTAGTATGCAGGTAGAGCAAGTGATTAGGAAGGCAAATGGAATGTTGTCATTTATTGCAAGGGGAATGGAATAAAAAAGTAGACATGTTTTGCTACAGTTGCACAGGGCATTGGTGAGACCACATCTAGAGTACTGTGTGCAGTTTTGTTGATCTTATTTAAGAAAGGACATAATTGCTTTGGAGGCTGTTCAGAGCAGGTTCACTCCACTGATTCCTGGGATTTGGGGGGGGTGTGGTGGTTATCTTATGAGGAAAGGTTGGACAGGTTGGGCCTCTATACACTGGAGTGTAGAAGAATGAGAGGTGATCTTATTGAAACATATAAAATGCTGAGGGAACTAGAAGGGGTAGATGCTGAGAGGATGTTTCCGCTTGTGGGAGAGACTAGAAATAGGGGCCACAGTTTAAAAATAAGGGGTCTCGCATTCAAGACAGAGATGAGGAGATTTTTTTTCTCTCAGAGAGTCGTGAGTCTGTGGCACTCCCTTCCGCTGAGAGCTGTGGAGGCAGGGTCATTGAATATTTTTTAGGCTGAGTTAGATAGATTCCTGATGAACAACGGAGTCAAAGGTTATCGTAGGTAGTCGTGAAAGTAGGGTTGAGGTGCCAATGAGATCAGCCATGATCTTGTAAAATGGCAGAGCAGGGTCGAGGGGCCGAATGGCCTACTCCTGCTCTTAATTCGTATGTTTCTATGTTTGTACGTAAATGTGAAGTTATTCACTTTGGTAGGATGAATAAAAAATGAATATTTTTTAAATGGTGAGAAATTATTAAATGTTGGTCTCCAGAGAGATTTGGATGTCCTCGTGTAAGTAAACCAAAAAGTTAGCATGCTGGTACAGCAAGCAATAAGGAAGGCAAATAGCATGTTGGCCTTTATTACAAGTGGGTTGGAGTACAAGAGTAAGGAAGTCTTACTACAATTGTACAAGGCTTTGGTGAGATCTCACTTGCTGTACTGTGTACAATTTTGGTTTCCTTATCTAAGGAAGGATATACTTGCCATAGAAACAAAGCAACGAAGGTTCACTGGATTGATTCCTGGGATGAGAGGTTAGTTCTGTGAGGAGAGATTGAGTAGAACCAGCCTGTACACTCTGGAGTTTAAAAGAATGAGGGGACCTCATTGAAACGTACAAGAATCTGAGAGGGCTTAAGAGGGTACATGCTGAGAGGTTGTTTCGCCTGGCATGGAGTCTAGAACTAGGATGAATGTTCACAGGATAAGTGGTGAGGAGGGTTGTGAATCTTTGGAATTCCCTACTGCAGAGGGCTGTGAATGCTGAATAGTTCAATATGTTCAAAGTTGAGATGGATAGACTTTTGGACTCGAGGGGTATCAAGGGATATAGGGATCGGGCGGGAATGTGGATTGGAGTTCGAAGATCAGCAATGATCTGATTGAATGGTGGAGCAATCTCGAGGGGCCGTAAGGCCTACTCCTGCTCGTATTCCTGATGTTCTTATGTTCTAACGGGCTAGAACATAAAGTGGAGGAAGTGTTGCTACAGCTGTAAAAAGCCCTGGTGAGACCACATCTGGAGTACTGTGTACAGTTGTGGGCACCACACCTTAGAAAGGATATATTAGCTTTGGAAGGAGTGTAGCATAGTTTCAGCAGAATGTTGCCAGGGCTCCAGGGGTTAGGTTATGAGGAGAGATTACATAAACTTGGCTCGTATTCCGTGGAATATAGAAAGTAAGGGGTGCTTTGATTGTGGATTTTGAAAGGAATTGAAAGGGCAGATAGAGAGATTTTTTTTCTGCTGATGACGAATCTAGGACAAGGGGGTTATAACCTTAAAATCAGAGCAAAACCATTCAGGAGAGAAGTTACGCAACACGCCTTCACACAAAGGTTGGTAGAAATGTGGAAGTCTCCCACGAAAAGCAGTAAAAGCCTCTCAATTAGTAATTTTAAATCTGAGATCGATAAATCGTTGCTAGCAAAGGGTATTAAAGGGTATGGAGTCATAGTATCATAGTAGTTACATCACATGAAGCCAGTCAACCTATCGTGCTTCTGCCTGCTCCTTGAATGAACTATCCAATTCATCCCACTCACCTGCTCCTTCCCGGTAGTCCTGTAAAATTTCCCTTCAAGTTTTTATCCAATTCCTCTTTGGAAGTTATTATTGACTCTGTTTCCACCGCCCTTTCAGGCAGCACATTCCAGATCATAACAACTCGCTGGGTAAAAACATGTTTCCTCATGTCGCCTCTGGTTCCTTTGCCGATTAACTTAAATCTGTACCCTCTGGTTATCGACCCTACTGCCACTGGAAACAATTTCTCCTTATTTACTCAATTAAAACCGTTCATGATTTTGAAGACCTCTATCAAACCTCCCCTTAACCTTCTCTGCTCGAAGGAGAACAGCCCTAGCTTCTCCAGTCTCTCCATATAACTGAAGTCCTTCATCCCTGTAACCATTGTAGTAAATCTCTTCTGCACACTCGCTAGGGCCTTAACATCCCAAAATGTGATGCCCAGAATTGAACACAATACTCCAGCTGAGGTTTAACCAGTGTTTTATAAAGTCAAGGCAGTGAATGGAGTTAGGATTCAGATCAGCCATCATGTCATTGAATGACGGAACAGACTTGGGGGGCAGAATGGCCTCCTCCTGTTCCTGTGTCCTATGTCCCTATGTTATAGTGCTTGTCAGTGACAGTTCAGGTGAGATTTATGTCTGATCCCAGGGTCCCCTCTAACACTGTAATTTATGTCCATCACATTTTAGGCGAGATTTCTGCTGATCCCGGTGCTGCCTCTAACTCTATACTGTCTGTCCTTTACATTTCAGGTTAGATTTCTATCTGATATCAGGGAATCATTTAACTCTATAATCTATAGCATCTGTCCAATATATATCAGGTGAAATTCATGACTGATCCCAGGGGCCCCATTTACTCAAAAGTATCTGTCCAGTATATTTCAGGTGAGATTTCTGTGTGATGCCAGGGAAACGCTTTATCCCTATGGTTCTGAACTCCGAGACATACAGTAGAAAGACTCCCTCTGCTACATGTGCCAGATCCACTGCCAAGTTAAGGGGCGGATTTTGGGCACAAAACGGAACTCGTTTCAGGTGGGGAGGAACCCGGGTAACAGCAGAGAGTGTCTGAGTGACCGTGGGGGGGGGGGGAGAATTAATCCCACGTTGAGGATACATCTGATAAAGCATTTGTCACAGAGTCGAAGGAATCCCTCTGTTCCATTCTCGTTCATAGTTCTGAACTCCTGGACATTCAGTAGAAAGACTCCCTCTGCTACATGTGCCAGATCCACTGCCAAGTTATGAGGCAGGTTTTGGGCACAAAATGGAGACCGTTTCACGTGGGGAGGACCCCCGGTAACAGCAGACTGTTTCCGAGTGACCGTGAGGAGAATCAATCCCAAGGTGAGGATACGGCTGTTAAACCCCCTGACATACGGCCGTGTATTTCCTGTTCCGCAGTTGGTGATGAGTGAGCCTGGTGTACGGTACTGGATTTAAACATCTGGAACAACAAGAGGGCAGACACCCCTTCAGCGTTCACGTGTCCCCACATCCACCGCGATGAAGGCAGTTTCTCTAATTTATAGCTGAAGGGGAAACTCTGAGATTTGGGAGGACAGCCGCTGAAAGAATAAGCAGAGAGAACCCTCTCAGTGCCTGCTCTTTGTGCCATATATGTACAGCTGTAGTTCCAGGGGCATAGACTGAAACTCAGCTCAGTGTGAGATATTTATAGATGCAGTTTTCTGGGCAGAGACTGAAAATCTGCTCAGTGTCAGATATTTATAGATGCAGTTCCCGGGGCAGCCACTGGGGTAAAGCATAATTCTGAGTCCGGTCACTGAGACAAGCTTTTTTTTTATTCGTTCATGGGATGTGGGCTTCGCTCAAAGGCCAGCATTTATTGCCCATCCCTAGTTGCTCTTGAGAAGGTGGTGGTGAGCCGCCTTCTTGAACCGCTGCAGTCCGTGTGGTGACGGTTCTCCCACAGTGCTGTTAGGTCGGGAGTTTCAGGATTTTGACACAGCGACGATGAAGGAACGGCGATATACTTCCAAGTCGGGATGGTGTGTGACTGAGAGGGGAATGTGCAGGTAGTGTTTTTCCCATGTGACTGCTGCCCTTATCGTTCTAGGTGGTAGAGGTCGCAGATTTTGGAGGTGGTATCGAAGAAACCTTGGCGAGTTGCTGAAGTGCATCCTGTGGATGGCACACACTGCAGCCACAGTGCGCCGGTGGTGAAGGCAGTGAATGTTTAGGGTGGTGGACGGGGTGCCAATAAAGCGGGCTGCTTTGACCTCGATGGTGTCCAGCTTCCAAGCAAGTGGAGAGTATTCCATCACAATCCTGACTTGCGCCTTGTAGATGGTGGAAAGGCTTTGGGGAGTCACGAGGTGAGTCACTCGCCACAGAATACCCAGCCTCTGATCTGCTCTTGCAGCCACACTATTTATGTGGCTAGTGCAGTTAAGTTTCTGGTCAATGGTGACCCCCAGGATGTTGATGGTGGGGCATTCGGCGATGGTAATGCCGTTGAATGTCAAGGTGAGGTGCTTAGACTCTCTCTTGTTGGAGATGCTCATTGCCTGGCACTTATCTGGCGCAAATGTTACTTGCCACTTATGAGCCCAAACCTCGATGTTGTCCAGGTCTTTCTACATGCGGGCATGGAATGTTTCATTATGTGAGGGTTTGCGAATGGAACTTCACACTGTGCAATCATCAGCGAACATCCCCATCTCTGACCTTATGATGGAGGGAAGGTCATTGATGAAGTAGCTGAAGATGTTTGTGCCTACGACACGGCCCTGAGGAACTCCTGAGACAGTGTCCTGGAGCTGAGATGATTGTCCTCCAACAACCGCTATCATCTTCCTTCGTGCTATGTGTGACTCCAGCCACTCAAGAGTTTTGCACCTTATTTTTATTGACTTCAATTTTACTGGGGCCTTTTGGTGCCGACCTCGGTCAAATGTTACCTTGATGTCAAGGACAGTAACTCTCACCTCACGTCTGGAATTCGGCTCTTCTGTCCATGTTTGGACCAAGGCTATAATGAGATCTGGAGCCGAGTGGTATTTGCAGAACCCAACCTAAGCATCTGTGAGCTGGTAATTGGTGAGTAAATGTTGCTTGATAGCACTATCGACGATGATGATTGAGAGTAGACTGAACGGGTGATAATTGGCCGGATTTTATTTGTCTTGCTTTTTGTGGACAGTACATACCTGGGCAATTTTCCACATTGTCGGATAAATGCCAGTGTTGCAGATCTACTGGCACAGGTTGGCTAGAATCTCCAGGCTGGGGATGCTCATGGATCTCACATTGTGCTTTCAGTACCGGGTAAGGCAATTTAAAAAGGTTAGTGAAATAATGATCAGTCAAATGATGATCAGTGAAATGATGATCAGGGAAGTGATGTTCAGTGAAATATATGATCAGTGAAATTATGATCACTGCTAAAAAGATAATTGAAATGTTGATCAGTGAAATAATTATCATCGATATGATGATCAGTGAAATGACAATCAGTGAAAAAATGATCAACGAAATGATGATCAGTGAAATAATGATCAGTGAAATGATGATCATTGAAATGATGATCAGTTAAATAATGTTCAGTGAAATGATGATCAGTGAAACGATGACCAGTGGAATAACGATCAGTGAAATAATAGTCAGTCAAATGATAAAAAGTGAAATGTTGATCAGTTGAACGATTATCAGTGAAATCATGATCATTGAAATGATGGTCAGTGAAATAATGATTAGTTAAATGATGTTCAGTCAAATGATGATCAGTCAAATGATGAACTGCAAAATAATGATCAGTGGAATAATGATCAGTGAAATAATGATCAGTGAAATAATGCTCAATAAAAAGATGATCAGTGAGATCATGATCAGTGAAATAATGATATGTGAAATAATGATCAGTAAAATAATATCAGTGAAATAGTGAAAAGGGAAATGATGATCACCGAAACAATGATCAGTGAAATGATGTAGAGTGAAGTGATGATCAGTGAAATATGATTAGTGAAATAATGATCAGTAAAATATGATCAGTGAAATAATGATCAGTGAAATGATAAACAGTGCAATAATGATCATTGAAGTGATGGTCAGTGAAATAATGATCAATGAAATGACGATCAGGAAAACGATGATTAGTGGATAAATGATCAGTAAAATATAATCAGTGAAATGATGATCAGTGAAATGATGGTGACTGAAATGATGATGAGTGAAATGATATCAGTGATTTGATTATCAGTGAAATAATGGGGAATGAAATGATGAAAAGTGAAATGTTGATCAGATAAATGATGATCACTGAAATAATGATCAGTGAAATTATGGTGAGTGAAATAATGATCAGTGAAATGATGGTGAGTGAAATACTGATAAGTGAAATGAGGGTGAGTGAAATAATGATCAGTGGAAAAACGATGAGTAAAATGATGATCAGTGAAATGATGGCCAATGAAATAACGATCAGTGAAATGACGATCAGTGAAAAAAAAATCTGTGAAATGATGGTCAGTGAAATAATTATCAGTAAAATGTTGATCAGTGAAATGATGATCATTAAAATGATGATCAATGAAATTTTGATCAGTGAAACAATGATCAGTGAAATGATGATCAGTCAAATGATGATCATTGAACTGATGATCAGAGAAATGATGATCAGTGAGATGATGATCGGTGATATGATTATCGGTGAAATGTTGATCAGTGAAATTATGTCAGTGAATTCCTGATCAGTGAAATAATGGTCAGTGAAATGAAGATCATTGAAATAACGATAAGTGAAATAACAATCAATGAAATAATAATCAGTGAAATGATTATCAGTGAAATAATGATCTGTGTAATGATGAAAAGTGAAATAACGATAAGCGAAATAATGATCAGTGAAACGATGATCAGTGAAATGTTAATCAGTGGATCGATGATCAGTGAAACAATGATCACTGAAATCAGGATCATGGGAATTATCAGTGAAATGATTATCAGTGAAATAATGATCAATGAAATAATCAGCAGTTAAATGATGATCAGTGAAATGATGATCAGTTAAATAATGATCAGTCAAATGATGGTCACTGAAATGATGATGAGTGAAATGATATCAGTGAAATGATTATCAGTGAAATGTTGATCAGCGAAATGATGATCACTGAAATGATGATCAGTGAAATGATGGTGAGTTAAATAATGATCAGTGAAGTAATGATCGGTGAAATGATGATTGGTGAAATGATGATCAGTGAAATGATGATCGGTGAAATGAATATCAGTGGAATAACGATGAGTAAAATGATGATCAGTGAAATGATGGCCAATGAAATAACGATCAGTGAAATGACGATCAGTGAAAAAAAAATCTGTGAAAAGATGGTCAGTGAAATAATTATCAGTAAAATGTTGATCAGTGAAACAATGATCATTGAAATGATGATCAGTAAAATGATGATCATTGAACTGATGATCAGAGAAATTATGATCAGTGAGATGATGATCGGTGATATGATTATCAGTGAAATGTTGATCAGTGAAATTATTTCAGTGAATTGATGATCAGTGAAATGATGGTCAGTGAAATGATGATGAGTGAAATAACGATAAGTGAAATTACAATCAGTGAAATAATGATCAGTGAAATGATCGTCAGTGAAATGGTGATCAGTGAAGTTAAGCTAAGTGAAATGACGATCACTGAACTGATGATCAGTGAAATGATGATCAGTGAAATAATGGTCAGAGAAAAGAGGAAAAGTGAAACGTTGATCAGCGAAATGAGGGTCAGTTAAATGATGATCCTTGAAATAATGTTAACTGAAATAATGATCAGTGAAACGATGATCAGTGAAATGTTGATCAGTGGATCGATGATCAGTGAAACAATGATCACTGAAATCAGGATCATGGGAATTATTAGTGAAATGATTATCAGTGAAATAATGATCAGTGAAATAATCAGCAGTTAAATGATGATCAGTGAAATGATGATCAGTTAAATAATGATCAGTGAAATGATGATCACTGCAATGATGACCAGTGAAATAATGATCATTTAAATGATGATCAGTGAAATGATGATCACTGAAACAATCTTCAGTTTAATAATGGTTAGTGAAATGAGGAAAAGTGAAATGTTGAATCGCGAAATGAGGGTCAGTGAAACCATGATCAGTAAAATATAGATCGGTGAAATAATGTTCAGTGAAATGTTGATCAGTGAATTGATTATCAGTGAAATAATGACCTGTGTAATGATGAAAAGTGAAATAACGATAAGCGAAATGACGGTCAGTGAAATAATGATAAGTGAAATGATGGTCAGTGAAATGATGGTCAGTGAAATATTGATCCGTGAAATAATGGAGAATGAAATTAGGATCATTAAAATAATGACCATTGAAATGATGATCAAAGAAATGATGATCAGTGAAATAACGAACGTTGAAATGATGAACAGTGAAATGATCATCAATGAAATAGTGAGCAGTGAAATATTGATCCGTGAAATGATGGGCAGTGAAATTAGGATCAATGAAATAATGACTAGTGAAATTATGATCACTGAAATGATGATTTGTGAAATAATCATCAGTGAAACGACGAGTGAATTAACGATCAGTGAATTGATGATCAGTGAAATGATGATCAGTGAAATAATGATCATTGAAATGATGATCAGGGAAATAATCATCAGTGAAATAATGATCACTGAATTGATGATCAGTGAAACGATAATCAGTGAAATGATGATCACTGAAACAATGATCAGTGAAACGATGATCAGTGGAACAATGATCAGTTAAATGATGAGTGAATTAACGATCAGTGAATTGATGTTCAGCGAAATGATGATCAGTGAAATGATCAGTGAAATAATGATCAGTGAAATGATCAATGAAATATTGATCAGTGAATTAATAACCAGTAAAATAATGAAGGGTGAGATGATGGTCAGTGAAATGATGATCTGTAAAATGATGTTCAGTGAAATCATGGATAGGTTAATAATGAATAGTGAAATAGTGATCAGTGAAATAATAATCAGTTTAATAATGGTCAGTGAAATGATGAAAAGTGAAATGTTGAATCTTGAAATGAGGAACATTGAAATGATGATCACTGAAACAATGATCAGTGAAATCAGGAATAGGTAAATAATGATCAGTGAAATGATCATCAGGGAAATAATGATCAGTGAAATGACAATCAGTGAAATAATGATAAGTAAAATGACGAACAGTGAAATGATGATCGTTGCAATGGTGATCAGTTGAATACTGATCAGTAAGATGATGATCTGTGCAATTATGATCTCTGAATTGATGATCAGTGATATGATGATCAACGTAATTATAATCAGTGAAATGATTATGAGTGAAATACTTATCAGTGAAATAATGATCAGTGAAATGATGATCAGTGAAATGATGATCATTGAATTGATGATCAGTGAAATGATGATGAGTGAATTAGTGATCAGTGATATGGTGATAAGTGAAAATCCCTTCATCGGAACAATGATTAATGAAATACGATCAGTGATCTGATGTTCAGTGAAATGATGATCAGTGAAATAAGCATCATTGACATTATGGTCAGTAAAATAATGAGCCTTGAAATGATGGACAGTGTAATGAGTATTCGTGAAAGAATGACCACTGAAATAATGATAGGTAAATGTTGATCAGTGAAATAATGATCAGTGAAATGATGATCAGTGAAATGATGATCAGTGAAATAATGATCTGTGAAATCATGATCAGTGAAATCAAGATCAGTGAAATGATGATCAGTGAGATAATGATCATTGAAATGATTGGAGTCTTACAACACCAGGTTATAGTCCAACAGCTCTATTTGAAATCACAAGCTTTCAGAGGCTTCCTCCTTCGTCAGGTGAGTGTAGGATTCCATAAATGAATAGCATATATAGTCAGAGAACAATGCCTGGTTATTACAGATAATCTTTCCAACTGCCCGTTATCAAAGCAATCAAACGGCTTGAATGGCGTTCAGATATGGAAACATTACATACAAGACTACCGAATACACAAACGGTCACAACACAAAGAGAGAGAGAGAGAGAGACACACACACCCGAAAGGCAGAGAAAGAGATAGAATGACCAGTTGTATTAAAAACAGATAACTTTTTTTTCGCTAGCCTCAACTGGGATCTTGGGTTCATGTCACGCTATATGTAACCCCACCAGCGAAAAAAAAGTTATCCGTTTTTAATACATCTGGTCTTTCTATCTCTTTCTCTGCCTTTCGTGTGTGTGTGTCTCGCTCTCTCTCTCTCTGTCTTTGTGTTGTGACCGTTTCTGTATTCGGTAGTCTTGTATGTAATGTTTCCCTGTCTGAACACCATGCAAGTCCTTTGATTGCTTTGATAACGGGCAGTTGGAAAGATTATCTGTAATCACCAGGCAATGTTCTCTGACTATATATGCTGTACCTCTATGGAATCCTATACTAACCTGACGAAGGAGGAAGCCTCAGAAAGCTTGTGATTTCAAATAAAACTGTTGGACTATAACCTGGTGTTGTAAGACTCCTTGCATTTGTCCACCAAAGTCCATCACCGGCATCTCCACATCATGGCTACTATCGACACCACAAACTGCCGGCTCACAGTGGAGCGGATCTCCAAGAAGCTGCAAGAAAGCAGACAAGATCCCAAAAGGACTACAGATCACGAACCCACTCAAGTCGACATACAACTCAGATTACGCAAAGTGACTCTGCCGTCGTACCTCTCGCACACTCCGCAACCATCTCGTACACCAACTCTACAATAGACGCCGTAATCTCGAAACCAAGATAGAGTCCATACTCTCAGCCTGTACTCAGGACACAGCAGACCAGCTACGAGACGCCGCCAAACAGACGAGGCAACGGAACTACGCTGTCTACATCAAAACCAAGAGCAGTAAGCTTGAGAATCTCGGCATCACCACCAGCATCAACCAAGCCTCCCCCGGTGCCACGGTTGCAACCACAGGGAAGTCTATCATCAATTTGTCCGACCACACACTTCAACCAGACGAAATCGAAGTTCTCAGCCTGGGGCTCAATTTCTGCCCCACCACCAAAATGGACCCAATCGGTCTCGCGGCGGACTCAGAGGAATTCATCAGGAGAATGATGCTCCGGGAATTCTTCAACAAATCCCAAGATTTCAGCAGCGAACCCAATGAGACAATCAACGATCCGGGACAGCAGACAGAGGGATCCGCGGTGCAGCAACTGAAGAAGAAAGAGTCAAATTGGACGCCTCCGTAGGGTCGCTGCCCTAAGTTTGACATGTATGCTCAACCTGTCAGGAGTTGCATCAACGCCAGATTCATCAGCCACACTCACAAGAGAGTCCAGAATGTCACCCGAGCAAAACGCAACGACATCGACGCTCTCAAGACCAACCGCAACATCGTAATCAAACCAGCCGACAAAGGAGGAGCCATCGTCATACAGAAGAGAATGGACTATTGCAAAGAAGCATACCGACAACTGGACAACCAGGAACAATACAGACGGTTACCCGCAGATCCGAACAAAGAACACACCCAACAGCTCAACAAACTGATCAAGACCTTCGATCCAGGCCTTCAAAGCATCCTACGCACTCTAATGCCACGCACTCCCGCGTGGGAGACTTCTACTGCCTCCTAAAGATACACGAATCCAACACACCTGGACGTCCTATCGTATCAGGCAACGGAACCCTGTGTGAGAACCTCTCTGGATACGTCGAGGGCATCCTGAAACCCATCGTACATGGAACCCCCAGCTACTGTTGCGATACTACAGACTTCCTACAAAAACTCTGCACCCACGGACCAGTTGAACCAGGAACACTTCTCACCACGATGGACGTCTCGGCACTCTACACCAGTATTCCCCACGATGAAGGCATTGCTTCAACAGCCTCAGTACTCAACACCAACAACAGCCAATCTCCAGACGCCATCCCAGAACTAATCCGCTTCATCCTGGATCACAATGTCTTCACCTTCGATAACCAGTTCTTTACCTAAACACACGGAACAGCCATGGGGAACAAATTCGCACCCCAATACGCCAACATTTTCATGCACAAGTTCGAGCAGGACTTCTTCACTGCACAGGACCTCCAACCAACACTATACACCAGATACATCGACGACATTTTCTTCCTATGGACCCACGGCGAAGAATCACTGAAGAGACTACACGATGACATCAACAAGTTCCATCCCACCATCAAACTCACCATGGACTACTCCTCAGAATCGGTTTCATTCTTGGACACACGAATCTCCATCAAAGACGGGCACCTCAGCACCTCACTCTATCGCAAGCCCACGGACAACCTCACGATGCTTCACTTATCCACGTCAAAGAGGCCATCCCCTATGGACAGGCCCTGCGAATACACAGGGTCTGCTCAGACGAGGAGGAACGCGATGGACACCTACAGACGCTGAAAGACGCCCTCATAAGAACGAGATATGACGCTCGACTCGTCGATCCACAGTTCCGACCGTCCACAGCGAAAAATCGCATGGACCTCATCAGAAGACAAACACGGGACACAACCAACAGAGTACCCTTCGTCGTCCAGTACTTCCCCGGAGCAGAGAAACTACACCATGTTCTCCGCAGCCTTCAACATGTCATCGATGACGACGAACACCTCGCTAAGGCCATCCCCACGCCTCCACGACTCGCCTTCAAACAGCCACCTAACCTCAAACGGACCATCGTTCGCAGCAAATTACCCAGCTTTCAGGAGAACAGCATCGATGACACCACACAACCCTGCCACAGCAACCTCTGCAAGACATGCCAGATCATCGACACAGATACCACCATCACACGAGAGTACACCACCCACCAGTTACATGGTTCATGCTCCTGCGACTCGGCCAACGTTGTTTACCTCATACGTTGCAGGAAAGTATGCCCCGGAGCATGGTACATCGGCGAGACCATGCAGACACTGCGACAACTGATCAACGGACACCACGCAACAATCGCCAGTCAGGAGGGTTCCCTCCCAGTCGGGGAACACTTCAGCAGTCAAGGACATTCAGCCTCCGATCTTCGGGTAAGCGTTCTCTAAGGCGGCCTTCGAACACAGACAACGCAAAATCGTCGAGCAGAAATTGAGAGCCAAGTTCCGCACCCATGAGGACGGCCTCAACAGGGATCTTGAGTTCATGTCACGCTACATGTAATGCCACCAGCGAAAAAAAGTTATCTGTTTTTAATACAACTGGTCATTCTATCTCTTTCTCTGCCTTTCGAATGTCTCTCTCTCTCTCTCTCTGTCTTTGTGTTGTGACCGTTTGTGTATTCGGTAGTCTTATATGTAATGTTTCCCTGTCTGAACACCATTCAAGCCCTCTGATTACTTTCATAACGGGCAGTTGGAAAGATTATCTGTAATCACCTGGCATTGTTCTCTGACTATATATGCTATACCTTTATGGACTATTACACGCACCTGACGAAGGAGGAAGCCTCCGAAAGCTTGTGATTTCAAATAAAACTGTTGGACTATAACCTGGTGTTGCAAGACTCCTTACATGTGCCCATCCCAGTCCATCACCGGCATCTCCACATCATTGAAATGGTGTTAGTGAAATGATGATCAGTGGAATAACGATCACTTAATTGATGATCAGTGAAATAATGACCAGAGCAATGATCATCAGTGAAATAATCATCAGTGAAATTAAGATCAGTGAAATGACGATGAGTGAAATGACGATCATTCAAATGTTGAACAGTGAAATGATAATCAGTGCAATGGTGATCAGTTGAAAACTGGTCAGTGATAGGACGATCAGTGAAAATTTAATCAGTGAAATGATTATGAGTGAAATACCGATCAATGAAAGGTTGATCATTGAAGTAATGATCAATGAAATGATGATCATTGAATTGATGATCAGTGAATTGATGATCTGTGATATGATTATCAGTGAAATGGTCATAATTGGAACAATAATCAATGATTTACGATCAGTGATCTGTTGATCAGTGAATTGATGATCAGTGAATTAATAATCAGTGAAATAATATTCAGTGATCTGTTGATCAGTGAATTGATGATCAGTGAATTGATGATCAGTGAATTAATAATCAGTGAAATAATATTCAGTTATCTGATGATCAGTGAAATGATGTTCAGTGAAATAGTGATCAGTGGAACAATGATCAATGAAATAATGGTCAGTGAAATGTTGGTCAGTGACTTTGGTATGAGTCCACCGAAACTCCTTCCTCCGTTTTACATCAGTTTTCACCACCCTCCCCCGGTTAGTCCGATATTTTGCCCCATCTCCATGCTAGGTGCGTGATTGGTTTCCTTTTCAGACTGACAGAGGCCATTGGTCTCTCAGGAGAAGGCGCTGGGTGGAACCTGGGCTCATTGATCTAGAAATGGGCAGCTTACTTCTCATTGAGATATTTCACCGGACTGCAATTCACGCTTCACACCTGATAAGAATCTATTGGTTATTTGGAAGGAAACATTGTTTTCTGTACAAACTGTTGTGAACGAATTAACTCCCAGACCAGTCGGGAGTTGCTGGAGGCACCGCACGGTATCTGCGAACAGTTCGGTTAATGTTCGGGTCCCATCGGTGTAACCGGCTCCCGCGACGATGCTGCGGTCCTTCCTGACCCTATTTCTACGAAAGGTTCTGAACTGTGAGTTATTGATCATTGTAAATATTCGGCTATCAATTGATACCGTGATTATTATTAAAATATCTGCCTCATTAATGTAAATATTAATCTTTAAAACTGAACTCATTTGTGTGATGTGGAAAAGAAATGTTGTTTTTTTGAATTGTAATTGTGTCGTGTAGAGTTTAATGAGAAATCAGGACTTGTTTTTCAATCCCCTTCAATCTGCGGCTCTTGTATAGATATTGCTGACTGGTATTGAATTTCTAATCGGACTATTTAAACTGAGCCTGTTAGAATTAGAGCGCGGTCACTGTTAGAATAGAGAGCATCGGAGTCTGGGGTTAAGTTAACTCACTGAGTGTGGACTACCAGTCAAAGCTGCACCTTTTGCGGATGGATCCCACACACATTTCTGTCCCGATATTTCTCAGCAGAAGCGCTGCCTGACCCCCGAGTGATACAGATAATTGAAATAAACATTTTTTAAATAGTTTGTTCAGCATTAGAGTGTTGGACAAAGTTTGTAAATATCGCAAAATTAAATTTTGACTCGAGGTGGAACCAATATTGTTTCAATTAGCATTAATTATTAGCATAAATATTATTAAGTTCACGCTACAAAAATGACGTTACTGAAATGTCCTAATTGTCTGCGGGATTTGCAGTGCGAGGATTATTGTTCAGTTAGTGATGATCTGCAAATCAATTACCCTTTTATATTAAATCAAGCTTTCTATTTCATACATTTATAAGTGTAGTGTCTCAAGCTGCTTCCACATACTCCATTCTATTTCTAAAGTGCCATGTGGAGTTTAATGAGATATCGGGAATGGTTTCTCAAGCACCTTCCAAATGCTGCATACAATTTATACAGTGTAATGCAGTGTTTAAAGATAGATCGAGACTTGTTTCTCAATCGTCTTCCACTTGCGGTTCTTGTACAGCCAAAGCAGACTGGAGTCGAAATTATAAACGGACTATTTAAACTGAGCCTATCAGGAGTAGAGCGCGGTTACTGTTAGAATAGAGGGTATAGGATTCTGGGGTGTAAGTTAACTCACTGATTGTAGAACACCAGTCAAAGCTGCACCTACTGCCGACTGTTCCCACACAGATTTTTCTGTCCCCGTTATTTCTCAGTGGCAGCGCCGCCTGACCCCCGTGTGACACCGAAATTTGAAATAAATGTACTTAAATAGTTTGTTCAACATTAGAGTTGGACAAGGTTTATAAATATTGTTTAATTAAATATTAGTTATAGATGGAACCAATACTGATTCAATTAGTATTAATTATTAGTATCATTATTATAAAGTACATTCTCCGAAAAATAACCTTATTCATAGGTCCAAAATCTCCAAGTATTTGCTGTGTGAATATTCTTGTTTAGTTAGCGATTATCTTCAAATTTAGAACCCTTTTATAACAAATTAAGCTTTCTATTTGATGCATTTGGACGTACAGTGTCTTCTTGTAATTTATGATTCTTGCTCTCCATGTTTATTAATCTCTATCAATAAGAAATGCTGGTTTACAGACAGGGAAACGTTCTCGCACTGTTATCAGATAGATTTTGCGTTTACTTTAAGTATTAGGGTAAATCTAATTTCATTTTATAAAACTGATTGGAAACTAAAATACTTTTTAGTAGGTGATTTCAACGGTGTTGATTGCAAGGCATAGAACAGAGAAAAAAACATGACTTTTGTTTTACTCCCTGAATCATTTTCACAAATCTTATGCTCATAAAAACAATTTATAAAAAAGCTGCATATTTTATTCAATATTATTCAATTAAAAATCTGGAATAAAAAAAATCTCCTATCAGTAATGGCGCCCATAAATTACCGGATTGTCGTATAAACCCATCTGGTTCACAAATGTCCTTAGTCGCTCTGGTCCAGGACAGATCCACCAGAGGTGGCGGTTGAGTGATATACAGTCAGGAGAGATTGTCCCGAGCAGTCCTCAACATTGACTCCGGACCCCATGAAATCTCATGGCATGAGGTCAAGCATGGGCAAGGAAACCTCCTGTTGATTACCACCTACGGCCCTCCCTCAGCTGATGAATCAGTAATCCTCCATGTTGAGCATCACTAGGAGGAAACACTGAGGGTGGCAAGGGCACAATGTACTCTGGGTGAGGGACTTCAATTTCCATGAGCAAGAGTGGCTCGGTAGCACCACTACTGGCCAAGTCCTGAAGGACATAACTGCCAGAGTGGGCCTGCGGCAGGAGGTGAGCGAACCAACACCAGGGAAAAACCGTTCTGACCTCGTCCTCACGAATCTACCTGTCGCAGATGCATCTGTGCATGATCGTTTTCGTAGGAGTGACCATCGCACAGTACTTGTGGAGACGAAATCCCGTCTTCACTCTGAGGACAACATCCAGCCCTGGTTCAAAGAGGAGTGTAGGAGAGCATGCCAGTAGCAGGACAAGGCGTACCTAAAAGTGAGGTGTTACCTCGTGAAGCTACAACACAGGACTACATGTATGCTAAGCAGCAGAAGCAGTTTGCAATGGACAGAGATAAGCGATTCCACAACCAAAGGATCAGATCAAAGCTCTGCAGTCCTGCCACATCCAGTCGCGAATGGTGGTGGACAATTAAACAACTAACGAGAGGAGGAAGCTCCATGAGCATCCCCATCCTTAATGATGGCTGAGTCCAGCACGTGAGTGCAATAGACAAGGGTGAAGTGTTCGCAACCATCTTCAGCCTGAAGTGCCGAGTGGATGATCCAACTCGGCCTCTTCCCGATATCCCCACCATCACAGAAGCCAGTCTTTAGCCAATTCGGTTCACTCCACGTGATATCAAGATACGGCTGAGTGCACTGGATAAAGCCAAGGCTTTGGGCCCGGCAACATCCAGCTGTAGTGCAGAAGACTTGTGTTCCAGAACGAGTCGCACGTCTAGCCAACTGTTCCAGTACAGGTAGAACACTGGTATTTACCCGACAATGTGGAAAATTGCCCAGGTATGTACTGTCCACAAAAATCAGGACAAATCCAATCCGGCCAATTACTGCCCAATCAGTCTAATCTCAATCATTAGCAAAACGAAGGAAGGTGTCGTCGACGGTGCTATCAAGCAGCACTTACTCACCAATAACCTGCTCACCGATACTCAGTTTGGATTTCGCCAGGACTACTCGGCTCCAGACCTCATTACAGCTTGGTCCAAATATGGACAAAAGAGCTGTAATCCAGAAGTGAAGTGAGAGTGACTGCCCTTAACATCAAGGCAGCATTTGACCGAGTGTGGTACCAAGGAGCCCTCGTAAAATTGAAGTCAATTGGAATCAGGGGGAAAACTCTATAGTGGCTGGAATTGAGAATACCTACGAGGTGCCCCTCTAATGAAATGCATATGTAGTAAGCTTTCAGTAGCTCAATAAGATGCCTCCATAACAAAATGGCAGTATGGTAAACCAAAGGCTAATATAAGTGGCCCATTTTGCTAGCTAGAATTAGAACAATGAGCTTTTCAAATGAGTTTATCCTTGATCATTCGTTTATGTTATTAATTTCCTGTATGAAAATGTATGCTTTATTATGAATCAAGCAAAGCGATATGATAAGCTGAATTCTGGGGTAAGCAGGTGTAGGGAGTGTTGTTTTGCAGCTACCTAATGAATGGATCCTTATTTCGGACAAGGTCGAAAAACATCCCAGGCCTGAGATAAGTGAGACTCCCTTTCCTGTGACCTACGTATGAACAGGTATCACCTGTGAGTGGTCGGTCATTATGTCAGTTAGTATGGCTTGCCCAGACTCAGCTTATGATTGGTTTTAACCCCTTGCTACTCATGTCCCTCCCCACTCTGAAAATGTATAATTGTGTGAACTTTGACTGTGTAAATTGCCTGTTCTATGAGATTGACCAGACTCTGTCAAGAGTTGAAATCAATTCTATAGATAGGGCCAGCTGCAGCTAATAAATTGTGTTAAAACTTTCAAGTGTATTCGCTTTCAGTTTTTGCTGAACCAGACTAAGACGGTATCGTCATTTGGGGGCTCGTCCGGGATCTCACCGGTCGCTCACCGAGAGTTCGCGGCGTAAGAGACGAATTGTCTTGGACACGGACGAAGGAGAGGGCGCCCCGGGTGAGTAAACACTTCTTTACCACTCCGGCTTTCCTAAATCTGTCACGTCTGACGACGAATCGTCCCATCGCTAACTCTTGCGTGGCGTCCTTACGATATTCAGCCTCGTACTTAGTCTGGCGAATACACGGATATAGGTTAGTGATTAATATCACTAAGGTTCAGTCGGCGTACTGAGGGAGTGGTATTCAACACACCACTGGGTCAGGCTTTGAGTTCCGGGTAATTGAGTATAAACCGAAACTCTGAAGCGGTAGGTCAGTGATCAACAAACATCACTGAGTCCAGTTCGCGTTCCTGGTCATTGAAAATAAACAGGAAGTGCGAATACGGTGCGTTAGTGATCAAAATATCACTAGGTTCGAGTTCCTGGTGATTGGATATAAACAGGACCTTTGAACACGGTGGGTCAGTGATCAATATCACTAAGGGTTAGGTTTCAAGTCTCTGGTGATTGGGTATAAACCAGTACTTTGAATCCTTGGGGATTGGGTACAAACAGGAACTGATTGCTTGTGCTGATCGACTACAGAAGGAAGTGCCTGTCACACACCCCGCCTTAGACTGGCTGTTAAGAGAGGAGATCCTCCACGCGAAGGTCAGGACCCTGAAGTGGGTGTAGGCACAAAGGGCACTTAGGATTGTGAGGCACAAGCAGTCAGGACCATAATTAAATCCAGTAAGTAACTGGGTGGCGACATACGGTCGCGTTAACTAGTTGACTTGACTGGGTAGCGACCAGTGTTAACTGGTTGACTAAGGGTAACAAAACACGATACGATGGGTAATTGTTTGGATGTCACTACGGAACCGGGAAGTCCCTTACAAATTTTGTGTGAAAAATATCCAGACAAGGTAAAACAATTAAGACAGTTGTCAGGGGGGCTGAATAAAAGACTGGGCAATGGGGAATGGCCATTGGGGGGCAGTAAAAACCTAGATGCCGTCACTAAGGCTGAGGAACTAATTTGGAAAAATAACGGAGGTAAACCAGCCAAAGGGTTAATTGCTTTATGGAAACAGTACTGTCAGGAATTGAGAGAAGCTTCAGTATTAGCCAGCTGGCAAGATAACGCGTTAAAGTTAGGAATAGGACTCACTGAAGGAGGAATAGTTAAGTCTGCAGAACTCCTAGAAAAAGAATGTGCTCATGCAGAACGGGAGTCTGAAAAGACTTCGGTCGAGTCTAAAACACTTGATAGGAGTGGATTCCGTAATCCAATGGTTGGCATGGCTTTGACCGGGGAAGACGATGAATGAGATGAATGGAACTTCAGGTCCCATGTAACTCCCCAGGGTCCTAGTGCTCCCCCTGCATACAGTAGCCTCTATCCCTCAGCAGCTCCGAGACCGGTTGTTCAAACCGCTGTCATAACGCCTCAAATTGTTTCCCCAGTCTCCTCCCGCACCAGAAGTCAAACTAAGGGCTTATTGGCTCCAATTTTTAAACCCTCAGCCAACCCACCTAGTTCCGGACAGCAGCTGAGACTGGACAGTCAGGGACTTAGAGACACAGACACTGGAGAGCCGGGTGACGACTTGATATCACTAGACTCAAGACGTAATACTGAGACACTAGTTAGATATGAACCGACCCCTCGTCAGTTACCAATGAGACTGGTGCCGAACCCCGACTATGTCGCGGCTAACGCCGGAGACGCTGACAACCCCCAAACGATAAATGTGTACTGTCCATGGAGACCCCACGAAATAATGGCCATTCTAACCGGGATACCGGACAGAAAACAAGCACCTACATCATTCGTGGACTTTCTTCGGACTACCATTTCCGTCTATAATGCCGAATCAAGGGACTTATGGTCGCTAATACAGCAAGTTTTAACCCCTGCTGAACATACTAAATTCCTAGCAAAGTTGACCTATCAGAATCATGCCGCACTGGTGGAACAGGTAGCAAATGATGAACACCGCCAGCAGCGTCTTTTTGCTGCCCTTAGTGCTATTCTACAAAAAACAGTTGACATAACCAAGATCTTAGACACCAAGCCTAAAAAGGGAGAGGGAGCAGAAGAATATTTGGAAAGATTCTCTGAAATATACCAGAATCAGTCAGGGGATGTAGCATACCGTGACAAAAAGGACTCACCACAGTACTGTGCTATGCTATTGAACTGCCTACCGAGTTAGGTTGCTCAAGCAATTAAGACTAATAATATGAACTGGTCAGAGAATACTCCCACCCAGATGAATAGGGCAGTAAAATACTACTGGACGAATAATAAGCACCAGGAAGGTCAAGCCCAAGTTAGGGTCAAGACTGAGTATGTGATGAAAAAGGAAAAGCCAAAACTCACAACAGGATATCAGATGGAGCCTCAGCCTTGTGTCCCAGGATGGGTGGACAGGGAAGGGAATGGATATGTTACACATCCTAACGGACCAACCGCCCCTAATTATGGCCCACCCTATGTTCCCCCGAGACGTAATTCTGAACCGAGAAGAGGAGGAGGGAGACAGACAGGGTCAGATGGCTGTTTCAATTGTGGTCAGCGGGGCCACTGGAGCAAGGAATGTCCCTCCCGTAGACAACAAAGAGGGGAACAGATGCAGGGGCAGCGAAGAGGAGGTTGGCAAGGGAGTCAAGGACGAGGAAGATATACGGACTTTTCCCAAAATAATCCCTTCCCCCAGTATTGACTAGCTAACCTTGTGGTGAACGGGATCCAGTCAGAACAGGAGCCCGTTCTGTCATTAATGATCGAAGGAAACCCACATACATTGTTAGTAGACACCGGAGCAACTATGTCATCTGTCCGATCGGAGCTCAATCTCCCTGAGTCCGGGGAAAGACAGAGTCTGTCTGGTTTCCAGGGACAAGTGAACCAATACCCGATATCTAAACCAGTGGAAGTATATTTTGGAAATGACTCAGTAAAACACCAATTTATAATCACTAATGGACTAGACTGTAACCTCATGGCTAGAGACTTGCTCTGTACATTTCGCCTGAGCATTGAGTGCGGGGACGAAGGACTGACTGTGAAACCATGGGCCCCCAAAAGGCAGTGTTATGTTTCTATCACCCCACAATGGAGGTCTCTAGATTTTAAGGATGAGGGTCCCCTTCATGTAACCTTGGCTTACGATATGAGTGGGAGAAATAAGGAATTGGAGGACTTTTACCGAAGCTATGTAGGAACGGAATGGGAAGTTATCCGTCGAGCGATGGTTACAGGACCAGAAGGGAGAGCAGAGTATGTTGAGATCCCCTCAGAGTTGTGGAAGGAAGCACCTATTACAGGTTACATCGCTCGACGTGCTGCAAAAACAATGGGATGGGATCCAGGATACTTTGAAATAAAAGGGGCCCCACATATCACCCGGGAGGTGAATTACCCGCACCATGCGAGGTATCTAGGACCCATGGTAAATCGGGCAGTCAAACAAGCTGATCCAAATAACCGGCAGAAGCAGATCCTGTCAAATGGCCGGACTATTCCGTTTTATCAGACACCAAAGGTTAACAGGGTACAATTGCACCACCATGTGGGCAAAGAAAAACCAGAATATGTCAATCCGCAAGTGTGGGCAGAGGACCCCATACAGGTAGGATGCGTTAAGATGACTCCTATTCATGTGGCTCTGCAGGACAATGTTGCATTACCCTCTATTCGACAATATCCACTAAAGCAACAGGCAATACCAAGCATTGACAAACTGATCGCTGGATTATTAAAGCAAGGGATTTTGATTAAATGTCAGTCCCCGTGTAACACGCCCATTCTTGCAGTTCCGAAGCCAGGGAAACCAGACCAGTACAGATTAGTACAGGACTTACGATCTATTAATGCTATTGTACAATCGCTGCACGCACTTGTACCCAATCCGGCCCATATTCTGGCTCAAGTCCCGGCAGCAGCTAAAATCTTTGCAGGAGTTGATCTCCAACATGCCTTTTTCGCCTTGCCGCTGGACCCATCTAGCCAGTATCTTTTTGCCTTCACTTACAAGGGACAGCAATATACGTGGACCCGACTGCCACAAGGCTTCGTTAACTCCCCAACGTTGTTTTCTAGATGCCTACAGGAGCAATTACAGGCATTGACTTTAAAACAAGGGTCTGCACTAGTCCAGTATGTGGACGATCTGTTGATAGCCAGCCCTGATGAGCAGAGTAACCGGGAAGACACTGCCCAACTGCTAAATCACTTATCCTCGCTAGGGTACATAGTATCCCAGTCGAAAGTACTGGTGGCCCAACAGAGGGTTAAGTTTCTTGGCGTCTTGCTCTCAGCAACTGAGCGAGGCTTAGAAAGAAGCAGGATTGAACCAATCTGTCAATTCCCTGTACCTCGCACTGCAAAGGAGGTACGGCAGTGGATGGGAATGGTAAACTATTGCAGACAGTGGATCCCTAATATTGCCTTGGACACTAAATTATTAACGCCATATACCAACAAAGAGGGCGAATTTCAACTAGATTCCGAAGCTTTAGAGGCATTCAAGAGATTAAAGGAAGCTTTGTCACAAGCACCCGCATTGGGGAGACCCCTGTACGACACACCCTTTCAGTTGTACTGTACTATCCTCACTGATTGCTCGACTGCTGTTCTGACTCAAAAACATGGAGACAAGCATAGACCAGTAGCGTACTACTCTTCGAAGCTAGACCCGGTAGCACTGGGACATCCAGTTTGTCCTCAGATTTTAACGGCCATTTACAATAGCCTGCAGTCGGCTGCTAATCTGACTTTACAACAGGACATCACTGTATACAGTTCACACTCGGTGACTGCATTATTAGGACAGCTGCAGACTCAACATCTTACCATGGCTCGACAGAATAAGTATGAGATATATCTGCTGAATAATCGTAAACTGCACTTTAAACATTGTACTACCATCAACCCAACATGTTTTCTCACAGAGCCACCCCATGAACAGACTGATCCAGGACACGATTGTTTATCTTTGATTAAGGAAGACACTTCTGTCAGAGACGATCTGTCTGATGTCCCAATAAAGGATCCAGACCTAACTATGTATGTAGATGGGAGTGCCTCTATTGGTTCCTTTGGGGAGAAACTTTCGGGATATGCAATCGTGAATCAATACCGTGAAACTATTGAATCTGCTGCTTTTGAATTTCCATATTCTGCCCAACAAGCGGAACTGTTTGCATTAATAAGAGCCTGCATTTTAGGAAAAAACTTGAGAGTGAACATCTATACAGATTCGAGATACGCTTTCGGGGTAGTTCACGATTTTGGACAGTTATGGAAAAACAGGGGATTTCTGACATCTGCAGGTACGCAGATTTCCCATCAGAAGTTAGTCTCAGATTTATTACAAGCCCTTATGCTACCAAGACAGATCTCGGTTATGAAATGCTCCGCCCACACGACAGGACAGACCTCAGTAGATATAGGGAATAGATATGCTGATCGGGAAGCAAAGGAAGCGTCCCAGACACAGAGGGTGGTTGTCCCTAGAATGATGAGTCAGACTAAAAGCTCAAACAAGAGCAAGTCTCCCTCTGAAAAACCAATGCCAACCATCCAAGACGTCATTAAATTACAGGAGGACGCTCCTGGCTGTGACAAGAAATTGTGGGAACAACTTGGTTGTACTTATGACTGTGTATCTAAATTGTGGCTTACCCCTGCGGGGCAGACTTGTATGTCGGATGAATTAGCATTATGGGTTATTGAATGTGTACATTTTGCAACTCATTGTGGGGCCAAAGCTGCTAGCGATACACTGCTGGCCACTTGGTGGCATCCTAGGTTGCAAGCCCTAGCCCAGGGCATCAGCAGTCGTTGCCTTATTTGTCAGAAACACAACCCTGGAAAGGCAGTGTCTTGCGAAAAGGGAAAAACCCCTTTACCTGAAGGTCCCTTTGAGACCCTCCAAATGGACTACATTGAGCTGCAAAGATGTCAGGGTTATAAATATGTTTTAGTTATTGTTGATGTATTTAGTAAATGGATAGAGGCCTATCCGACAACGGATAATAAAGCCTCCACTGTTGTAAAAGTTCTGATGAAAGAGATCATTCCTAGATACGGAATCCCAAATCAATTGAGTTCAGATAACGGCCCTCATTTTGTAGGCCAGGTGAATAAGGAATTCTGCACCCAGATGGGCATCAAACAACAGCTACATTGTGCCTACAGGCCACAGGCCGCTGGGGTTGTTGAGCGTGCTAACCAGACTTTGAAAAATAAACTGGCCAAGCTACAGGCTGAGACTGGTACTACTTGGCTCAAACTTCTTCCTATAGCCTTATTTCAGATACGTACTACCCCGGCTGGGGCAATGCGGTTAAGTCCTGCTGAAATTATATATGGGAGACCCCTCAAGACCCCGTGGAATCAAAACGTTCCGAAGACTGTCCATTTTCACCACATGACAACAGAAATGACTAACTATATTTTGTCATTAACTAAGGCATTGAGAAGCCTTCACTCTCGGGTACGAGCTGCCTACATCGAACTTCCTCCTATAGCCAGTCCATTTAAAATCGAACCTGGAATGTACGTGTTAATCAGGAATTGGACAAGGAAAGGACTGGAACCTCTTTGGGAGGGGCCCTATCAAGTCTTACTCACCACCCCTACCGCTGTGAAAGTAGAGGGGAAGAGTGCTTGGGTTCACCTCCACCACTGTAAAACTATCAGTCCCACGTTTTAAATTTAAAATGCTAACTTCTCTTTTCTTTCAAGAAATCTTTCCTATACAGGTGCCGTGACCAGCCATGAAAGCCTTACTACGGATCTCCTCTATTCTACTCTGCTTCACCCTGGGAGTGAACAAACAGGATACCTGTCAGCGCGTCCAGCCTGAACGCATATACCACCTATGCTCAGGAGACGTACTTCGATGCAACGACCCAGATGGATTCGGAATATGGAACGTCACCCAGGTGGACGCCTCTACCGGGCTCTTGCGGCAGCCCTACCGGACGCTGATATTGGGAGCACAACAAAGGAACAGTCACTTACCATGTTACCGGACTAAATGCAAATTTGATTTTGTTTGCCACCGAAACGAAAGTGAATTCCCAGCCCCAGATCCATGCTCTAAAGGAGGGATCAGGCGCTCTGTGACTCGGGTGTCTAGAGGACTGTATTTAAATACTTTTCTCTGTATGTCTCATCTCTATGCCCAAAGCTTAAACATGTCCTCCTGCTGGGTGTGCTCCCATATCCCTACCCATTCCAAGGGAGGTATCCCTCTAAGGCCGATTCCCCTAACTTCCCCAGAAATGGCAGAATGGGTGATAAATCGGAATGAAACTGACGGGAACGGCATTAGAGACAATGGCTATGTACGAGCATACGATTTAACAGTGCCAGTTCCAGTGGGGGAGCAATGGAGAAAATACACCAACCACACCAAGTGTGGGATCAAATTTAAGGGGTGGTACCAACCCAATTACAATCGTACCTATAAGCCCCCATTCCTGATGATCACCAACACGTCAAGGCCTCAGGGGGTAATATGCCTGTCTAAAAACACCACGGGTGGACAGGTAATGGGATGGAGCAGATGTACTCAATACATCAATGTGACAATGTACGCCAGCCCCAGTACCATCCAATGGACCGGCTGCGGAAATGGGTCAGTATTGCAGCACAGACTCCGGGGGGGGGGGAACAACCTCTGGGACCAGACGGGGTGCCCGCATTCACGGAATTGCCCTCCAATCTGACAGCCTACAATGGTACGTATTTCATATGCGGCCATAAGGCATACCCATGGTTGCCTCAGAAATGGACTGGGTCCTGCTTTTTGGGATATGTGGTACCATACATCCATCACTTGCCCTCCCTAGCAGATCATCGCCATTACCGACTCAATAGGGAAATCACAGAGACAGAACGATACTTCGCTATTTTGTTCCCTGGGTATGGGGTGGGCAGGACAATCAAGGAAATTCGGCTTATCGCTTCCGTCTTAGAACAGGTAGCTAATGAAACAGCAGACGCACTGCAGGACATTAACGCCGAAATGATAGCCATGCGTACAGTGGCCTTGCAAAATCGCATGGCTCTAGACTATCTGTTGGCCGAAAAAGGGGGAACATGTGCGCTGATTGGATCAGAGTGCTGCACCTACATACCAGATAACTCAGAAAACATAATTAATCTGGCTAAGCACATACGGGACGAAGTAAAGAAATTACGCCAAACCTCAAGGGAGGGTTGGTTAGACTGGCTTTTCGGTACCTCATGGGGAGCGTATCTAATGCATGGATTGGTTATCCTAATTGCGGCAATACTCATTTTCGCCATAACCGTTCTTAGCATCAAAATTGTCTGCAAGATAGCCATCAACCAAATCCGAGTATAGAGCCTTGACCAATCAGAACTGTTGATTGAGCAAAGATTAGTTATCATAAATGATAAAAGGGGGGAATGAGAATACCTACGAGGTGCCCCTCTAATGAAATGCATATGTAGTAAGCTTTCAGTAGCTCAATAAGATGCCTCCATAACAAAATGGCAGTATGGTAAACCAAGGGTTAATATAAGTGGCCCATTTTGCTAGCTAGAATTAGAACAATGAGCTTTTCAAATGAGTTTATCCTTGATCATTCGTTTATGTTATTAATTTCCTGTATGAAAATGTATGCTTTATTATGAATCAAGCAAAGCGATATGATAAGCTGAATTCTGGGGTAAGCAGGTGTAGGGAGTTTTGTTTTGCAGCTACCTAATGAATGGATCCTTATTTCGGACAAGGTCGAAAAACATCCCAGGCCTGAGATAAGTGAGACTCCCTTTCCTGTGACCTACGTATGAACAGGTATCACCTGTGAGTGGTCGGTCATTATGTCAGTTAGTATGGCTTGCCCAGACTCAGCTTATGATTGGTTTTAACCCCTTGCTACTCATGTCCCTCCCCACTCTGAAAATGTATAATTGTGTGAACTTTGACTGTGTAAATTGCCTGTTCTATGAAATTGACCAGACTCTGTCAAGAGTTGAAATCAATTCTATAGATAGGGCCAGCTGCAGCTAATAAATTGTGTTAAAACTTTCAAGTGTATTCGCTTTCAGTTTTTGCTGAACCAGACTAAGAGTAAAGAATCCGGTATCGTCAGAATCATACATTGCACAAAGGAAGATGGTAGTGGTTGTTGGAGGCCAATCATCTCAGCCCCAGGACATTGCTGCAGGAGTTCCTCAGGACAGTGTCCTAGGCCCAAACAGCTTCAGCTGCTTCAGCAATGACGTTCCTTCCATCATAAGGTCAGAAATGGGGATATTCGCTGATGATTGCACAGTGTTCAGTTCCATTCGCAACCACTCTGATAAAGAACCAGTCCATGACGGCATGCAGCAAGACCTGGACAACATCCAGGCTTGGGCTGATAAGTGGCAAGTAATATTGGCGCCAGACAAGTGCCAGGCAATGAACATCTCCAACAAGAGAGAGTCTATCCACCTCCACTTGACATCCAACGGCATCACCATCGCTGAATCCCCCACCATCAACATCGTGGGGGTCACCATTGACCAGAAATTTAACTGGACAAACAATATAAATACTGTGGCCACAAGAACAAGTCAGAGGCTGGATATTCTGAGGCGTGTGACTCACCCCCTGACTCCCCAAAGACTTTCCGCTATCTACAAGACACAAGTCAGGAGTTTGATGGAATACTAGCCACTTGCCCGGATGAGTGCAGCTCCAACAACACTCTAGAATGTCGACACCGTCCAGGACAAAGCAGCCCGCTTGATTGGCACATCATCGAACACCCTAATCATGCACTCCCCTCACCACCGGCACACCATGGCTGCAGTTTGTATTTTCTACAGTATGTACTGCAGCAACTCGCCAAAGATTCATCGACAGCATCTTTCAAACCCGGGACGTCTACCACCGAGAAGGACAAGGTCCGCAGGCTCATATGAACAACACCACCTGCACGTTCCCCTCCAAGTCACACACCATCCCGACTTGGAAATATATCGCCGCTCCTTCATCGTCGCTGGATCAAAAGCCTGGAACTCCCAACCTAACAGCACTGTGGGAGAACCTTCACCACAAGAACTGCAGCGGTTCAAGAAGGCGGTTCACCACCAACTTTTCAAGGGAAATGAAGGTTGGGCAATAAATGCTGGCCTCGCCAGCGACGCCCACATCCCATGAACGAATTAGAAACATATATTTGTTGCTGGTAGAAGTTTAATATAAAATATACACGTGTGAAATGCATCCCTCTATATTGTGTGTACGTTGTTTTCTGCTAAAATGCGTTCATGTGGTTAAAATGTTAACGCCATAGCCACAGCTGCGGCTAGTCAGCAATTACTATTGGTCAACACTGGCATCGAGCATGGCCGAGTGGTCTGAGTTCAGACATTGATGCTCCAGTATTGTTAGGGCGCAATTCGATTCGACTGCAGAACAAATCCCTCCTCAATAGGTCAGATTTTCATTAAGATATAACATCAGAATCAGATTAAGATCATTTCATTGTTCTGTGCTGCTAATCGTTGCTGCAGGCCTGATCAGATTTGGTGCACTCCACATAGATGCGGAAAAAAAGAGAGACAGACAGGTGGAATAGAGAGTGAGAGAGACATAAAGACAGGCAGAGAGGCAGACACAGAGAGGGGGAGAGACACAATACCCCCCAAAACTGCGACCTCTACCACCTAGAAGGACGTAGGCATTCGGCACATGGGAATAACATCAACTGCATGTTCTCCTCCAAGTCACACACTATCCAGATTTGGAAATATATCGCCGTTCCCTCATTGCTACTGGATAAAAATCCTTGAACTCGCTACCTAACAACACTGTGGGAGAACCTTCACCACATTTACGGCAGTGGTTCTAAAAGGCTGCTCACCACCACCTACTCAAGGGCAATTAGGGATGGGCAATAAATGACGGTCTTGCCAGCGATGCACACATCCCATGAATGATTAAAAAATCACGGGTAATAAATGGTCAGTGCACCTTCACCACAAGGAGCAGGCCCATCAACATCACCTTCTCAGGGCAGCTACACACGGGTAATAAATGGTCACCTGGACTCGTTCGGTTGAACCTACAACGTGCTCTCTCTATGGCGTTAATGATGTTTCTATGATGGGGCACGGAAACTGCACACAATGTTCTGGGATTACTGGCTTTAACCAAATAGATAAACTAATCAAGCTTCACCGTATCATCAGCCCCAGAGAACAGTAAAACTGGGTCTTGGTGATGAAGGTCAAATCGGGTCCTGAGCTCAACTCGGCGTTACAAGTTGCCAACTTTACTGGAGCCGTTAACCAATGTAGAACAAACAGATAAACATCTGCAGAAAGCTGGCAGAGAGAGGAATGTCAATGGGACACGTTCAGTGTCTGTCCCCTGAAATCACCCACAGTCATTTCTAGGCTCCAATCCTCAACCAGCCCTTCAACTGTCCCCGTGTCAGAGATTCAAAATTCATATTTTAACTCGGAAACTGCAGGAACAGAGTGAAACGGGTCTGCTTGGGTCGCTGGATTCAGAGTACACTGCGGAGAAATCGATAAATGAATCGCCAGGAGTGAACATGGTCAATACAATTATATGGAAACTGTAAATGAAGCTGCTCATTATTGCTTCATCAGTCCTGCATGGGTGGAGCTTTCAAATTTATTCCCGAGAGAGGTCTCATGAAGATAATGGCCTGGACGTTGAGGTGTTTCTGTTAGATCGAAAACAATTTTAATATCGAGCCAAAGCTGTTTGTTCAAATGACTGTAACTAATAGTAATGATCAGGGGTATAACCTTGTCAGTGGAGACTTATCCCCTGTATAAAGCAGGGTTCGTTGGAATGGATCAGCTCAGGCTGCCTGCCGGAGCTGTGGTGTCCAAACCAACACAAGCCATTGCTTCTCACAGAAATGGGCTATCCAGTAATTCATCAGATAATAATTATTTACTATCCTGTTCTTGCAACCGTTGGAGTTCCGGATAAGCCGTCATCTCAGCTGTTAATGGCATAAATCGTTGTCAACTCTGCTGTTGTACTTGGCAAATTAATTTCTCTCCCTGAGTTTTTTACACAGTCGCCTGTTCTGTTCTATCAGTTTAGTGATGGTATGTGTTTATCTCTGCACTCTCGGTCTTGTAGGAGCTACATTATATCTGTAATGAGCTTTTTCTATCCAAACCTGGCATTGCTAATGGATTAATGGATTATTCTCTGCACTGAATGTATTGGAATCAGGTGCCTGGGTTAAGAGCTGGTAGAAGATCATGAGGAACTCCTTGACCGTTCCATGTCGAGGAACTAAACTGTCCTGGAAAATGATTTCATAAAATGTTTTCAGCGATTAATAATGAGAAAACAAACGGTCTCAGTGTTACAAGGAGGCAGCGCAATGTCGTCCTTCCCCAATTGCATGCTTCAGTTCAACTGGGATTTCAATGTGTTTATTGATTATCACTGTTATGAAGCATTAATTCATTATGTGTGCATCTGACGCCGCTTAAGATATCTGGCCACTGAACTGAATTTGCTTCTGACTCTCCTGCTCCTTGTCAGCATCACTGTGGATGATTTCACTGACTGTCACTGGACTTCATTGCAAAATGAAAAGTTTTGAAGTTATGTTGTTTCAGTTTGCACTGTATCTGTTGGAATCAGGAGACCTGTTTATCTGTAGGTTGTACGAATGATGTTGGCGTATTGCTAATTGAAAGTCCCGCCATCTATCGCTTTATTTTATAATTACAGGAGAAGGAATCTCAATTATTTTGAGATCTGTCTGGAAGAGGCATTCGATTCTGTTCATTCCATCATTTGTAGATGAATTGAACAGTAAAGGTGAACAGGTAGAGACTTGGATGATCTGTAGAAATATTAAACTATTCCACAGAGGTTTCACTATTTAACAAACTGGCACTGAGAATTGGATCGGTGGAACACGGGGCTTGTGAACACTTGCAGGCGCAGTTATAGCTTTTAATCGGATATGAAAATGAACTTCGGGAGGAGAGTAGAGTGTGTGATAGAGAGGGTGATTGAGAGGGAAAGCGAGAGTCTGTGGTGTGAATAATTCATCAGAATGAACTGCTGTAACTTCCAGTGCAATAAAACATCGAAAATGTGACTTCAAGGTGATTTTATGATGTGGTCAGATTGGGTGAGTTTTTATTGTTTATATCCCTGTCAGGTCCTCAGTCTGCTTTTGTGAATGTTCCTTGTTTTCCAACTGAATATTAAACATAATAAAAAGGTACTTCAAGAATAGAAGCAGTGATGCCTTGACCATAATGAATTATTCGGATATTGCATTTTTAAAACGCGGCTGAACTCAACTAACAGCGAGGTTGAGTTAATTAATTGTTTTACATTACATTATAATTGAATGTACAAAGTAAATTTAATTAACACATTTATTGCCCAACACAGTTTCCCTGACACCAATAACAACAAAAAAGTTGACTCTATTAGTTAGATTGTGTTTGTGGCACCTATAGTTTAGATTTATTCAAACACTCTGCTGTAGTCTCTCCCTGTGAATCCCAGCCTCTCCTCCCACTGCATTGAATCGTCTATCTCCTCATCCGTTACATCAGTTCGGCCACTTTCCCAAACCATCTGCTCCTGACTCCCCTCCAGCTCCTGCATGTCCTTTTCCTTATCTCGCTCCCAATCTCACTCACTGGCTCGGTCTCCAGCTGTATTTTCCGTTTAGTGCCAGCGCTTGTCGGCTCTCTTAAGTCAAGCAACAAACCAGCTGCAAATCCCCCTTTCCCCTCACCTTCCCTATCGTTCGCTCTCTTTCCTGTCCGACTGGAGTCCAAATCCAGCTTTAATACGCTGCATTCCCGCTCGCTAAAACACCTTCTCGCTTCCCCACCGGCACTGTGGCCTCACTCGGCTCGTTTACTGGATCCGGTGCTCAATTGATTCAATTTCCGCATCGATATCCCAATTCATTATTGTTCATTGTGTTTAAAAAATCTCTTTGCCCGAAAGTGCTGTCCAGATCCATGAATCAATTTCCAACGTTCGATACAGCAACAAAGCTGAACATTTCAACTCAGATCCCCTCAAAATGCTGCGATGGCTCCAGGTCTGATCAGTAATTTCCCTGCTTACTTTTCTCTCTCTTACAGCTAACTTGGTGGCGATTGTGATCCTGTTCCGAGGAAAGTGCGGTCTCTCTAAATGTATCAATCGGTACCTCCTGGGAATGGCAGCGGCCGATCTCCTGGTGGTTATCTGTTCTGTGATATTGAGGTAGATTGGTCCGATTCATTTCCCAATTTCATTCCTGGACCTTACTCCCGTGTGTCGTCTCATCCATGTCTTGGATTTTGCAACCACTGTGGTATCTGTCTGGCTAACAGTCGCTTTCACCTTTGATCGATTTTTGGCCATTTGTTGTAAGAAGCTGAAAACAAAATATTGCACCGAGAAAGCGGCGGCTGTGGTTCTGGGAACAGTGAGTGCGCTGGGCTGGTGTGAGACTGTCCGCTGGTACGTTGTGTATGAACCTGGAGAGATAATTGATAATGTTCTCTGGTTCTGTGTGACTAAACAGAACTTCCGTACTTCGCCTACATGGGCCGCATTTGACTTGTTTCACCTCATTTTAACCCCTTGTGTCCCTGTCTGTCTGATTTTGCTGCTCAATGTCCTGACTGTCAGACGTATTTTAGAGTCCAGTAGAGTCTGCAGGGGACTCCGGGGAAACAGCAATGGAGAGAATCACAAGGACTCAGAGATGGAGAACCGAAAGAAATCCATAATTTTACTCTTCAGTATATCTGGCAGTTTTATATTGTTGTGGGTGACACGGGTTGTACTTTACATTTATCTGCGAATTGCAGACATTCGGTTTTATTACTCCTACTCCGACCCTCGTTATAGCACAGAACACACTTCAATTATGCTGCAGCTTCTCAGTTCTTGCACAAACACGTGTATTTATGTCCTAACCCAGACTAAATTCAGAGAGGAGCTGAAGAATGCGGTGAAATATCCACTCAATATAATTGTTAAATCAGTGAAATCATAGAAAGAGCTGAAGGGTTTCAAGCACTCGAACTAAATCCAATTTCATACTCTGTTCCTTACACTTCTATGGGGTGGAAAGTGCGATATATATATATATATATATATATATATATATATATGCATTCGTTCATGGGAAATTGGCGTCGCTGGCAAGGACAGCATTTATAGCCCACATTAATTGCCCTTGAGAAGGTGGTGATGAGCCGCTATCTTGAACCGCTGCAGTCCGTGTGGTGAAGGTTCTCCCACAATGCCCTTAGGTAGGGAGTTCTAGGACTTTGACCTAGCGACGATGAAGGAACGGAGATATATTTGCAAGTCGGGATGTTGTGTGACTTGCAGGGGAACGTGCAGATGGTGTTGTTCCCATTTGCCTGCTGCCTTTGTCCTTCTAGTGGGTAGACGTCGCGGGTTTGGGAGGTACTGTGTATTTGTCTCTCCCCCTGTCTGTGTCTCCCTCTCTGCCTGTCTCTATGCATCTCTCTCTCTCTATCCCTCACTCTGCCAATCTGTCTGTCTGTTTCTCCGCATTTATGTGGAGTGCGCCAAATCCGATCAGGGCTACGATAGCGATTAGCAGCACAGAGCCATGACGTGTTCTTAATCTGATCCTCATGTCATATTTTAATGATAATCTGACCTATTGAGCAGGGATTTGTTCTGCAGACGACACCTGAAATGTTGCTCAAAATGGCAGCACTAAAGACCTCACCTGGACTTGAACTAAACGGCCGGCTAGCAAAATGGGCAAACCTGATAATCACAGTCGCTGCTATAGGCCTCTTCAGATTTGGTGCACTTTTCATAAATGCGCAGAAACAGAGAGACGACAAGCAGAGGGAGGGATAGCGAGAGAGAGAGGCATAGGGACGGACAAAGTGGGTGGCACAGACGGTGGTAGAGACAAAGAGATGGGCAGGAAGAGGGAGAGGCAGAGAGATAGACAGACAGATAAAGTGACAGAGAGAGAAAGAGAGACGTGGGAAAGAGAGAGACAGGCATAGAAAGACAAACAGACAGAGCCAGGGAGAGAGAGACAGAGAGAAGTACAGACAGACAATGAGACAGAGAAAGAGTTAGAGACTGAGGGGGAGAGAGAGAGTTGGGGAAAGAGAGAAACAGACGTTCACACAGACAGAGCGAAAGATGCAGTGGAACAAAAAGAGAACGAGAGAGGAAATTAAGCCAGCACGAGACAGCGAGAGAAAGAGCGATAAACTGTTTCCGCCACCATTTCAGCCAGTTCATTCTAGAACATAATAACTGGCTGCATAAAAAAATGTTTCCTCATCTCCCTTCCAGATCGTTTGCCAATTATCTTAAATCTGTGTTCTCTGGTTACCGACTCTCCTGCCAGTGGAATCAGTTTCTTCCTATTTACGCTATCGAAACACTTCATAATTTTGAACAGCTCTATTAAATCTCTCCTTCACCTTATCTGCTCCACAGAGAACAACCCCAGATTCTCCATTCTCTCCGCATTAAGGTAGTGCCTCATCCCTGGTACTATTCTTGTAAATCGCCTCTGCACCTTTTATAATGCCTTGACATCCTTCCTAAAGTGTGGTGACCAGAATTAGACACAATACTCTAGCTGAGGAATTTAGAGTCACAGAGTCATAGAGTCATAGAATTATACAGCACGGATAGAGGCCCTTCGGCCCATCGTGTCCGCGCCGGCCATCAGCCCTGTCTACTCTAATCCCATATTCCAGCATTTGGTCCGTAGCCTTGTATGCTATGGCATTTCAAGTGCTCATCCAAATGCTTCTTGAATGTTGTGAGGGTTCCTGCCTCCACAACCCTTTCAGGCAGTGAGTTCCAGACTCCAACCACCCTCTGGGTGAAAAAGTTCTTTCTCAAATCCCCTCTAAACCTCCCGCCTTTTACCTTGAATCTATGTCCCCTTGTTATAGTACCCTCAACGAAGGGAAAAAGCTCCTTAGTATCCATCCTATCTGTGCCCCTCATAATTTTGTACTCTGTCTCTTTTTATAAAGTCAACGATCCCATGTGCTTTGTTATGAGCCTTATCCACCTGTCCTGCCACCTTCAAAGATTTGTGTACATACAGCCCCGGGCCTATCAGTTCCTGCACCCCCTTTAAAATTGTACCAATTAGTTAATATTGCATCTTCTCATTCCTCCATCCAAAATTCATCATTTCACATTCCTCTGCATTAAATGTCATCTGCCATGTGTCTGTCCATTTCACGAGTCTGTCTATGTCCTCTTGAAGTCTGCGACTATCCTGTAACTACATTGTGTAGAACTACCCCGGTAGGATATTCACTGCTGCTTCTGGAGAAAGGTATGTGTGTCTGTGCTTGTGTGTGTGTTTCTGTGTGTGTTGTGGGTATGAGGGACAGAGAGAGGAAGAGAGGCATGGAAAGAAAGAGACACAGTTAGGCATTGGGAAAACATACTAATACAGACAGACAGAAAGGGAGAGTGAGGGAATGACAGAGTCGATGTCAGAAACAGTTCAAAAGATAGAGATAGAGAGATCAGGGAAGAGAGAGATAGAAGGGAAGAGGTAGGAAAATGCAAAATGATAGACAGTGACCGAGGAGGAGAAAGGTGAAGATAGAGAAAATAGACACGAGAGACCACTAGAAAGACATAAAGGCAGATAGAGATATACACGGAGAATCAAACAGAGATAGCCAGAAAATAAGAAAGAAAGGGAGAAGAACGTAGCGACAGAGCGAAGGCAGAAAGTGGGCAAGAAAATGAAGTGATATGGAGTGAGCCAAAAATAAAAATAGAAAGAAAGACACGGGGAGAGAACAACCCCAAGGACCTGATGATCCACATCGCAGAATTTTGAAACAGGTGGCTATAGTGATAGTGGATCCATTGGATATCATCTACCAAAATTCCATAGATTCTGGAATAGTTCCTGCAGATTGGAGGGTAGCAAATGTAACCTCACTATTTAGGAAAATGGGGAGACAGAAAACAGGGAAAAACAGATCTGTTAGTCTGACGTTAATAGTAGGGAAAATGCTAGGATCTATTATAAAGGATGTGATAACAGGACATTTAGGAAACAATAATAGGATTTGGCAGAGTAGATTAATGAAAGCGAAATCATGTTTGACAAACCTATTGGAGTTCTTTGAGGATGTCACTAGTAGAATAGATAAGGGGAAACCAGTGGATGTGGTGTATTTGGATTTTCAGAAGGCTTTCGATAAGGTCCCACACAGGAGGTTGGTGACCAAAGTTAGATCACATGGAATTGGGGATAATATACTAGCATGGATTGAGAATTGGTTAACAGACAGAAAAAAAAAAGTAGGAATAAACGGGTCTTTTTCAGGTTGGCGGAATGTGACTAATGAGGTACCACAGGGATCGGTGCTTGGACCCCAGTTATTCTCAATCGATATCAATAATTTGGATGAGGGGGCAATTTGTAATATTTCCAAGTTTGCTGATGATACAAAACAAGGTGGGAATTTGAGTCGTGAGGAGGATGCAAAGAGGCTTCAAGGGGACATCGACAGGCTCAGTGAGTGGGCAAGATCATGGCAGATGGAATATAATGTGGAAAGTTATCCACTTTGGTAGGAAAAACAGAAATGTAGAGTATTTTGAAATGGTAAGAGATTGGGAAATGTTGATGTTCGAAGGGACCTGGGTGTCCTTGTACATAAGTCACTGAAAGCTAACATGCAGGTGCAGCAAGCAAATAAGAAGGCAATTGGTATGCTGGCCTTTATTACAAGAGGATTTGAGTACATGAGTAAAGATGTCTTAATGCAATTATATCGGGCCTTGGTAAGACCGCACCTCGAGTATTGTGTGCATTTTTTTTCTCCTTAACTAGGAAAAGATATAGTTGCCATAGAGTGAGTGCAACAAAGGTTCACTAGACTAATTCCTGTCATGGCGGGATTGTTGTGTGAGGAGAGATTGAATAGACTAGGACTGAATTGTCTAGGGTTACGAAAAATGAGATGTGATCTCATTGTAACATCCAAAATTCTTACAGGGCTGGACAGGGTAGATGCAAGGAGAATGTTCTCAGAATAAAGGGTAGGCCATTTAGGACTGAGATGAGGAGAAATTTCTCCACTCAAAGGACGGTGAATATATGTAATTCTCTACCCAAGAGGGCTGTGGGGGCTGAGTCATTGAGTACATTCAAAACAGAGATCGATAGATTTCTACATACTAAAATCATCGAGGGATATGGGGATGGTGCAGGAAAATGACGTTGAGGTAGAAGATCAGCCATGATCTTGTTGAATGGCGGAGCAGGCTCGAGGGGCCGAATGGCCTCCTCCTGCTCTTATTTCTTATGTTCTTATGTTCTTAAGAACAAAAGAAACGTAACGCTCAAAAACTTGCAGAAAATCATGAAAGAGTCACAGAAAAGGGAGGGAGTGTTTGTCTGAGATTGATAGAAACACAGAGGGGCAGCGACAGTGTTAGACAGAAATGGAGAGAAATAAAGGTAGAGTTATTGAGACAAGAAAGAAACATAGAGAAACAAATCAAATATATAAATATATAGGATGGAACAAGAGGGAGACTCTGACAAAGAATTACGAAGTGATAGAAGCGGAGAGGTAAATAGACAAAATGAATCAAACCAAAATAACTGGAGAATGGGAGAAAGGCAGAACAGGAGAGTGTCAACAGAGAGAAAGAAGTGGACATAAGCAGAGCTGTAGAGAGTGAGAAACATACAGAATGAAACAGGGACAGGTCAAAAGGTAAGGAGGAAGGAACAGATAGAGAGAAAGAAAAGAGAAAAGTGCACAGAGAGAAACAAAGATAGGGATAGGAAGAGGCAAACAGAAAGAGAAAGAAGGATACAGAGACAGGAAGAAATACAAAAAGACGGATAAAATCAGAGAGAGTGAGACAATGAACGACAGAGACAGGGAGGTAGATGTAAAAAAAAATAACCGAGAAAGCAGAAGGGGAAGAGACGCAGCGACATACAGACAGGAAAGAGGCACATAGAAAAAATCCATGAGTAACAGATAGGAAAAGATGGAGACAGAAAGAGTGACAAAGAGATAGAAATTGAAGTAGCAGAGGAAACAACAAGATATAAAAACGCACAGAAAATGAAGATAGATGAATGATATACACAGGAAATAGGCACAGTAAAAGACGGACAATCATATAAAGTGACAGGAGGGTCGAGACAGGAGTGAGAATAGAGATCAGAAAGCATTAAATAACCAAACAAACTGTGTAAGCAGCCCGGAGTGAGAGTGCGGACTAATACAACAGCAGCAGATCAAACAGGCCAGAGGTTTCATGTTTCTTCTCCAGGGGTCAGTATTAGGACCACTGCTCTTCTTGATATGTATTAATGACCTGAACTTGGTTATAGAGGGTATAATTTCAAAGCTTTCAGATGAATGGAAATTTGGAATAGTAGTAGACAATGTGGAGGATGGTAATAGACTTCAGAAGGATATAGAAAGGCTGGTGAAATGGGCAGACACATAGCAGATGAAATTTAACACGGAGAAATGTGAAGTGTTGCATTTTGGTAGGAAGAATAAGGAGAGGCACTATAAACTAAATGGTACAATTTTAAAGAGCGTGCAGGAACAGAGAGAACTGCGGTTACACGTACACAAATCTTTGAGGGTGGCAGGACAAGTTGAGGAATCTGTTAAAAAGCATATGGGATCCTGGGCTTTATTAATAGAGGCATAGAGTACAAAAGCCAGGAAGTTATTCTAAACATTAATGAAATACTGGGTAGGCCTTAGTTGGAGTATTCTGTCCAATTCTGGGCACCGCATTTAGGAAGAATGTCAAAGCCTTAGTGAGGGTGCAGAAGAGATTTACTGGAATGGTACCATGGATGAGAGACTTCAGTTATGTGGAGAGACTGAAGAATCTGGGGTTGTTCTCCTTAGAACAGAGAAGGTTAAGTGGATATTTGATAGAGGTGTTCAAAATCATGAACATTTTTGATAGAGTAAATAAGGAGAAATAGTTTCCAGTGGGAGGACACAGATTTAAGGGGATAAGGAAAACAGCCAGAGGCGACATAGGACCGAAGAACCATTGAACCATAGGAAAGATACAACAAAGAAGGGGGCCATTCGGCCCATCATGTCCGTGCCGGCTCAAAGAACAACCAGGTGCCCATTCTAACCCCACCTTCCTGCACCCGGCCCGTAGCCCTGCAGCTTACAGCACTTTAGGTGCATGTCCAGGTACTTTTTAAAAGAATTGAGGGTCCCTGCCTCCACCACCAATTCGCGCAGCGAATTCCATACACCCACCACCCTCTGGATAAAAATAGCTTTTCCTCATGTAACCTCTAATCCTTCCACCAATCAGCTTAAATTTATGTCCTCTAGTTCTTGAACTTTCTGCTAGAGGAAACACGTGCTTCCTCTCCAGTCTATCCGGCTACGTCATAACTTTGTACACATCAATCAGGTCTCCCCTCAGCCTCCTCTGCTCCAAGGAAAACAACCCCAGCCTATCCAATCTCCCCTCATAGCTGCAAATTTCAAGCCCTGGCAACATTCTTGTAAATCTTCTCTGCACTCTCTCCAGAACAATTACGTCCTTCCTGTAATTTGGTGAACAGAACTGCGCACAATACTCCTGCTGTGGTCTTACCAGCGTTTCATACAGTTCCATCATTACATTCCTGCTTTTGTATTCTGTACCTCGGCTAATAATGCAGAGCATTCCGCATGCCTTCTTCACAACCTTATCTACCTGTACTGCCACCTTCAGGGACCTGTGCACATGCACTCCAAGGTCTCTCACTTCCGCTGCGTATTCCCTTTTACTGTTTGCCCTCCCTAAGTGAATTATCTCACAATTCTCCGGGTTGAACTCCATTTGCCACTTTTCCCACTCCACCAACCAATTGATATCTTCTTGGAATCTTCATGTCACCTCTTCACTACCAACTACACGGCCAATTTTTCTGTCGTCGGCAAAGTTGCCAATCATGCCCCCTACATTCAAGTCCAAATCATTAACATATACCACAAACAGTCAGGAACCCAACAGTGAGCATTGCGGCACACCACTGGAAACGGATTTCCATTCGCAAAGACATCCATCGACTGTTACCTTTTGTTTCTTGTTACTGAGCCAGTTTTGGATCCATTTCGTCACATTTCAATGTAACCAATGGGCTTTTGCCTTTCTGAGCAATCTGCTATGTGGGACCTTGTCAAATGCCTTACTAAAATCCATGTATACAACATCCACTACGCTACCCTCATCAATCCTCCTTGTCACTTCCTCAAATAATTCAATTAGATTTGAAAGGCATGACCTTCCATGAATAAATCCATGCTGACTATCCCTGATTAATCCATGCCTTTTAAAGTGACGGTTTATCCTATCTCACTGTATTGATTCGAATATTTTGCCCACCACCGAGGTAAGACTGAAAGGCCTATCATTGTTCGGCATTTCCCTCGTGCCCTTTTTAAACAATGGTACTACGATAGCAGTCTTCCAGTCCTCTGGTACGTCTTCTGTATCTGGTGAGGATTGGAAAATGATCCTCAGATTATCTGCTATTTCCTCTCTGGCTTCCTTCAAATACCTAAGAAACAATCCGTCCGGCCCTGGTGACTTATTAAATTTCAAGGACTCCAGCCCCTCCAATACTTCCTCTCTCGTTATATTTACCTTATCCAATATTTCACAACGCTCCTCTTTAACTACTGCGTCCCGATCATCCTTTTCCTTTGTGACTACGGAGACAAAATATTAATTTAATACCCGACACACATCCTCTGCTTCTACACACAAGTTACACTTATCATCCCTGATAGGTCCCACCTTTTCATCAGCTTTCCTCTTGTTCTTAATGTAGTGATAAAACATCATTGGGTTTTCTTTAATCTTGATAGCTAATATTTTTTCATGCCCTCTCTTGCACTCCATATTTCCTTTTTTTAAGACATCCCTGTACTTTTCATACCCCTCAAGGCTTTCTGCAGTATATAGTTTTCTGTGACTGTCATAAGCTTTCTTTTCCTGCTTTATCTTGCCCCCTATACTTCGAGACAACCAGTGGGCTCTAAATGTGACAGTGCTACCCTTTTTCTTTGAGGGGGCGTGTCTGCATTGTGCACGTACAATTTCACTTTATAGTGCCTTCCACTGGCTTGCCATTGATTTCTCCTCAAGTAGTTGTATCCAGTCCACTTCTGCCAAACCACCTCTTAGCTCTGTAAAATTTGCCTTCCCCCAAATTAAAACGTTTACTCCTAATTTAACTCTGTCCTTTTCCATAATAATGCGAAAACAACTGTGACTCACCTCCTGACTCCCGAAAGCCTTTCCACCACCTACAAGGCATAAGTTAGGTGTGTGATGGAATACTCTCCACTTGCTTGGATGAGTGCAGCTCCAACAACACTCAAGAAGTTTTCCTACTTATTTGTTCATCTATCTCCCTTTCGCTATTCGGGGGTTTATAGTACAGTCCCAGTAGTGTGACTGTCCTTTTTTTATTGCTTAGCTCAACCCATATGGCCTCGATTTATGATCCATTTAGCATATTATTCATTCTCACAACTCTAACTGATTCTTCACCTAATAATGCTGACCCACCTCCTTTTTTATGACCCACTCTACCCTACCTGAGAACTATATCCAGGGATATTGAGATGCCAATTATCCACCTCTTTAAGCCAGGTTTCCGTTGTAGCAATGATATCATGCTGCCATTTGTCTATCTGTGCCCTTGGCGCATCTGCTTTGTTTGTAATACACCTTGCGTTCAAGTATATACTCTTTAACACCGTAAAATTCCTGTGCTGAACACTATTTAACCTTTGCTTCTTTTGCCTTTCTGAGTCGCTAACTACATCACTAACTGCTTTTCTACTTCCCGTTTCCTGGTGTGAATTTGTCCTCTCTGTACCTGCCCTTTGGTTCCCATCCCCCTGTTAGACGAGTTCAAACCCTACCCAACAGAGCTAGCAACTACCCCAACGAGGATATTGGTACCGGTTCCGCTTGGTTGCAACCCTTCCAGCTAGGTCGCGCCTTTCCCAGAATCGGTCCCAATGTCTCAAGAATTTAAACTCCTCCCTCCTACACCATCTCTCAAGCCACGCATTCATCTGGTCTATTCTCCAATTTCTGCTCTCGCTAGCCCGTGGCACTGGGAGTAATCCTGAGGTGAATACCTTAGAGGTCCTGCTGTTTAATTAATTTCCTAGCTCCCTATATTCTGCTTGCAGGACTTCATCCCTTTATTTACCGATGTCGTTGGTAACCCTAATGCACGACCTCTGGCTGTTCACTCTTCCCCTTCAGAATGTCCTGCAGACGCTCCGTGACATCCTTGACCCTAGCACCGGGGAGGCAATATACCATTCTGGAGTCACGTCTGCGGCCGCAGAAAGGCAAGTCTGTGACCCTTACGATGGAATCTCCTATCACTATTTCTCTCCCATTCTTTTTCCTCCCCCTTTTTCTGCACTCCCTTTCGAGTTATAACATTTAGTTTATATCGCCTCTCCTCATTCTTCCTGCCAAAATGTATCACGTCATATTTCTCTGTTAAATTGCATCGTTTATGTGTCCACCCATTCCACCAGCATGACTACGTCCTCTTGAAGTCGAGGACAGTCCTCCTCCTGTTTACTTCACTTCCATGATTTGTGTCATCTGCAAATTTTGGAATTAAGCCCTCTACAGCCAAATCCATGTCATTAATATATATCAAAAAAGCAGTGCTTCCAATACCCACCCGTGGGGAACACCACTGTGTACCTTCCTCCAGTCCTGGAACAACCGATCACCACGACCCTCTGTTTCCTGTCACTTAGCCAATTTCGTATCCATGCTGCCACTGCCACTTTTATTTCATGGGCTAAAATTTTGTTGACAATCCTATTATGTGGCACATTATCAAACGCCCTTTGAAAGCCCATATGGCGCAATAGCAACCGTATTGGCCTCATGTACCCTCTCTGTTACCTAATCAAAAAACTCAATCAAGTTAGTTAAACACGATTTGCCTTTAACAAATCGGTTTTGACTTTCCATTATTATTCCACAATTGTCCAAGTGACTGTTAATTTTATCCCAGATTATCGTTTCTGAAAGCTTCCCCACCACCGACAGTGAACTGACTGGCCGTTAGTTGCCGGGTTTATCCTTACACGCTTTTTTGTACAAGGGTGCAACATTTGCAATTCTCCAATCCTCTGGCACCACCCCTGTACCTTAGGATGTTTCGAAGATTATGGCCAGGACCTCCACAATTCCCTTATATCCCTCGGCAACCTAGGATGCATTCCAACTTGACCGTGAAACATATCTACTTTAAATACAGCTAGCATTTCTGGTCCCTCCTTTTTATCAATTTTTAGCACACCCATTATTCAAATTACCTCCACTTTTACTGTGAATTTGGTTACATATTTTACTTTGGTAAAGACAGATGCAATGTACTTATTTAGTACCTCAGTGATGCCCTTTGCCTCCATCCGTAGATCTCCTTTTTGTCCCTAATCGGCCCCACCCCTCCACTTACTACGCGATTAATATTTTAATGACTCTTGTAGTCCATTTCATGTTCGCCGCCCGACAAAATCTCGATGTTTTCCTCTGTTATTTCCCTTTTCATTTCTCCTCTGTGCTTTCTATATTCAACCTTCTCACTTGTATTATCATAATGACATCTGTCATACGGCCGTTTATCTGCTTCATCTTACTCTCTATCTCTTTCATCATCCAGGGATCTCTGGCTTTGGTTGCCTTGCTTTTCCTTTTTGTGGGGATGTACGTGGACTGCACCCGAACCATCTCCTCTTTAAAGGCCACCCACTGTTGGATTACATTTTTGCCTTCCAATTGTTTATTCCAATTTACCCGGGCTAGATCGGTTCTTAACAAATTGAAACTGGCCCTCCTCCAATTATGTATGCTTTATCTGGATTGCTCCTTTTCCTTTTACATAAGTAACCTAAATCTTATGATACTACGATCTCTGTTCCGTAAATGTTCCCCCACGTGCACTTGCTCCACTTGACCCACTTCATTCCCCAGAACTAGATCTAGCAATGCCACCTTCCTCATTGAGCCGGAAACATACTGATCAAGAAAGTTCTCCTGAGCACACTTCAGAAATTTCTCCTGCCATTTACACTATTACTGTCTCAGTCTATAATAGGATAGTTGAAGTCCCCCATTATGACGACTCTATAGTTCTTGCACCTCTCTTTAATTTCCCTGCAAATCCTCTATATCCTTGCATTAGTTGGTGGCCTAGTGAATCACCCAGTAGTGTAATGGCACGTCCATTGTTTCTTAACTCTAAACAAATAGATTCTTTCTTTGACGCCTCAACGACATCGTCTCTCTCCAGCACCTCAATATTCTCCTTATTCAATACTGCCACCAACAACCCCCACCATTTTTCCTTCCCTATCTCGTAATGATCTTTTTTATATCCAACCCTGGCATTGTTACTCGATTATTCTCTATACTGAATGTATTGGAATCAGGTGTCCTCAGTCTGTTTTGTGAATGTTCCTCGTTTTACAACTGAACTCAAAACATAATTAAAATTTACTTCAAGAATCGAATCAGTGATGTCTTGATCATAATGAATTATTACGGTATTTATGTATTTTAAACCTTGGTTGAATTGAATAAACAACGAGTTTGATTTCATTAATACTTTTCAGTTTAATTTTCTTAAATGTACAAAGTAAATTGATTGAACACTTGTTATGCTCAACACAGGATCCCTGACACCAATAACCACAGAAATGAACTGTTGAATGTATTCTTTGGATTGTGTTACTGGGACCCAATTGATTAGATTTCCTCTAACACTCTGCTGCAGTCTCTCCTTGTGAATTCCAGCCTCTCCTCCTGCTGAATTGAATCTTCTGTCTCCTCTTCCGTTTGTTCAGTTGATCCGCATTCCCAAATCATGTGCTCCTGACTCCCCTCTAGCGCCGACATGTCCTTTTCATTGCCTCCCTCCCAATCTCACTCAGTGGCTCCGTCTCCAGCTGTCTTTCACGATTAGAGCAAGCCCCTGTCAGCTCTTTTTACCCAGGGCAACAAACCAGCTGCACCTAGCCCGTTCCCCGTCCCCTCATCTTTCCGACACTTCGCTCTCTTTCCAGTCCACCTGAAGCCCAAATCCGGCTTCAATTCGTTGGATTCCCGCTCGGCAAAACCCATTCTCCCTTCCCAACTGACACTGCGCCCTCGCTCAGCCCTTCCAGTGGATCCGGTGATGACTTACGGCATCGATTTCCTAATTCATTGTTGATCATTGTGTTTAAAAATATCTCTGTAGCCGAAAGCACTGTTTCCAGCTTTGGATGCAGCTGCATAGTTGGAAATTTCACCCCAGATCATCTCAAACTGCTGCTTTCGCTGCAGGTCTGATCAGTAATTTCTCTGCTTCCTTTTCACTCTCTTACAGTTAACTTGGTGGTGATTGTGATCTTGTCCCGAGGAAAGTGCGGTCTCTCCAAATGTATCACTCGCTACCTGGAGGGAATTGCATTGGCCGATCTCCTGGTCGTTGTCTCTGATCCCATATTGAGGTGGATTAATACGATTTTTTTCCCAGGTTCATTCCTGAATATTACTCCCGTGTGTAGTTTTATTTTCTTTTTGTGTAATGAAACTGTGGTGGTTTATCTCTGGCTCACAATCGCTTTTACCTTTGATCGATTTGTGGCCATCTGTTGTGAGAAGCTGACTCAGACTAAATTCAGAGAGCAGCTGAAGAACGCAGTGAAATACCTACTCAATCCAATTGTTAAATTGCTGAAATCATAGAAAGATCTGAAAGTTTTCAGCCTTCACTTCCCAGGGAACGGAAAGTACAATTTATATTTGCAGCACAGAGCCATAAAATGATAATAAATCGGATACTGATATTTCTTGTTATTGATAATCTGACCTATTGTGGCACGATTTGACCTGCAGACGACACATTAATTGTTGCTTCAAAAGAAGGCACTGAATAGCACAGGTGCACTTCAATTAAATGGCCGCACTGTAAAATGGGAAGGAACTACCAATCAATATAGTTGCTGTGGGCCTGATCAGAAAGGGAACACTCTACATAAATGGGGGGAGAGAGAGAGAGGGAAAAACACACATTCACGGACAGAGGGAGATAGACAGAGGGAGAGACAGAGTGAGAGAGACAGACAGTCAGTCAGAGGAAGAGAGAGACAGATATACAGAGGGAGAGGTAGAGAAAGAGAGAGAGAGAGTGAAGACAGAAGGAGAGACACACAGACAGAGAGAGAGAAAGACAGACACACTGACAGAGCATGAGAGACAGACAGACAGATAGGTAGACAGAAAGAGGCAGAGAGAGACATAGAGAGACAAAAGGAGAGAAGGAGACACAGATGCACAGAGAGAGAGAGAGAGAGAGAGAGAGAAACCGATGGCGAGAATAAAGCAAAAACACAGAGGAAGAGAGAGAGAGACAGAAAGAGGGAAAACGAGAGACAAGGGATTAAGACAGAGAAAGACAGAGAGTGGGGGAGATGGAGAGAGACAGGGTGAGACAGAGTGAGACAGAGAGAGACAGACGGCTAGACAGACAAACAGAGGGAGATGGAGAGACAGACAGACGGAGTTAGTGAGACAGACAGACTGAGGGAGAGAGAAAGAGAGACGGACAAAGAAAGAGACAGAGAGAGGCACAGACAGAGGGAGAGACAGAGAGACGGAGATAGAACCTCAGACAGACGGATAGGCGGACAAATAGAGGGGAGAGAGAGACAGATAGAGAATGGGAGAGGGAGAATTAGGGGAGGGTAAGAGAGAGAGAACGCGCGAGAGAGAGACAAACAGAGGGAGAGAGAGACAAATAAAGGGAGAGAAACACACAGGCAAACAAAGAGACACTGGGTGGGGTAGTGTCGAGTCAGAGGCAGAGAGAGCCAGACAAAGAAAGGGAGAGAGAGAGAGAGAGACAGAGAGAGAGAAACAGACACGCATAGATACAGAGAGAAAGGAAAGTAAATACAGCGAGAAAGGGACTGAAAAAAGGAAAAGATTAGTAAAAGATCTCCTAGAGGCTAAGACAGGAGAAATTATAATGTCCAATCCGGAAATGGCAGATGCGTTTAAGAAATATTTTGTATGTGTCTTCACAGTGGAAGACACAAAAAGCACACCACAAATAGTGGGGAATCAAGAGTTTAATGAAAGTGAGGAAATTAACTTAATTCATATCAGTAGAGAATAAACACTTGAGAATCTAATGGGAATAAAAGCCGATAAATCGCCTGGATCTGAGGGCCTACATCCGAGGGTTCTAAAAGAGCAGGCTGCAGAGATAGTGGATGAATTGATTATGATCTTCGAAAATTCCCCAGATTCTAGATCGGTCCGAGCAGAGTGGAAGGCAGCAAACGTAACCCCGATATTCAAGAAAGGAGGGAGAAGAAAACAGGGAACTACAGGCCAGTTCGCCTGATATCAGTCGTCGGGAAAATGCTGGAATCCAATATTAAGGAAGTGGTAATATGGCACTTAGAAAATCCTAATATGATTAGGCAGAGTCAACACGCTTTTAGGAAAGGGAAATCATGTTTGACAAATCTATTAGAGTTTTTTGAGGATGTATCTAGCAGGGTAGATAAAGGGGAAACAGTGGATGTAGTACATTTGGATTTTCAAAAGGTTTTCGATAAGGTTCCACATAAAATGTTGTCACACAAGATAAGGGCTCATGGGGTTGGGGGCAACATATTAACGAGGATATAGGATTGGTTAACGGAGAGTAGGAATGAATGGTTCATTTTCAGATTGGCAGGCTGTATCTAGTGGGGTACTGCAAGGATTGGTGTTTGGGCTCAGCTATTTACAATCTATATTAATGACTTGGATGAAGGGACCGAGTGTAATGTATCCAAGTTGGCTGACCTTACAAATCTAGGAGGGAAAGTCAGCTGTGGGGAGGTCACAAAGGGACATGGACAGGTTCAGTGAGTGGTCAAGAAGGTGGCAGATGGAGTATAACGTGGTGAAATGTGAGGTTATTCACTTTGTTTGGAAGAATAGAAAAACAGATTTTTTTTAAACGCTGAGAAACTATTAAATGTTGGTGTCGAGAGAAACTTGGGTGAATTGGTACAAGAAACACAAAAAGGTTAGCATTCAGCTATAGCAAGCAATTAGGAAAGCAAACGGCATGTTGGCCTTTATTGCAAGGGGGTCGGAGCACAAGAGTAAGGAAGTCTTATTATAATTCTACAGGGCTTTGGTGAGACCATACTTGGAGTACTGTGTACAGTTTTGATTTCCTTATCTAAGGAAGGATACGCTTGCATTAGAGGCGGTGCAACGAACGTTCACTAAATTAATTCCTGGGATAAGAGGATTGTACTCTGAAGCGAAATTGAGTAGAATGGCCTAAACTTTCTGGAGTTTAGAAGAATGAGATGTGATCTCATTGAAATATATAAGATTCTGAGGGAGCTTGACAGCGTAGACGCTGAGAGATTGTTTCCCCTGGCTGGAGAGTCTAGAACTAGAGGGTATAGTCGCATGATGAGGTCGGCCATTTAAGACTGAGATGAGAAGGAATTTCTTCAGTCACAGGGCTGTGAATCTTTGGAAATCTCTACCCCAGAGGGCTGTGGATGCTCAGTCGTTGAATATACTCCAGACGGAAATAGATATATTTTTGGAATCTAGGGGAATCAAGGGATATGGGGATCGGGCAGGAAAATAGAGTTGAGCTCGAAGATGAGCCGTGATCTTAGTGAATGTCAGATCAGGCTCGATGAGCCACGTGCTGTCCTGGGCCTAGCAATGGGGAGGGCCGTGCCGGGGATGGGGAGCGGTTGACGGTGTGTTAAAGTGCTCCACAAGCCCATGTTTTTCCGGCCTTGATCTTTCTTCTTTGCTCCCCCTACCTTACTTCAAACTATTTCTGGTTCTTATCAAAGTTGACAGTCCCCAGTAGAAAAGGAGTGAAACCAACACCCGCCTGGAAACATAGAAAATAGAAAATAGGAGCACGAGCAGCCCATTCTGCCCTTCGAGCCTGCTCCGCCATTCAATATATTCATGGCTGATTCTCTATCTCAATACCATATTCCCGCTTTCTCCCCATACCCCTTGATGCCTTTTGTGTCTAGAAATCTATCTAGCTCCTTCTAAAATAGATTCAGTGAATTGGCCTCACAGACTTTTGTGGTAAAGAATTCCATAGGTTCACCATCCTGCATCCAGTCTGTCCAGCCCTGTCAGGATTTCATAGGTTTTAATGAGATCCCCTCTAATTCTTCTTCCTCCTCCTTCTGTTGAGTTTTGAGTGGAACAATCACACCCCTGCAGTTAATGGGATTTTCTCCTCCTTTGCTGGATTTTTTTTCTTTCTCCTTCCGATCACTCCCTGTAAAGTCCTTACTTGAACTGTAGGAAACCTCCAAAAAACCTACGCTTGTTAGGTGTGACCATGTCCCGTTTTTCAGATGACACTGGGCTACCCATGTCATCCAGAAAGATCAATTCAACGAAGCAAATTTTAAAATAATTTTATTGTCCAGATCCCTGATGCACTACAGTTTCTGCCAACGCACACCGGTCATGGAAAGCCTCGAGCGTACTGGCAGACACTGCGTGCTCCTTCTCCAGGACTATCTGGGTGCGGATCATGCCATGAAAGAGAGGCAGACAGTTGCTGCTTCTAATCTGTACATGTAGATGCCACTTTTGTCAGGCCTTGGAGCAAGTCCTGCGACTTACCCACCACCTTTGGCCCAGAAGAAGTCGACGAGCTTCTTCTGAATCACGATGACAAACTCAATCGGAGAGATCAAAGTGACCAACACGTGCCATAACATTGCGACCAGCAGCTGGGTTTATGACCAATACTCGACCCTGAAGGATAGCACTGGGATTAAACATGATGGACGCTGTTCACCCTGAGACCGAGCGGGAGCGGCGTGAACCCCGACCTCACCTCCCCCAGTTGGTGTAGGTGGGGGATGAGGAGCTCGTCCGAGAGGAAGGGCGGGAAATTCAATGATGTCATCCGCTGCACGGTGGCCTCCAGCGGGTCCACAGGGAGGAAGGTCCCGCCCACCGTGAGCCCTTTACTGAGGGCCAGGGACAGCGCCCGCTTAACCTTAGGAAGAACACGGCCTTCCCTTACATTTTTGGGCTGTGACGATGGTCGAGGGGCTGACAACCTCGGCCATGGCCTCAACGCCGGCCTCGATTCTTATGTTGGGGTGAGTGTAGCTCTTCACCCCATGTTTCCACGTAACGAAGCGGAAAGGTGCCAGCCCAGCAGGAGCAGCAGGAGCAGCTGCGGAGGCCACGCACGCATATGTTCTGTGGGACCGTGAACCGTTGAGAATGGAGTCGCCTTTATTTATCGACAGCTCCACTCACCCCAAGTCTCAGACCTAAAAGTAGTGAAGGCCGAATTAAATGGAAAACATCTCTTCCCCGAGTTTTTGTCGTTTGCTGGGAGAGGGGCTTCCTTGCTGGATTTCAAAAGATTCTCTGTACAGAAAAGGAGGACAAGTGAGGGATTAGTAAGGAGGGATGGGAAGAAGGGAGGCTGCAGCGGTATGGTTGCTGCAGAAGGAGGTGGAAGAGGGTTGGTGTTGCACCTTGAAGGGTGTTTCTTGATGGTGCTGTCAGTCTTCTTAATCGGGTGGCTACAAGCAGGAGATGTCTTCATCGAGGCAGCTCCAACTGTCCTGGGCCAGACACTGGTGGGGGGGGGGGGAGGGACCCCTGTCTTTCGGGACCTTCTTTCCTCCCCGACCTTCAAACAGTACACTTTATATTAAATCATCAACCTCCTTTCCTCCTCCTTCCGATATGACCCACCACAGCCCTGCAGTTGATGGTGCTTTTTCCTCCTTTAATGTTGTTGTCTGTTATCACTCCTTTCCCCTGCTCTGCAGGTCCTCTCCCTCCCTCTAAATTCCTCCACTCAACTCAGCTCACGAGTATGGGATGGAAGTGTAGCCTGGTTGACTCTTGACTGTCCTTTGGAGTGCCCTAAAGACATTCAGTTATTTCAATAACAACTTTACTTTTCTTGTGTGTTTAGGCCCCATTTTTGTGAGAAGGGGGTTTAGGATGTAACTTTATTTTTTAAAACAAATCAAAAAATCAAATAATAACACGGTCAAATAATAATTTTATTCTAACGATCAAGGAGGCACTCCAGTCTCTGCGGTGTCGTCCGTTGTGTAAGGCCTCGAGCATACCAGCGGAAACCGCGTGCTCCCTCTCCAGAGCCACCCGGGCGCGGAGAATGCCGCGAAAGAGAGGCAGACAGTCGGAGTGTCCGCTCCCACGAGCCGCGTCTCGCCTGGATTTGTAAATGGCCGTTTTGGACAATGGTCAGCCCGTTAAACTGAGAGTGTTAATTGTTAATTATAGACATGTTACTTGTACCAATTGATATTAATTGTGTTGAGGTGTATGCAGCAATTAGTACCTCTCAGGATGATTTAAATGGGAGCAAGCTTGGGAAGAGGTGAGCTTAGTTAAGGGGTGCATGGTTTGTACTGTGCGCTTCAGTAAATAAAAGCTTGAGAACAACAGAAGCCTTGGTTCTTGAATTCAATCCTTCACCGCCTGGTTATTCAGATATAACATGCTACCAGAGAATGGTTGCCTAAAGTTGAAGGTTGGAAACTAAGAATTTTTATTGGGAAAAACAAACTTGAAATTCTAGTGGCCTTTTTGAAAATATATGACAGCAAGTTTCAATCGTCGAGGTGCGACTTCCCAGCGATATTCTCGGAATTTGAACCGTAGGACCAGTTGAAGAGTAAGGTTGACATATGGACTAGGGTTACTACTCGACCAAAGAGAAAACAAGGTAGTGCCTTCGCGTTGTCGCTTCCTGAACGAAGTAACATCAGCATGAAGGTTCTTTCGGAGCTGGTTGGGAGACAGTTGGATAATGATGCAGGTTTTAATTGTCTAATAGAATTCTTGGACAAAATATACAAGATAGATAATCTGTTAAGTGCCTATGAGGCCTGGTCAGAATTTGATCGATTTTGACAAACGAACGGTCATTGCATGGAAGAATATATCAGGGAATTTAACAAAATATGCCAAATGTTGAGAAAGTACAAATTAGAAATCCTTGAATCGGTACTAGTGTTAAAATTATTAAATTGTGTTAAAGTGTCTCATATGGACAGGCAACTGGTCCTAACTGGCGTCCAATTCTCGGAAAGAGAGACTCTGTTGGCTCAAATATTTCCTGCTTTAAAAAAAAATCCTGTGCAAATATTCATTCCCTTCATCCTTCATGGAACATATGGGCCTTTTGCGACGATGATGGAACGGCGATATAATTAGATGTCGGGATGGTGTGTGACTTGGAGAGGAACGTGCAGGTGGTGTTGTTCCCATGTGCCTGCTGCCCTTGTCCTTCTAGTTGGTAGATGTCGCGTGTCTAGGAGGTGCTGTTGAAGAAGCCTTGGCGAGTGGCTGCAAAGCATCTTGTAAATGGGAAACACTGCAGCCACAGTGCGCCGGTGGTGAAGGGAGTGAATGTTTAGATTTGTGGATATGGTGCCAATCAAGCGGGCTGCTTTTGCCTGGATGGCGTCGAGCTTCTTGAGTGTTGTTGGAGCTGCACTTATCCAAGCAAGTGGAGAGTATTACATCACACTCTTGATGTGTGCCTTGTAGATGGTGGAAAGGCTTTGGGGAGTCGGGAGGTGAATGACTCGCTGCAGAATACCGAGCGTCTGAAGTGCTCTCGTAGCTACAGTATTTATGTGACTGGTCCAGTTAAGACCTCGAGGATGTTGATGGTGGGGGATTCGGCGATGGTAATGTCAAGAGGAGGTGGTTAGACTCTCTCTTGTTGGAGATGGTCATTGCCTGGCACTTGTCTGGCGCGAATGTTACTTGCCACTTATCAGCCCAAGCCTGGATGTTGTCCGGGTCTTGCTGCATGCGGGCACGGACTGCTTCATTATCTGAGGGGTTGTGAATGAAACTGAACACTGTGTAATCATCAGCGAACATCCCGATTTCTGATCTTATGATGGAGGGAAGGTCATTGACGAAGCAGCTGAAGATGGTTGGGCCTACGACACTGCCCTGAGGAACTCCTGCAGCAGTGTACTCCGGCTGTGATGATTTGCCTCTAACAACGACTATCATCTTCCTTTGTGCTAGGTTTTACTCGAGCCAATGGATCGTTTTCCCCCTTATTCCCATTAACTTCAATTTTACTCGGGCTTCTTGGTTCCACACTCGGTCAAATGTAAATACGCTGGTGTGTCAGCAGGTCGTTTTTCGGTTTGAAGCTCTTCTTACAGTGAGAACATTTTATAGGTCCCTCTCCAGATTGAAGGGTAATTTGTGTAGAAGCAGAGGATGTGGGTAGGGTTTTAAATGAATACTTTGTCTCCGTATTCACATAGGAAAGGGATGATGCGGACGCACTAGTTAAAGAGGAGAGGTGTGAAATATTGGATAAGGTAAACATAACGAGAGAGGAAGTACTAGAGGGACTGGAATCCTTGAAAGTCGAAAAGTCATCAGGGCCGGAGGGATTGTTTCCTGGGCTATTGAAGGAAGCCAGGGAGGAAATAACGGATTCCCAGAGGATCATTTTCCAATCATCACTAGATACAGGGGAGGTACCGGAGGACTGGAAGACTGCAAACGTAGTACCATTGTTCAAAAAGGGTTCGAGGAAAAGGCCGCACAATTATAGCCCGGTTAGTCTTACCTCGGTGGTGGGCAAACTATTAGATTCAATACTGAGAGATAGGATAAGCTGCCACTTGGAAAGGCATGGTTTAATCAGGGATAGTCAGCTTGGATTTGTTCAGGGAAGGTCATGCTTTACAAATCTGATTGAATCATTTGAGGAAGTGACAAGGGAGATTGATGAGGGTACTGCAGTGGATGATGTCTGCATTGATTTTTGTAAGGCATCTGACAAGGTCTCAAATGGCAGACTGGTCTCCTTGTGCAACTGTGTCTCCTCCTTTCCATGCCTCTCTCCCTATCTATCTTTCTTTCTCTCAATCTCTCCCTCTCTCACTCACTCTCTTGCGCTCTCTCTCTCTCACACACGCACAAACGCACTCTCCCGAAGCAGCTGTGAATATCCCACAGGGCTAGTTCTGTACAATGTAGCTACAGGAGAGGAGCAGGCTTCAGGAAGACCTAGAGAGATTGGTGAAATGTGAAGACACATGGCAGATGACATTTATTTCAGAGAAGTGTGAAGTAATGCATTTTGGAAGGAAGAATGAGGAGACACAATCTAAATTAAACGATACAATTTTAAATGGGTGCAGGAACAGAGAGACCTGGAGGTTTCGGGACTCAAATCTTTGACGATGGCAGGACAGATTGACAAGGCTCATAAAAAAGCATACGGGATCCTTGGTTTTATAAATATTGGTCAGAGGAAATTTGAGCGAGAATTATAGAAGGGGAATTCTATATCTGGGGAATATAAAGATGATTATACATGGAAGGATTATGCACGACCTTCAACACTCGATTTCCCTTTTGGTCTCTGTCTCCACTGCGTTAATTTTCGCTCCCTCTCTCTTTCCCATTCTCTGCTTTTCTCTCTCGGTTTAGCTCTTTCTTTCTCACCTCTCTATTACCTCTCTTTTTATCGCACTTTCCCTCTCTCTCGTTCAGGTTCTCTATTCGTACGTTTTTTTCTCTGTTTGTTTCCCTATCTTTTTTTCTATTTCCATTTCTTTCTCTCTGTATGCGTGTGTGTCTGTTTTTGTCTCTCTGGCTGTCTGCCTCTTTCTGTCTTCCCTGATTCTCTGTCTCTCTCTGTCTGAGTCTCGCGCTCTCTTTCTCCCTGTGTCTCCCACTCTGTCTCTCTGTCTCGCTCTCCTTCTTTCTCTTTCCCTCTGTCTGTCTGCCCGTCTCTCCGTCTGTCTGTCTCGCCTTCTGTCTGTCCCTCTCCCTCTCTCCACCTGTCTACCTGTCTTTCCTTCTCTCTCTTGGTCTCTCTCTTTATGTCTCTTCCTCTCGATCGGTCAGTCTATATGTGTGTCTCGCTCTCTCGCTCTGCCTATGTGTGTGTCCCTCTCTCCCTCTGTCAGTCGCTCTTTCTGTCTGTCTGTCTGTATGTATGTCTGTCTCTCTCTCCAATTTTGTGACATGCAGCCATTCTGATGAGGCCCATATCAGCTACTTTGATTGGGAGCTTTCTCAATTTTGCAGCGCCGCCATTTATTTGAAGTCCAGCTGAGTTCTTTCGTTCCGCCATTTCAACAACAATTCCTGTGTCAACTAGCAGGATAAATAAGGGTCAACCAGTGGATGTCGTATATTTGAATTTTCAAAAGGCATTCGATAAGTTCCCACACATGAGGTGGTTACACAAGATTAGAGCTCATGGGAATGGAGATAATATATTAGCTTGGATTGAGAATTGGTTCACGGACAGAAAAGAGAGAACAGGGATAAACGGATCATTTTCAAGTTGGCAGGTTGTAACCAGTGGGGCACCGCAGGGATCAGTGCTTCGGCCTCAGCTGTTTACAAAATATATATATTTTTTATTTGTTTACGGGATGTGGGCGTCGCTGGCGAGGCCAGCATTTATTGCCCATCCCTAATTGCCCTGGAGATGGTGGTGGTGAGCCGCCTTCTTGAACCGCTGCAGTCCGTGTGGTGACGGTTCTCCCACAGTGCTGTTACGAAGGGAGTTCCAGGATTTCGACCCAACGACGATGAAGGAACGGCGATATATTTCCAAGTCGGGATGGTGTGTGACTTGGAGGGGAACGTGCAGGTGGTGTTGTTCCCATGTGCCTGCTGCTCTTGTCCTAGATGGTAGCGGTCGCGGGTTTGGGAGGTGCTGTCGAAGAAGCCTTGGCGAGTTGCTGCAGTGCATCCTGTGGATGGTACACACTGCAGCCACTGTGAGCCGTTGGTGAAGGGAGTGAATGTTTAGGGTGGTGGATGGGGTGCCAAACAAGCGGGCCGCTTTATCTTGGATGGTGTCGAGCTTCTTGAGTGTTGTTGGAGCTGCACTCATCCAGGCAAGTGGAGAGTATTCCATCACACTCCTGACTTGTGCCTTGTAGATGGTGGAAAGGCTTTGGGGAGTCAGGAGGTGAGTCACTCGCCGCCGAATACCCAGCCTCTGACCTGCTCTCGTGGCCACAGTATTTTTATGGCTGGTCCAGTTAAGTTTCTGTTCAATGGTGACTTAGATGGGGGACCGAGTGTAATGTATCGAAGTTTGCTAATGATATTATGCAAGGTGGGTAAGTGAGCTGTGAGGAGGACACAACGAGTCTGCAAAGGAATATAGACACGTTAAGTGTGTGGGCAAGATGGAGTATAATCTGGGGAAATGTGATATTATCCACGTTGGTTGGAAGAATAGAAAAACAGAACATTTTTTAAAAGTTGCGAGACTAAGACATGTTGGTATACAGAGTGATTTGGGGGTCCTTGTAATTAATCACATAAAGTTAAAATTCAGTTACAGCAAGCAATTAGGAAGGCAAATTTTATGTTCGTCTTTATTGCAAGGGGATTGGAGTATAAGAGTAGGGAAGTCTTTGCTGCAGTTATATTGGGCTCTGGTAAGACCACACCATAGTATTGGTCTCCTTAACTAAGGAAGGGTACACTTGCCTTAGAGGGTGTGCAACGAAGGTTCAGTAGATTGATTCCAGGTATGAATAGGATGTCCTGTGAGGAGCGATTGAGTAGAATGGGCCTATATTCTCTGGAGTTTAGAAGAATGAGAGGTGATCTCATTGAAACGCACAAAATTCTTAGAGGACTTGGCAGGGTAAATGCCGAGAGCTTGTTTGCCCTGGCTGGAGTGTCTGGAACTAGTGGTCATAGTCTAACAGTAAAGGGTCGGTCATCTAGGGCTGTGACGAGCAACATTGCTTCACTTAGAGGGGCTGTAAATGTTTGGAATTCTCTACCCCAGAGGGTTGTGGATGCTCAGTTGTTGAATATATTCAAGACTGAGTTCGATAGTTATTTGGACACTAAGGAAATCAAGGGCTATGGGGATAGGGCGTGAAGGTGGCGTTGAGGTAGAATATCAGCCATGATCTTATTGACTGGCAGAGCAGACTCGAGGGGCCGTATGGCCTTCCGCTTCATCTATTTCCTATGTTCTTATCCTCTTATCTGCAGAGCAAATCCTGCCTCAATAGGTCAGATTATCAATAAAATACACTATCAGAATCAGATTTAAGACCATTTCCTGTTTCTATGCTGTTAATATAAAATGTACTTTCCATCCCCTGGGAAGTGTAGGGGATGGAGTGTGAAATGGGGTTTTAATTGTAGTGCATGAAACCCTTCACCTCTTTCTATGATTTCACGAATTTAACAATGAGATGGCTATTTCATCGCGTTCTTCAGCTCCTCTCTGAATTTAGCATGGGTCAGGACATAAATACACGAGTTTTTGAAGGAACTGAGAAGCTGCAGCATCTTTGCTGTCTGATCTGTGATATAAACAGGGCCAGAGCAGAAGCAATAAGACGGAATGTCTGTAGTACGTGCATGAATGAAAAATACAACCTGTGTCACCCATAACAATATAAAACTGCCCGATATACTGAAGAGTAAAATCATGGCTTTCTTTCAGATCTCCACCTTTGGGTCCTTGTGGTTCGTTCAATTTCTGCGGTCCTAAAGTTCCATGCGGACTCGACTGGCCACTAACATACATCTGGCCATCAGAGCATTAGACATCAAAATCAGACAGAACGGAACACAAGGGGTTAAAATTGGGGGTTTAACATGTCAAATGCGGTGTATGCGGTGGATGTACGGAAGCTCCATATATTTTTATTCCTTCATGGGATATGGGCGTTGCTGGCGAGGTCAGCATTTATTGCTCATCCCTAATTGCCCTTGACAAGGTGGTGATGAGCCACCTTCTTGAACTGCTGCAGTCCGTGTGGTGAAGGTTCTCCCACAGTGCTGTTAGGGAGGGAGTTCCAGGATTTTAACCCAGGGACGATGAAGGAACGGCGATATATTTCCATGTCGGAATGGTGCGTGACTTGGAGGGAAACGTGCAGGTGGTGTTGTTCCCATGTGCCTGCTGGTCTTGTCCTTCTAGGTGGCAGAGGTCCCGTGGATGGTAAACACTGCAGCCACAGTGCACAGATGGTGAAGCGAATGAATGTTCAGGGTGGCGGACGGGGTGCCAATCAATCGGGCTGCTTTGTCCTGGTTAATGTCGAGCTTCTTGAGTGATGTTGGAGCTGCACTCATCCAAGCAAGTGGAGAGTGTTCCATCACACTCCTGACATGTGCCCTGTAGATAGTGGAAAGGCTTTGAGGAGTCAGGAGGTGAGTCACTCGCCGCAGAATACCCAACCTCTCACCTGCTCTTGTAGCCACAGTATTTATATGGCTGGCCCAATTAAGTTTCTGGTCAATGGTGACCCCCAGGATGTTGATGGTGGGGGATTCGTCGATGGTAATGCCATTGAATGTCAAGGGGAGTTGGTTAGACTAATTCTTTTGGAGATGGTCATTGCCTGGCACTTGTCTGGCGCCAATGTTACTTGCTGCATACCAGCTCAAGCCTGGATGCTATCCACGTTTTGCTGCAAGCTGGCACGGACTGCCTCATTATTTAACATGTCAAATGCGGTGTATGCAGTGGAGGTACGGAAGCTCCATATATTTTTATTCCTTCATGGGATGTGGGCGTTGCTGGCGAGGTCAGCATTTATTGCTCATCCCTAATTGCCCTTGACAAGGTGGTGATGAGCCACCTTCTTGAACTGCTGCAGTTATATCTACAGGGCACATGTCAGGAGTGTGATGGAACACTCTCCACTTGCTTGGATGAGTGCAGCTCCAACAACACTCAAGAAGCTCGACATCAACCAGGACAAAGCAGCCCGATTGATTGGCACCCCGTCCGCCACCCTGAACATCTCCACATCATTATTTGAGGGGCTGCGAATGGAACTGAACACGGTGCAATCTTCAGCAAACATCCCCATTTCAGATCTTATGATGGAGGGAAGGTGATTGATAAAGCATCTTAAAATGGTTGGGCCTCGGACACTGCACAAGCAACTCCTGCAGCAATGTCCTGGGGCTGAGATGAATGGGCTCCAACAACCACTAACATCTTCAATTGTGCTGGGTATGACTCCAGCCACTGGAGAGTTATGTCCCTGATTCCCATTGACTTCAATTTTACTGGGGCTTCTTGGTGCTATGCTCCGTTAAATGCTGGCTTGATGTCAAGGGTATCCACTCTCACCTTACCTCTGGAATTCAGCTCTTTTGTCCATGTTTGGACCAAGGCTGTACCGAGGTCTGGAGCCGAGTGGTCCTGGCGGAACCCAAACTGAGCATGGGTGAGCAGATTATTGGTGAGTAAGTGCCGCTTGATAGCACTGTCGACGACACCTTCCATCACTTTGCTGATGATTGAGAGGAGACTGATGGGGCTGTAATTGGCTGCTTTGGATTTGTAGTGCTTTTTGTGCACAGGCACACTTGGGCAATTTTCCGCATTGTCGGCTGTACTGGAACAGTTTGGCTAGAGCCGCAGCTAGTTCTGGAGCACAAGACTTCAGCACTACAGCCGGGATGTAACGGGGGCCAATAGCCGTTTCTTGATATCACGTGGAGTGAATCGAATTGGCTGAAGACTGGCGTGTCTGATGGTGGGCATATCGGGAGCAGGCAGAGATGGATCATCCACTCGGCACTTCTGGCTGAAGATGGTTGCCAACGCTTCAGCCTTGTCTCTTGCACTCACATGCTGGACTCCGCCATCATTGAGGATGGGGATGTTTACAGAGCCTTTTCCTCCCGTTAGTTGTTTAATTTTCCACCACCATTCACGACTGGTTGTGGCAGGACTGCAGAGCTTTGATCTGATCCGTTGGTTGTGGAATCGCTCAGCTCTGTCTGTTCCATGTTGCTTCCGCTGTTTAGCACGCATGTAGTTCTGAGCTGCAGTTTCACCAGGTTGGCACCTCATTTTTAGGTATGCCTGGTGCTGCTCAAGGCATGCTCTTCTACACTCCTCATTGAACCAGTGTTGATCAACTGGCTTGATGGTAAAGGTAGAGTGAGGAATATGCCGGGCCATGAGGATTCAGATTGTGGGGGAAAACAATTCTGCTGCTGCTGATGGCCCAAAGCGCCTCATGGATGCCCAGTTTTGAGCTGCTACATCTATTCTGAATGTATCCCATTTAGCACGGTGATAGTGCCACACAACACGTTGGATGGTGTCCTCATTGCGAAGACGGGACTTCGTCTCCACGAGGATTGTGCGGTGGTCACTCCCAACAATACTGTCATGGACAGTTGCATTTGCGACAGGCAGATTGGTGAAGATGAGGTCAAGTAAGTTTTTCCCTCGTGTTGGATTGGCTCACCACCTGCCGCAGGCCCAGTCTGTCAGTTATGTCCTTCAGGACTCGGCCAGCTCGGTCAGTAGTTGTGCTACCGAGCCACCCTTGGTGATGGACATTGAAGTCCCCCATCCAGAGTACATTCTGTGCCCTTGCTACTGTCAGTGCTTCCTCCAAGTGGTGCTCAACATGGAGGAGTACTGATTCATCAGCTGAGGGAGGACAATCGTTAGTAATGAGCAGGAGGTTTGTTTGCACATGTTGGACTGATGCCATGAGATTTCATGGGGTCCGGAGGCAATGTTGAGGAGTCACCGGGCCGCTCGCTCGTGACTGTGTATCACTGTACCGCCACCTCTGGTGGGTCTGTCCTGCCGGTGGGACAGGACGTACCCAGGGATAGTAATGGAAGAGTCTGTGACGTTGGCTGAAAGGTGTGAGTCTGTGCGTATGGCTATGTCAGGCTGTTGCTTGAGTAGTCTGTGGGACAGCTCTCCCAATTTTGGCACAAGTCCTCCCATGTCTTCGTGAGGAGGACTTTGGAGTTTCGAGTGGGCTTGGTTTGCCTTTGTCTTGTCCGGTGCTAGTGGTCCGATGCCGGGTGGTCCGTCCGGTTTTATTTGTATTATGAATTTTTTTCAGCGAGATTGTACAACTGAGTGGCTTGCTGGAACATTTCAGAGGGCAATTGAGAATTTAATTTTCGGCATTTATTCTTCCAAGCCAGGAAACATTTTGAATTATATATGTAGGTTCATTTACAAAGTACCAGGGGAAACTTTCCAAAGAGCCCAGCAATCTCACTGTTCGCAGAACCACAGCCGCAGCTTTCTCGGTGAATTTTTGTTTTCAGCTTCTCACAACAAATGGCCAAAAATCAAACCAAGGTGAAAGCGACTGTGAGTCACACAGAAACCGCCGGAGATGCAAAACGAAGAAGCCAATAAATCAAGTCAGAGAAAAGGAAGCAGAGAAATTACTGATCAGTCCTGCAGCCAAAGCAGCAGTTTGAGATAATCTGGGGTGAAATTTCCAGCTTTTTTGCTGCATCGAAAGGTAGAAAACGATTTATTGACCTGGGCACCGCTTTCGGGCACAGAGATGTTTTGAAACACAATGGTCAAGAATGAATTTGGAGATCGATACAGAAAGTGAATAAATTGAGCACCGGATCTACTGAAAGGGCTGAGTGCGGGCGCACTGTCCGTGGGGTGGAGAGAAGGGGTTTTACCGAGCGGGAATGCATCAGATTAATGCCGGATTTGGGCTCCAGACGGACAGGAAATAAAGCGAAATGTCGGAATAGTGAGGGGGTGATGCAGCTGGTTTGTTGCTCTGGGTTAAGAGAGCTGACGGCGGCTGCCGCTAAACGGGAAAGGCAGCTGAAGACCGATCCAGTGAGTAAGATTGGGAGCGAGGCAATGAAACGGACAGGATGGAGCTGGAGAGGAGTGAGGAGCAGATGGTTTGGGAAAGTCAATAAGCTGAAGCAGTGAATGAGCAGACACAGGATTCAATCCAGCGGGAGAAGAAGCTGGAATTAACAGGAAAGATCACCGAATCATAGTAAATTTACGGCACTGAAGGAGGCCATTCGGCCCATCGTGTCCGCGCCGGCTGAGAAACGAGCCACCCAGCCTAATCCCACTTTCCCGCATTTGGTCCGTAACCCTGCAGGTCACGGCTCTTCAGGTGAACATCCAAGTATTTTTTAAATGAGTTGAGGGTTTCTGCGTCTACCACCCTCTCAGTCAGTGAGTTCTAGACCCCCACCACCCTCTCGGTGAAAAAATATTCCTAATTTCCGCTCTCATCCTTCTACCAATCACTGTAAATCTATGGCCCCTGGTTATTGACCCCTCTGCTGTGTGAAATAGGTCCTTCTTTTCTACTCTATCTAGGCCCCTCATAATTTTAGACACCTCAATCAAATCAGCCCTCAGCTTCCTCTGTTCCAAGGAAAACAAAACCAGCCTCTCCAATCTGTCCTCATAGCTAAAATTCTTCAGTTCTGGCAACATCTTCGTAAATCTCCTCTGTAACCTCTCTCGTGCAGTTACACCCTTCCTGTAACGTGGTGACCAGAACTGTACTCAAGCTGCGGCCAAATTAGCATTCAATAAAGTTCCAGCAAAACACCCCTGCTTTTATATTCTATGCCTCAGCTAAGAAAGAAAAGCATTCCAAATGCATTCTTAACCACCTTATCTACCTGTCCTGCTACCTTCAGGGATCTGTGGACATGCACACCAAGGTCCCTCACTTCCTCTACACCACTCAGTATCCCTCCATTTATTGTGTATTCCCTTGCCTTGTTTACTCTCCCCAAATGCATTACCTTTCATTTCTCCGGATTGAACTCCATTTGCCACTTTTCTGCCCACCTGACAAGTCTATTGATGTCGTCCTGCCGTCTACAGCTTTCCTCCTCACTATCAACCACAAAGCCTATCTTTGTGTATTCCGAACATTTCTTAATCATGCCCCCTACGTTTAAGTCCAAATCGTTAATCGTGGCTAATAAATCCAAGAGGGAATTCAGGAGAAGCTTCTTTACCCAAAGAATAGTAAGAATGTGGAACGTGCTAGCACAAGGAGTAGTTGAGGCCAATAGCAAAGAAACATTTAAGGGGAAACTAGATAAGCACAAGAGGGAGAAAGGAATAGAATTGCATCCTGATAGTGTTAGATGAAGTCGGGAGAGAGGACGCTCGTGTGGAGCATAAACACCGGCATGGGCCTGTTGGGCCAAATGGCCTGTTTCTGTGCTGTAATTTCGATCTAACTCGATGTAACCCTTAGAATCCAAATTCCCATTGCAGTTTATATACTTATCTCTAACCCCTGATATGGAATCATCAGCATGATTTCACATTACATCATGATATCAAAAGATAATGACAACTTCAGATAGGAGAAACTAATGAGAGCCTAGAACTTTATAATAACTCAATTATTTAGCTGAATTCCTCTTCAACGATTTCTTTTTCATTGGGCTAATGAGATCAGCGTAACTCCCTATTTCAATATCTTATTGAACATTTCTCTCTCGTCATTTAATTGTTATTACACAAGTGAAACATTTGATAATACGTCTGTCTTTAATTCTGTATCATTGAGGGCCCCATCACCCTTGTTCTAAACTCTAATTAAAAAGAAAATGTTTCTCATATTTGTCCTGTCCTTACAATTATCTCACAGTTCTCTCAAGCTCTCTCACTGCAACGTTTCCAATTAACTTATCAAATTAAGCAGCTGGTGACGTCATGTCCGAACCTGCTGGTGCTGAAACGGTCAGTCTTCGTTCAAACGTTCGGTGGTCACCATCTTAGAATGTCCGTGTAGATGTACAATTGGAACTACTTCAAGATATTATAATATCTGCAGCTGAATCCCTCATTCATCCTTTTCTACCTCCAGAGTCGACTGCTTCAATGCTCCCCTGCCCGGCCTCCCACTTTGCACTATCCATAATCTTCAGCTCATCGAAAGCTCCGCTGCCCGTATCCCAACTCACACCAAGTGCCGTTCATCCATCAACCCTGTGCTTGCTGACCTCCATTGGCTCCCAGTCCGTGAACGACTCAAATTTAAAATTCTCATCCTTGTGTTCAAATCCCTCGAAGCCTCGCACCTCCCTATCTCTGTAAACTCCTCCAGCCCTACAAACCTCCGAGATCTCTGTGATCTAACAATTCTGGCCTCTTGTTCATCCCTTATTTTAGTCGGCCCTCCATTGACGGCCGTGCCATGAGCTGCCAAGGCCCTAAGCTCTGGAATTCACACCTAATCCTCTCCGCCTCTTTACCTTTCTCTCCTCCTTTAAGACGCCCCGTAAAATGTTTCTCTTGGACCAAGCTTTGGTCACCTGTCCTAATGCCTCCTGATGTGGCTCAGTGTCGAATATTGTTTGTTAATCGCTCCTGTGAAGCGCCTTGGGATGTTTTCCGACATTAAAGGCGCTATATAAATGCAAATTGTTGTTGTTGTATTACAAGCTTAGAATCATACTTCCTTGTTAACAAACAAAGGCGAAATGTTAAGATCATACGAACATAAAAAATAGGAGCAGGAGTAGGCCATCCGGTCCCTCGATCCTGCTCCGCCACTGAACAAGATGATGACTGATCTTCTACCTCAGCGCCATTTTCTTGCATTAACCCCATATCCCTTGATGCTTTTAATATCTAGAAATCTTTCGATTTCTGTTTTGAATGTACTCAATGACTGATCTCCACGGCCCTCTGTGGTAAGGAATTCCAAAGATTCACCACCCTCTGAGCGAAGAGATTTCTCCTTAGGTCAGTCCTAAATGGCCTACTCTTATTCTGAGTCTGTGAACCCTGGTTCTAGACTCCCCAGCCAGGGGAAACATCCTCCCTGCTTCTACCCTGTCAAGCCCTGTAAGAATTTTGTATGTTTCAATGAGATCACCTCTCGTTCTTCTAAACTCTAGACAATACATGCCTAATCTACTCAATTTCTCCTCATACGACAATCCCACCATCCCAGGAATTAATTTGGTTAATCTTGGTTGCACTCCGTCTATGGCAAGTATAACACTTCTTAGGTGAGGAGATCGAAATTGTACACAATACTCCAGGTTAAACTTACAACAATATAAATACAAATCATTCGCATTATTATAATGTATAATATTAGCATTCTTCATCAGATCAATTCAAGTCAATTTGCAAAACTCTGCTGCTAACCTGATTAATCCTTTCCTTTAAGAGATACACTCCTCTTACCTCCACCTCGACCGTGAACCCCACTACTGAACACCACGCCATCAATTTTCAGACTATCACTGACCTAATCTCTTCTGGAGGAGAAACGAATGAGTGTAGAACTGAACCCAGCCAGAGTCAGCATCTTCAGGGGAGGAGAGGGAGGCGAACCAGTGAGTGTAGGACTGAACCCAGCCAGAGTTAGCACCTTCAGGAGAGGGCGAACACTCAGAGTACAGGGAAAAAAAGTTCGAGATATTGTGCTAGGTTTGGATTTCAGCACAGGGAGGAGGGAGGAAGTGTGGGACGGGGATTTACAACTTTGGTGAACAAGATAGGAAAGGTTGTTCCATTGAAATTAGAATTGTCTGTTCTGAATTACTAACCTGAATTTACGGTGATAACTTTTAGGAACTACTTTTACAGGGTATTGGAAGGGGAGGATTTGCAGATGAGAATTCAAAGCAAACATCACGTAAAACCTGACAGATTCATTCGATTCATCAGGACCTGAATATCTTCGGCCTTTGAATGTGGAAGGAGAAATGTTTCTCTATTCTGTCTGTGGGAAAAGATTTCAAACATCAGTGTGACTGCAAAAGCACCGAGACACACACACCCGAGAGAGAGTGTTCCAGTGCACTGACTGTGGAACGAGTTTAACCGGTTACACAGCCTGAAAATACATCGCACTATTCAAAGCGGGGAGAAACCGTACACGTGTTCTGTGTGTGGACGAGGTTTCAACTGATCGTCCAACCTGGAGAGGCACAAGGACACCCGTGGAAATGTGGGGACTGTGGGAAGGGATTTAATTAACCGTCCAGGCTGAAAACTCATCGACACAGTTACACTGGGGAGAGGCCGTTCACCTGCGCCGTGTGTGGAAAGGGAATTACTTGTTCTTCTCACCTCACTGAAAACCAGCGTGTTCACACTGGAGAGAAACCGTTCGTCTGCTCCGTGTGTGGGAAGGGATTCATTCCTTCACACCAACTAGTGAAACACCAGCAAGTTCACACCGGGGAGAATCCGTTCACCTGCTCTGTATGTGGAAAGGGATTCACTTTTTCATCCAGCCCCAATGCTCACCAATTTGTTCGTAAAACCATAGAAAAGATACAACGCAGAAGGGTGCTATTCGGCCCATCGTGTCTGCGCCGTCTTGAAGAACAACCAGGTGCCCATTCTAATGCCAGCTTCCAGCTCCCGGTCCGTAGCCCTGCAGCTTACAGCATTTTAGGTGCAGGTCCAGGTATTTTTGAAAGAGTTGAGAGTCCCTGTCTCTACCACCAATTCAGGCAGCGAATTCAATACACCCACAATCCTCTGAGTAAAAAAGTTTTTCCTCATGTGCCCTCTAATACTTCCACCAATCAGCTTAAATCTATGTCTTCTAGTTCTTGAACTATTCGCGAGGGGAAACAGGTACTTCCTATCTACTCTATCTGGGCCCCTTATAATTTTGTACACCTCAATCAAGTCTCCCCTCAGACTCCTCTGCTCCAAGGACAACAACCACAGCCTATCCAATCTCTCCACGTAGCTGCAATTTTCAAGCCCTGGCAACATTCTTGTAAATGTTCTCTGCACTCTCTCCAGAGCAATTACGTGCTTCCTGTAATGTGGTGACCAGAACTGCGCACAATACTCCAGCTGTGGTCTTACCAGCGTTTTCTACGGTTCCATCATTACATCCCTGCTTTTGTATTCTATACCTCGGCTAATAACGGAGAGCATTCCGTATGCTTTCTTCACAACCTTATCTACCTGTACTGCCACCTTCAGGGACCTGTACACATGCAGTCCAAGGTCTCTCATTTCCGCTACCCCTCTCAATATATTCTCTTTTACTGCGTATTCCCTTTTATTGTTTGCCCTCCCTAAGTGCATTACCTCACACTTCTCCGGGTTGAACTCCATTTGCCACTTTTCCGCCTACTCCACCAACCCATTGATATCTTCTTGGAATATTCAGCTTTCCTCTTCACTATCAACTACACGGCCAATTGTTGTGTCGTCTGCAACTTTGCCAATCATGCCCCCTACATTCAACTCCAAATCATTAATATATATCACAAACAGAAAAGGACCTAACACTGAACCATGTGGCACATCACTGGAAACGGATTTCCATTCGTAAAGACACATATCGGCTTTTACGCTTTGCTTCCTGTTACTGAGCCAATTTTGGATCCAATTCGCCCAATTCTCTGCATCCCATGGGCTTTTACCTTTCTGACCAGTCTGCCATGTAAAATGCCTTACTAAAATCCATGCAGTCAGCATCCACTGCACTACCCTCATCAAACCCCCTTGTCACTTCCTCAAAGAATTCAATCAGATTTGTAAAGCATGACCTTCCCTGAACAAATCCATGCTGACTATCCCTGAATAATGCATGCTTTTCTAACTGACAGTTGATCCAATCTCAGTATTGATTCTAATAGTTTGCCCACCACCGAGGTAAGACTGGCCGGACTATAATTGTTCAGCCTTTCCCTCGAACCCTTTTTAAACAATGGTACTACGTTTGCAGTCTTCCAATCCTCCGGTACCTCTCCTGTATCCAGTGAGGATTGGAAAATGATCCTCAGAGCATTCGTTATTTCCTCGCTGGATTCCTTTAATAGACCTGGAAACAATCCATCCGGCCATGGTGACTTATCGGCTTTCAAGGATTCCATCCCCTCTAGTACTTCCTCTCTCGTTATGTTTACCTTATCCAATATTTCACACCTCTCGTCTTTAACTACTACGTCCGCATCAACCCTTTCCTTTGTGAATACGGAGACAAAGTATTCATTAAATCCCTACCCACATCCTCTGTTTCAACACAAAAGTTACCCTTCACTCTGGAGCGGGACCTTTAAAATGTTCTCACTGTGAGAAGAGCTTCAAAAGGAAAAGCGACCTGCTGACATACCAGCGTATTTACACTGGGGAGAGGCCGTTCACCTGTCCTGTGTGTGGGAAGGGATTTAATTGGCCATCCAGCCAGATGGGTCACAAGCGACTTCAGATGTAGCTGCGATTCTGCTGCTGATCTCATCCAGGACTGAATCATGTTAATTCTGGCAGTTGTGGTTTATTTCTGATGTCATGGATTTCTTGATTTAGCGTGTGCCCCACAGAATCTCCCTCATCTTCGACGTGTGAGTAGAGCATCAGCCCTGCAAACTTTGTTCGAAATATCAATCCACCATTGAACAAAAGATGAACAAGTAAACGCACCGCGGCCCAATTCTCCAGCCCTATATTGACAGGAGAAAGTCTGTTCTCTAAGTCGAGGACGAGGCCGTGCAACCTCTGAATTTTCGTAATCACACGTAGAATTGAGTTATTTGATAGACGGGCTGTTCAAAGCTGTTGACATGTCAGCTATTGAAGGAATTACTCTTAAAGTAATGTCTCCAATTTATAACCTCAGACTCTGGTCCCTGTTGCCATTAATACTCAGTATTCATTACTGCTGATTTACAGTGATTCATTCAATTACCTCTGTAAGCTTTGATATTCGTTTTGTTAAGTAAGTCTGTCCATTTCTCCTTTGCTGCTCAACTGCTGGATAACTTTGACGCTTAATAGACCTTTATACATGTCTATTAAGTGTCTGTGTGCCCAATTTTTACGATAAGTTGTGATTTGTAACCAATAAACAGTGATTACTGCATGACTTTTACTCTGGCTTCTTGATGATATGTCAAGAACGAGTTAATTCACTCACTCAGGAGCTTGAGGGGAGCCTAACTGAGGTTTATTAAACAGAACTCATCTTGATCTGAATTGGGTTAAATGTAAGACAGTTCGGCGAATTTGGAATCATTCACCCCTAGACCTGCACTGACAGGTAAAACACCAGGCAGTTCCTTCGTAAGGATGCCCCTGGTTCCTCGGCATTTATTTATCAGGATACCGAAACCCAACTTTCTTACAGTCCACTCATGGAGGTCACACTCCCTGAGCCTACAACCTTCAGCAGGGTTCCCCAGTAGGTGCGATCCCAGAGTAAGTGTCGGAATCGCGCCCCCTGGATGTTCTGGGTCGTGTATTTTTCGTTATCTTGTTGTGTAACCTGTTCACATCGATGAAACATGGAACATTTGGGAATTCACTTGTTCATTCCACCTCACTTCACATCAAGTTGTTCACATCAATAAGAGAGCTTTTAAATGTTATGACTTTGAGAAGAGCTTTAAAAGCAGAAATGTTCCTCTGAAACACCAACGCACTGACATTTGGAGAGGTCGTTCACCTGCTCCGTGTGTGGGAAGAGATTCACTCCTTCATCCTATCTGCTGAGACACCAGCGAGTTCATCTGTGAATGCACGGGTCGGATTGTTGCTGAATCATGGCGGAGGGCCCGTGCACTTACGTTTCTATTTAATTCATTGATTATATAAGAACATAAGAACATAAGAAATTGGAGCAGGAGTAGGCCAATCGGCCCCTCGAGCCTGCTCCGCCATTCAATAAGATCATGGCTGATCTGATCCCAACCACAAATCTAAAGAACACAAGAAGTCGGAGCAGGACCCGGCCACATAGCCCCTGGGCCCTCTCCGCCACCCACAGGGCATTGACCGATCCGAACTCAGCTTCATGTCCAATTTCCTGCCCGCTCCCCATAACCCCTAATTCCCTTTACTTCTAGGAAACTGTCTATTTCTGTTTTAAATTTATCTAATGATGTAGCTTCCACAGCTTCCTGGGGCAGCAAATTCCACAGACCTACCACCCTCTGAGTGAAGAAGTTTCTCCTCATCTCAGTTTTGAAAGAGCAGCCCCTTATTCTAAGATTATGCCCCCTAGTTCTAGTTTCACCCATCTTTGGGAACATCCTTACTGCATGCACCCGATCAAGACCCTTCACAATCTTATATGTTTCAATAAGATCGCCTCTCATTCTTCATATTTGTTGTCCCTCCGGCCCCAATCTCAATCTGATCACATAAATTAATGTTCTATTCTCGAATTGCGGCTTTCAATGGTGAGGTTCTTACCCAACATTCGCCGCGGTGGAGCATGTGCCCTGTCCACACCACAGGAGCCCAACGCGCAGGCGAATGCTGAGCTGTGTTTCGAGCATGCGCAGTGCGAGTGCTGGAGACGGAGGCTGGAATGGCGGGTCGGGAGCTGGTAAGAGACTGCGGGTGCAGAGGAGTAATGGAACCGGCGGGTGGGCGTGGAGTCTTCATTAACACTTGATGCAGGCCTCAAGCCCCGAATGAAACCTACAGTTCCCGCGTTTGCTCCGAGCGGGGCGGCAGCTGCGGGGCTTTTTCTGGCTGACGGGGCAAAGAGTGGGCGAGGCTTCAGAGTTCCCTGTGACCAGGAATAAAGAGTGGGCGGGGCTTCAGGGTCTCAGTGACCAGGAGAAGAAATCAATTGCTCATTTATTTTACTCTCAATCTCCACACATGGTTCATAGCTCCTTGAAAGTAGAGTCACAGGTGGATAGGGTGGTGAAGAAGGCATTCAGCATGCTTGGTTTCATTGGTCAGAACCTTGAATACAGGAGTTGGGATGTCTTGTTGAAGTTGTACAAGACATTAGTAAAGCCACACTTGGAATACTGTGTACAGTTCTGGTCACCCTATTAAAGAAAGGATATTATTAAACTAGAAAGAGTGCAGAAAAGATTTACTAGGATGCTACCGGGACTTGATGGTTTGACTTACAGAGAGAGGTTGGATAGACTGAGACTTTTTTCCCTGGAGAGTAGGAGGTTTAGGGGTGATCTTATAGAAGTCTGTAAAATAATGAGGGGCATAGATAAGGTCGATAGTCAAAATCTTTTCCCAAAGGTAGGGGAGTCTATAACGAGGGGGCATAGATTTAAGGTGCGAGGGGAGAGATACAAATGGGTCCAGAGGGGCAATTTTTTCACTCAAAGGGTGGTGAGTGTCTGGAACGAGCTGCCAGAGGCAGTAGTAAAGGCGGGTACAATTTTGTCTTTTAAAAAGCACTTGGACAGTTACATGGGTAAGATGGGTATAGAGGGATATTTGGCCAAGTGCAGGCAATTGGGACTAGCTTAGTGGTATAAACTGGGCGACATGGACATGTTGGGCGGAAGGGCCTGCTTCCATGTTGTAAACATCTATGATTCTATTCTATGATTCTATGGTGTTCATCACCATCTCTACTGAAGGCATCGGTAAGTGGCCAGGTTACGGTTTACATGCAGCAGAATTAGATATTAGATTAGGTTAGATATTGGACAGTGCAGAAACACGAATTTGCATTTCAGTTCATAAGTGGAACTAATGTACTCCGGAATCAGAAGTCCAATTTAAACATTTTCAGATGACACCAAATTGATAGTGAGTAAGAATGCAACAAAATGCAAGAAGATGTTGATAACCTTGCAGAATGGACATGTAAATGGCAACTGAATGTCCATACATTTAAGAATGATGTGGCACATTTTGGTATTCGATATAAGGAGGGCATATACTCTGGAAAATAAGAGCGTAAATGCGATGGAGGAGCAGACGGTTCAGCAGGTACACAAACACAAATCATGCAACGCAGGTTAGTAAGGCCATAAAAATGTAAACAAAGCATTGGGGCTCATTTCCAGGGGTAGAATTGAAAAGCAGGGAAGTTATGTTTAACTTGTATAGAACCTTGGTTGGACCAGACATGGAATACTGCAATAAAAACAGAAAATGCTACAAACACTCAGCAGATCAGGCAGCATCTGTGGCGAGAGAAAGAGAGATGACGTTCTAGGTCTGTTCACAGTTCTGGTCTCATTATTATTTAAAAGATATAGAGGAACTGGAGAAGGTGCAAAAAAGATTCACAAGAATGATATCAGATCGGAGGGGTTATACCTATCAGGATAAACTCAACAGTTTGTGACATTGTTCTTCAGAAGAGAGAAGTATGAGAAGTATGCGGGGAGTCCAAAACCTCAATGCAAGGAATATAGTGAAGCAGGCAGATGAGCCGAGGGCACAGATAGACACGTGGCAGTACAATACCTTAGCTGTCACCTAAACATGAATTAAAGAGGAACAGGAATGGCAGCTCACCGTTCCGGGTTTACAGGGCTTTCAGACAAGATAGAGAAGGGGATAAAAAACTATGGGTTGGCAATTTTGGTTAAAGAAACAATTACCGTTGTGAGGAGGGGTGCTATGTTAGAAGGATTATCAAATGAGGCCATATGGATTGAGCTAAGGAACAAACAAGGGGCAGTCGCCCTACTGGGAGTGTACTATAGACCCCCAAACAGGCAGAGGGAGATAGAAGAGGAAACATGTAGGCAAATTTCAGAGAAGTGCAAAAACAGCAGGGCAGTAATAGTAGGAGATTTCAACAACCCTAATATTACCTGGGATATAAAGAGTGTGAAGGGTATGGGGGCGCATAATTCTTAAATTGCATTCAGGATAACTTTTTTCCCCAGTATGTAGCAAGCCCAACAAGAGGGGAAGGGGCAGTTCTGGATTTAGTTTTAGGAAGCGAGGCTGGGCAGGTGGAAGGAGTATCAGTGGGACAGCGTTTAGGTGGTAGTGATCATAATTCAGTTAGTTTTAGCATAGTTATGGAAAATGAAAAAGATAGAACAGGAGTTAAAGTTCTCAATGAGGGTAAGGCCAATTTTACTAAGCTATGAAGTGATTTAGCAAAAGTGGACTGGAAACAACTACTTGAAGGTAAATCAATATCAGAGCAGCGGGAGCCATTCAAGGGGGAGATTCAGGGGGTTCAGAGTAAACATGTTCCGACAAAGAAAAAGGGTGGTACTGCCAAATCTTGAGCCCCTTGGATGTCAAGGAGCATACAGGGTTAGATAAGGCAGAAAAAGAAAGCTTATGTCCGACACCAAGAAGTCAATACTGAAGAAAGCATAGAGTAGTATCAAAAGTGCAGGGGTGAAATTAAAAAGGAAATTAAGAAAGCAAAAAGAGGACATGAAAATATATTGGCAAGTAAAATCAAGGAAAACTCAAAGATGTTTTATCAATACGTTAAGAGCAAAAGGTTAACTAAGGAAAGAGTAGGGCCTTTTAGAGGCCAAAAGGGTAACCTATGTGTGGAGGCGGAAGATATTGATATGGTTCGCAACGAATACTTTGCAACTGTCGTCACGGAAGAGAGGGCCGATGCAGACATTATAGTTAAGGAGGAGGAGTGTGAAATATTGGATGGGATAGACTGAGTGAGAGAGGAAGTATTAAGTGAATTAGCATATTTGAAAGTAGATCAATCGTCAGGCCCAGATGAAATGTATCCCAGGTTGTTATAAGAAGCAAGGGAGGAAGTAGCGAAGGCTCTGACCACATTTTCCAATCCTCACTGGATGCAGGCGTGGTGCCGAAGGATTGGAGGACTGCTAACGTTGTACCGTTGTTTAAAAAGGGAGCGAAGGATCGACCGAGTAATTACAGGCCAGTCAGTCTAACCTCGGTGGTGGGCAAATTAGTGGAATCAATTCTGAGGGATAGGATGAACCGTCACTTAGAAAGGCACGGATTATTCAAGGATAGTCAGCAAGGCTTTGTTAAGGGATGGTCGTGTCTGACTAACTTGATTAAATTTTTTGAGGAGGTAACAAGGAGGGTCGATGAGGCCAATGCATTTGATGTAGTCTACATGGATTTTAGCAAGGCTTTTGTCAAGGTCCCACATGGCAGACTGGTCAAAAAAGTACAAGCCCAAGGTTCCAAGGGAGAGTTGCAAATTTGATCCAAAATTGGCTCAGTGGCAGGAAGCAAAGGGTAATGGTCGACGGGTGTTTTTGTGACTGGAAGGCTGTTTTCAATGGGGTTCCGCACGGCTCAGTACTAGGTCCCTTGCTTTTTGTGATATATATCAATGATTTGAACTTGAATGTAGGGGGCATGATTAAGAAGTTTGCACATGATACAAAAATTGGCCGTGTGGTTGATAGTGAGGAGGAAAGCTGGAGACTGCAGGAAGATATCAATGGACTGGTCAGGTGGGCAGAACAGTGGCAAACGCAATTCAATCCGGAGAAGTGTGAGGTTATGCATTTGTGGAGGGCCAAAAAGGCAAGAGAGTACACAATAAATGAGACGATACTGAAAGGTGTAGTGGAAGTGAGGGACCGTGGAATGCATGTCTCCAGATCACTGAAGGTAGCAGGACAGGTAGATAAGTTGATTAAGAAGGCATACGGAATACTTTCCTTTATTAGCCGATGCACATAATATGAGGACAGGGAGGTTATGCTGGAATTGTATAAAACACTGGTTAGGCCTCAGCTCTCTACAGTTCTGGTCACCACATTACAGGGAGGGTACAGAGGAGATTTACAAGGATGTTGCCAGGAATGGAGAATTTTAGCTATGAGGAAGGATTGGACAAGTTGGGGTTGTTCTCTTTGATGTCGAGTAGGCTGAGGGGTGATTTAATTGAGGTGTACAATGTTATGAGGGGCCTAGATAGAGTGGATAGGAAGGACCTATTCCCTTAGTAGAAAGGTCAAAAACCAGGGGTCATAGATTTAAATTGATTGGTAGAAAGATTAGAGGGGAGCTGAGGAAAAAGTTTTCAATCAGAGGGTGGTGGGGTTCTAAAATTGACTGCCTGTAGAGGCAGAAACCCTCAACTATTTTTAAAAAGTACTTGGATGTGCATCTGAAGTGCCTGGCCTACAAGACTGCGGACCAAGTGCTAGAAAGTTGGATTAGGCTGGGTGGCTCATTTTCGTCCGACGTGGACGTGATGGACAGAATGGCTTCCTTCGCTGCCGTAAATTTTCCATTATTCTATGATTCTATTCTGCGGGTCATCAATATAAATTAGTCAGTAATGATTCCAATAAGGAATTCAGGAGAAACGTCTATACTCACAGATTGGTTAGAATGTGGAACATTGAGTGGCTGAGGCGAATATCATAGATGCATTTAAGCGGAAGCTGGACAAGAACATGAGGGAGGAAGGAATACAAAGATATGCTGATAGGGTGAGCTGAGATGGGGTGGGACGAATCTTGTGTGGAACATATATACTGCCACAGACCAGTTGGGCCGAATCGCCTGTTTCTGTGCTGTAAATTATGTGCAGAATCGATGTAAAATCTATGTATTGTTACATCTCTGAGTTACACTATCGAATTGTTAGATATGGGTCAATGCAGAAACACGAATACCCCCTTCAGATTATAAGGGGGAACTATTCCTACATCCGTGGGTTACACTGCAGTATTGTTAGATATTGGACAACATAGGAACACAAATATCCAATTCAAATTACAAGGGGAACTCTTGTTACATTCCTGGGTTACACTGACATAGTGTTAGATGTTTGTGGGGCAATGCTGCACCCTGACCTTCAGGTTCACTCAAGCACATCGCAGATCTGAATGTAAGAGAAACATGAAGCATCGAGATTGATAGAACAGGGCTGGCCATTTGGCTCATCGTGTCGGTGCCAATTGATGGTTAACACAATTGAAAACACGGGCCATGGCAAACTATCTTCCAAGTGCCTTTTATCTTCATCAATTTCAAATATTCAGTCAATTTTAACGATGCAACGGTAAAAGATGCAATTGTCCCTTTTCTGTGCTTTCGATTCCCCGTGGTGAAACATTTCATGCTCCAAAAAACCTCTGCGTGAATAATTTACACTCAAACTCTTTCACGATGAGCAAAAATTGATGATACTTGTCACTGATCCTCACAATCAGAGGGTACGGTCATTCTCCATTAGTCTATCAAACACTTTCATAATTTATAATTTATGTTTCCACTTCTCTATTTCCATGGGAATAATCCCGGTATTTCAAAATTTTCCGAATAAACTTCCCATCCCTGGCCTCAGTCCAATCAATCTACACCGTGCTCTCTCTATGGCTTTAATGCTGTTTATATAATGGGGCACCAAAAATGGTGCCAATACTCTGGAACAACGGGCTTCAACCAAGGAGAATAACTAATAAAGCTTCATCCTACTCATCAACCTCAGAGAGCAGCAAAACGGGTTATAACCAAAGAGTAACAAGACAAATAACTAAAAAAGCTTCATCCTAGTCACTGCAGCTAGTCGCATATGAGATAGATGACTGAAGCACGAAAATGGACTCCCGGCCAAAGAACGACAATTTAGGAAGGATGACAAAAGCTTGAAGCAAGAGGTGGTTTTCATGGAACGTCTGAAGAAGGAAATACTTTTCATTTATAACGCGCCTTTCAAGACCTCAGGACATCCCAGAACAATGAATGAAGTACATTTTGAAGTGCAGTCAGTGTGGTAATGTACGAAACGAGGCCAATTTGCACACAGCAAGCTCCCACACACTGCAGTGAGATAAATGACCAGAACATCGGTTTCAGTATTGCAGTTTTATGGATAAATGCTGGCCAGAATTCCCCTGCACTTTTCCGAACATTGTCGGAGATCGTTTACGTCTACCCGAGAGGGCAGATGGGCCCTCGGTTTAACGTGTCCTACAAAACTCGGCACTTCCGACAGTACTGCGCTCCCGCAGTATTGCACTGCATTGTCAGCCTGGATTATGTGTTCGAGTAATCTGGAGTGGGACTATGAACTCACAACCTTCTAACTCATAGGCGAGACAGCAACCACTGAGCTACAGCGAACACTTGAAAGGGAGAGAGGGAAATGGAGGGACTTAGGGAGGGCACTCTGCAGGGCGGATATGGCTGTATGTACTGCTGCCAAAAGCAAGGCAAATGGACTACGGAAGTGGGGGAGCAGGGTGTTTGGCTGGTGCTGTAGGACTAGAGGAGGTGACAGAGATATGGAGGGGTGAGGCCCTAATGGATTTAAGTGTAAGAAAGAATAAAAATATATAGCAGGCTGAGGAGACTGTAACACAATGAAGGCCAGTACGGGCTTTGGTGATTGGTGAGGGACTCATCAATCAAAAAACCCGAGGGTGGGGATGGAATCCGTGGAGATTGTGAGACCAAACATCGTGACTTCGCAATTTTTCACTGAAGGAAATTCTGGCTCATCTCAAAAAGAATGAGGGTCTGACAACACAATAACATTGGAAGAGTCAAGAGAGGTAGTGATTTTGTCAGCGTACATGTCAGGTCCATATCTGCGGAATATATCACAAAGGGACGGAAGTAGATGAAGAAGAGTAGGGAGCCAAGGATTGAATCTTTAAAAACATCAAAGATAACGGTGAAATGGAATAGCAGCTTCTCCTGGCTCTGATCTGATAGGTGAGTGGAACGAAGAGGCCAGTGTCCGATGAATGAGGACGTCACGGGTGGGTTTTCTGTAGGTGTGGAAATGAGGAGGGGTGAGCCATGGAGGCATTTAAACCCAAGGATGAGAATTTTAAAAGTTAGGTGATGGGGGTCTGGGATAGTGAGTGTCATTGAGGCCGAGCAGGACATCGTGCTGGGTGGACACGGAAAACAAATTTTGAACGAGCTCCCGTTTATGGAAGGTAGAGGTTGGTTGGCCGACCAGGAGCGCAGGATTGGAGTCTGGAGGAGGCAGAGGCATTGATGACGGTTTCAAAGGCAAAAGGTCGAGGAAGGAATGGTGGCGGATGAGAATGTCACGCGGCCTTTTTGATGGAGGTCAAATCGGGGCATGAGCTCAGCTCGGTGACACACTGGGCCAATTTTACTGGAACCGTTAATCAATGCAGAATAAAGGGGTAAACATCTGCAGTAAAATAGCGGATAGAGGAATGCCAATGGTCCACGTTCAGTGTCCATCCCCTATTATCACCCACAGTAATTTCTAGGCTGCAATCCTCACCCTGCCCGTTAACTGTTCCTGTGTCAGAGACTCAGTATTCATATTATAACTGGGAAACTGCAGGAACAGAGTGAAACAGATCTGCTTGTATCCCTGGATTCAGTCCACACTGCGCAGAAATCGATATAAATTATAAATGAATCTTCAGGAGTGAAAATGGTCAATACAATTATTTGGAAACAGCAAATGAAGCCTTTCATTATTGTTGGATCATTCCTGTATGAGAACAGTTTTGAACTTCATTCCTGAGACAGAGATGATTAAGATAATGTCCTGGACTTTGTGATGATTGTTTTATATCCACCACATGATTTGCATCGGAGTCAAAGCAGCTGATCTAATGTGTTTGTTCAAGTGACTGTCATTAATAGCAATGATCCAGGGTATAACCATGTCAATGGAGATTTATCCCCTGTATAAATCAGGGCTTGTTGGAATGGATCAGCTCAGAATGCCTGTCCGAGCTGTGGTTTCCAGACCAACAGAAGTCACTGTTTCTCACAAAAATGGGATATCCAATAATGATTCAGATAGCACGCATTTATTATCCTTTTCTTGCAGCTGTTGGGGTTCCGGGTAAGCCATTTATGTGAGCTGTTAATGGTGTAAATCGATGTTAACTCTGCTGCTATACTTGGTAAATTAATTTTTCCCCTCCATGTTTTACACAATCGCCTGTTCTGTTCTATCGATTTAATGATGGAATGTGTTAAGCCTCTGCTCGTTCGGTCATGTAGGAGTTTCATTATATCCATAATTACCTTTGTATATCAAACCCTTGCATTGTTTCTGGATTATTCTCTGTACTTAGGGTATTGGAATCAGATGTCTGGGCCAAGAGCTGGTATCAGACCACTAGGAATTGTTAACCGTTTCACGTTGTGGAACCAATCTGTCCTGGAATATGTTTTAATCAATGTATTTTCAGTAATTGATAATGAGACAGCTCACGGTCTCAGTGTTACAAGGAGGCAGCGCAATGTCCTCCCTCCCCAATAAAATGCTTCAGTTTAACTGGGATTTCAATATATTTATTGGTTATCACTGTCATAAAACATTATTTCATTATGTGTGTATCTGACGCCGCTTCAGATGTCTGGCGACTGAACTGAATTTGCTCTTGACTCTTCTGTTCCTTCTCTGCGTCACTGTGGACGAAATCATTGACTGTCACTGGACTTCATTACAAAATAAAATATTTTGATGTTATGTTGTTTCAGTTTGCACTGTATCCGTTGGAATCAGGAGACCAGTTTATCTGTAGATTATAAGTATGTTGTTGGGGTTTTGTTAATTGAACAGTCCCGCCATATATCGTTTTACTTGAGAATTACAGGAGAAGGAATCTCAATTACTGTGAGATCTGTCTGGAAGAGGCATTCGATTCTGTTTATTCCTTGATTTGTAGATGAGGTGAAAAATGTAGTTGAACAGGTGGAGACTTGGATGATCTGTAGAAACATTAAATTATTCCACAGAGGCTTCACTATCTAACAAATTGACACTGAGAATAGGATCGGTGGAACACCGGGCTGTTGAACAGAATGCAGGCGAAGGATGGTAGGATTTAATCGGATACGAAAATGGACTTGAGAAAGAGAGTAGATTGTGTGATAGAGAGGGTGACTGAGAGGGAAAGCGAGAGGCTGTGGTGTGAACTATTCATCAGAATGAACTGCTGAAGCTTCCAGTAATAATTAAAGATGGAAAATGTGACTTGAAGGTGTTATTATGATGTGGTCAGATTGGGTGAGTTTTTATTGTGGGACTCGCTCCTCATGTTCATATCCCTGTCAGGTCCTCAGTCTGTTTTTGTTAATGTTCCTTGTTTTACAACTGAACACTAAACATAACTAAATTTTGCTTAAAGAATAGAATCAGTAATTTCTTGATCGTAATGAATTATTAGGCTAATTTTAAAGCTCGGCTAAATTCAATAAACTATAAGGTTGATGTAATTGATTCTTTCAAGTGTAATTTTATTTGAATGTACAAAGTAAATTGATTGAACACATTTTATGCCCAACACAGGTTCCCTGACACCAATAACCACATAAATGAACTGTTGAATATATTCTTTGGATTGTGTTACTGTGACCTATAGATTAGATTTCCTCTCACACTCTGCTGTCGTCTCTCCCTGTGAAGTCCAGCCTCTCCTCCCGCTGCATTGAATCCTCTGTCTCTTCATCTGTTGCTTCAGTTTATCCACTTTCCCAAACCATCTGCTCCTGACTCCCCTCCAGCCCCAACATGTACCTTTTCTTGTCTCCCTCCCAATGTCACTCACTGACTTGTTCTCCGACTGCCTTTCCCGTTAAGCGACAGCACCCGTCAGCTCTCTTAACCCAGAGCAACAAACCAGTTGCACCCCCCCTGTCCCCTCACCTTTCTGACCTTTCGCTCTCTTTCCCGTCCGTCTGGAGTCCAAATCCGGCTTTAATCTGTTGAATTCCCGATCGGTATAACCCATTTTCCCCGCCCCACGGACACTGCGCCCTCACTCAATCCTTCCACTGGAGCCGGTGCTCACTTTATTCACTTTCTTTATCTATCACTCAATTTATTGTTGATCGTCGTGTTTAAAAATATCTCTCTGCCCGAACGAGCAGCCGAGCTCAATAAGACAGTTTCCACGGTTCGATGCAGCCACAAAGCTGGAAATTCATCTCAGATCATCTCAAACTGTTCTTTTGGCACCTGGTCTGAGCAGTAATTTCTCTGCTTCATTTTCTCTCTCTCACAGTTAACTTGGTGGCGATTGAGATCCTGTCCCGAGGAAAGTGCGGTCTCTCCAAATGTATCAGTCGCTACCTGGTGGCAATGGCAGTGGCGGATCTCATGGTCGTTATCGCTGATCCGATATTGAAATGGATTAATACGATTTATTTCCCATGGTCATTCTTAGACATTACTCCCGTGTGTAGTTTCATTGGCTTCTTGGGTTTTGCAACCCCGGTGGTTTCTGTCTGGCTCACGGTCGCTTTCACCTTTGATCGATTTGTGGCCATTTGTTGTGTGAAGGTGAAAACAAAATATTGCACCGAGAAAACGGCGGCTGTGGTTCTGGGAACAGTGACTGTGCTGGGCTGTTTAGAGAGTCTCCCCTGGTACTTCGTATATGGACATCGATTTATAATTCATAATGTTCCCTGGGCTTGTAAGATTAAAACGAGCTTCCGTACATCCCACGCATGTGCCGCATTTGACATGTTTCATCTCATTTTAACCCCTTGTGTCCCATTCAGTCTGATTTTGCTGTTCAATATTCTGACGGTTAGACGTATTTTAGTGTCCAGTCGAGTCCGCAGGGGACTTCGAAGCCGCAGCAATGGAGAGAATCAGAAGGACCCAGAGATGGAGAACCGAAAGAAATCCATCATTTTACTCTTCAGTATATCGGGCAGTTTTATATTGCTATGGATGACACAGGTTATATTTTACATTTATGCACGGATTGCAGAAATTCGGTCTTATTACTCCTACTTTGACCCTGTTTATATAACAGATCAGACAGCAAAGATGTTGCAGCTTCTCAGTACCTGCACAAACTCCTGTATTTATGTCCTGACCCAGACTAAATTCAGAGAGGAGCTGAAGAGCGCGGTGACATACTCATTCCGTCTAATTGCTAAATTAGTGAAATCATAGAAAGAAGTGAAGTGTTTCAAGTACTGGAACTAAACTCCATTTCATACTCCATCCCCTACGCTTCCCAGGGGATGGAAAGTACATTTTATATTAGTTACACAGAACGAGGAAATGATCTTAAATCTGATTCTGATAGTGTATTTTATTGATAATCTGACCCATTCAGGCAGGATTTGCTCTCCAGATAAGAAGGTAAGAAAATAGGAAAAAGGCGCAGCAGTAGGCGCCACGGCCCCTCGAGCCTGCTCTTACATTCAATAAGGTAATGGCTGATCTTTTAGCTCAACTCCACTTTCCCTCCTTATCCCCATATCCCATGATTCCTTTAGTGTCTAAATATCCATCGGTCTCAGTCTTGAATATATTCAACGACTGAGCATCCACTGCCCTCTGGGATAGAGAATTCCAAACATTTACAGCAGCTCTGAGTAAAGACATTTTCCTCATCACAGCCCTAAATGACCGACCCTTTACTTTTAGACTATAACCATTAGTTCCAGACACACCAACCAGGGGAAACAGCCTCTCAGCATTTACCCTACCAAGTCCCCTAATAATTTTATACTTTTCAATGAGATCACCTCTCGTTCTTCCAAACTCCAGAGAGCATAGTCACATTCTACTCAATCTCTCCTCATGGGACAAAACTCTCATCCCAGGTATCAATCCAGTGAACTTTCGTTGCACCTCCTCTAAGGCAGGAATATCCTCCCTTAGGTAAGGAGACGAACACAGTGGTGTGGTCCAGGTGTGGTCTCACCAGATCCCAATATAATTGCAGCAGGACTTCCTTACTCTTTTACTCCAGCCCACTTGCAATAAAGACTAACATGATGTTTGCTTTCTTAATGGCTTGCTGTACCTGCATGTTAACTTTCTGTGATTCATTTACAAGGAACCCCAAATCACTCTGGATACCAACATTTATGAGTCTCTCACCTTTTAAAACGTGTTCTGCTTTTCTATTCTTGCAACCAACGTGCATAATTTCACATTTCCCAACATTATACTCCATCTTGCCCACTCACTTAACGTGTCTATAACCCTTTGCAGACTCATTGTCTCCTCCTCACAGCTTACTTTCCTACCTAGCTTTATACCGTTAGCAAACTTGGATAATTACACTAGATCCGGTTGTCCACGTCATTGATATATATTGTAAATTGTTGAGGCCCGAGCACTGATCCATGCAGTAGCCAACTATTCACAACCTGCCAACCCGAAAATGACCAATTTATTCCTACTCTCTTCTTTCTGTCATTTAACCAATTCTCAATCCACGCTAGTTTATGATCCCCAATCCCATGAGCCTTAAACTTATCTAACCACCTCTTGTGTGCACCTTATCGAATGCCTTTGAAAATCCAAATATACTACATCCACTGGTTCGCCCTTATTTACCCTACAAGTTGACACAGGAGTTGTTCCTCAAAATGACGGCACTAAAGTGTCAGCTGGACCTTAACTAAATGGCCGCCCTGCAAAATGGGCGAAGCTGCCAATCAAACTAGCTGATGTGCGACTGATAAGAATGGATGCACGTCACAAAAATGGAGAGAGGGAGAGACAGACAGACAGAGAGAGCGACAGGAAGAGGAAGAGAGAGACAGAGACAGACAGAGAAAGAGAAAGGGAGGCACACACACACATACACACACGCACACACACACACACACACACACACACAGGCAGAGCGAGGCAGACATACAGACAGTCAGATCAAGAGGCAGAGGCATAAAGACAGAAGCGAAAAGAGAGCACAAGGGACAGATAGACAGGCAGAGGGAGGGAGAGAGACAGACAGAGGGCGGGACAGGGAGACAGAGGGGGAGAGAGAGAAGGAGCGAGAGAGACAGACAGACAGAGCGTGCGAGAGACAGAGAGACAACGAGAGAGACAGAGAGAGACGGAGAGTCAGAGGGAGAGAAACAGACACATACACATAGGATAGGAAGGGAAATAGAGAAAGAGATAGTGAAAAGAAGAGGAAATCATCCGAAAACAGAGCCAGAACGAGAGTGGTTCGAGAGCGGAAAGTGCGATAAAACGAGAGATAATGAGAGAGGTGAGAAAGAAAGAGCTAAACAAAAGGCAGTAAGGGAGAGTGTACAGAACATGACCGGACAGATGGTCTGAGAAAGCAGGGCAAAGACCAAGGGAAGTCTAGATTAAACTGCATTTATTTCAATGCAAGAAGTCTGATGGGCAAGGCAGATGAACTCAGGGCATGGATGGGTACATGGGACTGGGATGTTATAGATATTACTGAAACATGGCTAAGGGAGGGGCAGGACAGGCAGCTCAATGTTCCAGGGTACAGATGCTATAGGAAAGATAGAGCAGGAGGTAAGAGAGGAGGGGGAGTTGCGTTCTTGATTAGGGAGAACATCACGGCAGTAGTGAGAGGGGATATATCCGAGGGTTCGCCCACTGAGTCTATATGGGTAGAACTGAAAAATAAGAAGGGAGAGATCACTTTGATAGGATTGTACTACAGACCCCCAAATAGTCAACGGGAAATTGAGGAGCAAATATGTAAGGAGATTACAGACAGCTGCACGAAAAATAGGGTGGTAATAGTAGGGGACTTTAACTTTCCCAACATTGACTGGGACAGCCATAGCATTAGGGGCTTGGATGGAGAGAAATTTGTTGAGTGTATTCAGGAGGAATTTCTCATTCAGTATGTGGATGGCCCGACTAGAGAGGGGGCAAAACTTGACATCCTCTTGGGAAATAAGGAAGGGCAGGTGACAGAAGTGTTGGTGAGGGATCACTTTGGGACAAGTGATCATAATTCCATTAGTTTTAAGATAGCTATGGAGAAGGATAGGTCTGGCCCAAAAGTTAAAATTCTAAATTGGGGAAAGGCCAATTTTGATGGTATTGGACAGGAACTTTCAGAAGTTGATTGGGAGAGTCTGTTGGCAGGCAAAGGGACGTCTGGTAAGTGGGAGGCTTTCAAAAGTGTGTTAACCAGGGTTCAGGGTAAGCACATTCCTTATAAAGTGAAGGGCAAGGCTGGTAGAAGTAGGGAACCTTGGATGACTCGGGAGATTGAGGCACTAGTCAAAAAGAAGAAGGAGGCATATGACATGCATAGGCAGCTGGGATCAAGTGGATCCCTTGAAGAGTATAAAGATTGCCGGAGTATAGTTAAGAGAGAAATCAGGAGGGCAAAAAGGGGATATGAGATTGCTTTGGCAGATCAGGCAAAGGTGAATCCAAAGAGCTTCTACAAATACATAAAGGGCAAAAGGGTAACTAGGGAGAGAGTAGGGCCTCTTAAGGATCAACAAGGTCATCTATGTGCGGACCCAAAAGAAATGGGTGAGATCCTGAATGAATATTTCACATCGGTATTTACGGTTGAGAAAGTCATGGATGTTAGGGAACTTGGGGAAATAAATAGTGATGTCTTGAGGAGTGTACATATTACAGAGAGGGAGGTGCTGGAAGTCTTAACGCGCATCAAGGTAGATAAATCTCAGCGACCTGATGAAATGTATCCCAGGACGTTATGGGAGGTTAGGGAGGAAATTGCGGGTCCCCTAGCAGAGATATTTGAATCATCCACCGCTACAGGTGAGGTGCCTGAAGATTGGAGGGTAGCAAATGTTGTGCCTTTGTTTAAGAAGGGCGGCAGGGAAAAGCCTGGGAACTACAGACCAGTGAGCCTGACATCTGTAGTGGGTAAGTTGTTGGAGGGTATTCTGAGTGACAGGATCTACAGGCATTTGGAGAGGCAGAGACTAATTAGGAACAGTCAGCATGGTTTTGTGAGAGGAAAATCATGTCTCACGAATTTGATTGAGTTTTTTGAAGGGGTAACCAAGAAGATAGATGAGAGCTGTGCAGTAGACGTGGTCTACATGGACTTCAGCAAAGCATTTGACAAGGTACCGCATGGTAGGTTGTTACATAAGGTTAAATCTCATGGGATACAAGGTGAGGTAGCCAATTGGATACAAAATTGGCTTGACGACAGAAGACAGAGGGTGGTTGTAGAGGTTTGTTTTTCAAACTGGATGCCTCTGTCCAGCGGTGTGCCTCAGGGATCGGTGCTGGGTCCGCTGTTATTTGTTATTTATATTAATGATTTGGATGAGAATTTAGGAGGCATGGTTAGTAAGTTTGCAGATGACACCGAGATTGGTGGCATTGTGGACAGTGAAGAAGGTTATCTGGGATTGCAACGGGATCTTGATCAATTGGGCCAGTGTGCCGATGAATGGCAGATGGAGTTTAATTTAGATAAATGTGAGGTGATGCATTTTGGTAGATCGAATCGGACCAGGACCTACTCCGTTAATGGTAGGGCGTTGGGGAGAGTTATAGAACAAAGAGATCTGGGAGTACAGATTCATAGCTCCTTGAAAGTGGAGTCACAGGTGGATAGGGTAGTGAAGAAGGCATTCAGCATGCTTGGTTTCATTGGTCAGAACATTGAATGCAGGAGTTGGGATGTCTTGTTGATGTTGTACAGGGCATTGGTGAGGCCACACTTGGAGTACTGTGTACAGTTCTGGTCACCCTATTGTAGAAAGGATATTATTAAACTGGAAAGAGTGCAGAAAAGATTTACTAGGATGCTACCGGGACTTGATGGTTTGACTTACAGGGAGAGGTTAGACAGACTGGGACTTTTTTCCCTGGAGAGCAGGAGGTTAAGGGGTGATCTTATCGAAGTCTATAAAATAATGAGAGGCATAGATAAGGTCGATAGTCAAAATCTTTTCCCAAAGGTAGGGGAGTCTATAACGAGGGGGCATAGATTTAAGGTGAGAGGGGAGAGATACAAAAGGGTCCAGAGGGGCAATTTTTTCACTCAAAGGGTGGTGAGTGTCTGGAACGAGCTGCCAGAGGCAGTAGTAGAGGCGGGTACAATTTTGTCTTTTAAAAAGCATTTGGACAGTTACATGGGTAAGATGGGTATAGAGGGATATGGGCCAAGTGCAGGCAATTGGGACTAGCTTAGTGGTATAAACTGGGCGACATGGACATGTTGGGCCGAAGGGCCTGTTTCCATGTTGTAACTTCTATGATTCTATGATTCTATGATTAAACCGAGAGAGAAAAGCAGAGAATGGGAAAGAGGGAGAGATAGTCAAAACTAAAGCAGTGGAGACAGAGACCAAAAGGGAAATAGAAACTTGTGGGTAGTGCATAATCCTTCCATGTATAATCACCTTTATATTCCCCAGATATGGAATTCCCCTTCTATAATTCTCGCTATAAATTTCCTCTGACCAATATTTCGAAAGCCAAGGATTCCATATGCTTTTTTATGAGCCTTGTCAATCTGTTCTGCCATCTTCAAAGGTTTGTGACACTAAACTACCAGGTGTCTCTGTTCCTACACCCCTTTAAAGTTGTACCTTTTAATTTATATTGGCTCTCCTCAATCTTTCTTCGAAAATGCATCACCTCACCTTCTCTGCATTAAATCTCATCTGCCATGTGCCTGCCCATTTCAACAGGCACGCTAGGTCTTCCTGAAACCTGCTACTATCCTCTAACTACATGGTGCAGAATTACCCCTGTGGGATATTCACTGCTGCTTCTGGAGAGTGAGTTTGTGTGTGTGTGATTGTGTGTGTGTGTATGTCTGGGAGAGAAAGAAAGATAGGAAGTGGGCATGGAAGGGAGGAGACAAACATACTCATACGGACATACAGGAAGGGAGAGAAAGACAAAGTCAAAGTCAGAAAGAAATATAGAGATCGAGATAGAGAGAGAGATCAGGGAAGAGAAAGATAGAAAGGAAGATGTAGGAAAATGCAAAACAATAGAGAGTGACTGAGGAGGAGAAAGGTAAAGGTAGAGAAAAAACATGACATACCACGAGAAATACATTAAGATAGATAGAATTATAGACGGAGACACAAGCAGAGAGAGTTAATAAAAAGGCAGAAAGGGAAAAGAAAGAAGTGAAGAGACAGAGAGAAGGCGGAAAGTGTGCCAAAGGAAAGAAGTGATATGGAGAGAGACGAAAATAAAAATCGAAAGAAAGAGACAGAGAGAGAACACAAGGCCAAAAGAAATGTAACGATTAAAAACGCGCAGAAAATGAGGACAGATTCACATAAAATGGAGTGAGTGCGTGAGAGAGATAGAAGCAAACAGGGGCAGAGACAGAGTTACTCGGAGATAGAGAGAAATAAAGAGAATTATTGAGACAAGAGAGACAAATAAAGAGAGAAAGTAAGCAGATATATATATATATATATCTATATATGTATACATATAGTGAGAGAGAGAGAGAGAGAAAAGAGAGAGAGAAAAAGCATGGATGGAACGAGAGAGAGAGAAGCAATGACAAAGGATTACAAAGTGATAGAAGCGGAGAGGTAAACAGACAGAAAAAAATCAATTCAAAATAAGTAAAGACTGAGAGAGAGGCAGAACAGGAGAGTGTCAGACATAAACAGATAGTAAAAGAAAGAGAAAAAGAGGATTAGAAAGCACGGAGAAAAATAGAAAACAGAAGAGAAAGGGAGAAATAAAAAAAATAAAACAAAGATTGAAAGAAACGGAATGAAATACAGAAAGAGGTACAAAGACGAGATCGACAAACCAATTAGCAACGGAGAGAAACAATCAGACAGAAGGAGAGGTGGAGAGACTGAGAAACAAACAGAATGAAACAAAGGCAGAAGTAAAGTGAAGGAGGAAGAAAGAAATAGAGAGAAAGAAAAAGGAAGAGTAGATACACCAAGAGAAACAAAGATAGAGATAGACAATGGTGGAAAGACAAAAAGACGGATGAAGTCACAGAGAGAGCGAGAGACAACGAACGAGAGGGACAGGGAAGCAGATGTAAAAAAAATTGAGAGAGAAGGCAAGATAGAAAACAGGCAGCGATATACAGAGAGAGAGAGAGGCGCATAGAAAAAAAGTTAAGAGTGACTGATAGAAAAAGTGAGAGATGAACAGCGACAGAGAGACAGGAATTAAAGCAGAAGTGGAAATAACAAGATAGAAAATCACACAGAACATAAACAGAGATATACACTGAGAACAGTCACAGTGAAAGACGGAGAACAAAAATTAAAGTAGCAGGAGGTTTGAGTTAGGCGTGACAATAGAACGCAGACAGCATTAAATTGCCAAACAAGCAGCCAGCAGTGTGTGAGTGTTGACCAGCAGAACAGCAGCAGATGATGCAGGCCAGACAGTTCATGTTTGCTCTGGGCTAACACTCGTGTAGATTTAATTTTGACACTTCCAAAGGTGATGCCCAATAAAAGATGCACAATAAAGTTACTCAGGCTTGTGGATCTGGCCCTGCCCATTACTTACTGCAGGAGTTTCCCCAGCTGTTCTGCGTAGTAAAATTTCATCTGATAAAAGGTTAAACCGGCTTCAGCATGTCTGAAGGAAAAGGACCATTAAAAGGTGCAAGGACTGTTAAAGTGATTGTTAATGACATACTGTAAAAAAAATCACACAGCAGAGGATAGATCGCTATAGCAACAAGAACGATCTCAGGAGGGCTGGAAGTGGTTCGAAAACCTGCCGACTTAACTTGGTTACGTTGTGGACACTGAGTGAAAACATGTGTAGTGTCAATCAATCGTGGGTTGTATTTGTAGGAACCGATTCTTGAAAAGCCACCGTCCCAGAGATGTGATTATGTGTTAAACGGTCTTTAAAAGCTGTACAGAAGTTGATTGGGGAGAGACACAGATCCACCACGACTGCTCCAACCTCCCCTTTCACTTCCTGGCAGCACCACCTCACCTGGAATCTTCAGGTCGCTGCCTCACAGCTTAATGCCTCCATGCAGGTTTACAGATTGCCTGTGAAACAGATAACCTGGTTACAAGAGAAAGCCACGCTACACTACAACGGTATCCATCAAAATACGTGCAATCTTCTCGGTAAGCTTGAACCAACCATCAGTATATAACTTGTTGTTTGAGGTTAGTCTAAGATGGACAATTGATTTCCAAACGGTTATGTATTTAGGGAATTCTGAATTTAGGGAATTGTTTTATTATTGTTAAAGCAATTCTAAGTCGGGCATCAACCTAAGATATTGTTTTCATTCTAATGTCAATTTTTTCTATTGTATTAATAATAAAGGATTATTTTCTTTGTAAAGCTATGGTTTGTGCCTTAAGTTTCTTTGGAAAAAAGAGCCCATTAATTTAAATGTAAAATTCAAACTTCTGGAGGTAAAAAGGCATTGCCCAAGATAAAATCACTTTGCACCTTTTTTGCTCCTCCATCTGTACCTTGTGTAAATTTCCCAGTGAGCTGATGGATTCTGTAATAAATCATAATGTACTCTTACCCCTTCTGCTGTGTTACGAAACTGGACAGGGTCTTGTAGCACTGTCCTGCTCTGTTACTGTTTTGTTTCAGATTAAAGAAAAATATGATTTATGGAGAAATAAGCCAAATCCCACATGAGAACTACAATTCCGATTGGGTCCAATTTTACACGGATTTATTTAATAGAAGCTGGAATTAAATTCTCTACACAAAATGCCTAATTTGACCTTTCCTCCGATTGTCTGCTTTTCCTTCTTCATAAGCATTACATCGAAATATCCAAATGTTAATCCTTTTTTTGTTGCAGAATTTAATCTTTAGTTGTTTAATTCCCTCACTACACCGCTGTCTTTGTGTTAAACACCAGCTGGTGGCATTCTCACTCAGTTTTTTATCTGTAACTATAGGGCAACAGTGATTTTAACAGGAACAGCAAATTAACTCTCTCCCTGCCTCTCATCATAGTCAGTTGCGACTTGCCCCTCAGTGCGATGGTCGTCTTGCCCCTCAGTAAGATGGCCGCCTTGCCCTTCATTATGATGGCCGCCTTATCCTTCAGTAAGATGGCCGCCTTATTAACGGCCATTATGTTTCAGTTCCAGGGCGATTATTTTTTAAGGCATTTTGCTTAAGATGCCCATTTTGCTTAAGATGGCCACCTTGGCCCTCAGTAAGATGGCCGAATTGCCTCTCAGTAAGTTGGCTGACTTGCCCCTCATTAAGTACAGCGGCCATTTTGTTTTCAGATCAGTGTGGTGAAGCTGTTGTTCATAATGTCATCGTATCATCGCAAGTATGGCATCGGAGAAGGCCATTCATCTCTGCTGGCTCTTTGAAAAAAATTATCCAATTATTCCCATTTCCCTCCTGCTCTTTCCCCACAGCTCTTATGGGGGCTTGTTGTAGTAGTAACTGTAATAAATAAACATATACAAGAAACAAACTTGTATATTTTTAATATAAATGTAGAATAGCCACGAATAAATTCAATAGGGAATTCAGGCCTGTTTCTGTGCTGCGTTGAATTCTATGTAATACATAAATATATATTAGAAATGATATATACAAGCCTTTGTAATATATACATGAAAGTGATTTTCTCTCATTCTTTTACTCATTAGAATCATAGAATCATAGAATGGTTACAGCACAGAAGAAGGCCATTCGGCCCGACAAAATGTACCGGATCTCTGCAAAAGCAAATCCAGTTAGTCCCATTCCCTCGCCCGTTCCCTGTAGACCTGCAAGCACTTATCCAATTCCCTTTTGAAGGCCATGATTGAATCTGCCTCCGACACGCCCTCGGGCAGTGCACTCCAGATCATAACCACTCACTGCGTTGAAAAGTTTTTCCTCATGTCGCTTTTTCTTCTGTTGCCAATCTCCTTAAATCTGTGTCCTCTCGTTCTTGACCCTTCCGTTAATGGGAACAGTTTCTCTCTATCTACTCTGTCTAGACCCCACATGATTTTGAAGACCTCCATCAAATCTCCTCACAACCTTTAGATCCATCTATTTTATTAACTGGGCTTTGCTTCTGTGTAAGTGAATGTTTCTGAGAGATTCTCCCTGTAACTGAGTGAGGGATCTTGATGTGCATCTGTTTTTTTTTTCCAAGTTCTTTGCTTTCGGTCTTTTAAGTGACATGAATTGTTTGAACTCTTTAGTTAATTGGAAAAAGCCAGAAGCAAACTTTCGCGGCACTTTGGACATTGCGGTAAACACTAACCAGGACAGACAGACAGACGGCACCTTTTAGGGGAGTGAGTGGCAAATACTGTGGCTACGAGAGCAGGTCAAAGGCAGGGTATTCTGCGGCGAGTTACTCACCTCCTGACTCCCCAAAGCCTTTCCACCATCTACAAGGCACAAGTCAGGAGTGTGATGGAATACTCTCCACTTGCTTGGATGAGTGCAGCTCCAATAACACTCAAGAAGCTCGACACCATCCAGGACAAAGCAGCCCGCTTGATTGGCATCACCACCCGAAATATACACTCCCTTCACCACCGGCACACAGTGGCTGCAGTGTGTACCATCCAAAGGATGCACTGCAGCAACTCGGCGAGGCTTCTTCGACTGCTCCTCCCATACCCGCGACCTCTACCACCTAGAAGGACAAGAGCAGCAGGCACATGGGAAAAACACCACCTGCAAGTTCCCCTCCAAGTCACACAACATCCTGACTTGGAAATATATCGCTGTTCTTTCATCGTCGCTGGTTCAAAATCCCAGAACTCCCGTCCTGAAGCACTGTGGGAGAACCGTCACCAGATGGACTGCAGCGGTTCAAGAAGGCTGCTCACCATCACCTTCTCAAGGGCAATTAGGGATGGGCAATAAATGCCGGCTTCGCCAGCGACGCCCACATCCCATGAACGAATAAAAAAAAGCAGAAGAGAAATGGCTGCAAACTTGTATTAGAGAGCGAAGCAGCATGTGCTTTTCAGTCTGTCCTGAATGTCAATCTGGCTTTTTCTCCCAACTTTTCTCTCTTCTCTCTAGATTCTCTGCTTTGCAATTGGGGATTTTTGTTTGTCAGTGGTGTTTGATGGGAGATCGGCTGTGTCACGGAATTGAGTGCGAGAGTGTGTGTGAAAGAGCTCTGGCCTCTTGTGCCTTTTTAATAACATGCTTTGTTCTTAATCAATTCCTGCGCTGGATCTTGGAAAAGAGATACCCAATTACACCAATTTCATTCCTGCACTTACATCACAGCCCTTATGAGGGCTTTGTAGTAGTCGTTGTAATCAAGGAAGATATATAATTATATACATATATATATATTTATATATAAATAATATTACATTATTGTATTCGTTCACAAAAAGCAGGACAAATCCAATCGGGCAATTACCGCCCCATCAGTCTACTCTCAATCATCAGCAAAGTGATGGAAGGTGTCATCGACAGTGCTGTCGAGCGGCACTTACTCACCAATAACCTGCTCACCCATGCTCAGTTTGGGTACCGCCAGGACCACTCGGCTCCAGACTTCATCACAGCCTTGGTCCAAACATGGATAAAAGAGCTGAATTCCAGAGGTGAGGTGAGAGTGACTGCCCTTGACATCAAGGCAGCATTTGACCGAGTGTGGCACCATGGAGCCCCAGTAAAATTGAAGTCAATGGGAATCAGGGGGAAAACTCTCCTGTGGCTGGAGTCATACCTAGCACAAAGGAAGATGGTAGTGGTTGTTGGAGGCCAATCATCTCAGCCCCAGGGCATTGCTGCAGGAGTTCCTCAGGGTAGTGTCCCAGGCCCAACCATCTTCAGCTGCTTCATCAATGACCTTCCCTCCATCATAAGGTCAGAAATGGGGATGTTCGCTGATGACTGCACAGTGTTCAGTTCCATTCGCAACCCCTCAGATAATGAAGCAATCGGAGCCCGCATGCAGCAAGACCTGGACAACATCCAGGCTTGGGCTCATAAGTGGCAAGTAACATTCGCGACAGATAAGTGCCAGGCAATGACCATCTCCAACAAGAGACAGTCTAACCACCTCCCCCTGACATTCAACGGCATTACCATCCCCGAAACCCCCACCATCAACATCCTGGGGGTCACCATTGACCAGAAACTGAACTGGACCAGCCATATAAATACAGTGGCTACGAGAGCAGGTCAGAGGCTGGGTATTCTGCGGCGAGTGACTCACCTCCTGACTCCCCAAAGCCTTTCCACCATCTACAAGGCACAAGTCAGGAGTGTGATGGAATACTCTCCAATTGCTTGGATGAGTGCAGCTCCAACAACACTCAAGAAGCTCGACACCATCCAAGATAAAGCAGCCCGCTTGATTGGCACCCCATCCACCACCCTAAACATTCACTCCCTTCACCACCGGCGCATTGTGGCTGCAGTCTGTACCATCCACAGGATGCACTGCAGCAACTCGCCAAGGCTTCATCGACAGCACCTCCCAAACCCGCGACCTCTACCACCTAGAAAGACAAGAGCAGCAGGCACATGGGAAGAACACCACCTGCACGTTCCCCTCCAAGTCACACACCATCCCGACTTGGAAATATATCGCCGTTCCTTCATTGTCGCTGGGTCAAAATCCTGGAACTCCCTTCCTAACAGCACTGTGGGAGAACCGTCACCACACGGACTGCAGCGGTTCAAGAAGGCGGCTCACCACCACCTTCTCGAGGGCAATTAGGGATGGGCAATAAATGCTGGCCTCGCCAGCGACGCCCACATCCCGTGGACGAATAAAAAAAAATTATGGATGCAAGACAATGTGCCGCAATCATTGCCAACTGAGCAGGGCTGATGGTTCACCATTTAGCCTGTGGTCGGAGACTAGGCACATGAATCATATAAAGGAATGGAGCATTGGCTTCACGGAAATCTCAAGTCTTCGTGACAGACAAGGCCCTGAAAGGCCTGAAGGGAGGCCGCACTCGTTTCAGGAGAACTGGTTCGCTGTGACATTGAGTTTTCTATAATGAGCGAGACCAGACTGTTCTTATGTTCATTGAATAAATATTACACTCTTTATTGTGGAAAAGCTAATCAGTCGGGAGCAGCTTCTATTTTTGTCTTTCGTTTTCTATCAGATGTTCCTCTTTGCGTTACTTTCATCCTGATTGCAGAACCGGTTAGGGCGTTCCTGTGGTAAATGGAGACAGTTGTCTGTTAATGTTAAATTTAACAATGGCTGCACCAGATTTCTGGCATCATAAGCACTGACCTTTTAATCACACACTTAAGATACTGTCTGCAAAATGACAAAATTTCATCGCGTCCAAATCACAAACATCTTATTTAAGTTTTGACTGCCTCTCGATAACTGTGTCAGCATCTCATTCAATCTTCAAAAGAAAGTTGTCGGTTAATTAATGGTGATTAAAACAATGATTGCACTACGAACAATGTTTAATTAGCATCATGTAATTAATTCAATATGTTCATAACTCTTGTTAAAGTTAACTCAATGACCAGGAATCGAATGACGCGGCGGTGAAAGCGCCGAATCATCACCACCAGTCCTCCAAGATTGCCCACCAGACATATCAGAACTGATGACATTTTTTTTCACTGTTTCGTGATTCATTCAGCTCTGTGTTTATTCTCAGGCCTTTTATCTCTCCTTTCTTTTCAGCTCCTGACTACGGATATTCCTGTGGTCAAATATCTCACAGCCCCGGTATATTTGCTGTTTCCCTGCGCAGTTCTGTACAAAAGCAAACTGTACGCAGATACCAACAGTTTCTCTCCCTCACTCCCCACACAAGCAGCAGGAGATGCCCCTTTAAGCTGCCAGTTGCTTCAAACGATGCACAATAGACCTGCACCGCCTTGCAGCTTTCCCAGGAGCTGCATTGATTCGGTGCGTGAATTTTGGAAATAGAAACATGTCCATCAGCTGTTTGTGGTAGTCACCTCACTGTCTATTCCATGTACATGCAACTTGTACTTGATGCTGTCATTCCCTGAACATCACCTTCTGTCGTGATAGTAGTTCGAACAGAAAATGCCATTTTGTGCGAGCAGCTTGTCTGGCACGAAAATGACCTGAATTACAAAGGGGCAGATAGGAAAGGCCGCGTTCGTCTGCTTGTTGGCACAAGTAATTTTCAGCGCGAATTTGTGATCCAGTGGTTCGGATTCAGCGCTTTCATCGCCGCGGCAACGGTTCGATTGGTGTCTGTCTCAGCATTTGCTTATTATACACGCTACTACAAGTATACTGTACTCAAATTGTTATTATTTTTCACCGTGAGGGCGAAGAGAAATGAATGTGGAGACATTAGCTACGAATTCATCAGCTCGGTTGCACCTTTGCTTTTCCTACCGTCTCAGTCTTTCCATCTTTACCGCTCTCTGCTGGTGTCACTGGTTCGATCATTCTTGGGCGTTCACGGAAGCCTGAGAAGTCCATCAGCGGAAAACACAGAGAGTCAAGAGACAGGTTCAGGGAGAGATTAAAGTATAGAAAAAAAGTAGAAATGTCTAGTTCTGTGAACGAGCTGAATTTAAAATGGAGCAATTTTGAAGAGACCATTAGGCTCCTAGGTACCTCTGTGGAGGAGGGAAAGGCGCTGGGTTAGCTCTCGTTCATATTTATTTGAGCAAAGCCTGACAAAGTACCACTGCGAGCAGAATTCGAACCATCGCAGGAAAGCCCCATTGTATTTTAAGTCTAACTCCTAAACCACTCGGATATTGCTGCTTCTGTGGCAGAGTTCAGGTCTGCAACGTCGACGACCGAGTTTCCATTCCCGCCCAATTCAAGAGTTTTTTCATTCTCCATTCGTGAGGTCGCGTGAATTGAAATATTTTCGCATTCAGCTTCAGTCTCTGACATTTTCCTTTCTCCACTTGTGTTGCGTCGGAAAACCACATTGAAAGTCCAACGCCTTAATCATTGAATCATCGCAGCTGCAAGAGACAAATCCTACACGGCTGCAAATCAGAATGCGGAGGGTTATCACATGAGATAAATGAGACTGTATGTTCTTTCAGACAGTTTTCCAGCTGGACACATGCAGCACGCTGCCGTGCGAACATTGCTGTTTCAGGGGTAAAAGCCACGCCTGTCGCGTGGCAAACCCGAGTTCGATTCGCGGCCAATGGAGAAGCATTTTTATTCTGTACCCATGAGATCACCTGAACTGGGAAATATTCCCATTCAGTTTCAATCTACACACCACCTTGAGAAATTTTCCTTTCTCCATGTGTGTTGCGTCTCAGTCTTTCTATCGTTACCCTTCTCTGCTGGTGTCGCTGGTTCGGTCAGCCTTTGCCGTTCAAGGACGCCTGAGAGGTCCATCAGGGAAAAAAAACACTCGGCTATCAGCAGCTTCAAGCGCCTCTAATGCTCGGCTGTAAATCAGAATGTGGAGTGCTCTCAGAAGAGATGTGTGACCCTATATGTTCTTTCAGACAGGTTTCCAACTGGACACATGCAGCGTAGTACCCTGCGCCAGTTGCTGTATCAATAGTAAAATTTTCACCTGCCATGTGAGAGGCTGAGATTCGATTTCCGGCCAGTTAGGAGCATTTTCATTCTGAACCCATGAGATCGCCTGAAGTGGGAAAAATTCACCTTCAGCTTCAATCTGCACATCACATTGAGACATGTTCTTTTCTCCATGTGTGCTGCGTCGAAAAACGCTCTGCATTCTGTCCTCTGGACCTCAAACATGCTCTAGAATTAAGTCAATGCTGCCTTCTGCAACGCTGAAAAGATGTGAAAAAAACACATTAGTGAATTTCCACTAAAAATGGCGACCCAGCAGGGCTTATCGAGGATTCGAACCCTGTATCTCTCTGCATATCAATCAGTAGAGGACCGGAAGGAGAAACCACAATCCTAAACCAACGAGCCGTCAGGAACACAGCCGTGCAGCCAATCTAAAATTTACCTGCTACCCACAACCGATCGGCCATCCTTTCAGACCGCTTCTGTCCATCGAATCATAGAATCATAGAATGGTTGCAACACTTCAGGAGGCCATTCGGCCCATCGAGCTCGTGTCGGCTCTTTGTTAGAGAAATTCAGTTAGTCCAATTCCCCCGTTCTTTCCACGTGGCCCTGCAATTTTTTCCCTTCATGTGTTTATCGAATTCCTTTTTGAAAGCCACAATTGCATCTGCTTCCACCATCCTTTCAGGCAGCACATTACAGATCATGACTACACGCTGCGTAAACCACAATTACTAATTTCGCCCTTGGTTCTTTTGTCAATTGCCTTAAATCTGTGTCTTCTTGCTCCCTCCAATAAGAACAGCCTTTCTTTGTTTACTTATCTAAACCCTTCATGATTTTGAACACTTCTATCAAATCTCCTCTTAACCAACTCTGCTCTAAGGAGAACAACCCCAGCTTCTCCAGTCTATCCACTTAACTGAACAACATAAGAACATAAGAACATAAGAAATTGGAGCAGGAGTAGGCCAATCGGCCCCTCGAGCCTGCTCCGCCATTCAATAAGATCATGGCTGATCTGATCCCAACCACAAATCTAAAGAACACAAGAAGTCGGAGCAGGACCCGGCCACATAGCCCCTGGGCCCTCTCCGCCACCCACAGGGCATTGACCGATCCGAACTCAGCTTCATGTCCAATTTCCTGCCCGCTCCCCATAACCCCTAATTCCCTTTACTTCTAGGAAACTGTCTATTTCTGTTTTAAATTTATCTAATGATGTAGCTTCCACAGCTTCCTGGGGCAGCAAATTCCACAGACCTACCACCCTCTGAGTGAAGAAATTTCTCCTCATCTCAGTTTTGAAAGAGCAGCCCCTTATTCTAAGATTATGCCCCCTAGTTATTGTTTCACCCATCTTTGGGAACATCCTTACTGCATCCACCCGATCAAGACCCTTCACAATCTTATATGTTTCAATAAGATCGCCTCTCATTCTTCTGAACTCCAATGAGTAGAGTCCCAATCTACTCAACCTCTCCTCATATGTCCGCCCCCTCATCCCCGGGATTAACCGAGTGAACCTTCTTTGTACTGCCTCGAGAGCAAGTATGTCTTTTCTTAAGTATGGAGACCAAAACTGTATGCAGTATTCCAGGTGCGGTCTCACCAATACCTTATATAACTGCAGCAATACCTCCTTGTTTTTATATTCTATCCCCCTAGCAATAAAAGCCAACATTCCGTTGGCTTTCTTGATCACCTGCTGCACCTGCATACCAACTTTTTGATTTTCTTGCACCAGGACCCCCAGATCCCTTTGTACTGCAGTACTTTCCAGTCTCTCACCATTAAGAAAATAACTTGCTCTCTGATTTTTCCTGCCAAAGTGCATAACCTCACATTTTCCAATATTATATTGCATCTGCCAAATCTCCGCCCACTCACCCAGCCTGTCTATATCCCCTTCCAGGTTTTTTATGTCCTCCTCACTCTCTACTTTCCCTCCCATCTTTGTATCATCTGCAAATTTTGATATGTTGCACTCGGTCCCCTCCTCCAAATCGTTAATATAGATTGTAAAGAGTTGGGGACCCAGCACCGACCCCTGTGGAACACCACTGGTTACTGGTTGCCAGTCCGAAAATGAACCATTTATCCCAACTCTCTGCTTCCTGTTCGATAACCAATCCTCCACCCATGCCAGAATATTACCCCCAATCCCGTGATTTTTTATCTTAAGTAATAATCTTTTATGTGGCACCTTGTCGAATGCCTTCTGGAAGTCTAAATACACTATGTCCACTGGTTCCCCTTTATCCACCCTATACGTTATATCCTCGAAGAACTCAAGCAAATTTGTCAGACATGACTTCCCCTTCATAAAGCCATGCTGACTTTGTCCTATTAAATTATGCTTATCTAAATGTTCCGTTACTGTCTCCTTAATAATAGACTCCAAAATTTTACCCACCACAGATGTTAAGCTGACTGGCCTATAATTTCCAGCCTTCTGCCTACTACCCTTTTTAAATAACGGTGTTACATTAGCAGTTTTCCAATCTGCCGGGACCTCTCATGAGTCCAGGGAATTTTGGAAAACTATCACCAAAGCATCCACAATCCCTACTGCCACTTCCCTCAAGACCCTAGAATGGAAGCCATCAGGTCCAGGGGATTTATCCACCTTGAGTCCCATTATTTTACTGAGTACCATCTCCTGAGTGATTTTAATCGTATTTAGCTCCTCCCCCCCGAGAGTCCCCTGTTTGTCCAGTGTTGGGATATTCTTAGTGTCCTCTACTGTGAAGACTGAAACAAAATATTTGTTCAGCATTTTTGCCATCTCCATGTTTCCCACCATTAATTTCCCGGTCTCATCCTCTAAGGGACCTATGTTTGCCTTAGCCACCCTTTTTCTTTTTATACCATTCCAGTAAATCTTTTCTGCTTCCTCTCTAAGGTCTCTATTAATAAAGCCCAGGATCCCGTATGCTTTTTGAACCACTTTCCCAACCTGACCTGCCACCTTGAAAGATTTGTTCACATATACCCCCGGGTCTCTCTATTCCTGCACCCGCTTTATAATTGTACCATTTAGTTTATATTGCCTCTCCTCGTTCTTCCAAGCAAAATGTATCACTTCGCACTTCTCTGCGTTAAATTTCATCTGCCACGTGTCCGCCCATTCCACCAGTATGACTATATCCTCTTGAAGTCTATTACTTAGGTCCTTACTGTTTATTACACTCCCAAGTTTGGTTTCATCTGCACATTTTGAAATTGTGCCCTGTACACCCAAGTCCAAGTCAGTACTATATATGGGCTTGTTTAGTAGTGACTAAGGATTTGTTTGGATAGTGACTATATGCTTGTTTGGTTAGTGAGTGTGGGCTTGATTGGAAAGTGACTATCTGCTTGTTTGGATCTTGACTATGCGGTTGTTTGGATAGTGATTATGGGCTTGTTTAGATAGTGAGTACGGGCTTGATTGGATATTGTCAATGGCCATGTTTAGATACTGACTATGGACTTCTTTGGATATTTACTATGGGCTTCTTGTAATAGAGACTCTGGGCTTGTTTGAATAGTGACTATCGTCTTCTTTGGATACTTGTTTAGATGGTCACTATGGGCATGCGTCGATAGTGACTATTGATTTGTTTGGATAGTGATTGTTGGCTTTTTGGATAATGACTAACGGCTTGTTTGGATAGAGACGTTGGGCTTGTTTGGATAGTGACTATGGGCTTGCTTGGATAGTGCATATCTGCTTGTTTGGATAGTGCCTATGAGCTTGTTTGGATAGTGCGTATGGGCTTCCTTGGAAAATGACTAATGACTTGTTTGCATATTGATTATGGGCTTGTTTGGATAGTGACTATGGGCATACTTGGAAAGTGAGTTTGAGCTTGTTTCGATATTGACTTTGGCTTGTTTTAATATTGACTAAGGGCATGTTTGCATAGATTTTATGGGCTTGTTTGGATTGTGACTATGGGCTTGTTTGGTTATTGACTATGGGGTTGATTGGATATTGACTATGGGCTTGTTTGGTCGTGACTATGGGCTTGTTGGATAGTTTCTTTGTGCTTGTTTGGATAGTGACAATGGGCTTGTTTGGATAGTGACTATAGGCTTGTTTCGATCGTGAGTACGGGCTTGATTGGATATTGTCTACGGGCTGGTTTGAATACTGACTATGGGCTTGTTTTTATATTGACTATGGGCTTATTTTGATAGTGACTATGGGCTCGTTTGGATAGTGACTAGGGGCTTGTTTGGATAGGGACTATGGGCTTTTTTGGATCATGAATATGCACTTGTTTGATAGTGTCTATGGGCTTTTTTGGGTACTGAATAATTACTATTTTGGGTACTGACTACAGGCGTGCTTGGATAGTGACTATGGGTTTGTTTCGATATTGACTATGGGGTTGATTGGAAAGTGACTATCATCTTGTTTGGACAGTGGCTATGAGCCTGCTTGGATATTCACCATGAGCTTGTTTGCATAGTTACCATGGACTTGTTTGGATATTGACTCTGGACTTGTTTGGATATTGACTATGGGCTTGTTTACATAGTGACTATGGACTTCTTTGGATACTGACTACGGGTTTGTTTGGATGGTGTGTATGGGTTTGTTGTTATAGTGACGGCGGGCTTGTTTGGATATTGACTATGGGCTTGTTTGGATAGTGAATATGTACTTATTAGAATAGTGACTGCGGGCTTCTTTGGATAGTGACTATGGAGATGTTTTGATAGAGACATTGGGCTTGTTTGGATAGTAACTAAGGGGTAGTTTGGATATTGACTATGGGATTATTTGGATAGTGACTATCAGCTTCTTTGGATTGTGTCTATGGGCTTGTTTGGATAGTGACTATGGACTTGATTGGATTGTGACTATGTGCATGATTGGATAGTGACTAAAGGCTTGATTGTTTAGTGACTATGAGTTTGTTTGGATAGTGACTATGGACTTGTTTGCATCGTGACTATGGGCTTCTTTTGATAGTGACTATGGAGTTTGGATGATGACTACGGGCTTGTTTGTACAGTGACTCTGGGCGTGTTTGGATAGTGACTATGGGCTTGTTTGGATAGTGACTGTGGGCTTGTTTGGATAGTGACTATGGGCTTGTTTGGATATTGACTACGAGCTTATTTGGATAGTAAAAATGGGCTTGTATGGAAAGTGATTATGGGTTAGTTTGGATCGTGAGTATGGGCTTGCTTGGATACTGGATTTGGTCTTATTTGGATCGTTACTAACGGCTTGTTTGGATATTGACGATGAATTTTTTGGGCATTAACGATGGTGTTCTTTGGATATTGACTATGGGCTTGTTTTGATAGTGAAATTGGACTTGTTTGGATAGTGACTGGGTTTGTTTGGATAGTGACTTTCAGCTTCTTTGGATAGTGACTATGAGCTTGTTTGGATAGTGACTATGGACTTGATTGGATATTGATTACGGGCTTGTTTGGATAGTGACTATGGGCTTGTTTGGATAGGGACTGTGGGCTTGTTTGGATAGGGACTATGGGCTTGTTTGGATAGGGACTGTGGGCTTGATTGGATATTGATTACGGGCTTGTTTGGATAGTGACTATGGGCTTGTTTGGATAGTGACTATGGGCTTGTTTGGATAGGGACTGTGGGCTTGTTTGGATAGTACCTATGTGCTTGTTGGTATCGCGACTACGGGCTTGTTTGGACAGCGATTATGAACTTGTTTGGATAATTACTATTAGCTTGTTTTATAGTGACTGTGGTCATGATTGGATAATGATTAACGACAAGTTTGGAGCGTGACCATCGGCTTGTTTGGATGTTGACTATGGGCTTGTTTTGATAATGGCTATGGGCTTGTTTGGACAGTGATTATGGGCTTGTTTGGATAGTGACTATGGGCTTGGTTGGATAATGACTATGGGCTTCCTTGGAAAATGACTAATGACTTGTTTTGATAGTGTCTATGGGCATGCTTGGAAAGTGACTTTGGGCTTGTTTCGATATTGACTTTGGACTTGTTGGAATATTGACGAAGGGCATGTTTGCATAGTTATTATGGGCTTGTTTGGATAGTGACTGTGGTCTTGTTTCGATAGTGAGAATGGGCTTGTTTGGATAGTGACTACGGGCTTGTTTCGATCGTGAGTACGGGCATGATTGGATATTGTCTACGGGCTTGTTTGGATATTGGCTACGAGCTTATTTGGATAGTAACAATGGGCTTGTATGGAAAGTGATTATGGGTTAGTTTGGATAGTGAGTATGGGCTTGCTTGGATACTGGCTTTGGTCTTGTTTGGATCGTGACTAACCGGTTGTTTGGAAATTGACTCTGTATTTTTTGGACATTGACACTGGTGTTCTTTGGATATTGACTATGGGCTTGTTTTGATAGTGAAATTGGACGTGTTTGGATAGTGACTGGGTTTGTTTGGATAGTGACTTTCAGCTTCTTTGGTTAGTGAATATGGGCTTGTTTGGATAGTGACTATGGACTTGATTGGATATTGATTACGGGCTTATTTGTATAGTGACTATTGACTTGTTTGGATCGTGACTATGGGCTTGATATTATAGTGACTATGAGCTTGTTTGGACAGCGATTATGGACTTGCTTGGGTAATTACTATTAGCTTGTTTTACAGTGAGTTTGGTCATGATTGGATAATGATTAATGGCAAGTTTTGAGCGTGACCATCGGCTTGTTTGGATATTGACTATGAGCTTGTTTGGATAGTGACTATGGGCTTGTTTGGATAGTGACTATGGGCTTGCATTGATTTTGAACATAGGCTTGTTTGGATAGTGACTATGGGCTTGTTTGGATAGTGAATATTGGCTTGTTGGGATCATGACTATGGGCTTGTATGGACTTTGACGATGGGCTTGTATGGATTTTGACCATGGGTTTCTTTGGATAGTGATTATGTGCTTCTTTGGATCGCGACGACGGGCTTTTTTGGATATTGACTATGGGCTTGTTTGGATTGTGACTACGGGATTTTGTTAGAATATTGACGATTGGCTTGTTTGGATTGTGACTACGGGATTTTGTTAGAATATTGAAGATTGGCTTGTTTGGATATTGACTGTTGACTTGTTTGGATAGTGACTTCGTGCTTGTTTGGAAATTGATACGGGCTTGCATGGATTTTGACTATGGCTTCTTCGTATCGTGACTGTGGGCTTGTTTGAATAGTGACTATCAGCTTGTTTGGATAGTGACTATTGACTTGTTTCGATTGTGACTATCAACTTGTATGGATATTGAATATTGACTTGTTTGGATAGTGACGATCAGCTTGTTTGGATATTGATTATCGGAACATCGGAACATAGGAACAGGAGTAGGCCATTCAGCCCCTCGTGCCTGCTCCGCCATTTGATAAGATGATGGCTGATCTGTGATCTAACTCCATATACCTACCTTTGGCCCATATCCCTTAATACCTTTGGTTGCCAAAAAGCTATCCACCTCTGATTTATATTTACCAATTTTCCTGGTATCAATTGCCATTTGCGGAAGAGCATTCCAAACTTTTACCACCCTTTGTGTATAGAATTTTTTTCTAATCTCGCTCCTGAAAGGTCTGGCTCTAATTTTTAGACTGTGCTGCCTACTCCTAAAATTCCCAACCAGCGGAAATAGTTTCTCTCTATACACCCTATCTGTTCCCGTTAATATCTTATAAAGTTCGATCAGATTACACCTTAACGTTCGAATCTCTAGAGAATACAACCCCAATTTGTGTAATCTCTCCTTGTAACATAACCCTTGAAGTCCGGGTATCATTCTCGTAAACCTACGCTGCACTCACTCCAAGGCCAATATGTCCTTCCGAAGGCGCGGTGCCCAGAACTGCTCACAGTACTCCAGGTGCGCTCTAACCAGGGTTTGTATAGCTGCAGCATAACTTCTGCCCCCTTGTTCTCTAGTCCTCTAGATATAAAGGCCAGCATTCCATTAGCCTTCTTGATTATTTTCTGCACCTGTTCATCAAATTTCAATGATCTATGCACCGGAACCCCTAAGTCCCTTTGGACATCCACAGTTTTTAACTTTTTACCATTTAGAAAGTACCCTGTTCTATCCTTTTTTGATCCAAAGTAGATGATCTCACATTTGTCAACATTGAATTCCATGTGCCACAGTTTTGCCCATTCACCTAATCTATCAATATCCCTTTGTAATTTTATGTTTTCATCCACACTGCTTACAATGCCACCAATCTTTGTTGTGGAGATGCCGGTGATGGACTGGGGTTGACAATTGTAAACAATTTTACAACACCAAGTTATAGTCCAGCAATTTTATTTTAAATTCACAATCTTTCGGAGGCTTTCTCCTTCCTCAGGTGAACGATATTCCACATCGTTCACCTGAGGAAGGAGAAAGCCTCCGAAAGCTTGTGAATTTAAAATAAAATTGCTGGACTATAACCAATCTTTGTGACATCGGCAAACTTAGATATGAGACTTTCTATGCCTTCATCTAAGTCGTTAATAAATATTGTGAATAATTGAGGCCCCAAGACAGATCCCTGTCGGACACCACGAGTCATATGCTGCAAATGTGAATACCTACCCATTATCCATACTCTCTGTCGCCTTTTGCTCAGCCAATTTCCCAACCAAGTCCGTACTTTTCCCTCGATTCCATGGGCTTCTATCTTAGCTAACAGTCTCTTAAGCGGGACCTTATCAAATGCCTTCTGGAAGTCCATATAAATAACATCCATTTACATTCCACTGTCCATTACTTTAATCACCTCTTCAAAAAATTCAAGCAGGTTTGTCAGGCACGACCTACCTTTCACTAATCCATGCTGGCTCTCTATGATTAACTGAAAATTCTCGAGGTGTTCAGTCACTCTATCCTTCATTATAGACTCCAGCATTTTCCACACAACAAATGTTAGGCTAACTGGTCTATAATTCCTCGGTTTCCCTCTCTCTCCTTTCTTAAAAAGCGGAGTGGCATATGCAATTTCCCAATCTAGAGGGACCGTTCCTGAATCTAGAGAACTTTGAAAGATTATAGTTAGGGCATCCGCAATGTGCTTTACTTCCTTTAAAACCCTGGGATAGAAACCATCTGGTCCTGGGGATTTGTCACTCTTTAGTGCTATTATTTGCTTCATTCCTGTTGCTTTACTTATGTTAATTTTATCGAGTCCTTGTCTCCGATTCAATATAAGTTTTCTTGGGATTTCCGGCATGCTATCCTCTTTTTCGACTGTAAATACTGACGCAAAGTAATTGTTCAACATGTCCGCCATTTTCCCATTGTCAATGAAAATATTCCCACTTTCAGTTTTTAAGGGGCCAACACTGCTCCTGACCACCTTCTTTTACCTAATATAACTATACAAGTTCTTCGTATTGATTTTGATATCGCTTGCGAGTTTTTTTTCATACTCTCATTTTGTAGCCCTTACTATCTGTTCTGTGACCCTTTGTTGATCTTTTTTCTTTCCCATTCGCCAGGATCTGTGCCATTTTTTGCCTTTTTGTATGCCCTTTCCTTATGTATTATACTGTCCCTTGCCTCTTTATTTGTCCATGGCTGTTTTATTTGCAAGTAGAGTTCTTGCCCCTCAGGGGTATAAACCGATTCTGAATCACATTAAATGTTTCTTTAAACATTTCCTACTGATCATCAGTCGTTTTACCCATTAACAGATTTGCCCAGTTTACTGTGGACAGTCTCTGTCTCATCCCATTGAAGTCGGCCTTGCCCAAGTCAAGAATCTTAGCAGCTGATTCACTTTTTACACTTTCAAACGCTACATTGAACTCGATCATGTTATGATGACGATCGGATAGATTTTCACGCACAGTTAAGCCGTTAACTAAATCTGGTTCATTACTCATTACTAAATCTAGTATGGATTGCCCCTTTGTTGCCTCGAGGACATAATGCTGTAGAAAACTTTCCCGGACACACTCAAGAAATTCGCTACCTTTCTGACAGTTGCTGGTCTGCTTTCCCCAATCGATGTGAAAGTTAAAGTCCCCCATTAAGAAAACTATGCTTTTCTTAAACGCTTCTCTAATCTCTGCATTTATACAATCTAGTGCTTCAGAGCTGCTGCCAGGGCTCCTATATACAACTCCCATTACAGTCTTAGATACTTTCATATTTCTCAATTCAACCCATAAGGTCTCTGTTGGCTGCTTACCTCTCCTTATATCCCCCTTTATCATTGAAGTGATTTCATCTCTAATCATTAAGGCTACTCCTCCCCCTCTTCCATTTTCCCTATCTCTCCTGTAGACCTTATAACCTGGTACGTTTAGTTCCCAATCCTGACCATCCTCTAGCCATGTCTCAGTAATAGCTATCATGTCATACCCTCCAATTTGAATTTGAATCTGTAGTTCATTTAATTTATTCCTTATACTCCTTGCATTTGTATATGGAACTCTTAGTTGGGCCACACACCGCAACCTGACCTTCAGCTTTGGTGCTGGGTTAATCGCCTTACGCCTTCTAGTTTTTACTTTATCTGTCGTGCCTGAAGTACACTTTCTTTCCGCTGCTCTACGCTTTTCCCTTTCAATTGATCTTGAACAATTGTTTGTACAATTCGTATTGTAAAATTCCCCTGGGTCTTCCCCTCTCTTGCTGCTCTCAACTTCACTCCCTTCTGATTCTCCACTCAGGTTCCCATCCCTCTGCCACTCTAGTTTAAACCTTCCCCAACAGCACTAGCAAACACCCCCACGAGGACAATGGTCCCGGTCCGGCTCGGGTGTAACCCATCCCGCTTGCACAGGTCCCACCTTCCCCAGAACCGGTCCCAATGTCCCAGGAATCTAAATTCCTCCCTCCTACACCATCCCTGCAGCCACGCATTCATCCGGTCTATTCTCCTGTTCCTATTCTCACTAGCACGTGGCACCGTTAGTAATCCTGAGATCACTACCTTTGAAGTCGTGCTTTTTAATTTATCTCCTAACTCCTTAAATTCACCTTGCAGGACCTCATCATTTTTTTTAAACCTATGTCGTTGGTACCAATATGGACCACAACGACTGGCTGTTCACCCTCACCCTCCAGAATGCCCTGCAGCAGCTCCGTGACATCCTTGACCCAAGCACCAGGGAGACAACACACCATCCTGGAGTCACGTTTGCGGCCGTAGAAACGCCTATCTGTTCCCCTTTCAATTGAATCCCCTATCACTATAGTCCTGCCACTCTTCTTCCTCCCCTCCTGTGCAGCAGAGCCACCCGTGGTGTCCCGAACTTGGCTCTTGCTGCTTTCCCCTGATAAGCCATCTCCCCCAACTGCATCCAAAGCAGAATACCTGTTTGAGAGAGAGATGGCACCAGGGGACACCTGCTCTACCTGCCTCGTCCTTTCATTCTGCCAGGCGGTCATCCATTTCATTTCTGCCTCAATAATCGTTACCTGCGGTGTGACCACCTCACTGAACGTGCTATCCACGATAGTCTCAGCATCGCGGATGCTCCACAGTGAATCCACCCGCAGCTCCAGCTCCGAAATACGGTTAGCCAGTAGCTGCAGCTGCACACACTTCCTGCACACATGGTCGCCAAGGACACTGATAGTGTCCATGCCTTCCCACATAGTGCAGGAGGAGCATATCACGGGTGCGAGCTCTGCTGCCATGAATGCCTTAGACTCTCAGACTCTCCTCCCGCTCTCGGTTTCTCCTTTTATACTGTGTTCACCTCTCGGACTCTCCTGCCTCAACTTTGACGTCGCACAGTAGTTTTCTCTTGTTGCAGGTCTGCTGCTGCTTTCATTCCCCAATCTCAGTCTTCTACTGCTCAGGTCCACTGCCGCTCTGGGGAAAAAGTTAGGAAATGCAAGGCAAAGCAACACCTCCTTCCCCCACTTCACCGAACTCCCACACTAACCTAACTCTCAGCAGATCAACCTGTGTTGGCCGCACACCGTCCTGTCGGACTGACCGGACCCTGTATTTTCACAGTTTGAGACTCAGATGAGTCAGGCCTGCCCCACCTTCATGAACCATTTTAATCTAGCTAACCAATTAACTTACTACAGCAGCTCTCGCTGCTGAAGCTGGACAGAAACTTAAAAATTTAAACTTTAAAATTGAACTTAAACAGTTGATAGCAATTGAACTTAAACAGTTGAAAGCAATATACACTAGATTTTAAAGAAATTAACCCTTAAACTCCCACACTTATCGAATCATAGAATCACAGAAGTTACAACATGGAAACAGGCCCTTCGGCCCAACATGTCCATGTCGCCCAGTTTATTCCACTAAGCTAGTCCCAATTGCCTGCACTTGGCCCATATCCCTCTATACCCATCTTACCCATGTAACTGTCCAAATGCTTTTTAAAAGACAAAATTGTACCCGCCTCTACTACTGCCTCTGGCAGCTCGTTCCAGACACTCACCACCCTTTGAGTGAAAAAATTGCCCCTCTGGACCCTTTTGTATCTCTCCCCTCTCACCTTAAATCTATGCCCCCTCGTTATAGACTCCCCTACCTTTGGGAAAAGATTTTGACTATCGACCTTATCTATGCCTCTCATTATTTTATAGACTTCGATAAGATCACCCCTTAACCTCCTGCTCTCCAGGGAAAAAAGTCCCAGTCTGTCTAACCTCTCCCTGTAAGTCAAACCATCAAGTCCCGGTAGCATCCTAGTAAATCTTTTCTGCACTCTTTCCAGTTTAATAATATCCTTTCTACAATAGGGTGACCAGAACTGTACACAGTACTCCAAGTGTGGCCTCACCAATGCCCTGTACAACATCAACAAGACATCCCAACTCCTGCATTCAATGTTCTGACCAATGAAACCAAGCATGCTGAATGCCTTCTTCACTACCCTATCCACCCGTGACTCCACTTTCAAGGAGCTATGAATCTGTACTCCCAGATCTCTTTGTTCTATAACTCTCCCCAACGCCCTACCATTAACGGAGTAGGTCCTGGCTCGATTCGATCTACCAAAATGCAGCACCTCACATTTATCTAAATTAAACTCCATCTGCCATTCATCGGCCCACTGGCCCAATTTATCAAGATCCCGTTGCAATCCTAGATAACCTTCTTCACTGTCCACAATGCCACCAATCTTGGTGTCATCTGCAAACTTACTAACCATGCCTCCTAAATTCTCATCCAAATCATTAATATAAATAACAAACAAGAGCGGACCCAGCACCGATCCCTGAGGCACACCGCTGGACACAGGCATCCAGTTTGAAAAACAACCCTCTACAACCACCCTCTGTCTTCTGTCGTCAAGTCAATTTTGTATCCAATTGGCTACCTCACCTTGGATCCCATGAGATTTAACCTTATGTAACAACCTACCATGCGGTACCTTGTCAAATGCTTTGCTGAAGTCCATGTAGAACACGTCTACTGCACAGCCCTCATCTATCTTCTTGGTTACCCCTTCAAAAAACTCAATCAAATTCGTGAGACATGATTTTCCTCTCACAAAACCATGCTGACTGTTCCTAATTAGTCCCTGCCTCTCCAAATGCCTGTATATCCTGTCCCTGAGAATACCCTCTAACAACTTACCCACTACAGATGTCAGGCTCACTGGTCTGTAGTTCCCAGGCTTTTCCCTGCCGCCCTTCTTAAACAAAGGCACAACATTTGCTACCCTCCAATCTTCAGGCACCTCACCTGTAGCGGTGGATGATTCAAATATCTCTGCTAGGGGACCCGCAATTTCCTCCCTAACCTCCCATAACATCCTGGGAATCATTTCATCAGGTCCCGTAGATTTGTCTACCTTGATGCGCGTTAAGACTTCCAGCACCTCCCTCTCTGTAATATGTACACTCCTCAAGACATCACTATTTATTTCCCCAAGTTCCCTAACATCCATGCCTTTCTCAACCGTAAATACCGATGTGAAATATTCATTCAGGATCTCACCCATCTCTTGTGGTTCCGCACATAGATGACCTTGTTGATCCTTAAGAGGCCCTACTCTCTCCCTTGTTACCCTTTTGCCCTTTATGTATTTGTAGAAGCTCTTTGGATTCACCTTTGCCTGATCTGCCAAAGCAATCTCATATCCCCTTTTTGCCCTCCTGATTTCTCTCTTAACTCTACTCCGGCAATCTCTATACTCTTCAAGGGATCCACTTGATCCCAGCTGCCTATGCATGTCATATGCCTCCTTCTTATTTTTGACCAGTGCCTCAATCTCCCGAGTCATCTAAGGTTCCTACTTCTACCAGCCTTGCCCTTCACTTTATAAGGAATGTGCTTACCCTGAACCCTGGTTAACACACTTTTGAAAGCCTCCCACTTACCAGACGTCCCTTTGCCTGCCAACAGACTCTCCCAATCAACTTCTGAAAGTTCCTGTCTAATACCATCAAAATTGGCCTTTCCCCAATTTAGAATTTTAACTTTTGGGGCAGAAGTATCCTTCTCCATAGCTATCTTAAAACTAATGGAATTATGATCACTGGTCCCAAAGTGATCCCTCACTAACACTTCTGTCACCTGCCCTTCCTTATTTCCCAAGAGGAGGTCAAGTTTTGGCCCCTCTCTAGTCGGGCCATCCACATACTGAATGAGAAATTCCTCCTCACTACACTCAACAAATTTCTCTCCATCCAAGCCCCTTATGCTATGGCTGTCCCAGTCAATGTTGGGAAAGTTAAAGTCCCCTACCATTACCACCCTATTTTTCTTGCAGCTGTCTGTAATCTCCTTACATATTTGCTCCTCAATTTCCCGTTGACTATTTGGGGGTCTGTAGTACAATCCTATCAAAGTGATCTCTCCCTTCTTATTTTTCAGTTCTACCCATATAGACTCAGTGGGCGAACCCTCAGATATATCCCCTCTCACTACTGCCGTGATGTTCTCCCTTATCAAGAAAGCAACTCCCCCTCCTCTCTTACCTCCTGCTCTATCTTTCCGATAGCATCTGTACCCTGGAACATTGAGCTGCCAGTCCTGCCCCTCCCTTAGCCATGTTTCAGTAATATCTTTAACATCCCAGTCCCATGTGCCCATCCATGCCCTGAGTTCATCTGCCTTGCCCATCAGACTTCTTGCATTGAAATAAATGCAGTTTAATCTAGACTTCCCTTGGTCTTTGCCCTGCTTTCTCAGACCATCTGTCCGGTCATGTTCTGTACACTCTCCCTTACTGCCTTTTGTTTCTGTCACCACTTTATTTCCCACTGACTTCCTGCATCGGTTCCCATCTCCCTGCCACATTAGTTTAAACCCTCCCCAAAAGCAGTGGCAAACACTCCCCCTAGGACATTGGTTCCAGTCCTGCCCAGATGCAGACCGTCCAATTTGTACTGGTCCCACCTCCCCCAGAACCGGTTCCAATGGCCCAGGAATTTGAATCCCTCCCTCTTGCACCATCTCTCAAGCCACGTATTCATCTTAGCTATCCTGTCATTCCTACTCTGACTTGCCCGTGGCACTGGTAGCAATCCTGAGATTACTACCTTTGAGGTCCTACTCTTTAGTTTAACTCCTAACTCCCTAAATTCAGCTTGTAGGACCTCATCCTGTTTTTTACCTTTATCGTTGGTGCCCATATGCACCACGACAACTGGCTGTTCACCCTCCCCCTCCAGAATGTCCTGCAGCCGCTCCGAGACATCCTTGACCCTTGCACCAGGGAGGCAACATACCATCCTGGAGTCTCGGTTGCGTCCGCAGAAACGCCTGTCTATTCCCCTTACAATCGAGTCCCCTATCACTATAGCTCTGCCACTCTTTTTCCTGCCCTCTGTGTTGGCCGACTATCAGCTTGTTTAGATAGTGACTATAGGCTTGTTTGGATAGTGACTATGGGCTTGTTTGGATAGTGACTATGGGCTGGTTTGGATTGTGACTATGGGCTTGTTTGGATAGTGACTATGGGCTGGTTTGGATAGTGACTATCAGCTTGTTTGGATAGTGACTATTGATTTGTTTGGATAGTGACTATTTTCTTGTTTGGACAGTGAATATTTACTTGTTTGCACAGTGACTATGGTAATTCAAGTTTTCCAACATCACTAACATTTCTGATTCGCAAATTACAGTGACAGGGCTGTGAACCAATGAGGTAGAAGATTTCACACAGGCCCTGCAAATTACCACGTGTTCAACTGATATGCAGCATTAACAGATCACAGCTGAAGAAGTTAAAGGTTTAAATCGACATAATTTCGTCCAATCGGTTTCGTAAAATCGCAGCTGGCATTTCTCAGTTGGTCTGAGTGCAGATCCTTGAACCCGCAGAAGTATCGCTTTGAGTGCATCACAAAACAGAAAATGTTGTCTCCATTCTTTCAGTCTACTGAGCAGCGGGAAACAGTGAGAGCGGAGCAGGGATAAAAACAGCGCAGAGCGAGAGCTCACCAGAGCGGCGGGAAACAGCGAGAGCGGAGCGGTGATAAAAACAGCGCAGAGCGAGAGCTCACCAGAGCGGCGGGAAACAGCGCAGAGCGAGAGCGGAGATAAGAACAGCGCAGAGCGAGAGCGGACCAATCGGGTTCTGATCAAAAAAAATTAAAGAGTGACATCACAGGTAAAGCAGGTGTGTGGTTGCTGGTGAGTATTTCTTTTTCTTAGAACTGTGGGCCAAGTTCCAATAAAGCCAGGTAACATAACCACATTTATAATTAACTAATTAACTAAACTTAAGGTCTGCAGGTTTTATAGCAGGTAATGTTTTTTTTAGTGAACCTAGGTCCCTAGTATAGTTAACATTTTCTAATTTCAACGTAATTTAAAAGGGGTAACTAAGCTAAGGCAAGTAATGGCAGCAGACCTCGCACCAGTGAAATGCCCCTCCTGCAAGATGTGGGAAGTCATGGACACCACCAGTGTCCCTGCCGACCATGTGTGCAGGAAGTGTGTACACCTGCAGTTACTGACCGATCGTATCTCGGATCTGGAGCTGCGGGTGGATTCACTGTGGAGCATCCGCGTTGCAGAGAAACTCGTGGATAGCACGTTTAGCGAGATGGTCACACCGCAGGTAAAGGGTGTACAGGCAGGAAGTGAATGGGTGACCACCAGGCAGAGTAAGAGGTGCAGGCAGGTAGTGCAGGGGTCCCCTGTGCTCAGCCCCCTCTCAAACAGGTATACCGTTTTGGATACTGTTGGGGGAGATGGCTCACCAGGGGAAGGAGACAGCGGCCAGGGCCATGGCACCATGGCTGGCTCTGCTGCACAGGAGGGCAGGAAAAAGAGTGGCAGAGCTATAGTGATAGGGGACTCGATTGTAAGGGGAATAGACAGGCGTTTCGGCGGACGCAACCGAGACTCCAGGATGGTATGTTGCCTCCCTGGTGCAAGGGTCAGGGATGTCACGGAGCAGCTGCAGGGCATTCTGCAGGGGGAGGGTGAACAGCCAGTTGTCGTGGTGCATATAGGTACCAACGATATAGGTAAAAAACGGGATGAGGTCCTACAAGCTGAATTTAGGGAGTTAGGAGTTAAACTAGAAAGTCGGACCTCAAAGGTAGTAATCTCAGGATTGCTCCCAGTGCCACGGGCCAGTCAGAGTAGGAATGACAAGATAGCTAGGATGAATGCGTGGCTTGAGAGATGGTACAGGAGGGAGGGATTCAAATTCCTGGGCCATTGGAACCGGTTCTGGGGGAGGTGGGACCAGTACAAATTGGACGGTCTGCATCTGGGCAGGACTTGAACAAATGCCCTAGGGGGAGTGTTTGCTAGTGCTGTTGGGGAGGGTTTAAACTAATGTGGCAGGGGGATGGGAAACGATGCATGAAATCAGTGGGAAATAAAGTGGTGACAGAAACAAAGGGAGAGTGTATAAAACATGACCGGACAGATGGTCTGAGAAAGCAGGGCAAAGACCAAGGGAAGTCCAGATTAAACTGCATTTATTTCAATGCAAGAAGTCTGATGGGCAAGGCAGATGAACTCAGGGCATGGATGGGTACATGGGACTGGGATGTTATAGCTATTACTGAAACATGGCTAATGGAGGGGCAGGACTGGCAGCTCAATGTTCCAGGGTACAGATGCTATCGGAAAGATAGAGCAGGAGGTAAGAGAGGAGGCGGAGTTGCGTTCTTGATAAGGGAGAACATCACGGCAGTAGTGAGAGGGGATATATCCGAGGGTTCGCCCACTGAGTCTATATGGGTAGAACTGAAAAATAAGAAGGGAGAGATCACTTTGATAGGATTGCACAACATACTCCCAAATAGTCAACGGGAAATTGAGGAGCAAATATGTAAGGAGATTACATATTTGCAAGAAAAATAGGGTGATAATAGTAGGGGACTTTAAGTTTCCCAACATTGACTGGGACAGCCATAGCATTAGGGGCTTGGATGGGGAGAGATTTGTTGAGTGTATTCAGGAGGAATTTCTCATTCAGTATGTGGATGGCCCGACTAGAGAGGGGGCAAAACTTGACCTCCTCTTGGGAAATAAGGAAGGGCAGGTGACAGAAGTGTTGGTGAGGGATCACTTTGGGACCAGTGATCATAATTCCATTACTTTTAAGATAGCTATGGAGAATGGTAGGTCTGGCACAAAAAAAATAAAATTCTAAATTGCGGAAAGGCCAATTTTGATGGTATTAGACAGGAACTTTCAGAAGTTGATTGGGAGAGTGTGTTGGCAGGCAAAGGGACGTCTGGTAAGTGGGAGGCTTTCAAAAGTGTGTTAACCAGGGTTCAGGGTAAGCACATTCCTTATAAAGTGAAGGGCAAGGCTGGTAGAAGTAGGGAACCTTGGATGACTTGGGAGATTGTGGCCCGAGTCAAAAAGAAGAAGGAGGCATATGACATTGATAGGCAGCTGGGATCAAGTGGATCCCTTGAAGAGTATAGAGATTGCCGGAGTAGAGTTAAGAGAGAAATCAGGAGAGCAAAAAAGGGACATGAGATTGCTTTGGCAGATAAGGCAAAGGAGAATCCAAAGAGCTTCTACAAATACATAAAGGGCAAAAGAGTAACTAGGGAGAGAGTAGTGCCTCTTAAGGATCAACAAGGTCATCTATGTGCGGAACCGCAAGAGATGGGTGAGATCCTAAATGAATATTTCACATCGGTATTTACGGTTGAGAAAGGCATGGATGTTAGGGAACTTTGGGAAATAAATAGTGATATATTGAGGAGTGTACATATTACAAAGAGGGAGGTGCTGGAAGTCCTAACGCGCATCAAGTTATATAAATCTCCGGAACCTGATGAAATGTATCCCAGGACGTTATGGGAGGTTAGGGAGGAAATTGCGGGTCCCCTAGCAGAGATATTTGAATCATCGACAGCTACAGGTGAGGTGCCTGAAGATTGGAGGGTAGCAAATGTTGTGCCTTTGTTTAAGAAGGGCGGCAGGGAAAAGCCTGGGAACTACAGACCGGTGAGCCTGACATCTGTAGTGGGTAAGTTGTTAGAGGATATTCTGAGAGACAGGATCTACAGGCATTTGGAAAGGTAGGGACTGATTAGGAACAGTCAGCTTGGTTTTGTGAGAGGAAAATCATGTCTCACGAAATTGATTGAGTTTTTTGAAGGGGTAACCAAGAAGATAGATGAGGGCTGTGCAGTGGATGTGGTCTACAGGGACTTTAGCAAATTCTTTGACAAGGTATCGCATGGTAGGTTGTTACATCAGTTTAAATCTCACGGCATCCAAGGTGAGGTAGCCAATTGGATACAAAATTGGATTGACGACAGAAGACAGAGGGTGGTTGTAGAGGGCTGTTTTTCAAACTGGAGGCCTGTGACCAGCGGTGTGCCCTCAGGGATCGGTGCTGGGTCCGCTGCCATTGTTATTTATATTAACGATTTGGATGAGAATTTAGGAGGCACAGTTAGTAAGTTTGCAGAGGACATCAAGATTGGTGGCATTGTGGACAGTGAAGAAGGTTATCTAGGATTGCAACGGAATCTTGATAAATTGGGCCAGTGGGCCGATGAATGGCAGATGGAGTTTAATTTAGATGAATGTGAGGTGATGCATTTTGGTGGATCGAATCGGGCCAGGACCAACTCCGTTAATGGTAGGGCGTTGGGCGGAGTTATAGAACAAAGAGATCCAGGAGTACAGGTTCATAGCTCCTTGAAAGTGGAGTCACAGGTGGATAGGGTGGTGAAGAAGGCATTCAGCATGCTTGGTTTCATTGGTCAGAACATTGAATACAGGAGTTGGGATGTCTTGTTGAAGTTGTACAAGACATTAGTAAGGCCACACTTGGAATACTGTGTACAGTTCTGGTCACCCTATTATAGAAAGGATATTATTAAACTAGAAAAGTGCAGTAAAGATTTACTAGGATGCTACCGGGACTTGATGGTTTGACTTATGGGGAGAGGTTGGATAGACTGAGACTTTTTTCCCTGGAGAGTAGGAGGTTAAGGGGTGATCTTGTGGGGGTCTATAAAATAATGAGGAGCATAGATGAGGTAGATAGTCAAAATCTTTTCCCAAAGGCAGGGGAGTCTACAACGAGGGGGCATATATTTGAGGTGAGAGGGGAGAGATACAAAAGGGTCCAGAGGGGCAATTTTTTTCACTCAAAGGGTGGTGAGTGTCTGGAACGAGCTGCCAGAGGCAGTAGTAGCGGCGGGTACAATTTTGTCTTTTAAAAAGCATTGGACAGTTCCATGGGTAAGATGGGTATAGAGGGATATGGGCCAAGTGCAGGCAACTGGGACTAGCTCAGTGGTATAAACTGGGCGACATGGACATGTTGGGCCGAAGGGCCTGTTTCCATTTTGTAAACTTCTATGATTCTATGATTCTACTCCAGAGCCAACCGTTCACCGACCCCTCGCAATGAGGCTCAGGATAGCTCCCACCAAAACAATAACATGAGGAGGTTCGTTTCAGAATCAGACCGTACTGAGGAAAGGAGTGCCAAATTTGAATAGCCAGGCGATGAAGGATTAGATACTGGAACGAATTCGCCTGCTGTTCACAAGCTTTTGTTACTGAAGTGCATATCACACACCATGAACCCTTTAACTAAAACTACCCTCCTCCCAGGCTTTGTCCCTCAGAAATGGCCCTAAGAGAGTTCCCTATTGCTATATGCACTATATATATATATATATATATATAAAACACAAAATTCTTCTACCATATAAAGCATTAGATTGTGAGCCGACCCTTCTCCAAGATCCATAATAGTTTCTTTGTACACGAACCTCTTTTAGTAAAATAATCCGCCAGTTGATGGTTTGAATCCACTCATTTACATATTAGACATTTCCTTTGTCTCCAGCATTTGTTTCAAGCAGCAAGGTCAATTCGTATTCTTTTCTCACTCACATTTTTCGTAAAGTGTACATTAACCCACAATGAATAATTGTCTACATAACACTCACTGGGTATACTATCTTCTGTACTCCCGTTGTACAGGATGTCACTCAATGTATTTGGCAAATAGAATCCAATATCCACTGCATCTACGAGAACCAGTATTTCAGTAGCGAGGGTAACTTTAACGACACTTTTTATTTTCTTAGCTTCCCAAGCTAAAGGTCAACATTTCCCATTCTCACCCAAAAGAAACACTGTGAAACCAACTGCACGAGAATACTCATCAGGAAGATTAGTATGTGAAGCATCGCTGAAGATAATTAGTTTAATTTCCTTTGGGTCAACTGAAGATGGGAACTTAAGTACACATTGATCTGTATTTAATTTTCGTAAAATTTTATTTGCCCTTAAAACATTCTCTACTATAGGATGTTTCATTGAAGTACTTAACAGCAAAACATCTGAACTAGCATCTGGTCTGGACTGAGTGCACAACCAGTTCAACTGACCAAACAAGCTTCGTAATTGCTCTGTTTCTTCTTTCGATATAACATCACCTTTCTGTGATGATCGAGTACGATTCACGGGGACGGCAGTAACACTCTCTAAATAGGACTGTTAATTTAAAGTTATTACATAGAAACATAGGAACAGGAGTAGGCCATTCAGCCCCTCGTGCGTGCTCCGCCATTCGATAAGATCATGGCTGATCTGTGATCGAGCTCCATATACCTGCCTTTGTCCCATATACTCATTACCTTTGGTTGCCAAAATGCTTTCCAGCTCACATTTAAATTTAGCAATTGAGCTAGTATCAATTGCCGTTTGTGGAAGAGAGTTCCAAACCTCGACCACTCTTTCTGTGTAGAAATGTTTTCTAATCTCGCTCCTGAAATGTCTGGCTCCAAAGTTTTAGACTGTGCCCCCGACTGCTAGAATCCCTAACCAGCGGAAATAGTTTCTCTCCATCCACCCTATCTGTTCCGCTTAATATCTTATAAACGTCGATCAGATCACCCCTTAACCTTCCAAACTCTAGAGAATACAACCCCAATTTGTGTAATCTCTCATCGTAACTTAACACTTGAAGTCCGGGTATCATTCTCGTAAACCTACGCTGCACTCACTCCACGGCCAATATGTCCTTCCGAAGGTGCGGTGCCCAGAACTGCTCACAATATTCCAGATGCGGTCTCACCAGGGTTTTGTATAGCTGCAGCATAACTTCTGCCCCCTTGTACTCAAGTTCTTTAGAAATGAAGGCCAGCATTCCATTTGCCTTCTTGATTATTTTCTGCACCTGTTCATGACACTTCAATGATTTATGTACCTGAACTCCTAAGTCCCTTTGGACATCCACAGTTTTTAACTTTCTACCATTTAGAAAGTACCCTGTTCTATCCTTTTTTGATCCAAAGTGGATGACCACACATTTGTCGGCATTGAAATCCATTTGCCACAATTTTAGAGTCATAGAGTCATAGATTTATACAGCACGGATAGAGGCCCTTCGGCCCATCGGGTCCGCGCCGGCCATCAAGCCCTGTCTAATCTAATCCCATATTCCAGCATTTGGTCCGTAGCCTTGTATGCTATGGCATTTCAAGTGCTCATCCAAATGCTTCTTGAATGTTGTGAGGGTTCCTGCCTCCACAACCCTTTCAGGCAGTGAGTTCCAGGCTCCAACCACCCTCTGGGTGAAAAAGTTCTTTCTCAAATCCCCTCTAAACCTCCCGCCTTTTACCTTGAATCTATGCCCCCTTGTTATAGAACCCTCAACGAAGGGAAAAAGCTCCTTAGTATCCATCCTATCTATGCCCCTCATGATTTTGTACACATCAATCATGTCCCCACTCGGCCTCCTCTGCTCCAAGGAAAACAAACCCAATCGTCCCAGTCTCTCATCATAGCTGGTTCCCCTTTATCCACCCATAGGGTGGATAAAGGGGAACCAGTGGACATAGTGTATTTAGACTTCCAGAAGGCATTCGACAAGGTGCCACATAAAAGATTATGACTTAAGATGAAAAATCACGGGATTGGGGGTAATATTCTGGCATGGGTGGAGGATTGGTTATCGAACAGGAAGCAGAGAGTTGGGATAAATGGTTCATTTTCGGACTGGCAACCAGTAACCAGTGGTGTTCCACAGGGGTCGGTGCTGGGTCCCCAAATCTTTACAATCTATATTAACGATTTGGAGGAGGGGACCGAGTGCAACATATCAAAATTTGCAGATGATACAAAGATGGGAGGGAAAGTAGAGAGTGAGGAGGACATAAAAAACCTGCAAGGGGATATAGACAGGCTGGGTGAGTGGGCGGAGATTTGGCAGATGCAATATAATATTGGAAAATGTGAGGTTATGCACTTTGGCAGGAAAAATCAGAGAGCAAGTTATTTTCTTAATGGCGAGAGACTGGAAAGTACTGCAGTACAAAGGGATCTGGGGGTCCTAGTGCAAGAAAATCAAAAAGTTGGTATGCAGGTGCAGCAGGTGATCAAGAAAGCCAACGGAATGTTGGCTTTTATTGCTAGTGGGATAGAATATAAAAACAAGGAGGTATTGCTGCATTTATATAAGGTATTGGTGAGACCGCACCTGGAATACTGCATACAGTTTTGGTCTCCATACTTAAGAAAAGACATACTTGCTCTCGAGGCAGTACAAAGAAGGTTCACTCGGTTAATCCCGGGGATGAGGGGGCGGACATATGAGGAGAGGTTGAGTAGATTGGGACTCTACTCATTGGAGTTCAGAAGAATGAGAGGCGATCTTATTGAAACATATAAGATTGTGAAGGTTCTTGATCGGGTGGATGCGGTAAGGATGTTCCCAAAGATGGGTGAAACTAGAACTAGGGGGCATAATCTTAGAATAAGGGGCTGCTCTTTCAAAACTGAGATGAGGAGAAACTTCTTCACTCAGAGGGTGGTAGGTCTGTGGAATTTGCTGCCCCAGGAAGCTGTGGAAGCTACATCATTAGATAAATTTAAAACAGAAATAGACAGTTTCCTAGAAGTAAAGGGAATTAGGGGTTATGGGGAGCGGGCAGGAAATTGGACATGAAGCTGAGTTCGGATCGGTCAATGCCCTGTGGGTGGCGGAGAGGGCCCAGGGGCTATGTGGCCGGGTCCTGCTCCGACTTCTTGTGTTCTTTAGATTTGTGGTTGGGATCAGATCAGCCATGATCTTATTGAATGGCGGAGCAGGCTCGAGGGGCCGATTGGCCTACTCCTGCTCCAATTTCTTATGTTCTTATGTTCTTATGAAGCGCTCCAGCCCTGGCAACATCCTGGTGAATCTCCTCTGCACCCTCTCCAAAGCGATCACATCCTTCCTGTAGTGTGGCGACCAGAACTGCACACAGTACTGCAGCTGTGGCCTAACCAGTGTTTTATACAGCTCCATCATAACCTCCTTGCTCTTATATTCTATGCCTCGGCTAATAAAGGCAGGTATCCCATATGCCTTCTTTACCACCTTATCTACCTGTTCCGCCGCCTTCAGGGATCTGTGAACTTGCACACCAAGATCCCTCTGACCCTCTGTCTTGCCTAAGGTCCTCCTAATCTATCAATATCCCTTTGTAATTTTATGTTTTCATCTATACTGCTTACAATGCCACCAATCTTTGTGTCTTCGGCAAACGTAGATATGAGACTTTTTGCCTTCATCTAAGTCGTTTATAAATATTGTGAATAATTGAGGCCCGAAGACAGATCCCTGCTGGACTCCACTAGTCACATCCTGCCAATTTAAATACTTACCCATTATCCCATCTTTGTCGCCTTTCGCTCAGCCAATTTCCGAACCAAGTCCGTACTTTTCCCTCGATTCCATGGGCTTCTAACTTAGCTAACAGTCTCTTATGCGGCACCATATCAAATGCCTTCTGGAAGTGTATATAAATAACATCCATTGACATTCCCCTGTCCACTAATTTAGTCACCTCTTCAAAAAATTCAATCAGGTTTGTCAGGCACGACCTACCTTTCACAAATCCGTGCTGTCTCTCCCTGATTAACTGAAAATTCGAGAGGTGTTCAGTCACCCTATCCTTAATTATAGACTCCAGCAATTTCCCCACAACAGATGTTAGGCTAAATGGTCTATAATTCCCCGGTTTCCCTCTCGCTCCTTTCTTAAAAAGCGGAGTGACATGTGCAATTTTCCAATCTCGAGGATCAATTCCTGAATCTAGAGAATTTTGAAAGATTATAGTTGGAGCATCTGCAATGCACTTCCTTTAAAACCCTGGGATAGAAACCACCTGGTCCTGGGGATTTGTCACTCTTTAGTGCTATTATTTTCTTCATTACTGTTGCTTTACTTATTTTAATTTTATCGAGTCCCTATCCCCGATTCAATATTAGTTTTCTTGGGAATTCTGGCATGCTATCCTCTTTTTTTTCTTATTGCAGTCCAACTTTATTTGATATCCAAACAAATATATTTAAAAGCGCCCCAGGCCTGACTCTCAATTTTAAATTCCACTCTAATGTTATTAATGACGAATTTCTCAAATTCCACAGTACCACCCCACAAGAAATCATCAACATACATAATGAAGATGGCTTAGAGTTTGCCTTCATGGTACCAATAAAACATTGCGGGATCTGATTTTAGCTGAACACAACTAGTTCTCAGCAAAAGAGATCGCACCGAAAAACACCATACCCTGGACGCATCATTCAGGCCATGGACGCAGTTGTTTAGTTTCCATCGTTTTCCTTCTGCATCTGCTGCCTTTTCAGGTGGTTTCAGAAACACTTCTCTGAAAAGTATGCCTTTGCAGAAAATCTGTCAATCGACCTACACTCCCATGAATATGTTGTTAAAAGAGCCAAAAATATTTTCAAGATCAGTTTTCCAGCAGTGGGAGAATCCACTCGGTGTCATCCAGTTTCTCTTCAAAACCCCAAGCTACCAACCTCGCTTTAGCCGTAGAAGTCCCATCGGCAAGGACTTTTTCATTACAAACCCATCTACGTGACAAAGCTGACTGACCTTTATCCGATCCCTCAGAATAAACTCCAAATTCTTTCCAACTATCTAACTCCCTTTGTTTTGCCTCTCTTACTCTTTTATTCTCAAGTTTATTAGCAGCCACGAAAACTTCACGACCATGAGGACTTCTGCTCCTCGTTCTGTTATGTAACTGTTCTGTGGTCTTTGAGTCGTTGTTGGACCTTTGCAAGCTACGTCCTGTACTTCACTTTCTATGTCAATAGGGACTATTAATTCGAGATCTCCCTCTTTCACTATCAGATGTTCTTTCTCAAGTTCGTGATTATTTTCTGACGTAAGATTAACTTCCGGACTCCGTATCGCTTCTTGGCCATCATCCTGAGCATTCAACCAAAATGTAATCTTACCACGATCTTTTCTTGCACATCACAAAATTGTCCCTTACATAAGAACATAAAAAATTGGAGCAGGAGTAGGCCAATCGGCCCCTCGAGCCTGCTCCGCCATTCAATAAGATCATGGCTGATCTGATCCCAACCACAAATGTAAAGAACACAAGAAGTCGGAGCAGGACCCGGCCACATAGCCCCTGGGCCCTCTCCGCCACCCACAGGGCATTGACCGATCCGAACTCAGCTTCATGTCCAATTTCCTGCCCGCTCCCCATAACCCCTAATTCCCTTTACTTCTAGGAAACTGTCTATTTCTGTTTTAAATTTATCTAATGATGTAGCTTCCACAGCTTCCTGGGGCAGCAAATTCCACAGACCTACCACCCTCTGAGTGAAGAAGTTTCTCCTCATCTCAGTTTTGAAAGAGCAGCCCCTTATTCTAAGATTATGCCCCCTAGTTCTAGTTTCACCCATCTTTGGGAACATCCTTACCGCATCCACCCGATCAAGAACCTTCACAATCTTATATGTTTCAATAAGATCGCCTCTCATTCTTCTGAACTCCAATGAGTAGAGTCCCAATCTACTCAACCTCTCCTCATATGTCCGCCCCCTCATCCCCGGGATTAACCGAGTGAACCTTCTTTGTACTGCCTCGAGAGCAAGTATGTTTTTTCTTAAGTATGGAGACCAAAACTGTATGCAGTATTCCAGGTACGGTCTCACCAATACCTTATATAACTGCAGCAATACCTCCTTGTTTTTATATTCTATCCCCCTAGCAATAAAAGCCAACATTCCGTTGGCTTTCTTGATCACCTGCTGCACCTGCATACCAATTTTTGATTTTCTTGCACTAGGACCCCCAGATCCCTTTGTACTGCAGTACTTTCCAGTCTCTCGCCATTAAGAAAATAACTTGCTCTCTGATTTTTCCTGCCAAAGTGCATAACCTCACATTTTCCAATATTATATTGCATCTGCCAAATCTCCGCCCACTCACCCAGCCTATCTATATCCCCTTGCAGGTTTTTTATGTCCTCCTCACTCTCTACTTTCCCTCCCATCTTTGTATCATCTGCAAATTTTGATATGTTGCACTCGGTCCCCTCCTCCAAATCGTTAATATAGATTGTAAAGAGTTGGGGACCCAGCACCGACCCCTGTGGAACACCACTGGTTACTGGTTGCCAGTCCGAAAATGAACCATTTATCCCAACTCTCTGCTTCCTGTTCGATAACCAATCCTCCACCCATGCCAGAATATTACCCCCAATCCCGTGATTTTTTATTTTAAGTAACATATGTCACCAATGTACGCACTTCGGGTAATTATTCTGTGGATGTGACGGCTCTGCCATGTATTTCTTGATCACTCACAATTACCACTGCCCAGCCCTGGATCTACCTCAGGAACCTCATCAAAAATCATGAACATTTGAGGTACAAAGTGTTTCGTTTACTTCGTTCATCCGCTCAGATTACGAGATGGTATAATTCATTCCAATTAAACGGGAGGAATTAACTTTGACCGTTTGATTGCCATGGTAACAATTACTGTCTTCCCATTATGACCTATTACCTTAACAGGGCCTTTCCATTCCCTATGACCTTCTCTTTTGTAGTATACCAAATCTCCTGAATTGAACTCTCTATCAGATGGTCTAATACGATGCCTCAGTGCTCTACGAATTTCCTCTGATACCTCAGCCTTGATAAAAGCCTGTCTCCCTGCATAATTAGCATTTAAATGCTCAGAAAAAAACGGCACGATTCGTACAACCTTCTAGAGTAGGATGATTATCACTGTGAACAGAAGGTAATTTGGGATTGCGCCTATAGACTCGTTGATAAGGACATTCAAATCCTCTTTCAATGAAGGCCAAAATACCATTTGCCTTCCTAATTGCTTGCTCCAACTGCATGATTGCTTTTAGTGACTGGTGTACAAGGACACCCAGGTCCCTTTGTACATCAACACGTTCCAATCTATCACCATTTAGATAATAGTCTGCCTTTCTGTTTTTCCTTCCGAATTGGATGACTTCACAATTATACTTCATCTGCCATGTATTTGCGCACTCACTCAACTTGTCTAAATCGCCTTGAAGTCTCTTTGCATCCTCTTCACACCTCACAACCCCACCTTGTTTGGTGTCGTCTCCAAACTTGGAAATATTACATTTGGTGCCCTTATCCAAATCATTGATATATATTGTGAATAGCTGGGGCCCAAGCATAGATCACTGCGGATCCCCCTCGTCACCGCCTGCCACCCCAAAAAAGACCCTTTCACTCCTACTCTGTTTCCTGTCTGTTAACCAATTTTCAATCCATGCCAGCATATTACCCCTAATCCCAGTTACATCCTGAACAAACTCAAGTTGGTTTGTCAAACACGATTTCCCTTTCATAAATCCATGTTGACTTTGTCTGACCACATTGATATTGTCTCAGTGTCCTGGTATCCCATCCTCATATACTGTGAATTCCCCATACACTCTGGCAGGATCCCCATTACTCTGTGAATCCGCTTACACACCTGGCAGGTTGCTGTTACATTGTGAATCCCCAAACACACCAGGCGAGATCCGGATACATTATGAAACCCCATATACACCTGTCAGGATCCAGACACACTGTGCAAGTCCATACACACCTGCAAGGACCCTGATACACTGTGAAACCCCAGACACACATTGCAGGATCCCGATTACACTGTGAATTCCCTTACACACCTGGCAGGATCGTGGTACACTGTGAATGCCCATGCACACCTGGCTGGCTAGTGATACACTGAATTATCAAACACACCTGGCAGGATCCTGATGCACTGTAAAACCCATACACAGCTGGCTATCATGGGAATCCCCATAAACACCGGGCACGATCCATCCTCATTCTTTGAGAAACACCATACACACCTGGCACGATCCTTATGTACTGTATACCCCTATACATACCTGGCAGGATCCTGTTACACTGTGAAACTCCATAAACAACTGGCAGAATCCTGAAGCGCTGTGAACCCCATTAAACACCTGGTAGGATCTCGATTACACAGTGAATCCGCTTGCACACCTGGCAGGTTCCTGATACAGTGTGAATCCCCATAAACACTTGGCCGCATCATGATACACTGTGAAACCCCATCAACACCTGGCAGGTTCCTGATGCAATGTGAATTCCCACACAGGCCTGGGAAGATCCGGATGCACGGTGAAACCCCTACAAACCTGGCAGACCCTGAAACACTGTGAAACCCCAACAAATCTGGCAGATCCTGAAACACTGTAAAACCCCATACACACCTGAGGGGATCCTGAAACACTGTGAAACCCCATCCGCACCTGAAGGGATCCTGAATCAATGTGAAACCCAATACACACCTGGCAGTTTCCTGATGCATTGTTAATCCCCATATACACCTGGCAGGATTCTGATACATTATGAAACCACATACATAACCAGCACGGTCCTGATTCTTTGTGAAACCCCATACATGTCAGAGAGAATACCGATACACGGTGAAACCCCATTAACACCTGGCTGGATCGTGATGCTCTGAATTCTCCATACAGTGTGGCACGATCACCATTACAATGTGAAACTCCTTGCACACTTGGCAGGTTCCTGATTCACTGTCAATCCCCATATCCACCTGACAGAATACTGATATACTGTGAAAGCCCATACACACTAGACACGATCCTGATTCTTTGTGAAACACCATGCAGAATTGGCAGGATCCTGATGCACTGTAAGTTCCCCATACACTCTGGCAGGATCCCCATTATACTGTGAATCCCCTTACATACCTGGCAGGTTCGTCATACACTTTCAATCCTCAAACACGCCGGGCAGGATCCGGATACACGGTAAAAAAAACATTCACACCTATCAGGATCATGAAACACCGTGAAACCCCATAATCACGGGGATGATCCTGATTCTTTGTCAAACACCATACACACCTGGCAGGATCCTGATGTACTGTGAATCCTCATACACACCTGGCATGTTCCTGATGCATTCTGAATCCCCTTATACAACTGGCAGGATCCAGATACGCTGTGAAATTCATACACATCTGGTAGGATCCTGATGCACTCTGAATCCCCATACACACCTGGAAGAATCCTGATTACATAAGAAGATAAGAAATAGGAGCAGGAGTAGGCCAATCGGCCCCTCGAGCCTGCTCCGCCATTCAATAAGATCATGGCTGATCTGATCCTAACCTCAAATCTAAATTCATGTCCAATTTCCTGCCCGCTCCCCGTAACCCCTAATTCCCTTTACTTCTAGGAAACTGTCGATTTCTGTTTTGAATTTATTTAATGATGTAGCTTCCACAGCTTCCTGGGGCAGCAAATTCCACAGACCTACTACCCTCTGAGTGAAGAAGTTTCTCCTCATCTCAGTTTTGAAAGAGCAGCCCCTTATTCTAAGATTCACGGTGAATTCCCCATACATACTGATAGGATCCCCATTACACCATGAATCCCCTTACGCACCTGGAAGGTTCCTGATACACTGTGAATCCCCCTACACACCTGGCAGGTTCCTGATACGCTGTTAATCAGCCTACACACCTGGCAGGATCCGGATACGTCGTGAAAGACCATACACACCTAGCAGGATCCTCATCACACTGTCAATCCACAAACACACCTGGCAGGATCTTGTTACACCGTGACTCCCAGTACACACCTGACAGGATCCTGATACACTGTGAATTCCCCATACATTCTGATAGGATCCCCATTACACCATGAATCCCCTTACGCACCTGGCAGGTTCCTGATACACTGTGAAACCCCATTCACACATGGCACGACCTTGACACATTCTGAAATCCCAAACACTGCTGGCAGGATCCTGATACACAGGGAATCGCCATAAACATCTGGCAGTATCTTGATTCACTAAGAATCACCATACACAACTGGCAGGATCCCGATTACACTGTCAATCGAAAAACACACCTGGCGGGATCCTGGTAAAATGTGAAACACCATAAACACTTGGTTCGATCCGGACACATTGAAAATCCCCCATATATTCTGGCAGGTTCCCGATTACACCGTGAATCCACTTCCACACCTGGCAGGTTCCTGATACACTGTGAAGCCCCAAACACACCCGGCATGATCCGGATATACGGTGAAACCGCATACACACCTGGCAGGATCCTGATACGAAATGAAACCACATAAACACCTGGCAGGACCCAGATGCAATGCGAAACCCCATACACACATGGTAGGTTCATGATGTACTGTGAATCCCCATATATACCTGGTAGGATCCGGATACACTGATGAAACCCATACACACCTGTCACGATGCTGATACCCTGAGAAACCCCATATACACCTGGCACGATCCTGATTCATTATGATACCCCATAGACGCCTGGCAGGACTTAATACACTGTGAAACCACTTAAACACTTGGCAGGATCCTAAAATACCGTGAAACCCGATACATACCTTGCACGATCCTGTTATACTGTAAATCCCCATAAACACATGGCAGGATCATAACGCACTGCAAAACCCATGCACACCTGGCAGCATCCTGGTAGACTATGAATTCCCGTACACACCTGGCAGGATCCTGATACAATGGGAAGCACAGTAAACATATGGCAGGTTCATGATGCACTGTGAATCCCCATCTACACCTGGCAGGATCCAGGTACGCTATGAAACCCCAAGCACACCTGGCACGATCGTGGTGCCCTGTGAAATCCCATACTCATCTGGCACGACCAGGATTCTTTGTGGAAGCCCATACACGCCTGGCAGAATCCTGATACATTTTGGAACCCCATACAAAACTGGAAGGATAATGATACACTGTGAAACCCATAAACACCTGGTAGGACCCTGGCACAATGTGAATCGCCATACACATCTGGCAGGATCCAGAAGCACTGTGAAACCTCATACAAACCAGGCACAATATTGATTATTTGTGAAATCCTTACACATCTGGCAGGTTCCTGATGAATTGCCGAAATCCTTACACACATGGAAAGATCCTGATACACTGTGAAACCCCAAACACACCTGGCAGGATCCCGATTACACGGTCAATCCACAAACACACTTGGCTGGATTCTAATACACTGTGGGTACCCCATACATACCTGGCCGGATCCTGATACACTGTGGAACCCATAAACACCTGTCTGGATCGTGATACACTGTGAATCCCCACACACACCTGGCACGATCCTGATTCTTTGCTAAACCCCATACACACTTGGTATGATCCTGATACATTTTGAAACCGCATGCGCGCCTGCCAGAATCATGATACACTGTGAATCTCCATAAACAACTGGCAGTATCCTGATACAATGTGAATCCCCATACACATCTGGCAGGACCCAGATGCACTGTAAAACCCATACACAACTGGCAGGATCCCGATTGCACTGTCAATCCAAAAACACACCTGGCAGGCTCCTGGAAAATGTGAAATCCTGACACTCTCAGAATCCCCCATGCATTATGGCAGCATCCCGATTACACTGTGAGTCCCCTTACACACCTGGCAGGTTGCTGATAGTTTGTGAAGCCCCAAACATACCTGGCAGGATTCGGATATGCGGTGAAACTCCATAAACATCTGTCAGTATCCTGATACACTATGGACGCCCCATAAACAATTGGCAGGTTACTGATGCACTGTGAATCCAATACAAAACTGGCAGGACCAGATTACACTATCAATCCAAAAACAGACGTGGAAGGATCCTGGAAAATATGACACCCCATAAATAGGTGGCTCAATTCTAACACTCTGAGAATCCCTATACATTCTGGAAGGATCCCGATTATACTTTTAATCCCATTACATACCTAGCAAGTTCCTGATATCCTGTGAAGCCCGAAACACATCTGGTAGGATCCGGATATACGGTGAAACCCCATACACCTATCAGGATTGTGATACACTATAAAACCCCATAAACACCTGGCAGGACCCTGTTTCACTGTGAAACCCCATACACACCTGGCAGTATCCCAATGCACCCTGAATCCGATATACACCTGGCAGGTTCCTGATGCACTCCGAATCCCCATAGACACCTGGCAGGACCCGTATAAACTGTGAAACTCCATACACAACTGGCACGATCCTGATTCTGTGTGAAACTGCATGCACACCTAGAAGGATCCTATTACACTGTGAATCCCCATAAATACCTGTGAACCGCAATACAGTCAAGGCAGGATGCTGATAACCTGTGAAATTCCATACGCACCTGGCAGGATCCTGATACAATGTGAAATGCAATACACACCTGGCATGATCCGGATGCACTGTGAGAACCCATAAATACCTGTCTGAAACCTGATACACTGTGAATCCCCTATACACTCTGGCAGGATCCCGATTACACTGTGAATTCCTTTATACACCTGGCAGGTTTCTGTTACACTGCGAAACCCCACACACACCTGGCAGGAACCTGGTACGCGGTTAAACCCCATGAGCATTGAGCAGTATCCTGAAACAATGAGAATCACCATGCACATCTGGTAGGATCCCTATGCACTGTGAAACCCCATACACACATGACACGATCCTGATTATTTGTGAAATCGCGTACACGACTGTCAGGTACCTGCTGCATTGCAAAACCCCTTACACGCCTGGAAAGATCCTGATTCACCGTGAGTACCCAAACACACCTGGCAGTATCCTGATCCACTGTAAAAGCAATACACCCCTGGCAGGATCCTGATTACTCCATCAATCCAAAAACCCACCTGGCAGGATCGTGTTACTCTATGAATCACCTTACACACCTGGCAGGTACCAAATATATTGTGAATACCCACATACCTTGCACAATGCTGGGTCTTTGTGAAAACCCATACAGAACTGGCAGGACCCTGATGCAATGTGAAACCCCATTAACACCTGGCAGGACTCTGATGCAACCTGAAATCTCATAAACACCTGGCACGATGCAGATACCCTGCGAAACCCCTGCACATCTGGCACGATCCTGATACATTGGGAAACCCCATACACGCTTGGCAGGCACCTGCTGCATTGAGAAACCCCTTACACACCCAGAAAGATCCTGATTCACTGTGAATACCCAAACACACCTGGCGGGATCCTGATTACTCCATCAATCCACAAACCCACCTGGCAGGTTCCTGTTTCTCTATGAATCCACTTACACACCTGGCAGGTTCCAAATATACTGTGAATACCCACATGCACCTTGCACGATCCAGGGTCTTTGGGAAACCTCATACACAACCGGCAGGACTCTGATGCAACCTGAAACCCCATACACACCTGGCAGATCCAGATGCACTGTGAAACACCATACATACCTGGCAGGTTTCTGATCCCCATAAACAGCTGGCACGAGGCAGGTACCCTGCGCACCCCCATGCACATCTGGCACTATCCTGATACACTTTGAATCCCCATAAACACCTGGCAGGATCGTGATGCACTGTGAATCCCCTTACACACCTGATAGTATCCTGATAAACTCTGAAACACCATTCACACCTAGCAGGATCCTAAGGCATTGTGAATCCGATGTACACCTGGCAGGATCCGGATACACTGTAAAATCCCATAAACACCCGACACGATGCTGGTACCCTGCGACACCCATACACACCTGGCACGGTCCTGATTCTTTGTGAAAACCCTTACTCACCTTGGAGGATCGTGATACAATGTGAAACGCCATGCATGCCTACCAAAATCATGATTGTGAATCACTAGAAACACCTGGCAGTGTCCTGACACAGTTTGAATCCCCATGCACATCTGGCAGAATCCTGATGCACTGTAAAACCAATACACAACCTCCAGAATCCCGATTGCACTGTCAATGCAAAACAGACCTGGCAGGATCCTAGCAAAATATGAAACCCCGTAAACAGCTGGGTCGATCCTGACACACTGAGAATCCCCCATACATTCTGGCAGTTTCCCGAGCACACTGTGAATCCCCTTACACACCTGGCAGGTTCCTGATACTCTGTGAAGCCCCAAATACATCTGGTATGATCCAGGTATACGGTCAAACCGCATAAACACCTGGCAGGATCCTGATACACAATGATACCTCATAAACACCTCGCAGGAGCCTGTTGCAATCTGAAACCCCATACACACCTCGCAGGATCCTAATGCTTTGTGAATCACCATACACAACTGGCAGGATCATGATGCACTGTGAAACCCCATACACACATGGTAGGATCCAGATGCACTGTGAATCCTATATACGCCTGGCAAGTTTCTGATGCACTATGAATCCCCATATACAAAGGGCACGACGCTGATTCTTTGTGAAACTCGTACACATCTGGCAGGGTCATGATACATTGTGAAACCCCATAAACAGCTGGCAGGATTCTGATACACTTTGAAACCCCATACACACCTGGCACGATCCTGATTCTCTGTGAAACCCCATGCACAACTGGAAGGATCCTGATACATTGTGAAACCCCATACATGCATGGCAGGATCCCGTTACACTGTGAATCCCCATCAACACCATAAGACCATAAGACATTGGAGCAGGAGTAGACCATTCGGCCCCTCAAGAATGCTCCACCATTTAATGAGATCATGGCTGATCTGATTTTACCTCAACTCCATTTCTCACCCTTTCCCCATATCTTTTGACTCCCTTGCTGATCAAAAATTTGTTGAACTCAGCCTTGAATGGATTCAATGACTCGGCCTCCACAGCTTTTTGGGGTAAAGAATTCCAAAGATTCACGATCCTCTGGGAGAAGAAATTCCTCCTCATTTCCATCTGAAGATGGCGACCCTTTATTCTGAAACTATGCCCCCTAGTTTTAGATTCCCCTCTGAGTGGTAAGATCCTCTCAGCATATACCCTGTCGAGTCCACTCAGAATCTTGTATGTTTCAATAAGATCTCCTCTTATTCTTCTAAACTCCAATGGGTATAGACCCAACCTGTTCAATGTTTCCTCATAAGACAACCCTTCCATACCCGGAATCAACCTATTGATCCTTCTCTGAACTGCCTCCAATGCAAGTATGTCCTTCCTTAAATAAGGGCACCAGAACTGTACGCCGTACTCCACGTGTGGTCTCACTAGCACCCTGTATAATTGGAGCATGACTTCCCTGCTTTTATACTCCATCCCGCTAGAAATAAAGGCCAATATTCCGTTTGCCTTCCGGATTACCTGCTGCGCCTGTATGTTGACTTTTTGAGTTTCATTTACGAGAACACCCAGATCCTTCCGTACCATAGCATGTTGTAGTATTTCTCCATTCAAATAATACTTTGCTTTTTTATTTTTTCCTGCCAAAGAGGATGACTTCACATTTTCCCACACTATTTTCCATCTGCCAAATTTTTGCACACTCGCCTAACCTGTCAATATCTCTTTGCAGACACTTGGTGTCCTCATCGCAACTTGCTTTTCCACCTGTTTGTATCATCAGCAAATTTGGCCACACTCTGTTCCTTCATCCAAGATATCGATATATATTGCAAATAGTTGAGGCACCTGACAGTCCTGGTGCACTGTAAAACCCATGCACACCTGGCAGCATCCTGGTACACTGCGAATCCCCGTACACACCTGGCAGGATCCTTAAAACTGTTAATCCCCATGCACATCTGGCGGGATCCTGATACACTCTGAGACCCCCATACGGAACTGGCTGAAACCTTATACTCTGTGAAACCCAATACAGGTCTGGCAGCATCCGGATACACTGTGAAACTCCATTCACACCCGGTAGTATCCTGATACTCTCTGAAATCCCATACGCACCTGGCAGGATCCTGATACACTGTGAAAGCTCATTAGAAAAAAAAGGAGGGAGAGAGAAAACGGGGAAATGCAGGCCAACATGATATCAGTCGTCGGTAAAATGCCAGAATGCATTACGGAAGTGATAACAGGGCACTGAGAACATCATAATATGACTAGTCTGAGTCAACATGGTTTTATGAAAGGGAAATCGTGTTTAACAAATTTAGTGAGTTTTTTGAGGATGTAACTAGCAGGGAAGATAAAGGCGAACCAGTGGTTGTAGTGTATGTGGATTTGCAAAAGGATTTCAAAAGTCTTTCGATTAGGTTCCACAAAGATTGTTACACAAGGTGAAGGCTCATGGGGTTCGTGGTAACATAATAGCAGAGAGGGTCGGTTAACAGAGCGACAACAAAGAGTAGGGATAAATGGGTCATTTTCAGGTTGGCAGGCTGTAACTAGTGGGGTGCCGCAAGGATTAGTGCTAGGGCGTCAGCTATTTTTAATCGATATTAATGACTTGATGATGGGACCGAGGGCAAAACATTCAGGTTCGCTGACTATACAAAGCTAGGTGCGAAAGTAAGACGTGAGGGGGACGCAAAATTTCTGCAGAGGGATATAGGTGGGTTAAGTGAGTGGGCATGAAGGTGTCAGACAGAAGGACGCAGACAGAAAGGAAATGGGTGACTGCGAGGGAGAGTAAAAGTACTAGAATACAATATTGGAAAATGTGAGGTTATGCACTTTGGCATGAAAAATCAGAGAGCAAGTTATTATCTTAATGGCGAGAAACTGGAAAGTACTGCAGTACAAAGGGATCTGGGGTTCCCAGTGCAAGAAAATCAAAAAGTTAGTATGCAGGTGCAGCAGGTGATCAAGCAGGCCAACGGAATGTTGGCTTTTATTGCTCGGGGGATAGAATATAAAAACAGGGAGGTATTGCTGCAGTTATATAAGGTATTGGTGAGAACACACCTGGAATACTGCATACAGTTTTGGTGTCCATACTTAAGAAAAGACATACTTGCTCTCGAGGCAGTACAAAGAAGGTTCACTCGGCTAATTCCGGGAATGAGGGGGTGGACATATGAGGAGAGGTTGAGTAGATTGGGATTCTACTCATTGGAGTTCAGAAGAATGAGAGGCGATCTTATTGAAACATATGAGATTGTGAAGGGGCTTGATCGGGTGGATGCGGTAAGGATGTTCCCAATGATGGGTGAAACTAGAACTAGGGGCCATAATCTTAGAATCAGGGGCTGCTCTTTCAAAACTGAGATGAGGAGAAACTTCTTCACTCAGAGGGTAGTAGGTCTGTGGAATTTGCTGCCCCAGGAAGCTGTGGAAGCTACATCATTAAATAAATTTAAAACAGAAATCGACAGTTTCCTAAAAGTAAAGGGAATTAGGGGTTACGGGGAGCGGGCAGGAAATTGGACATGGATTTAGATTTGAGGTTAGGAGCAGATCAGCCATGATCTTATTGAATGGCGGAGCAGGCTCGAGGGGCCGATTGGCCTACTCCTGCTCCTATTTCTTATGTTCTTATGTTCTTATGACTAGGCAGGAACAGCAGGAGTCCCGGGGGCCAACTCCCTCTCAAATAGATATAACGCTTTGGATACTGTTGGGGGAGATGGCTTATCAGGGAAAATAGCAAGACCCAAGTTCGGGGCACCACGGGTGGCAATGCTGCACAGGAGGGTAGGAATAAGAGTGGCAGGGCTATATGGATAGGGGATTCAATTGTAAGGGGAACAAATAGGGGTTTCTGCGGCCGAAAAAGTGACTCCAGGATGGTATGTCGCCTCGCTGGTGCTCGGGTCAAGGATGTCACGGAGTGGCTGCAGGGCATTCTGGAGGGGGAGGGTGAACATCCAGTAGTCGTGGTCCATATCGGTACCTGCGACATAGGCAAAACAAGGGATTCGGTCCTGCAAGGTGAATTTAAGGCGTTAGGAGATAAATTAAAAAGCTGGACCTCCAAGGTAGCGATCTCAGGATTACTACCAGTGCCACGTGGTGGTGAATATAGGAACAGGAGAATAGACCAGATGAATGCGTGGTTGCAGGAATGGTGAAGGAGGGAGGGATTTAGATTCCTGGGACATTAGGACCGGTTCTGGGGAAGGTGGGATCTGTACAAGCGGGATGGGTTACACCCGAGCAGGACCGGGATAAAGGTCCTCGTGGGGGTGTTTACTAGTTCTGTTGGGGAAGGTTTAAACTAGAATGGCAGGGGGATGGGAACCTGAGCAGGGAGACAGAGTAGGGTGAAAAAGGGATAAAAACAAAAGACAGAAAGGGAAGAAGCAATAGTGGAAGGCAAGGGCGAAAATCTAATCGGGCCATAGTGCAAAATAATATTAAGATGGCTAGCAATCTTACAAAGACAAGTCTAAAGGCATGTTGTCTTAATGCGCGGAGCATTCGCAATAAGGTAGATGAATTAACAATGCAGATAGATATTAACGGTTATGATATAGTTGTGATTACGGAGACATGGCTGCAGGGTGACCAAGGATGGGAACTGAACATCCATGGGTATTCAATATTTAGGAACGACGGGCTAAAAGGGAAAGGAGGAGCGGTAGCGTTGCTAGTAAAGGAGGAATTCAATGCAATAGTGAGGAAGGATATTGGCTCAGAAAATCATGATGTGGAATCTGTATGGGTGGAGCTAAGAAACACCAAGTGGCAGAAAACGTTCGTGGAGGTTGTCTATAGGTCCCCAAACACTTGTGGAGATGTAGGGGAGGGCATTAAACCGGAAATTAGAGACACATGCAAGAAGGGTACAAATATAATCATGGTAGACTTTAATTTACATATAGATTGGTCAAACCAAATTAGCAATAATACCGTGGGGGAGGAATTCGAGGAGTATGTATGTGATGGATTTCTTGACCAATACGTTGAAAAGAGGCGGTTGTCGACTGCGTATTGTGCAATGAGAAAGGATTAATTAACAATCTTGTTGTGCGGTGTCCCTTAGGGAACAGCGACCATAATATTAAGATGGAGAGTGAAGTAGTCGAATCCGAAACTAGGGTCCTGAATCTAAATAAAGGAAATTACGAAAGTATGAGGTGTGAGATGGCAAGGATAGATTGGGGAACTTTACTAAAAGGGATGACGGTGGATAGGCAATGGCTAATATTTAAAGAACTTGTGCAGGAATTATAACAAATAGTCATTCCTGTATGGTGCAAAAACAAAACAGGAAAGGAGGCTCAATCATGGCTGACAAAAGAAATTAGGGATAGTATTAGATCCATAGAGGTGACATGCGGATACACAGTGTGAACGGAGAGTTTGGTACGTGTGGGAGTTTACGGATTAATCTCTTGTGGGAGTTTAAGGATTAATCTCTTTAAAATCTAGTGCATATTGCTTTCAACTGTTTAAGTTCAATTGCTATTAACTGTTTAAGTTCAATTTTCAAGTTTAAATTTTTAAGTTTCTGTCAGGCTTCAGCAGAGAGAGCTACTGTAGTAAGTTAATTGGTTAGCTAGATTAAACTGGTACTTGAAGGTGGGGCAGGCCTGACTCATCTATGTCTCAAACTCTAGAAATACAGGGGCCTGTCAGTGCGAACAGCACGGTGTGCGGATAGACAGAGTGAACGGAGAGTTTGGGACGTGTGGGAGTTCGGTGCAGTGGGGGAAGGAGGTGCTGCTTTGCCTTGCTTTTCCGAACATTTTCCCCAGAGCGGCAGTGAACCTGAGCAGCAGAAGACTGAGATTGGGGAATAAAAAGCAGCAGCAGACCTGAAACAAGAGACAATTACTGTGCGACGTTGCAGCTGAGGCAGGAGAGTCCGAGAGGTGCGCACAGTACAAAAGGAGAAACCGAGAGCGGGAGGAGATTCTGAGAGTCTAAGGCAAGTCATGGCAGCAGACCTCGCACCCGTGATGTGCTCCTCCTGCACTATGTGGGAAGTCATGGACACTACCAGTGTCCCTGGGGACCATGTGTGCAGGAAGTGTGTCCAGCTGCAGCTACTGGCTAACCGTCTTTCAGAGCTGGAGCTGCGGGTGGGCTCACTGTGGAGCATCCGCGATGCTGAGACTATCATGGACAGCAAGTTCACTGAGGTGGTCACGCCGCAGGTAAAGATTATTGAGGCAGAAAGGAAATGGGTGACCGCCAGGCAGAGTAAAGGGACTAGTCAGGTAGAGCAGGAGTCCCCTGGGGCCATCTGCCTCTCAAACAGATATTCTGCTTTGGATACTGTTGGGGGAGATGGCTTATCAGGGGAATGCAGCAAGAGCCAGGTTCGGGCACCACGGGTGGCTCTGCTGCACAGGAAAGGAGGAAGAAGAGTGGCAGGGCTATAGTGATAGGGGATTCAATTGTAAGGGAAACAGATAGGCGTTTCTCCGGCCGCAAATGTGACTCCAGGATGGTAGGTTGCCTCCCTGGTGCTCGGGTCAAGGATGTCACGGAGCGGCTGCAGGGCATTCTGGAGGGGGAGGGTGAACAGCCAGTAGTCGTGGTCCATATTGGTACCAACGACAGAGATAAAAAAGGGATGAGGTCCTGCAAGGCGAATTTAAGGAGTTAGGAGATAAATTAAAAAGCAGGACATCAAAGGCAGTGATCTCAGGATTACGACCGGTGCCACATGCTAGTGAGTATAGGAACAGGAGAATAGACCGGATGAATGCGTGGCTGCAGAGATGGTGTAGGAGGGAGGGATTTAGATTCCTGGGGCATTGGGACCGGTTCTGGGGAAGGTGGGACCTGTACAAGTGTGAAGGGTTACACCCGAGCAGGACCGGGACCAATGTCCTCGCGGGGATGTTTGCGAGTGCTGTTGGGGAAGGTTTAAACTAGAGTGGCAGGGGGATGGGAAGCTGAGCGGTGAGTCAGAAGGGAATAAAATTGAGAGCAGCAAGAGAGGGGAAGACCCATGGGAAATCTACAATACAAATAGTACAAACAGTTGTTCAAGAACAAGTGAAAGGGAAACGCGTAGAGCTGCGGAAAGAAAGTGTACTTTGGGCACGACAGAAAAAAATAAAAACTAGAAGGCGTAAGGCGATTACCCCAGCTTCAAAGCTGTGGCAGGGGGTTGGGAACCTGAGCAGGGAGACAGAGGAAAGCGTGTCATGAAGGGACAGAAGGTATGGAGTAAAAGGTAAAGTGCTAAAAAAGGAAAACGCAGGAACTAAGTGTCACAAAACATATTTGAAAGTTCTTTATCTGAATGCACGTAGCATTCAGAACAAAATGGACGAGTTAACGGCACAAATAACTACGTATGGGTATGATCTTGTGGCCATTACAGAAACATGGCTGCAGGGTGACAACGACTGGGAATTAAATATGCCAGGGTCTTTAACAATCAGGAAGGACAGGCAGGAAGGAACGGGAGGTGGGGTGGCTATGTTAATAAACGAAGGAATCACTGTAATACAGAAAAATGAAATTGGGACAAAGGATCAGGATAATGAAACAGTTTGGGTGGAGATAAGAAATAATAAGGAGAAAAAAAACTAGTGGACGCAGTATATAGGCCTCCTAATAGTTGCAACTCTGCTGGAAGAAGTATTAATCAGGAAATAGTCGGGGCATGTAATAAGGGAACAGCTATAATTATGGGTGGTTTTAACTATCATATTAACTGGACAAATCAAATTGGGCAGGGCAGCCTTGAGGAAGTGTTTATTGAGTGTATTAGGGATGGATTTCTTGAGCAGTATGTAACTGATCCTACAAGGGGGCGAGCAACCTTGGACCTGGTCCTGTGTAATGAGCCACGATTAATTAATAATGTCCTAGTTAAGGATCCCCTTGCAAAGAATGACCATAACATGGTTACATTCCATATCCAATTACAGGGTGAGAAGGTTGGTTCTCAAACAAGCGTACTGAGCTTGAATAAAGGAGACGATGATGGTATGAGAGCGCAATTGATTAAAGTGGACTGGGAAAATAGATTAAAGGGTAAGACGTTACATGAGCAGAAGTCTACATTCAAGGAGTTAATTTACAACTTTCAGAAAAAATATATTCCACTGAGGAAAAAAGGGTGTAAAAGAAATCACAGCCATCCATGGCTAATTAAAGAAATTAAGGATAGTATCCGACTAAAAACAAGGACATATACGGTAGCCAAACTTAGTGGGAGGATAGAAGATTGGGACGTCTTCAAAAGACAGAAAAAGTAACTCAAGGATTGATTAAGAAAGGGAAGGTAGATTCTGAAAATAAATTAGCAAAAAAATATAAAAACAGACAGCAAGAGTTTCGATTGTTGGAAAAAAAAGAAAAAGGGTGCCTAAGGCAACCGTAGGTCACTTAGAGGATGAGAACGGGAAATTAATGGTGGGAAACATGGAAATGGCAAAAATGCTGAACAAATATTTTGTTTCAGTCTTTACGGTAGAGGACACTAAGAATATCCCAACACTGGACAAACAGGGGGCTCGAGGGGGGAGGAGCTAAATACGATTAAAATCATTAAGGAATTGGTACTCAGTAAATTAATGGGACTCAAGGCGGATAAATCCCCTGGACCTGATGGCTTACATCCAAGGGTCTTGAGGGAAGTGGCAGTCGGGATTGTAGATGCTTTGGTAATAATTTTCCAAAATTCTCTGGACTCAGCAAAGGTCCCGGCAGATTGGAAAACTGCTAATGTAACACGCTTATTTAAAAAGGGTAGTAGGCAGAAGGCTGTAAATTATAGACCAGTTAGCCTAACATCTGTGGTGGGTAAAATTTTGGAATCTATTATTCAGGAGACAGTAGCGGAACATTTGGATAAACATAATTTAAAAGGGCAAAGTCAGAATGGCTTTACGAAGGGGAAGTCATGTCTGACAAATTTGCTTGAGTTCTTTGAGGACATAACGTACAGGGTGGATAAAGGGGAACCAGTGGACGGAGTGTATTTAAACTTCCAAAAGGCATTCGACAAGGTGCTACATAAAAGATTATTGCTCAATATAAAGAATCACTGGATGGGGGTTAATATTCTGGCATGAGTGGAGGATTGGTTATCGAACAGGAAGCAGAGAGTTGGGATAAATGGTTCATTCTCGGACTGGCAACCAGTGGCCAGTGGTGTTCCGCAGGGGTCGGTGCTGGGTCCCCAACTCTTTACAATCTACATTAACGATTTGGAGGAGGGGACCGAGTGTAACGTATCAAAGTTTGCAGATGATACAAAGATGGGAGGGAAAGTAGAGAGTGAGGAGGACATAAAAAACCTACAAGAGGATATGGACAGGCTCAGTGAGTGGGCGGAGATTTGGCAGATGCAATACAATGTTGGAAAATGTGAGCTGATGAACTTTGGCAGGAAAAATCAGAGAGCAAGTTATTATCATGAAGGCGAGAAACTGGAAAGTACTGCAGCACAAAGTGATCTGGGTGTTCCAGTGCAAGAAGATCAAAAAGTTAGTATGCAGGTGCAGCAGGTGATCAAGAAGGCCAACGGAATGTTGGCTTTTATTGGTCGGGGGATAGAATATAAAAACAGGGAGGTATTGCTGCAGTTATATAAGGTATTGGTGAGACCGCACCTGGAATACTGCATACAGTTTTGGTCTCCATCCTTAAGAAAATACATACTTGCTCTCGAGGCCGTACAAAGAAGGTTCACTCGGTTATTCCCGCGGATGAGGGGGCGGACATATAAGGAGAGGTTGAATAGATTGAGACTCTACTCATTGGAGTTCAGAAGAATGAGAGGCGATCTTATTTAAACATATAAGATTGTGAAGGGGCTTGATCGGGTGGTTGCGGTAAGGATGTTCCCAAGGATGGGTGAATCTAGAACAATCGGGCGTAACCTTAGAATAAGGGGTTGCTCTTTCAAAAGTGAGATGAGGAGAAATTTCTTCCCTCAGAGTGTAGTCGGTCTGGTCGAAATTGCTGCCCCAGGAAGCTGTGGAAGCTACATCATTAAATAAATTTAAAGGAGAAATAGACAGTTTCCTAGAAGTAAAGGAGATTAGGGGTTACGGGGAGCGGGCAGGAAATTGGAAATAATTTAGATTTGAGATTAGGATCAGATCAGCCATGATCTTATTGAATGGCGGAGCAGGCTCGAGGGGACGATTGGCCTACTCCTGCTCCTATTTCTTATGTTGTTATTTTCTTATGACATAAGAAAATTCCAGAAATGCGCCAAGCCTGAGGATTGAGAACAGTTTTAAAATCAGCAAAGGAGAAAAAAGAGTTTGATTAAGAGGGGAAAAATGGACTGTGATAGTAAATTATCAGGGAACATGAAAACTGACTGTAAAAGCTTCTATAAATATGTCAAGAGAAAAATATTAGTGAAGACAAATGTAGGTCTCGTACAGTCAGAAATGGGGGAAATTATAATGGGGAACAAACAATTGCCAGAACAATTAAACACATACTTTGGTTCTGTCTTCACAAAGTTCACAAATAACCTCACGGAAATGTTAGGGAGCTTAAGGGTCCAGTGAGCGGGAGGAACTGAAGGAAATCAGTATTAGTAAAAAAATAGTGCTGGGGAAATTAATGGGGTTAAAGGCTGACAAATCCACAGGGCCTGATAATCTACATCCAAGAGTACTAAAGGAAATGGCATTGAAGTAGTGGATGCATTAGTGGTCATCTTCCAAAATTCTATCGAGTCTGGAACAGTTACTACGGATTGGAGGTTGGCAAATGTAACCCCACTATTAAAAAAGGAGGGAGAGAAAAAACAGGGAATTACAGACCAGTTAGCTTAACATCAGCAGTGGGGAAAATGCTCGAGTCTATTTTAAAGGATGTGATAACAGAACAGTTAGAAGGCATAAACGGGATTGGACAAAGTTAGCATGGGTTTATGAAAGGGAAATCATGCTTAACATATTTATTGGAGTTTTTTGAGGATGTAACTAATAGAATAGATAAGGAAGAACCAGTGGATGTGTCGTATTTGGATTTTCAGAAGGCTTTTGATAAGGTCCCATACAAGAGGTTAATCTGCAAAATTAAAGCACATGGGATTGGAGGGAATATACTGGCATGGATTGTGAATTGGTTGACAGACAAGAAACAGAGAATAGGAATAAACGCGTCTTTTTCCGGGTGGCAGGCCGTGACTAGTGGGGTATCGCAGGGATCAGTGCTTGGGCCCCAGGTATTCACAACATATATCAATGATTTGGATGAGGGAACGGAATGTAACATTTCCAAGTTTGCAGACGAAACAAAAATGGGGTGGAATGTGAGCTGTGAGGAGGATGCAAAGAGGCTCCAATGTGATTCAGATAAGTTGGGTGAGTGGGCAAGAACATGGCAGATGCAGTGTCATGTGGATAAATGTGAGGTTATCCACTTTGGTTGTAAAAACAGAAAGGCAGATTATTATCTGAATGGAGATAGATTGGGAAAAGGGGAGGTGCACCCAAACCTGGGTGTCCTTGTACACCAGTCGCTGAAAGCGAGCATACAGGTGCAGCAAGCAGTTAGGAAGGCGAATGGTATCTTGGCGTTCATTGCAAGAGGATTTGAGTAAAGGAACAGGGATGTCTTATTGCAGTTGTACAGGGCCCTGGTGAGACCACATCTGTAGTATTGTGTGCAGTTTCAGTCTCCTTATCTGAGGAAGGATGTCCTTGCCATGGAAGGTGTGCAACGAAGGTTTACCAGACTGATTCCTGGGATGACAGGGCTGACATATGAGGAGCGATTGGGTCGACTAGGCCTATATTCACTAGAGTTTAGAAGAATGAGAGGTGTTCTCATCGAAACATATAAAATTCTAACAGAACTAGACCGACTAGATGCAGGGAGGATGTTCCCGATGGCTGCGGAGTCCAGAACCAGGGGTCACAGTCTCAGGATACGAGGTATGCCATTTAGAACCGAGATGAGGAGAAATTTCTTTACTCAGAGGGTGGTGAACCTGTGGAATTCTCTACCACAGAAGGCAGTGGAGGCCAAATCATTCGATGTATTCAAGAAGGAGATAAATATATTTCTTAATGCAAAAGGGATCAAGGGATATGGCGAAAAGCGGGAAGAGCGTACTGAGTTAGACGATCAGCCATGATCATTTTGAACGGGGAAGCAGGCCCGATGGACCGAATAGCCTACTCTTGCTCCTATTTTCTATGTTTCTATGTTTCTATGTGGCAGATGAAGAATAATGTTGGGAAATATGAGTTTCTTCTCTTTGGTTGGAAGAATAGAAGAAGAGAATAATTTTTAAATGGTGAGAAACTATTAATTGTTGGTGTCGTGAGATGCTTGGGTGTCCTGGTACAGGAAACACAGAAAGTTAGCATGCAGGTATGGCAGGCAATTAGGAGGGCAAACGGCATGTTGGCCTTTATTGCAAGAGGGTTACAAGATTAAGAAATCCTTACTACAATTGTTCAGGGCTTTGGTGAGACCTCACCTGGAGTATTGCGTGCAGTTTTGGTCTCCTTATCTAAGGAAGGATATACTTGCCTTGGAGACGGTATAACGAAGGTTCACTCGATTGATTCCTGGGACGAGAGCGCTGTCCTATGAGACGAGATAGAGTAGAATGTGCCTATACTCTCTGGAGTATGGACGAACGAGAGGTGATCTCATTGAAACATATAAGATTCGGAGGCGGCTTGATGGAGTAATTGCTGAGAGGTTCTGTCTCTTGGCTTTAGAGTCTAGAACTGGGGGGCATAGTCGGAGAATTTATTGACTCATAGAGTTGTGAATCTTTTGGAATCCTCCACCACAGAGGGTTGTGGATGCTCAGTCGTTGAGTATATTCAAGGCTGAGATAGATAGATTTTTAGACCCTATGGGAATCAAGGCATGTGGGGATCGTGCAGGAAAGTAGAATTCAGGTTGAAGATCAGCCATGATCTGATTGAATGGAGGAGCAGACTCGAGGTGCCGTATGGCCTACTCCTGATTCTAGTTCTTTAGTTCTTATGTTATTATACACACCTGGCAGGTTCCTGTTACACTGTGACACTCCATGAACACCTGGCAGGATCCAGATGCACTGTGAAACCCCATAGACACCTGGCAGGATCCTGATGCACTGACAAACCCTATACACATCTGGCAGGATCCTGATATACTGTGAATCCCGATACACACCTGACCGGATCCTGATAAACTGTGAAACACCATACACACCCGTCAGGATCCTGATGCACTGTGAAACCACATGCATACCTGCCAGGTTCCTGATACACTGTGAATCCCCATACACACCTGGCAGGATCCTGATACACTATGAATCCCTATACACACCTGACACGATCCTGATACACTGTGAAACTCCACACACGCTTCTCATCTCTCACAGGAAAAGAACAGCACATTGAGCCGGATGTGAAGGTTTCTATGTGACCCGAGAGTTCTATACCACAAACTTTTGGCAAAAAATATGTGGAGATGGTAAACGGAAGTACATAGAATGTTCTGCGCAAATACAGGCCATTCGGCCCAACTGGTCTCTGTCGGCGTTTATGCTCCATACGATCCTCCGACTACTCCTCTTCGTCTAACCCTATCACCATATCCTTCTATTCTTTTCGCCCTCCTGTGTTATTTAGCTTCCCTTTAAATGCATCTATGCTATTCGCCTCAACTATTCCTTGTAATACCGACTTCCACATTCTTTCCACTCCTTTCGTAACGAATTTTCTCCTGAATTATCCGTTGGATTTATTGGTGAATCTGTTAGAATTATGGCCCTCACTTTTGCTCGCCTCACAAGTGGAAACATCTTCCCTACCTCTACCCTATCAAACCCCATTCATATTTTTAAAGAGCTCTATCAGGTCACCCCTCAGTCAACTGTTTTGAAGAGAAAAGAGCGTCAGCCTGTTCATCATTTCCTGATAGGTCTCCTAGTTCTGTTATTATCCTTGTAAATTCTGCACCTCATCCAATGCCTCTTATATCATTTTTATAGTATGAAGACCAGAACTGTGCACAGTTCTGTAAGGTTTTATAACTGCACAGCACAGAATGAGCAGTCAGAAATTGTTCGATCCCATCTCTGATGATGTGCACACAATAGAACATTAATCCTTGCATCAATCTGATCACGGTTCTGGTTGACTGGGAAGCTTATTGCCTAATCCCCAAAGGCAGTCAAACAATTAAACTATGCACAGAAACATTTATTCCACTTAAAGAATAGTTATTTAATCCAGGGGCACTTTTAGACCCAATTTAATGACTAACGGAAACATGTTTTTCTAATTTCCAATATCACATTATAGAAAACTCAAACTAAAGTAAAACAACGGATTGTTCGTAGAACAGTTGTAATGAACTGTGAATATTTTCTGCTCTATCATTATGCTGAATGAATTGGGTAGTAGTTTTAATTCTGATTCTAATCGTTGTTAGGACAGGACTGTTATATATAAAAATCAATCATGGTATATGTGAAGCAAATGAAAATTGCTTGCTTTTTCTGAAACACAAAATAACAGGAGATTGATTCGGGACTGGAAAAAGCCATTTGGCCCAATTAAGCCTGTCCATGTTAGAGGGATAACCGCACCTTCCCCTCTCAGTGTTTCCACACAAACGCATTCAATTCTTTCTCCACCCAATTACACTGCCCCTTCAGTGTCCTTTCCTGATAAATGGCTCTCGCTCCATTAACTTTGGCGAAAAAATAAATCACCCTAACTTCTGTCCATTCACAGTCTGCCCCTCTCCAAGTGCACACACCACCCCAGATAATGTACCCAAGGCATAATACACTAATAGTGGAACGTCTGTACATTCACAGCTTGTCCTTCTCACAGTGCCCGCAATACCCCAGTTAAACTTTTTCTCAAATAGTGTTCACTTTCAAGCGCGGTTTCCATTGACAGGGTTTTAATTTCCTGCAATCACCTCCACCGAAGCTGTGAATTAAATCTTGCAACAATTTACTGAATAGTAAAGTGATATTGCGAAGTTGTTTTTATGTCAACACAACTAACATTGAGAATCACATTCTGTCTGTTCTAATTGGAGATGTTCAAAAGAAACACAAAGAAACACTCCGGGTCCAAACTGAAACACTGAGAGTGAACACGATCCTAATAAAGGAGAAGGTTAAGGTTTTCCACGTGGTTGATCGATACGCTGAAATAACGGGTCATTTCTACTGTTCGAGATCGGACACTTGTAGAACATGAAAAGCTGGCAAGAGGCCGAGACCATGAAAAGTGGAGAGAAAAACATCTCCGGAGAGAACTGGAAAAAATCCGAACTGATCAATTGTTCCAGAGCAGTATTTCCCGGAGAGAATCCAATTCTGGTAGTTCAGCAGCACTGAGCGGAGACCCGGGGATTGGAAAAACAACAATGGTACAAAAGATTGTTTATGACTGGGCCACTGGGAAAATATATCCACACTTTCAATTTGTTTTCAGTTTTAAATTTCGGGATTTGAACTCTATTAACTGTATAATTAGCCTAAGGAATCTTAAACTGGATCTCCATCCTTACTTTGGGAATATTCTGGAGGAGCTCTGGAAGAACCCAGAGGGATTACTGTTTATATTCGATGGTATAGATGAATTCAAGGACCGTATCGATTTTGCTGACAATCGGAGAAATACAGAACCTCAGTACATGTGCACAGATCCCGAATGCCGGTGTGAGGTGTCTGACATTGTGTACAGTTTAATACAGCACAAGCTGCTCCCAGGATGTTCAGTGCTAGTGACCAGCCTGCCCACTGCATTACATTTATTGGAAAAGAGTGAGATCAGTGTCTGGGCTGAAATCCTGGGATTTGTTGGTGAAGAACGGAAGGAATATTTCAACAAGTTTTTTGAAGTTCAGGCGGTGGCAGCAGCTGTTTTCAAACACGTGGAGGAGAACGAGATCCTGTACACCATGTGTTACAACCCTTCCCACTGCTGGATCCTCGGTCTGGCACTGGGTCCCTTCTTCACAGAAAGAGACAGGAAACAGCATCGAGTTCCCAAGACCATCACCCAACTATATTCCTACTACATTTACAACATTCTGAAAAATCATGGCCGAGAGATTGTCTCCCCCCGTGATGCGTTACTGAAGATATGTGAGATGGCCTTCACAGGAGTCTCTGAGGAGAAGATTGTGTTTAGAAATGGAGATTTGATCAAGTACAATCTGCAACCTTCCCAGTTCATGTATGGGTTCATGATGGAACTTTTGGAGAGAGAATATTCTGCCCAGAGTGTGGTTTACACATTCCCGCACCTCACAATCCAAGAATTTGTAGCCGCTCTCGCACAATTCCTGACTCCAGATCCAGGGGATATTCGGAAACTCCTCAGTGAAGCCCACAGCGAGCAAGATGGGCGATTTGAGATATTTCTCCGTTTTGTTGTTGGTCTCTCTTCCTCACAGACAGCTTGGCCCCTGGAGGAATTTCTGGGTCCATTTCTTCATTAAACAATCTGCCGACTGATTGACTGGGTGAAGGAGAAGATTGGAGGACAGATTGGAAAGTCAGTGACTGTTACTGATAAAAGGGACCTTCTGAACACATTCCATTACCTGTTTGAGTCTCAGAATAAAGCACTGGTTCAGGTCACAGTGGACTCTGTGGAAAAACTTACATTTAGTTGATTGCGACTGACCACGATTGACTGTACGGTCCTGTCTCATGTCATTGGGTTCTGTGATACTTTAAAACACCTCGATCTGTGGAATTGCTCCATTCAGTGTGAAGGACTACAGCGGCTGGGATCCGTACTGCACAAATGTCAGGTGTTAAGGTAACTGTTTATTTTTCTCTAACTGTTAGACGATTGTAAAACAGTTACAGATTGTGTTGTTGCTCCGTAATGAAGGGAAACAAACAGTTAAGTTAAATCAGACAGAAGTTAATTCAACACAAATATGACAAATAAGAGGATCAGTTCAGAATTCCCCAATGACTGGATTATCGAAACTGGTGAAGAATAGGGTACGGTAGCATAGTGATTATGTTACTGGACTTGTAATCCAGAAGCCTGGACTAATAATACAGAGTTCATGAGTTCAAATCCCGCTACGGTAGCTGGGGAATTCAAATTGAATTAATTAAATAAAATCTGGAATACAAAACTAGTATCAGTAATGTTGGCCATGAAACTACCGGATTGTCGTAAAAACCCATCTGGTTCACGAATGTCCTTTACAGAAGGAAACCTGCCGTCCTTGCCCGGTCTGGCCTTTATGTGACTCCATGCCCACAGCAATGTGATTGATTCTGTATCGCCCTCTGAAATCGTACAACAAGCCACTCAATTGTAAAATCTCGCTATGAAAAGTCATCATAAGAATAAAACTGATAAGACCACTACGCACCCGACACGACAAAGGCAAAACAAGCCCAGTCGACCCTACAAGGTCCTCCTCACTAACATCTGGGGACTTGTGCCAAAATTGGTAGAGCTGTCCCACAGACTACTCAAGCAACAGCCTGTCATCGCCATAGTTACTGAGCCATATATTTCAGCCAAAGTCCCAGAACCTTCCAACACCATCCCTGGGTATGTCCTGTCCCAGCGGCAGGACAGACCAACGAGAGGTGGAGGTACAGTGATATACAGTCAGGAGGGAGTGGCCCTGGGAGACTTCAACATTGACACTGGACCCCATGAAATCTCATGGCATCAGGTCAAACAGGGGTAAGGAAACCTCCTGCTGATTACCACCTACCGCCCTCCATCGGCTGATGAATCAGTCCTCCTCCATGTTGAGCACCACTTGGAGGAAGCACTGAGGGGATCATGGGCACATAATGTACTCAGGGTGGGAGACTTCAATGTCCATCACCAAGAGTGGCTCGTTAGCACGACCATTGAACGAGCTGGCCGACTCCTGAAGGAGATAGCTGCCAGACTGGGCCTGCGGCAGGTGGTGAGCGAACCAACACGAGAGAAAAACCTACTTGACCTGTTCCTAACCAATCCACCTGTCGCAGCTGCATCTGTCCATGACAGTATTGGTAGGAGTGACCACCGCAAATTCCTCGTGGAGACGAAGTCCCGTCTTCACACTGAGGACACAATGCAACATGTTGTGTGGCACTACCAATGGGATAGATTCAGAACAGATCCAGCAGCACAAAACTGGACATCCATGAGGCACTGTGGCCCATCAGCAGCAGCAGATTTGTATTCCAGCACAATGTGTAAACTCATGGCCCGGCATATTCCTCACTCTACCATTACCAACAAGCCAGGGGATCAATCCTAGTTCATTGTGGAGTGTAGAAGAGCATGCCAGGAGCAGCACCAGGCGTACCTAAAAATGAAGTGCCAACCTGGTGAATCTACAAGACAGGACTACATGCATGCTAAACAGCGGAAGCAACATGCTATGGACAGAGCCATGCGATTCCACAACCAACGGATCAGATCAAAGCTCTGCAGTCCTGCTACATCCAGTCATGAATGGTGGTGGACAATTAAACAACTAACGGGAGGAGGAGGCTCTGTAAACATTCCCGAACTCAATGATAGCAGAGTCCAGCACGTGAGTTCAAAAGACAAGGCTGAAGCGTTTGCAACCATCTTCAGCCAGTAGTGCCCCGAGTAGATGATCGATCTCGGCCTCCTCCCGATATCCTCATCATCACAGAAGCCAGTCTTCAGCCAATTCGATTCACTCCACATGATATCAACAACGGCAGAGGGAACTGGATAAAACAAAGGCTATGGGCCCGACAACATCCCGGCTGTAGTGCTGAAGCCTTGTGCTCCAGAACTAGCTGCGCCTCGAGCCAAACTGTACAGCTACAACATTGGCATTTACCCAACAATGTGGAAAATTGTCCGGGTATGTCCTGTCCACAAAAAGCAGGACAAATCCAATCCGGCCAATTAACGCCCTTTAGTCAACTCTCAATCATCAGCACAATGGCATTCGACAAGGTGCCACAAAAAAGATTATTGCTCAAGATAAAGAATCACTGGATTGGGGGTAATATTCTGGCATGGGTGGAGGATTGGTTATCTAACAGGAAGCAGAGAGTTGGCATAAATGATTCATTCTCGGACTGGCAACCAGTAACCAGTGGTGTTCCGCAGGGATCGGTGCTGGGTCCCCAACGCTTTACAATCTGTATTAACGATTTGGAGGAGGGGACCGAGTGTAACATATCAAAGTTTGCAGATGATACAAAGATGGGAGGGAAAGTAGAGAGTGAGGAGGACATACAAAACCTACAAGGGGATATAGACAGGCTTGGGGAGTGGGCAGACATTTGTAGATGCAATACAATGTTGGAAAATGTGAGGTTATGCACTTTGGCAGGAAAAATCAGAGAGCAAGTTATTATCTTAATGGCGAGAAACTGGAAAGTACTGCAGTACAAAGGGATCTGGGGGTCCCAGTGCAAGAAGATCAAAAAGTTAGTATGCAGGTGCAGCAGATGATCACGAAAGGCCAACGGAATGTTGGATTTAATTGCCAGGGGGATAGAATATAAAAAACAGGGAGGTATTACTGCAGTTATATAAGGTATTGGTGAGACCGCACCTCGAATACTGCATACAGTTTTGGTGTCCATACTTAAGAAAAGACATACTTGCTCTCGAGGCAGTAGAAAGAAGGTTCACTCGGTTAATGCCGGGGATGAGGGGGTGGACATATGAGGAGAGGTTGAGTAGATTGGGACTCTACTCATTGGAGTTCAGAAGAATGAGAGGCGATCTTATTGAAACATATAAGATTGTGAAGGGGCTTGATCGGGTGGATGCGGTAAGGATGTTCCCAAGGATGGGTGAAACTCGAACTAGGCGGCATAATCTTAGAATAAGGGGCTGCTCTTTCAAAACTGAGATGAGGAGAAACTTCTTCACTCAGAGGGTGGTAGGTCTGTGGAATTTGCTGCCCCAGGAAGCTGTGGAAGCTACATCATTAAATAAATTTAAAACAGAAATCGACAGTTTCCTAGAAGTAAACGGAATTATGGGTTACAGGGAGCGGGCAGGAAATTGGACATGAAGCTGAGTTCGGATCGGTCAAGGCCCTGTGGGTGGCCCAGCGGGCCCTGGGGCTGAGTTGCTGGGTCCTGCTCCTACTTCTTGTGTTGTTTAGATTTGAGGTTAGGATCAGATCAGCCATGATCTTATTGAATGGCGGAGCAGGCTCGAGGGGCCGATTGGCCTACTCCTGCTCTTATTCCTTATGTTCTTATGTTCTTAGGGAAGTTGTCGTCGAGAGTGCTATCAAGTGGCACCTGCGCAATAATAACTTGCTCACCGATGCTCAGGTTGGGTTTCGCCAGGACCACTCGGCTCCAGACCTCATACAGCCTTGGTCCAAACATGGTCAAAAGAGCTGACTTCCAGAGGTGAGGTGAGATTGACTGCTCTGGACTTCAAGGCAGCATTTGACCGAACGTGGCACCAAGGAGACCGAGTAAAATTGAAGTCAATGGAAATCAGGGCGAGAACTGTCCATTGGTTGGAGTCATACCTAGCACAAAGGAAGATGGTAATGGTTGTTGGAGGCCACTCATTTCAGGCGGAGGGCATTGCTGCAGGAGTTCCTCAGGGCAGAGTCCTAGGCCCAACCGGCTACTTCATCAATGACATTACCTCCATCATAAGGTCAGAAATGGGGTATGTTCGCTGATGATTGTACAGTTTTCAGTTCCATTTGCAACCCCTCAGATAATGAAGCAGTCCGAGCCCACATGCAGCAAGACCTGGACAACATCCAGGCTTGGGCTTGTAAATGGCAACTAATACTCGCGTCAGAGAAGTGCCAGGCAATGACCATCTCCAACAAGAGAGAGTCTATACACCTCCCCATGACATTCAACGGCATTACCATCGCCGAATCCCCAACCATCAACATCCTGGGGGTCACCATTGACCAGAAGCGTAACTCGACCAACCGCATAAATACTGCAGCTTCAAGAGCAGGTCAGAGGTTGGGGATTCTGCGGCGAGTGACTCACCTCCTGACTCCGTAAAGCCTTTCCACCATCTACAAGATGGAATACTCTCCACTTGCCTGGATGAGTGCAGCTCCAACAACAAGCAAGAAGCTTGACGCCATCCAGGACAAAGCAGCCCGCTTGATTGGAACCCCATCCACCACCGGCGCACTATGGCTGCATTGTGTACCATCCACAGGATGCACTGCAGCAACTCGCCAAGGCTCCTTTGACAGCACCTCCCAAACCCGCGACCTCTACCATCTAGAAGGACAAGAAAAGCAGGCACTTGCGAACAACACCACCTGCACGTTCCCCTCCAAGTCACACACCATCCCGACTTGGAAATATATCGCCGTTCCTTCATCGTCGCTGGGTCAACATCCTGGAACTCCCTTCCTAACAGCACTGTGGGAGAACCTTCACCACACGGACTGCAGCGGTTCAAGAAGGCGGCTCACCACCACCTTCTCAAGGGCAAATAGGGATGGGCAATAAATGCCGGCCTTGCCAGCGACACCAACATCTGATGAATGAATAAGAAACCCTTTTTGTTTCTCCCTCTAGTCCTGAAATCAACCGTTCACCACTACTATCTCTTTCCTGTCCCTTAACGAATTCTGTAGCCATATTGCTACTGCCCCCTTTATTCCATGGGCAGCAATCTTGATGATAAGCCTACTGTGCGGCACTTTATGAAACGCCTTTAGAAAGTCCATATACACCAGGTCAACTGCTTTGCTCTCATCTAACCTCTCTGTTACCTCCTCAAAAAACTCTATCAGGTTAGTTGAACACGATCTGCCTTTAACAATTCCGTGATGGCTTTCTCTAATCAATTCATCCTCGTCCAAGTGACTGTTAATTCTGTCCCGGATTATCATTTCTAAGATTTTTTCCAGCACTGAGGTTAAATTGACTGGCCTATGGTTGCTGGGTTTATCCTTATACCCTTTTTTGAACAATGGTGTAACATTTGCAATTTTCCAGTCCTCTGGCACCACCCCCGTTTCTACAGATGCTTGGAAGATTATCGCCAGCAGCTCCACAATTTCCACCGTTACTTCCCTCAGCAATCTAGGATGCATCCCATCTGGACCGGGTGACTTGTCTACTTTGAGTACAGCTAGTCTTACACGTAACTCTTCTTTATCATCTTTAGCCGATTCAGTATCTCAACTATATCTTCCTTTACTGAGACTGGCGCACAATCTTCTTCCTTGCTAAAGACAGATGCAAAGTACTCATTTTGTACCTCGGCCATCCCCTCTGCCTCCATGAGTAGATCTCTTTTTGGTCCCTAATCGGCACCACTCCCTCTCTTGCTACTCGTTTACGGTTTACATGCCTGTGTATGACTTTTGGATTCCTTTTTATGTTGGCCGTCAGTCTATTCTCATACTCTCTCTTTGCCCCTCTTATTTCCCTTTTCAATTCCCCTCTGAACTTTTTATATTCTGCCTTGTTCTCACTTGTGCTATGAACCTGACATTTGTCATACTCCACTTTTTTTCCGTTTCACCTTACTCACTATCTATTTTGTCATGTAGGGAACTCTGGCTTTATTTGTGTTACCTTTCTGCCTGTTGGGAATGTGCCTAGACTGTACACGAAACATCACTTGCTTAATGGCCGCCCACTGTTCAATTCCAGTTTTGCCTGCTAATCTTTGATTCTAATTTACCCAGGACGGATCTGTTCTCATCCCATTGAAATTGGCCCTCCTCCAATTGATCATTCTTATTTTAGAATGGTCCGGGTCCTTTTCCATAGCTAATCTAAATCTTATGAAACTATGATCGCTGCTCCCTAAATGCTCCCCCACCGACGCTTGCTCCACTTGGCCCACCTCGTTCCCTAGAACCAAGTCCAGCAGTGCGACCTTCTTCGTTGGGCCGACAACATATTGATTAAGAAAGTTATCCTGAACACATTTCAAAAATTAGTCCCCCTCTGTACACCTTATGTTATTATTGTTACCCCCTTTTATATTAGGATAGTTGAAGTCCCCAGTTATCACTACTCTATAGCTTTTGCACCTCTCTGTAATTTCCCTGCAAATGTACTGCTCTAAATCCTTCCCACGAGTTGATGGCCGATAGAATTCACCCAGTAGTGCAATGGTATCTCTTTTATTTCTTAACTTTTATCAAATAGATTCTGTCCCTGACCCCTCCAGGACATCCTCTCTCTCCAGCAGCGCATTATTCTCCTTAATCAATACTGCCATTTCCTCTCCTTTCTTTACTTCCCTATCTTCCCTGAACTCCTTGTACCCAAGAATTCTTGGTAACCAATCGTGATCTTTTTTGAGCCAGTTCTCCGTTATCGCCACAACATCGTATTCCCATGTGGCTCATTGTGCCTGCAGCACACCGACCTTGTTTACCACGTTTTGTGCGTTTACACAGTTGAACCACAAACCAGTCTTAGACTATCTGATACTCTCTCTTAGTCTGAACCCACTTAACACTGTACAATTGCTTGCTTTATTGTTTCTCCTTTCCATTGCTACATCCTGGTACCCATCCCCCCTGCCAAATTAGCTTAACCCCCTCACAGCACTAGCGAACCTCCCCGCGCGGACATTGGTCCCAGCTCCGTTGAGGTGCCACCCGTCCGGCCTGTACATGTCCCACCTTCCCCAGAGCTGGTCCCAATGCCCCAGGAATCTAAAGCCCTCCCTCCTGTACCATCTCTCCAGCCACGCATTCATCTGGTCTATCCTCCTATTTCTATGTTCACTAGCGCGTGGCACCGGGGGTAATCCGGAGATTACTACCTTTGAGGTCCTGAATCTTAATCTTATCTCTTCAATGACACAGCCCTTCATACTCTCCAATACATCCACCATCTCTTCACCCAGCTGGCAGCACACGTGCCTTTGAGTCAGAAGGTTATGAATTCGGGCCCAACGCTCGTAATCTAGGCCGATAGTTCAGTGGCATTTGGGAGCTAAAATCTGCTGTTAAAGAGGTTCAGATCTAACGGGTTGAGCGGTATTAGCCAAGGATTACAGACACACACCGGCCTGCGGTGGGGACTCGGACACAGCGGGAGACTCCTGGATAAACGGGAGACAGTGAACCAGGGAATTCGTCTTAATTCGCCCCCTGCCTGTGAGGCCACGCTCGGGGAGGTAACTTCCGAAAATTCCACAAAATCTATCGGGCCAGTTACACCGGAAATAAATCTAGATCCATTTTGATCGGGAATAAAGTGAGAGACTCCCCTCCCCTATAAACCAGGAATACAGGGATATTTCAACCTTGTGTGGGGGAATAATAAAGTGACTTTTTACATAAAATCCTGTGGGCGAATTTTACAGCAGCAGTTACTTTTTTTTTGTTTGTTTTATTCGTTCACGGGATGTGGGCGTCGCTGGCGAGGCCAGCATTTATTGACCATCCCTAATTGCCCTCGAGAAGGTGGTGGTGAGCCGCCTTCTTGAACCGCTGCAGTCCGTGTGGTGACGGTTCTCCCACAGTGCTGTTTGGAAGGGAGCTCCAGGATGTTGACCCAGCGACAATGAAGGAACGGCGATATATTTCCAAGTCGGGATGGTGTGTGACTTGGAGGGGAACGTGCAGGTGGTGTTGTTCCCATGTGCCTGCTGCTCTTGTCCTTCTAGGTGGTAGAGGTCGCGGGTTTGGGAGGTGCTATCGAAGAAGCCTTGGCGAGTTGCTGCAGTGCATCCTGTGGATGGTGCACACTGCAGCCACAATGCGCCGGTGGTGAAGGGAGTGAATGTTTAGGGTGGTGGATGGGACGCCAATCAAGCGGGCTGCTTTATTTTGGATGGTGTCGAGCTTCTTGAGTGTTGTTGGAGCTGCACTCATCCAGGCAAGTGGAGAGTATTCCATCACACTCCTGACTTGTGCCTTGTAGATGGTGGAAAGGCTTTGGGGAGTCAGGAGGTGAGTCACTCGCCGCAGAATACCCAGCCTCTGACCTGCTCTCGTAGCCACAGTATTTATATGGCTGGTCCAGTTAAGTTTCTGGTCAATGGTGACCCGCAGGATGTTGATGGTGGGGGATTCAGCGATGGTAATGCCGTTGAATGTGAAGGGGAGGTGGTTAGACTCTCTCTTGTTGGAGATGGTCATTGCCTGGCACTTATCTGGCGCGAATGTTACTTGCCACTTATGAGCCCAAGCCTGGATGTTGTCCAGGTCTTGCTGCATGCGGGCTCGGACTGTTTCATTATCTGAGGGATTGCGAATGGAACTGAACACTGTGCAGTCATCAGCGAACATCCCCATTTCTGACCTTATGATGGAGGGAAGGTCATTGATGAAGCAGCTGAAGATGGTTGGGCCTAGGACACTGCACTGAGGAACTCCTGCAACAATGCCCTGGGGCTGAGATGATTGGCCTCCAACAACCACTACCATCTTCCTTTGTGCTAGGTATGACTCCAGCCACTGGATAGTTTTCCCCCTGATTCCCATTGACTTCAATTTTACTAGGGCTCCTTGGTGCCACACTCAGTCAAATGCTGCCTTGATGTCAAGGGCAGTCACTCTCACCTCACCTCAGTTAGTGCCATTTCACAATGTATCTCACCGCGAGAGATTATACAGATTAATATAACGCACAGAATATAAAGTACGGGAAATCACTGCTTTCTCATTTAATTCGGGAGTAAAACGCCCCATTCGTATAAAATCAGTGATAAGGAGCAGCAGAAATGAGACAAGGGACTTGATTTTACCACCCGCTATCGGGTGCTTTCTCGGCGGGGGGGCCCCGAAAATCGGGGAATCCCGGAGCGGGACCGGATCCCGTCTCGAACCCGCCAATTTCCGGTTTCCCCACGGACGCGCCGGCGTGCGCGCGCAGACCCCGCAGGTGGGAATCCCGCAGGCAAGTAAACCCAGCTGGATGCCACTTGTAAGTATTTATCTTGCTCGTTCAGGTCGTTTACAGGCCGGATTGAGCTGTTTTATCAGGAAGGGTGGGATTTTACCTTGAACTGAGACTGTTTCCCATACTGGGGGAAACACTCTCACTTCAAACGGACGTGTTGCAGCCAGCAGCCTGTGGCAGCTGCCAAGGTGCATTCCACAGGTGTGGGGGGGGGGGGGGGGGTGGTGCGTGGGGAGACACTTCACCAACGCAGGAGGCCACTCCGTCATATAGGGCAACGCTTGCCCTCCACCACCCTCCTCCTAGCAAGAAGATTCACCAACGTGGAACCGCAACCCAGGTGCGAGAACACACTCACCTACCTTGCAGAACCCCTCAGACCTACACCTTCCAGATGGGGGCCGCCTTGACCTCCTCGGAGGACGAACAACATCACCAGCCTCAGTAGCCTCGCAGGCCACGCCGTCCGCCTCAGACACGTGGAGCCCCACAACACGGTGCTGTGGCACATCCACCTGCACAGCAGGAGGGAGGGCAAAAGCAGAGAGAGTGATGTGTCGCAGGAGGCACTATCCTCGGCACAGTGTCTACAGACCGAGGCTCAGCTCCCTGGACCTCATGAGGAGCAGTGCATACGGAGGCTCAGAGTCAGTCGCCAGGTAGTCGCCGACATCTGCAGCCTCCTTAATGACGAGCTGCTCCCAGATGGACCAAGCAGCATCTTCTTACCCGTCACCATCAAAGTCACCACTGCCCTCAACTTCTTCGCCTCTGGATCCTTCCAGGGTGCCACCGGGGACATCACCGGGGTCTGTCAGTCGCCTGCACACAAGTGCATAAGGCAGGTTACCGAAGGGTTGTTCCACAGGGCCTCGCACTACATCAAATTCGCCATGGATGACCGCAGCCAGACGGAGAGGGCGGTTGGATTCCATGCTGTGGCTGACTTCCCACGGGTGCAGGGTGTAATCGATTGCACCCACATAGCAATACGGGCACCTCCACATGAGCCAGGACTGTTCATCAACAGGAAGGTGTATCACTCCATGAACGCCCAGCTCATCTGTGACCACCGCCAGAGTTTCCTACACGTGTGCGCCAGATACCCTGGCAGCTGCCACGATGCCTTCGTTCTCAGGGAGTCCACCGTCCCGCCCATCTTCCACTCACGCAACACCGGCAACGGCTGGCTCCTCGGCGACAAGGGATATCCCCTGCACATGTGGCTTATGACACCTCTGAGGAACCCCATCAGCGAGCCGCAGCGTCGATCTAATGACAGCCACATTGCTACCAGGTCTACAATTGCGCAGGCTATAAGGGTGCTCAAGATGCGCTTCAGGTGCCTTGATCATTCTGGGGGAGCGCTCCAATACGCGCTGCTCAGAGTGGGACGAATTATAGTTGTCTGCTGTGCCCTGCACAACATGGCACAACAGAGAGGGGTGCCACTGGAGGAGGCCCCATGCACAGCCGCCACCCATATTGAGGACGACGATGTGGAGGAGGAGGAGGAGGAGGAGCAAGAGGAGGAGGAATGACCCATGGGCGGAACACCGGCTCACCTGGATGCTCGTCAGGCCAGGGGGGCACTCATATGTCAACGGTTCTCCTAACATCAAACTGTCTGAGGCGTCCAGGCCTCATCACGTGCACAGAGGAGCGGCCATACCAGCCCCCTCCACAGAAGAGTGGTGCCATTAATCCTGCACCCACTGTAGTGTGACCCAATGGGTGGGACCAGGTGTTCGTCGTCATGATGAGCCCCACGAAAGGGACCTATTGCACAAGCCGCTCAAGAATGGATAAGAGGTGGCAGTAGAGGTGAGATCAACTGTGTTTATTGTGTATGTGCAGTAAACGACTTTAAATAAAAACATAACAAATTGTCACACACCCTGCTGCATTCCCTTTGTGTTCATAACACCCGAGCCTTACGTTTGCGGGCACCCCTACGTGGTGCTACACCTGTGGCTCCAGCAGAGGTACAGACTGGTCCTCCTGCACCTGTGCAGGGGCAGACTCAGCGACCTGGAGAGGAGGCACCATTGCGGGTACTGGTTGAGAGGGGGGCAACAGGTGAGACGTGGGGGCACTTTGAGTAGCGTCCCCACTTCCATGTCCCCGTTCACCATCTTCCCTCTCATGGCCTAGGCCCACATCACTCCTTCCATCCTGCTGCACGTCAGTTTGGATGACCTGTGTGAGACCTTGCAAGGCCACCTCGAATGTATCTGTCAGCCTGTTTATGGCGGCAGAATGTTGCTCACCCTGAATCCGAACAGCCGTTGTCAGGGCCTGGATGGACTCAATGTTGAGCTGTGCGTGACGCTCGAAGGAGGCGAGCCTTTCCTCCACCACAGACGTTCCCGCACCTACCCGCGACACTATCTCGCGGATACCCTCCTGTACTTGTGCCACCATTGCCCTCATGCAGGAGTTCGACTCCTCCATCGCCTGCGCGATTGTGGAGAGTGCGTGTGGCACCTCTTCCAGTACCTCGGCAATGTGCTGGTGCCCCTCGACGACTCTCCTTTTGACTGGTGGCCCCCTGGGTTCAGCATCTGGGTCCGGCTGAGCAGAGCTTGGAGAAGAGGGCTCCCACCGACGCGGACCCTCCGCGGCTGCCCCTGCCACCAGGGTCTGCTCATGCTCACATGTGCGCGGTGACTCGCCATGTGCAATCCCAACTAATTGAGGAGGGGGACCCACAGAGGTGTGTGTATCTGCTCTGGTGGATGCTTGGATCATATGTGACGATGAACCCTCAGAGACCGGCATGTCCTCTGAGGAATCGCCCTCCACAGACACGGCGCTCGCAGACGGCCCTGCAAGAGAACAAAGGGCAATATCAGGCATGTGTACAAATGTTGAGGTGCGGCAGATGCCAAGTGAGGCTAAGATCATTCGCGATCATGAGTGCTGAGTGTCAGCTTTCCGTTACCCGACGTTTCTGCAGCCCCAGCCTCGCCATCCACTACGGACAGGCAATGCAGCGTGTGGCTGATCTCCAAGGCGTCCAGCTCTGCGTGCGTTAGAACCACCTCGTGTTGCGGGTCCCCTCCGTTGCGTGCCCTTTCCCGGGCGTTCTTGCATCTCTTCTCCTGTCAAGGCAAAACACAGATGCGTGATTGAGTGATGATTGCATTGTGAGACGCTTCAAGCGTTGGTGTGGGTGGGTTGAGCGTGTGGGAGATGGATGGGAGGATGCGTGTGCCACATGCCCATCCCATTGTATGGGGATTGGGGTGTGTGATAGTGTTCAAATGGGGTCAGGGACGGTGGGTACGTGCAGGCACGGTGAGGATGATAGTTGAGTGGCGGTGAGGATTGATGCGGGAGCGCTGTGGTGGCAGTGCAGAAGGGGTTGTGAGGTGCTTGAGGTGATAGAGTCATAGAGTCATAGAGTTATACAGCACGGATAGAGACCCTTCGGCCCATCGTGTCCGCGCCGGCCATCAAGCCCTGTCTACTCTAATCCCATATTCCAGCATTTGGTCCGTAGCCTTGTATGCTATGGCATTTCAAGTGCTCATCCAAATGCTTCTTGAATGTTGTGAGGGTTCCTGCCTCCACAACCCTTTCAGACAGTGAACATGCCGAGAATCAGTGGCTCTGTACAGACCGGGCGTCAGTGTGTCTGTCGGACCGGTAGTCAGTGACTCTGTATTGACTGGGAGTCACTGATTCTGTACAGACCTGGAGTCAGTGATGTGGAAGACGGAGTGTGGGAGAATGCGTTAGTGTACTCAATTTGCCGGACCTAGTGAGATCATTGAATCACTTGCGACACTGGATCCATGTTCTTGTGGTGTTGCCCCTGCTGCTAACCTCCGCGGCCACCTCCGCCCATGCCTTCCTGATGGCGGAGGCAGGGCACTTCCTTCCATCGCTGGGGAACAACGTCTCCCTCCTCCTCCTTACCCAGTCCAGCAGCAGCTGGAGTGAGTCGTCAGAAAATCGTGGGGCAGCCTTACCCCTGGGGTGCTCCATGGTGTGCTACTTCTTGTTTGCAGCAGGAGGCGCATTGGTGGACTGCCCCTTTTAATAAAGCTCCACCATCACTCAGACGTCATTAAGCATACGCAGGCCGCCGGCGCACAGCTGAGCAGCGGAAAACCCGTAACCACAGGTAAATGACTTCAATTATCCTGTGATCGCGCGGGGGACGCACTCATTTCATCGGGCGCCTCACCCACGCGCCCGATAGCCCCCTCACCCCCCGCCGGGAACCCGCAGGCCTGCTAACATCGGGCCCAGTGGCTCTGTACTGACCGGGAGTCAGTGACTGTGGACTGATCGGGAGTCAGTTTCTCTGTACAGACCTCGAGTCGGGTTCTCTGTACAGACCGGGATTCAATTGTTCTGTACAGAACGGTAGTCTGTGATTCTGTACGGACCGGGAGTCAGTGAATCAGTACATACGGGGAGTCATTAAATCTGTACAGACCTGGAGTCAGTGAATCTGTTCATAACCTGGAGTCAGTGACGCTGTGCAGACCGGGAGTCAGTGAATCGGTACAAAACCTTGAGTCAGTGAGTCTGTGCAGACCTGGAGCAAGTGACGATGCACAGACAGGAATTCAGTGAGTTTGTCCAGACCGGGAATCACTGAACCTGTACAGCCAGGGAATTATTGACCCTGTACAGAGGGAGAATTAGTGACTTTGCACAGACAGGGAGTCAGTGACTTCTTTAGACCGTGTGTCATTGACTCTGTGCAGACCATCAATCAGTGAGCCTGCACAGACCGGAGTCAGTGACAGTGCTTAGACCGGAAGTCAGTGAATCTATTCAGACTGGGAGTCAGTGAATCTCCAGGACTGGGAGTCAGTGAATCTCTACGACCGGGAGTCAATGACTCTGTACAGACCTGGAGACAGTGACACTGCACAGACCGGGAGTCAGTGAAATTTTGTGGACCGGGAGTCAGTGACTCTGTACAGATCGGAATCAGTGACTCTGTGCAGATAGTGATTCAGTGAATCTGAGCATACCGCGAGTCAGTGGCTCTGTACAGATTGGTTTTCAGCATCTCTGTAGGACCTGGAGTCAGTGACTCTGTACAGACCGGGAGTCAGTGACTCTGTACAGACGGGGAATTGTTGATTATGTGCACACCTGGAGTCAGCGATTCTGTGCAGACCTGGAGTCAGTGACTATGTACAAACCGGAGTCAGTGACTCTGTTCAGACCGAGAGTCAGTAACTCTGAACAGACCGAGAGTTACTGACACTGCACGACCGGGTGTCAGTGACGCTGTCCGACGGGAGTCAATGACTCTGTGCAGACCTGGAGTCAGTGGCTCTGCACAGACCGGGAGACAGTTACTCTGTATAGAACCGGAGTCAGTGACTCTGTACAGGCCAGGAGTTAGTGACTTTGTACGGACCGGAATCAGTGATTCTGTACAGACAGGGAGTCCGTGAATATGCACAGGACGGGAGTCAGTCACCCTGTGCAGGCCTGGAGTCAGTTACTCTGTATAGAACGGGAGTCAGTGACTCTGTAGAGGCCGGGTGTTTGTGACGCTGTACGGACCGGAATCAGTGATCCTGTAACGAAAGGGAGTCAGTGGGTTTGAACAGACCTGGAGTCAGTGACTCTGTACAGACCTTAAGTCAGTGACGCTGTGCAGACCGGGAGTAAGTGAATCTGTACAGACCTGGAGTCGGGTTCTCTGTACAGACCAGGAGTCAGTGGTTCTGTACAGAAAGGGAGTCTGTGATTCTGTACGGAACGGGAGTCAGTGAATCTGTACAGACGGGGAGTCATTGATTCTGTACACACCTGAAGTCAGTGAATCTGTCCAGACCGGGGGACAGTGAGTCTGTATAGAGGCTGGAGCCAGTGACGCTGCACAGACCTGTAGTCAGTGTCTCTGTAGAGACTGAGAATCAGTCACTCTGAACAGGCCGAGAGTTATTGATTCTGTACGACCTGCAGTCAGTAATACTGTCCGACGGGAGTCAGTGATTCTGTACAGAACTGGAGTTAGTGCCTCGGTACGGACCGAGAGTCAGTGAGTCTGTACAGACCGGGATTCAGTGACTCTGTACAGTCGGGGAGTCATTGATTCTGTACAGGCCGGTCGTCAGTGATTCTTTGCAGACCTGAATTCAGTGACATTGTCCAGACCGGGAATCGGTGTTTCTGTTCGGACCGGAACTCGGTGACTCTGTACAGACCAGGCGTCAGTGACTCTTTGCAGACCGGGAGTCGGTCACTCTGTACAGACCGGGTGTCCGTGATTCTGTACAGACCTGGAATCAGTTACTGTGCACAGACCTGGAGTCGGGTTCTCTGCACAGACCGGGAGTCAGTGGTTCTGTACAAAACAGGAGTCTGTGATTCTGTACGGACCGGGAGTCAGTGAATCTGTACAGACAGGGAATCATTGATCCTGTACAGACCGGGAGTTAGTGACTTTGAACAGACATGGAGTCAGTGACTCTGCATAGACCGGAAGTCAGATTCGCTGCACGGACCGGAAATCAGTGATTCTGGACAGAACGGGAGTCAGTGTCTGTGCATAGACAGGGAATCAGTGACACTATGTAGACCGGGAGTCAGTGACTCTGTACAGACCGAAATCAGTGACTCTGTACAGGCCGCGAGTCAGTGACTCTGTACAGACAGGGTGTCAGTGAATCTGTACATACCGAGAGTCAGTGAATCTGTACAGCCCGGGAGTCAGTGACTCTGTGGAACCGGGAGTCAGTGACTCTCCACGGACCTGGAGTCAGTGTCTCTGTACAGACAGTTAGTCAGTGAATCTGTACAGACTGGGTGTCAGTGACTCTGCACAGACCTGGAGTCAATTTCCCTGTGCAGACCGGGATTCAATGACTCTGTGCAGATCGGGGGTCAGTGATTCTGTCCGGACTTGAAGTCGGTGACTCTCTTCAGATCGGACGTCCGTGAATCTATACAGACCGGAAGACGTCTACTCTGCACAGACCGGTAGTCAGTGACTTTGTGCATAGCGGGATTCAGTGACTGTCTGCAGACCTGGAGTCAGTGCATCTGTACAGACCGGGAGTTAGTGGCTCTGTGCAGACCGGGAGTCAGTGATTCTGTCCAGACCGGGTGTCAGCGAGTCTTTACAGACCGGGAGTCAGTAACACTGAACAGATCGAGTGTTAGTGACTCTGTCCAACCGGGAGTCAGTGACGCTGTCCGACCGGGAGTCAGTGATGCTGTACAGAGCGGGAGTCAGTGATTCTGTACCGACCGGAAGTCGGTGACTCTGTACAGACCGGGATCAGTGACTCTGTACAGACCAGTAGTCAGTGGCACTGTAAGACCGGGAATCAGTAACTCTGTACGGTCCTGCAGTCAGTGACTCTGTACCGACCGGAATCAGTGAATCTGTACAGACAGGGAGTCAGTGAATCGCTACAGGCCGGGAGTCCGTGACTCTGTATGGACCGGAATCAGTGACTCTTTTCAGACAGTGAGTCAGTGAAGCTGTGCAGACCTGGATTCAGTGGCTCTCTACAGATCGGGTGTCAGTGACTCTGGACAGACCCGAAGTGAGTTTCTCCGTACAGACCCGGAGTCTGTGAGTCTGTACAGACCGGGAGTCAGTGACACTGTACAGTCGGGGAGTCAGTGATGCCGTACAGACCCAGAGTCAGTGACTCTGCACAGACAGGGAGTCAGTTACTCTGTATAGAACGGGAGTCAATTACTCTGTACAGGCCGGGAGTCAGCGACTCTGTGCAGTTCGGAATCATTGATAATGTACAGACCCGGAGTCAGCGACTCTGCAAGGAGCGGGAGTCAGTAATTCTGTACCGACATAAAGTCGGTGACTCTGTACAGATCGGAATCATTGACTCGGCACAGAAAGGGAGTCAGTGACTCCTTACTGACCGGTAGTCAGTGACTCCGTAAGACCGGGAATGAGTAACTCTGTACAATCCTGCAGTCAGTGACTCAGTATGGACTGGCAGTCAGTGACTTTGTACAGACGGGGTGTCAGTGACTCTCCACAGACCGGGAGTCCGTGACTGTACAGATCGGGTGTCAGCGACTCTTTGCAGACCGGGAGTCGGTCACTCTGCAGAGAACGGGTATCCGTGATTCTGTACAGACCTGGAATCAGTTACTGTGCACAGACCTGGAATCGGGTTCTCTGCACAGACCGGGATTCAGTGGTTCTGTACAAAACGGGAGTCTGTGATTCTGTGCGGACCGGGAGTCAGTGAATCTGTACAGACAGGGAATAATTGACCCTGTACAGACCGAGAGTTAGTGACTTTGAACAGGCAGGGTGTCAGTGACTCTGCATAGACAGGAAGTCAGATTCGCTGCACGGACCGGAAGTCAGTGATTCTGGACAGAAAGGGAGTCAGTGACTCTGCATAGACCGGGAATCAGTGACACTGTGCAGACCGGGAGTCAGTGAATCTGTACAAACCGAGAGTCAGTGCATCTGAACAGAGCGGGAGTCAGTGACTCTATAGGACTGGGGGTCACTGACTCTGTACAGGCCTGGAGCCAGTCTCTCTGTACAGACAGTTAGTCAGTGAATCTGTACACACCTGGAGTCAGTGGCTCTGTACAGTCCGGGTGTCTGTGACTCTGTACAGACCGGGTGTCAGTGATTCGTCATAGATCGGGAGTCAGTAAGTCTGTACGGACCGGGAGTCAGTGACTTGGTACATTCCGGTGAGTCAGTGACTCTGTGCAGATCGGAATCATTGACTCTGTAGAGAGAGGGAGTCAGTGACTCTGTACAGATCGGAATCATTGACTCTGTAGAGAGAGGGAGCCATTGACTCTGTACAGACCGGAAGGCAGTGACTCTCCACAGGCCGGGAGTCCGTGACTGTACAGGCCGGGTGTCCTTGTCTCTGTACAGACCGGAATCAGTGAATCTGTACAGACAGGGAGTCAGTGAATCTGCACAGGCCGGGAGCCCGTGACTCTGAATGGACCGGAATCAGTGACTCTGTTCAGACAGCGAGTCAGTGAAACTGTGCAGACCTGGAGTCAGTGGCTCTGTACAGATCGGGTGTCAGTGACTCTGTGCAGACCGGAAGTCAGTGACTGTGTACAGGCCGGGGAGTCAGTGAATCTGTACATACCGAGAGTCAGTGAATCTGTACAGACCGGGAGTCAGTGACTCTGTAGGACCGGGAATCACTGACTATGCACGGAACTGGAGTCAGTGTCTCTGTGCAGACAGTTAGTCAGTGAATCTGTACAGACCTGGCGTCAGTGGCTCTGTACAGACCGGGTGTCCGTGACTCGGTACATACCTGGAGTCAGTGTCCCTGTGCAGACCGGGATTCAATAGCTCTGTGCAGACCGGGATTCGTTGATTCTGTGCGTAGCGGAATTCACTGACTCTCTGCAGACCTGGAGTCAGTGAATCTGGACAGACCGGGAGTTAGTGGCTCTGTGCAGGCCGGGAGTCAGTGATTCTGTCCAGACCGGGAGTCAGTGAGTCTTTACAGACCGGGAGGCAGTAACACTGAACAGACCGAGTGTTAGTGACTCTGTCCAACCGGGAGTCAGTGACGCTGTACGATCGTGAGTCAGTGATGCTGTACAGACCTGGAGTCAGTGACTCTGCACAGACCGGGAGTCAGTTACTCTGTATAGAACGGGAGTCAATTATTCTGTACAGACCAGGAGTCAGTGACTCATGCAGTTCGGAATCTTTGATTATGTGCAGACCTGGAGTCAGCGACTCAGTACAGAGATGGAGTCAGTGATTCTCTGCCGACCGGAAGACAGTGACTCTGTACAGATCGGAATCAGTGACTCTGAACAGAAAGTGAGATCGTGAATCTGCACAAACCTGGTGTCAGTGGCTCTGTACAGACCGGGTGTCAGTTACTCTGTACAGTCCCGGTGTCAATGAGTCTTCATAGATCGGGAATCAGTGACTCTGTACAGACAGTGAGTTAGTGAATCTGCACAGACCTGGAGTCAGTGACTCTGAACAGACCGGGAGTCCGTGACTTTGTACAGACGGGTTGTCAGTGACTCTCAACAGACCGGGCGGCAATGATTCTTTACAGATTGGGAGTCAGTGATTCTTCATCGGCCGGGAATCAGAAACTCTCTCCACATCGAGTGTCAGTTAATCTGTTCAGACCGGGTGTCAGTGACTCGGAACAGGCCGGGGAGTCAGTGACTCTGTACAAATCGGAATCATTGACTCTGTACAGAGAGGGAGTCAGAGACTCTGTACAGACCGGTAGTCAGTGGCTCTGTAAGACCGAGAATCAGTAACTCTGTACAGTCCTGCAGTCAGTGACTCTGTACGGACCAGGAGTCAGTGACTCTGTACAGACGGGGTGTCTGTGACAGTACAGGCCTGGAGTTAGTGTCTCTGTACAGACCGGAATCCGTGAATCTGTACACACAGGGAGTCAGTGAATCTGTACAGGCAGGGAGTCCGTCACTCTGTATGGACCGGAATCAGTGACTCTTTTCAGACAGTGAGTCAGTGACTCTGTACAGACCTGGAGTCAGTGACTCTGCACAGACCGGGAGTTAGTGACACTTTGTGGACCGAGATTCAGTAACTCTGTGCAGACCGGAATCAGTGACTCTGTATAGATAGGGAGTCCGTGAATCTGAACATGCCGATAGTCAGTGGCTCTGTACTGACCGGGAGTCATTGACTGTGTACAGACCTGGAGTCAGAGCCTCTGTACAGACCGGGAGTCAGTGTCTCTGTGCAGTCCGGGAGTCAGTGTCTCTGTGCAGACCGGGAGTCAGTGTCTCTGTGCAGACCGGATTCAATGATTCTGCACAAACCGGGAGTCAATGACTCTGGACAGACCGGGAGTCAGTGGTTCTGTACAGAACGGGAGTCTGTGATTCTGTGCACATCTGGAGTCAGTGACTCTGCACAGACAGGGAGTCAGTGACTCTCTCCGACCTGGATCCAGTGACGCTGCACAGACCTGGAGGCAGTTTCTCTGTACAGACCGAGCATCAGTAACTCTGAACAGACCGAGAGTTACTGACTCTGTACGACCGGGAGTCAGTGACGCTGTACGACGGGGAGTCAGTGACTCTGTATAGAACCGGATTCACTGACTCTGTACAGGCCTGGAGTTAGTGACTCTGTACGGACCGGGAGTCAGTGAATCTGTACAGACCGGAAGTCAATTACTCTTTACAGACTGGGAGTCAGTGACTCTCTACAGTCCGGGAGGCAATGATTCTGTACAGACCGGGAGCCAATGAGTCTTCATAGACCCGGAGTCAGTAACTCTGAACGGATCGAGAGTTAGCCACTCTGTTCAGATCTGGAGCCAGTGATTCTGCACAGACCGGGAGTCAGTGACACTGTAAAGACCGGAATCAGTGACTCTGTACAGACAGTGAGTCAATGAATCTGTATAGACCTGGATTCAGTGGCTTTGCACAGACCGAGTGTCAGTTGCTCTGTACAGTCCGGGTGTCAATGATTCTGTACAGACAGGAAGTCAGTGACTCTGTAAAGGCCGGGGAGTCAGTGAGTCTGCACAGGCCTGGAGATTGGGGCTTTGTACAGACCGGGTGTCAGTGACTCTGCACAGAGCGGGTATCAATGACTCGGTACAGAGAGGGAGTCAGTGACTCTGTACAGACCTGGAGTCAGTGCCTCTGGTCGGACCGAATGTCAGTGACTCTTTGCAGACCGGGAGTCGGTCACTCTGTACAGACCGGGAATCAGTGGTTCTGTACAAAACGTAAGTCTGTGATTCTGTCCGGACCGGGAGTCAGTGACTCTGCATCGACCGGGAATCAGTGACACTGTGCAGACCGGGATTCAGTGACTCTGTACCGAGAGGGAGTCAGTGAATCTGTAGAAACCGAGCGTCAGTGAATCTGTACAGACCGGGAGTCAGTGACTCTGTAGGACTGGGAGTCACTGACTCTGTACAGACCTGGAGTCAGTGTCTCTGTACAGACAGTTAGTCACTAAATCTGTACAGACCTGGAGTCAGTGGCTCTGTACAGACCGGGTGTCAGTGACTCTGATCAGACCGGGTGTCAGTGAATGTGTACAAACAGGGAGTCATTGATTCAGTACAGACCTGGAGTCAGTGACTCTGCACAGACCGGGAGTCAGTTAATCTGTATAGAACGGGAGTCAATTACTCTGCACAGGCCGGGAGTCAACGACTCTGTGCCGTTCGGAATAATTGATTATGTACAGACCTGGAGTCAGCGACTCTGTACAGAGCGGGAATCAGTGATACTGTACCGACCTGGAGTCAGTGGCTCTGTACAGGCCGGGTGTCAGTGACGCTGTGCAGACCGGGTGTCAGTGAGTCTTCAAAGATCGGGAGTCAGTAAGTCTGTACAAACCGGAAGTCAATGACTCGGTACAGGCCGGGGAGTCAGTGACTCTGTACAGATCGGAAACATTGACTCTGAAAAGAGAGGGATTCAGTGACTCTGTACAGACCTGTAGTCAGTGGCTCCGTAAGACCGGGAATCAGTAACTCTGGACAGTCCTGCAGTCAGTGACTCTCTACGGACCGGGAGTCAGTGACTTCGTACGGACGGGGTGTCAGTGACTCTCTACAGAGTCACTGCCTACCGAGAGTTCGTGACTCTGTACAGACAGGGATTCAGTGAATCTATACATACCGAGAGTCAGTGAATCTGTACAGACCGGGAGTCAGTGACTCTGTAGGACCGGGAGTCACTGACTCTGTACGGACCTGGAGGCAGTGTCTCTGTGCAGACAGTTATTCAGTGAATCTGAACAGACCTGGTGCCAGTGGCTCTGTACAGATCGGGTGTCAGTGACTCTGTACAGACCTGAATTCAGTCTCCCTGTGCAGACCGGGATTCAATGGCTCTGTGCAGACCGGGAGTCGGTGATTCTGTAGGGACATGAAGTCGGTGACTCTGTGCAGACCGGAAGTCAGCGACTCTGCATAGACCCGAAGTCAGTTACTCTGTACAGACCGGGAGTCAGTGACTTTGTGCACAGCGGGATTCAGTGACTCTCTGCAGACCTGGAGTCAGTGAATCTGTACAGACCGGGAATTAGTAGCTCTGTGCAGACCGGGATTAATTGATTCTGTCCAGACCGGGTGTCAGTGAGTCTTTACAGACCGGGAGTCAGTAACTCTGAACAGACCGAGTGTTAGTGACTCTGTCCAACCGGGAGTCAGTGACGCTGTAGGACCGGGAGTCAGTGATGCTGTGCAGACCTGGAGTCAGTGACTCTGCACAGACCGGAAGTCAGTTACTCTGTATAGAACGGGAGTCAATTACTCTGCACAGGCCGGGAGTCAACGACTCTGTGCCGTTCGGAATAATTGATTATGTACAGACCTGGAGTCGGCGACTCTGTACAGAGCGGGAGTCAGTGATTCTGTACCGACCGGAATTCGGTGACTCTGTACAGACCGGTAGTCAGTGGCTCTGTAAGACCGGGAATCAGTAACTCTGTACGGTCCTGCGGTCAGTGACTCTGTGCAGGCCGGAATCAGTCAATCTGCACAGACAGGGAGTCAGTGAATCTCTCCAGGCCGGGAGTCCGTGACTCTGTATGTACCGGAATCAGTGACTCTTTTCAGACAGTGAGTCAGTGAACCTGTGCAGACCTGGATTCAATGGCTCTCTACAGATCGGGTGTCAGTGACTCTGGACAGACCGGAAGTCAGTGACTCTGTAGAGACCGGGAGTCAGTGACACTGCACAGTCGGGGGGTCAGTAATGCTGTACAGACCTGGAGTCAGTGACTCTGCACAGACCGGGAGTCAGTTACTCTGCATAGAACGGGAGTCAATTACTCTGTACAGGCCGGGAGTCAGCGACTCTGTGCCGTTCGGAATCATTGATTATGTACAGACCTGGAATCAGCGACTCTGTATAGAGCGGGAGTCAGTGATTCTGTACCGACCGGAAGTCGGTGACTCTGTACAGACCGGAATCATTGACTCTGTACAGACAGTGCGTCAGTGAAACTGTGCAGACCTGGAGTCAGTGGCTCTGTACAGATCGGGTGCCAGTGACTCTGTGCAGACCTGGAGTCAGTGAATCTGTACGGACAGGGAGTCAGTGACTCTGTGCGGACCGGGAGTTAGTGACTTTGTACAAACGGGGTGTCAGTGACTCTCTGCAGAGTAACTGCCTTCCGGTCTGTACAGAGTCACTGACACCGAGAGACTGTGACTCTGTACAGACCGGAATCAGTGATTCTGTACAGACAGGGAGTCAGTGATTCTGTACCGACCGGAAGTCGGTGACTATGTACAGACCGAAATCAGTGACTCTGTCCAGACAGTGATTTTATGAATCTGCGCAGATCTGGAGACAGTGGCTCTGTACAGACCGGGTGTCAGTGACTCTTTACAACCGGGTGTCAGTGAGTCTTCATAGATCGGGTGTCAGTGATTCTGTACCGACCGGAAGTCGGTGACTCTGCACAGACAGTGATTTAGCGAATCAGCACATACATGGAGTCAGTGGCTCTGTACAGATCTGAATCATTGACACTGTACAGAGAGGGAGTCAGTGACTCTGTACAGACCGGTAGTCAGTGGCTCTGTAAGACCGGGAATCAGTAACTCTGTACAGTCCTGCAGTCAGTGACTCTGTGCGGACCGGGAGTCAGTGACTTTGCACAGACGGAGTGTCAGTGACTCTCGACAGAGCCACTGCCTTCCGGACTGTACAGAGTCACTGACACCGTGTGTTCCTGACTCTGTACAGACCTGGAGTCAGTGATTCTGCACAGACAGGGAGTCAGTGAATCTGTGCATACCGGGAGTCAGTGAATCTGTACAGACCTGGAGTCAGTGACTATGTAGGACCGGGAGTCAGTGAGGCTGTAGGACCGGGAGTACCTGACGCTGTACGGACCTGGATTCAGTGTCTCTGTACAGACAGTTAGTCAGTCAATCTGTACAGACCTGGCGTCAGTGGCTCTGGACGGACCGGGTTTCAGTGAGTCTTCATAGATCAGGTGTCAGTGACTCTCTACAGGCCGGAAGTCAGTTACTGTGTACAGGCTGGGGAGTCAATGACTCTGTACAGACCTGGAGACAGTGACTCTGTACGGACCGGGAGTCAGTGTCTCTGTGCATACAGTTAGTCAGTGAATCTGTACAGACCTGGAGTCAGTGGCTCAGTACAGACCGGGTGTCAGTGACTCTGCACAGACCTGGAATCAGTGTCCCTGTGCAGACCTGGATTCAATGGCTCTGTGCAGACCGGGAGTCGGTGATTCTGTGCAGACTTGAAGTCGGTGACTCTGTGCAGACCGGAAGTCAGTGACTCTGCAGAGACCGGAAGTCAGTTACTCTGTACAGACCGGGAGTTAGGGGCTCTGTGAAGACCGGGAGTCAGTGACTCTGTACACACCGGAATCAGTCACTCTGTGCATACAGGGAGTGATTGAATCTGAACATCCCGAGAGTCAGTGGCTCTGTACAGCCCGGTTTTCAGTATCGCTGTAGGATCCGGAGTCAGTGACTCTGTACAGACCAGGAGTCACTGACGCTGTACAGACCTGGAGTCAGTTACTCTGTACAGACCGGGAGTCAGTGAGACTGTACAGACCGGGAGTCAGTGACTATGTACAATCGGGGAGTCATTGATTCTGTGCAGACCTGGAGTTAGTGACGCTGTGCGGACAGGGATTCAGTGACTCTGTCGAGACCTGGAGTGAGTGAGTCTGCAGAGATCGGGAATCACTGCCCTTTACAGACAGGGAATCATTGAACCTGTACAGACCGAGAGTTAGTGGCTTTGCACAGACAGGATATGCGTGGCTTCTTTAGACCGTGTGTCATTGACTCTGTGCAGACCAGCAATCAGTGAGTCTGCACAGACCGTGAGTCAGTGACAGTGCTTAGACCGGAAGTCAGTTTCGCTGCACGGACCGGAAATCAGTGACTCTGTGCAGACCTGGCGACAGTGACTCTGCACAGAGCGGGAGTCAGTGACACTGTGTAGACCGGGAGTCAGTGGCCCTGTACAGACCGGGTTTCAGTATCTCTGTTGGACCGCGAGTCAGTGACTCAGTACAGATCAGGAGTCACTGACTCTGTACAGACCTGGAGTCAGTTACTCTGTACAGACCGGGAGTCAGTGAGACTGTAAAGTCGGGAATTCAGTGAACCTGTGCAGGACGGGTGTCAGTCAATTTCTACTGACCTGGAGTCATTTACACTGGATAGAACGGGAGTCATTGATTCTGTACAGACCTGGAGTCAGTGACGCTGTCCAGACCGGGTTTCAGTTACTCTGTACAGACCTGCAGTGAGTGAGTCTGCACAGACTTGGAGGAAGTGACGCAGTACAGACCGGAAGTCAGTGATACTGTACAAACCGGGAGTCAGTGACTCTGTGCAGACCTGGAGTCAGCGAGACTGTACAGACCGGGATTCAGTGACTATGTACAATTGGGGAGTCATTGATTCTGTGCAGATCTGGAGTAAGCGACGGTGTGCGGACAGGGATTCAGTGACTCTGTGGAGATCTGGAGTGAGTGAGTCTGCAAAGACCGGGAATCACTGACCCTGTACAGACCGAGAGTTAGTGGCTTTGCACAGACAGGATATGCGTGGCTTCTTTAGACCGTGTGTCATTGACTCTGTGCAGACCAGCAATCAAAGAGTCTGCACAGACCGTGAGTCAGTGACAGTGCTTGGACCGGAAGTCAGTTTCGCTGCACGGACCGGAAGTCATTGACTCTGGACAGACCGGGAGTCAGTGACTCTGTACAGACCTGGCGACAGTGACTCTGCACAGAGCGGGAGTCAGTGACACTGTGTCGATCGGGAGTCAGTGGCTCTGCACAGACCAGGAGTCAGTGAGACTGTAAAGTCGGGGAGTCAGTGAATCTGTGCAGGACGGGTGACCTGGAGTCAGTTACACTGGATAGAACGGGAGTCATTGATTCTGTACAGACCAGGAGTAAGTAACGCTGTCCAGCGCGGGTTTCAGTTACTCTGGGCAGACCTGCAGTGAGTGAGTCTGCACAGACTTTGAGCAAGTGGCGCTGTACGGACCGGAAGTCAGTGACACTTTACAAACCGGGAGTCAGTGACCCTGTACAGACCTGGAGTCAGCGAGTCTGTACAGACCGGGAATAAGTGACACTGTGAAGACCAGATTCAGTGTCTCTGTACAGACCACGAGTCAGTGGCTCTAGACAGGTCGGTAGTCAGTCATTCTGCACCGAGGGGGAGTCACTGATTCGGTACAGACCGGGAATCAGTGACACTGTGCAGACCGGGAGTCAGTGAATCTGTACAAACCGAGAGTCAGTGCATCTGAACAGAGCGGGAGTCAGTGACTCTATAGGACTGGGGGTCACTGACTCTGTACAGGCCTGGAGCCAGTCTCCCTGTACAGACAGTTAGTCAGTGAATCTGTACACACCTGGAGTCAGTGGCTCTGTACAGTCCGGGTGTCTGTGACTCTGTACAGACCGGGTGTCAGTGATTCGTCATAGATCGGGAGTCAGTAAGTCTGTACGGACCGGGAGTCAGTGACTTGGTACATTCCGGTGAGTCAGTGACTCTGTGCAGATCGGAATCATTGACTCTGTAGAGAGAGGGAGTCAGTGACTCTGTACAGATCGGAATCATTGACTCTGTAGAGAGAGGGAGCCATTGACTCTGTACAGACCGGAAGGCAGTGACTCTCCACAGGCCGGGAGTCCGTGACTGTACAGGCCGGGTGTCCTTGTCTCTGTACAGACCGGAATCAGTGAATCTGTACAGACAGGGAGTCAGTGAATCTGCACAGGCCGGGAGCCCGTGACTCTGAATGGACCGGAATCAGTGACTCTGTTCAGACAGCGAGTCAGTGAAACTGTGCAGACCTGGAGTCAGTGGCTCTGTACAGATCGGGTGTCAGTGACTCTGTGCAGACCGGAAGTCAGTGACTGTGTACAGGCCGGGGAGTCAGTGAATCTGTACATACCGAGAGTCAGTGAATCTGTACAGACCGGGAGTCAGTGACTCTGTAGGACCGGGAATCACTGACTATGCACGGAACTGGAGTCAGTGTCTCTGTGCAGACAGTTAGTCAGTGAATCTGTACAGACCTGGCGTCAGTGGCTCTGTACAGACCGGGTGTCCGTGACTCGGTACATACCTGGAGTCAGTGTCCCTGTGCAGACCGGGATTCAATAGCTCTGTGCAGACCGGGATTCGTTGATTCTGTGCGTAGCGGGATTCACTGACTCTCTGCAGACCTGGAGTCAGTGAATCTGGACAGACCGGGAGTTAGTGGCTCTGTGCAGGCCGGGAGTCAGTGATTCTGTCCAGACCGGGAGTCAGTGAGTCTTTACAGACCGGGAGGCAGTAACACTGAACAGACCGAGTGTTAGTGACTCTGTCCAACCGGGAGTCAGTGACGCTGTACGATCGTGAGTCAGTGATGCTGTACAGACCTGGAGTCAGTGACTCTGCACAGACCGGGAGTCAGTTACTCTGTATAGAACGGGAGTCAATTATTCTGTACAGACCAGGAGTCAGTGACTCATGCAGTTCGGAATCTTTGATTATGTGCAGACCTGGAGTCAGCGACTCAGTACAGAGATGGAGTCAGTGATTCTCTGCCGACCGGAAGACAGTGACTCTGTACAGATCGGAATCAGTGACTCTGAACAGAAAGTGAGATCGTGAATCTGCACAAACCTGGTGTCAGTGGCTCTGTACAGACCGGGTGTCAGTTACTCTGTACAGTCCCGGTGTCAATGAGTCTTCATAGATCGGGAATCAGTGACTCTGTACAGACAGTGAGTTAGTGAATCTGCACAGACCTGGAGTCAGTGACTCTGAACAGACCGGGAGTCCGTGACTTTGTACAGACGGGTTGTCAGTGACTCTCAACAGACCGGGCGGCAATGATTCTTTACAGATTGGGAGTCAGTGATTCTTCATCGGCCGGGAATCAGAAACTCTCTCCACATCGAGTGTCAGTTAATCTGTTCAGACCGGGTGTCAGTGACTCGGAACAGGCCGGGGAGTCAGTGACTCTGTACAAATCGGAATCATTGACTCTGTACAGACAGGGAGTCAGAGACTCTGTACAGACCGGTAGTCAGTGGCTCTGTAAGACCGAGAATCAGTAACTCTGTACAGTCCTGCAGTCAGTGACTCTGTACGGACCAGGAGTCAGTGACTCTGTACAGACGGGGTGTCTGTGACAGTACAGGCCTGGAGTTAGTGTCTCTGTACAGACCGGAATCCGTGAATCTGTACACACAGGGAGTCAGTGAATCTGTACAGGCAGGGAGTCCGTCACTCTGTATGGACCGGAATCAGTGACTCTTTTCAGACAGTGAGTCAGTGACTCTGTACAGACCTGGAGTCAGTGACTCTGCACAGACCGGGAGTTAGTGACACTTTGTGGACCGAGATTCAGTAACTCTGTGCAGACCGGAATCAGTGACTCTGTATAGATAGGGAGTCCGTGAATCTGAACATGCCGATAGTCAGTGGCTCTGTACTGACCGGGAGTCATTGACTGTGTACAGACCTGGAGTCAGAGCCTCTGTACAGACCGGGAGTCAGTGTCTCTGTGCAGTCCGGGAGTCAGTGTCTCTGTGCAGACCGGGAGTCAGTGTCTCTGTGCAGACCGGATTCAATGATTCTGCACAAACCGGGAGTCAATTTCTCTGGACAGACCGGGAGTCAGTGGTTCTGTACAGAACGGGAGTCTGTGATTCTGTGCACATCTGGAGTCAGTGACTCTGCACAGACAGGGAGTCAGTGACTCTCTCCGACCTGGATCCAGTGACGCTGCACAGACCTGGAGGCAGTTTCTCTGTACAGACCGAGCATCAGTAACTCTGAACAGACCGAGAGTTACTGACTCTGTACGACCGGGAGTCAGTGACGCTGTACGACGGGGAGTCAGTGACTCTGTATAGAACCGGATTCACTGACTCTGTACAGGCCTGGAGTTAGTGACTCTGTACGGACCGGGAGTCAGTGAATCTGTACAGACCGGAAGTCAATTACTCTTTACAGACTGGGAGTCAGTGACTCTCTACAGTCCGGGAGGCAATGATTCTGTACAGACCGGGAGCCAATGAGTCTTCATAGACCCGGAGTCAGTAACTCTGAACGGATCGAGAGTTAGCCACTCTGTTCAGATCTGGAGCCAGTGATTCTGCACAGACCGGGAGTCAGTGACACTGTAAAGACCGGAATCAGTGACTCTGTACAGACAGTGAGTCAATGAATCTGTATAGACCTGGATTCAGTGGCTTTGCACAGACCGAGTGTCAGTTGCTCTGTACAGTCCGGGTGTCAATGATTCTGTACAGACAGGAAGTCAGTGACTCTGTAAAGGCCGGGGAGTCAGTGAGTCTGCACAGGCCTGGAGATTGGGGCTTTGTACAGACCGGGTGTCAGTGACTCTGCACAGAGCGGGTATCAATGACTCGGTACAGAGAGGGAGTCAGTGACTCTGTACAGACCTGGAGTCAGTGCCTCTGGTCGGACCGAATGTCAGTGACTCTTTGCAGACCGGGAGTCGGTCACTCTGTACAGACCGGGAATCAGTGGTTCTGTACAAAACGTAAGTCTGTGATTCTGTCCGGACCGGGAGTCAGTGACTCTGCATCGACCGGGAATCAGTGACACTGTGCAGACCGGGATTCAGTGACTCTGTACCGAGAGGGAGTCAGTGAATCTGTAGAAACCGAGCGTCAGTGAATCTGTACAGACCGGGAGTCAGTGACTCTGTAGGACTGGGAGTCACTGACTCTGTACAGACCTGGAGTCAGTGTCTCTGTACAGACAGTTAGTCACTAAATCTGTACAGACCTGGAGTCAGTGGCTCTGTACAGACCGGGTGTCAGTGACTCTGATCAGACCGGGTGTCAGTGAATGTGTACAAACAGGGAGTCATTGATTCAGTACAGACCTGGAGTCAGTGACTCTGCACAGACCGGGAGTCAGTTACTCTGTATAGAACGGGAGTCAATTACTCTGCACAGGCCGGGAGTCAACGACTCTGTGCCGTTCGGAATAATTGATTATGTACAGACCTGGAGTCAGCGACTCTGTACAGAGCGGGAATCAGTGATACTGTACCGACCTGGAGTCAGTGGCTCTGTACAGGCCGGGTGTCAGTGACGCTGTGCAGACCGGGTGTCAGTGAGTCTTCAAAGATCGGGAGTCAGTAAGTCTGTACAAACCGGAAGTCAATGACTCGGTACAGGCCGGGGAGTCAGTGACTCTGTACAGATCGGAAACATTGACTCTGAAAAGAGAGGGATTCAGTGACTCTGTACAGACCTGTAGTCAGTGGCTCCGTAAGACCGGGAATCAGTAACTCTGGACAGTCCTGCAGTCAGTGACTCTCTACGGACCGGGAGTCAGTGACTTCGTACGGACGGGGTGTCAGTGACTCTCTACAGAGTCACTGCCTACCGAGAGTTCGTGACTCTGTACAGACAGGGATTCAGTGAATCTATACATACCGAGAGTCAGTGAATCTGTACAGACCGGGAGTCAGTGACTCTGTAGGACCGGGAGTCACTGACTCTGTACGGACCTGGAGGCAGTGTCTCTGTGCAGACAGTTATTCAGTGAATCTGAACAGACCTGGTGCCAGTGGCTCTGTACAGATCGGGTGTCAGTGACTCTGTACAGACCTGAATTCAGTCTCCCTGTGCAGACCGGGATTCAATGGCTCTGTGCAGACCGGGAGTCGGTGATTCTGTAGGGACATGAAGTCGGTGACTCTGTGCAGACCGGAAGTCAGCGACTCTGCATAGACCCGAAGTCAGTTACTCTGTACAGACCGGGAGTCAGTGACTTTGTGCACAGCGGGATTCAGTGACTCTCTGCAGACCTGGAGTCAGTGAATCTGTACAGACCGGGAATTAGTAGCTCTGTGCAGACCGGGATTAATTGATTCTGTCCAGACCGGGTGTCAGTGAGTCTTTACAGACCGGGAGTCAGTAACTCTGAACAGACCGAGTGTTAGTGACTCTGTCCAACCGGGAGTCAGTGACGCTGTAGGACCGGGAGTCAGTGATGCTGTGCAGACCTGGAGTCAGTGACTCTGCACAGACCGGAAGTCAGTTACTCTGTATAGAACGGGAGTCAATTACTCTGCACAGGCCGGGAGTCAACGACTCTGTGCCGTTCGGAATAATTGATTATGTACAGACCTGGAGTCGGCGACTCTGTACAGAGCGGGAGTCAGTGATTCTGTACCGACCGGAATTCGGTGACTCTGTACAGACCGGTAGTCAGTGGCTCTGTAAGACCGGGAATCAGTAACTCTGTACGGTCCTGCGGTCAGTGACTCTGTGCAGGCCGGAATCAGTCAATCTGCACAGACAGGGAGTCAGTGAATCTCTCCAGGCCGGGAGTCCGTGACTCTGTATGTACCGGAATCAGTGACTCTTTTCAGACAGTGAGTCAGTGAACCTGTGCAGACCTGGATTCAATGGCTCTCTACAGATCGAGTGTCAGTGACTCTGGACAGACCGGAAGTCAGTGACTCTGTAGAGACCGGGAGTCAGTGACACTGCACAGTCGGGGGGTCAGTAATGCTGTACAGACCTGGAGTCAGTGACTCTGCACAGACCGGGAGTCAGTTACTCTGCATAGAACGGGAGTCAATTACTCTGTACAGGCCGGGAGTCAGCGACTCTGTGCCGTTCGGAATCATTGATTATGTACAGACCTGGAATCAGCGACTCTGTATAGAGCGGGAGTCAGTGATTCTGTACCGACCGGAAGTCGGTGACTCTGTACAGACCGGAATCATTGACTCTGTACAGACAGTGCGTCAGTGAAACTGTGCAGACCTGGAGTCAGTGGCTCTGTACAGATCGGGTGCCAGTGACTCTGTGCAGACCTGGAGTCAGTGAATCTGTACGGACAGGGAGTCAGTGACTCTGTGCGGACCGGTAGTTAGTGACTTTGTACAAACGGGGTGTCAGTGACTCTCTGCAGAGTAACTGCCTTCCGGTCTGTACAGAGTCACTGACACCGAGAGACTGTGACTCTGTACAGACCGGAATCAGTGATTCTGTACAGACAGGGAGTCAGTGATTCTGTACCGACCGGAAGTCGGTGACTATGTACAGACCGAAATCAGTGACTCTGTCCAGACAGTGATTTTATGAATCTGCGCAGATCTGGAGACAGTGGCTCTGTACAGACCGGGTGTCAGTGACTCTTTACAGACCGGGTGTCAGTGAGTCTTCATAGATCGGGTGTCAGTGATTCTGTACCGACCGGAAGTCGGTGACTCTGCACAGACAGTGATTTAGCGAATCTGCACATACATGGAGTCAGTGGCTCTGTACAGATCTGAATCATTGACACTGTACAGAGAGGGAGTCAGTGACTCTGTACAGACCGGTAGTCAGTGGCTCTGTAAGACCGGGAATCAGTAACTCTGTACAGTCCTGCAGTCAGTGACTCTGTGCGGACCGGGAGTCAGTGACTTTGCACAGACGGAGTGTCAGTGACTCTCGACAGAGCCACTGCCTTCCGGACTGTACAGAGTCACTGACACCGTGTGTTCCTGACTCTGTACAGACCTGGAGTCAGTGATTCTGCACAGACAGGGAGTCAGTGAATCTGTGCATACCGGGAGTCAGTGAATCTGTACAGACCTGGAGTCAGTGACTATGTAGGACCGGGAGTCAGTGAGGCTGTAGGACCGGGAGCACCTGACGCTGTACGGACCTGGATTCAGTGTCTCTGTACAGACAGTTAGTCAGTCAATCTGTACAGACCTGGCGTCAGTGGCTCTGGACGGACCGGGTTTCAGTGAGTCTTCATAGATCAGGTGTCAGTGACTCTCTACAGGCCGGAAGTCAGTTACTGTGTACAGGCTGGGGAGTCAATGACTCTGTACAGACCTGGAGACAGTGACTCTGTACGGACCGGGAGTCAGTGTCTCTGTGCATACAGTTAGTCAGTGAATCTGTACAGACCTGGAGTCAGTGGCTCAGTACAGACCGGGTGTCAGTGACTCTGCACAGACCTGGAATCAGTGTCCCTGTGCAGACCTGGATTCAATGGCTCTGTGCAGACCGGGAGTCGGTGATTCTGTGCAGACTTGAAGTCGGTGACTCTGTGCAGACCGGAAGTCAGTGACTCTGCAGAGACCGGAAGTCAGTTACTCTGTACAGACCGGGAGTTAGGGGCTCTGTGAAGACCGGGAGTCAGTGACTCTGTACACACCGGAATCAGTCACTCTGTGCATACAGGGAGTGATTGAATCTGAACATCCCGAGAGTCAGTGGCTCTGTACAGCCCGGTTTTCAGTATCGCTGTAGGATCCGGAGTCAGTGACTCTGTACAGACCAGGAGTCACTGACGCTGTACAGACCTGGAGTCAGTTACTCTGTACAGACCGGGAGTCAGTGAGACTGTACAGACCGGGAGTCAGTGACTATGTACAATCGGGGAGTCATTGATTCTGTGCAGACCTGGAGTTAGTGACGCTGTGCGGACAGGGATTCAGTGACTCTGTCGAGACCTGGAGTGAGTGAGTCTGCAGAGATCGGGAATCACTGCCCTTTACAGACAGGGAATCATTGAACCTGTACAGACCGAGAGTTAGTGGCTTTGCACAGACAGGATATGCGTGGCTTCTTTAGACCGTGTGTCATTGACTCTGTGCAGACCAGCAATCAGTGAGTCTGCACAGACCGTGAGTCAGTGACAGTGCTTAGACCGGAAGTCAGTTTCGCTGCACGGACCGGAAATCAGTGACTCTGTGCAGACCTGGCGACAGTGACTCTGCACAGAGCGGGAGTCAGTGACACTGTGTAGACCGGGAGTCAGTGGCCCTGTACAGACCGGGTTTCAGTATCTCTGTTGGACCGCGAGTCAGTGACTCAGTACAGATCAGGAGTCACTGACTCTGTACAGACCTGGAGTCAGTTACTCTGTACAGACCGGGAGTCAGTGAGACTGTAAAGTCGGGAATTCAGTGAACCTGTGCAGGACGGGTGTCAGTCAATTTCTACTGACCTGGAGTCATTTACACTGGATAGAACGGGAGTCATTGATTCTGTACAGACCTGGAGTCAGTGACGCTGTCCAGACCGGGTTTCAGTTACTCTGTACAGACCTGCAGTGAGTGAGTCTGCACAGACTTGGCGGAAGTGACGCAGTACAGACCGGAAGTCAGTGATACTGTACAAACCGGGAGTCAGTGACTCTGTGCAGACCTGGAGTCAGCGAGACTGTACAGACCGGGATTCAGTGACTATGTACAATTGGGGAGTCATTGATTCTGTGCAGATCTGGAGTAAGCGACGGTGTGCGGACAGGGATTCAGTGACTCTGTGGAGATCTGGAGTGAGTGAGTCTGCAAAGACCGGGAATCACTGACCCTGTACAGACCGAGAGTTAGTGGCTTTGCACAGACAGGATATGCGTGGCTTCTTTAGACCGTGTGTCATTGACTCTGTGCAGACCAGCAATCAAAGAGTCTGCACAGACCGTGAGTCAGTGACAGTGCTTGGACCGGAAGTCAGTTTCGCTGCACGGACCGGAAGTCATTGACTCTGGACAGACCGGGAGTCAGTGACTCTGTACAGACCTGGCGACAGTGACTCTGCACAGAGCGGGAGTCAGTGACACTGTGTCGATCGGGAGTCAGTGGCTCTGCACAGACCAGGAGTCAGTGAGACTGTAAAGTCGGGGAGTCAGTGAATCTGTGCAGGACGGGTGACCTGGAGTCAGTTACACTGGATAGAACGGGAGTCATTGATTCTGTACAGACCAGGAGTAAGTAACGCTGTCCAGCGCGGGTTTCAGTTACTCTGGGCAGACCTGCAGTGAGTGAGTCTGCACAGACTTTGAGCAAGTGGCGCTGTACGGACCGGAAGTCAGTGACACTTTACAAACCGGGAGTCAGTGACCCTGTACAGACCTGGAGTCAGCGAGTCTGTACAGACCGGGAATAAGTGACACTGTGAAGACCAGATTCAGTGTCTCTGTACAGACCACGAGTCAGTGGCTCTAGACAGGTCGGTAGTCAGTCATTCTGCACCGAGGGGGAGTCACTGATTCGGTACAGACCGGGAATCAGTGACACTGTGCAGACCGGGAGTCAGTGAATCTGTACAAACCGAGAGTCAGTGCATCTGAACAGAGCGGGAGTCAGTGACTCTATAGGACTGGGGGTCACTGACTCTGTACAGGCCTGGAGCCAGTCTCCCTGTACAGACAGTTAGTCAGTGAATCTGTACACACCTGGAGTCAGTGGCTCTGTACAGTCCGGGTGTCTGTGACTCTGTACAGACCGGGTGTCAGTGATTCGTCATAGATCGGGAGTCAGTAAGTCTGTACGGACCGGGAGTCAGTGACTTGGTACATTCCGGTGAGTCAGTGACTCTGTGCAGATCGGAATCATTGACTCTGTAGAGAGAGGGAGTCAGTGACTCTGTACAGATCGGAATCATTGACTCTGTAGAGAGAGGGAGCCATTGACTCTGTACAGACCGGAAGGCAGTGACTCTCCACAGGCCGGGAGTCCGTGACTGTACAGGCCGGGTGTCCTTGTCTCTGTACAGACCGGAATCAGTGAATCTGTACAGACAGGGAGTCAGTGAATCTGCACAGGCCGGGAGCCCGTGACTCTGAATGGACCGGAATCAGTGACTCTGTTCAGACAGCGAGTCAGTGAAACTGTGCAGACCTGGAGTCAGTGGCTCTGTACAGATCGGGTGTCAGTGACTCTGTGCAGACCGGAAGTCAGTGACTGTGTACAGGCCGGGGAGTCAGTGAATCTGTACATACCGAGAGTCAGTGAATCTGTACAGACCGGGAGTCAGTGACTCTGTAGGACCGGGAATCACTGACTATGCACGGAACTGGAGTCAGTGTCTCTGTGCAGACAGTTAGTCAGTGAATCTGTACAGACCTGGCGTCAGTGGCTCTGTACAGACCGGGTGTCCGTGACTCGGTACATACCTGGAGTCAGTGTCCCTGTGCAGACCGGGATTCAATAGCTCTGTGCAGACCGGGATTCGTTGATTCTGTGCGTAGCGGGATTCACTGACTCTCTGCAGACCTGGAGTCAGTGAATCTGGACAGACCGGGAGTTAGTGGCTCTGTGCAGGCCGGGAGTCAGTGATTCTGTCCAGACCGGGAGTCAGTGAGTCTTTACAGACCGGGAGGCAGTAACACTGAACAGACCGAGTGTTAGTGACTCTGTCCAACCGGGAGTCAGTGACGCTGTACGATCGTGAGTCAGTGATGCTGTACAGACCTGGAGTCAGTGACTCTGCACAGACCGGGAGTCAGTTACTCTGTATAGAACGGGAGTCAATTATTCTGTACAGACCAGGAGTCAGTGACTCATGCAGTTCGGAATCTTTGATTATGTGCAGACCTGGAGTCAGCGACTCAGTACAGAGATGGAGTCAGTGATTCTCTGCCGACCGGAAGACAGTGACTCTGTACAGATCGGAATCAGTGACTCTGAACAGAAAGTGAGATCGTGAATCTGCACAAACCTGGTGTCAGTGGCTCTGTACAGACCGGGTGTCAGTTACTCTGTACAGTCCCGGTGTCAATGAGTCTTCATAGATCGGGAATCAGTGACTCTGTACAGACAGTGAGTTAGTGAATCTGCACAGACCTGGAGTCAGTGACTCTGAACAGACCGGGAGTCCGTGACTTTGTACAGACGGGTTGTCAGTGACTCTCAACAGACCGGGCGGCAATGATTCTTTACAGATTGGGAGTCAGTGATTCTTCATCGGCCGGGAATCAGAAACTCTCTCCACATCGAGTGTCAGTTAATCTGTTCAGACCGGGTGTCAGTGACTCGGAACAGGCCGGGGAGTCAGTGACTCTGTACAAATCGGAATCATTGACTCTGTACAGAGAGGGAGTCAGAGACTCTGTACAGACCGGTAGTCAGTGGCTCTGTAAGACCGAGAATCAGTAACTCTGTACAGTCCTGCAGTCAGTGACTCTGTACGGACCAGGAGTCAGTGACTCTGTACAGACGGGGTGTCTGTGACAGTACAGGCCTGGAGTTAGTGTCTCTGTACAGACCGGAATCCGTGAATCTGTACACACAGGGAGTCAGTGAATCTGTACAGGCAGGGAGTCCGTCACTCTGTATGGACCGGAATCAGTGACTCTTTTCAGACAGTGAGTCAGTGACTCTGTACAGACCTGGAGTCAGTGACTCTGCACAGACCGGGAGTTAGTGACACTTTGTGGACCGAGATTCAGTAACTCTGTGCAGACCGGAATCAGTGACTCTGTATAGATAGGGAGTCCGTGAATCTGAACATGCCGATAGTCAGTGGCTCTGTACTGACCGGGAGTCATTGACTGTGTACAGACCTGGAGTCAGAGCCTCTGTACAGACCGGGAGTCAGTGTCTCTGTGCAGTCCGGGAGTCAGTGTCTCTGTGCAGACCGGGAGTCAGTGTCTCTGTGCAGACCGGATTCAATGATTCTGCACAAACCGGGAGTCAATGACTCTGGACAGACCGGGAGTCAGTGGTTCTGTACAGAACGGGAGTCTGTGATTCTGTGCACATCTGGAGTCAGTGACTCTGCACAGACAGGGAGTCAGTGACTCTCTCCGACCTGGATCCAGTGACGCTGCACAGACCTGGAGGCAGTTTCTCTGTACAGACCGAGCATCAGTAACTCTGAACAGACCGAGAGTTACTGACTCTGTACGACCGGGAGTCAGTGACGCTGTACGACGGGGAGTCAGTGACTCTGTATAGAACCGGATTCACTGACTCTGTACAGGCCTGGAGTTAGTGACTCTGTACGGACCGGGAGTCAGTGAATCTGTACAGACCGGAAGTCAATTACTCTTTACAGACTGGGAGTCAGTGACTCTCTACAGTCCGGGAGGCAATGATTCTGTACAGACCGGGAGCCAATGAGTCTTCATAGACCCGGAGTCAGTAACTCTGAACGGATCGAGAGTTAGCCACTCTGTTCAGATCTGGAGCCAGTGATTCTGCACAGACCGGGAGTCAGTGACACTGTAAAGACCGGAATCAGTGACTCTGTACAGACAGTGAGTCAATGAATCTGTATAGACCTGGATTCAGTGGCTTTGCACAGACCGAGTGTCAGTTGCTCTGTACAGTCCGGGTGTCAATGATTCTGTACAGACAGGAAGTCAGTGACTCTGTAAAGGCCGGGGAGTCAGTGAGTCTGCACAGGCCTGGAGATTGGGGCTTTGTACAGACCGGGTGTCAGTGACTCTGCACAGAGCGGGTATCAATGACTCGGTACAGAGAGGGAGTCAGTGACTCTGTACAGACCTGGAGTCAGTGCCTCTGGTCGGACCGAATGTCAGTGACTCTTTGCAGACCGGGAGTCGGTCACTCTGTACAGACCGGGAATCAGTGGTTCTGTACAAAACGTAAGTCTGTGATTCTGTCCGGACCGGGAGTCAGTGACTCTGCATCGACCGGGAATCAGTGACACTGTGCAGACCGGGATTCAGTGACTCTGTACCGAGAGGGAGTCAGTGAATCTGTAGAAACCGAGCGTCAGTGAATCTGTACAGACCGGGAGTCAGTGACTCTGTAGGACTGGGAGTCACTGACTCTGTACAGACCTGGAGTCAGTGTCTCTGTACAGACAGTTAGTCACTAAATCTGTACAGACCTGGAGTCAGTGGCTCTGTACAGACCGGGTGTCAGTGACTCTGATCAGACCGGGTGTCAGTGAATGTGTACAAACAGGGAGTCATTGATTCAGTACAGACCTGGAGTCAGTGACTCTGCACAGACCGGGAGTCAGTTACTCTGTATAGAACGGGAGTCAATTACTCTGCACAGGCCGGGAGTCAACGACTCTGTGCCGTTCGGAATAATTGATTATGTACAGACCTGGAGTCAGCGACTCTGTACAGAGCGGGAATCAGTGATACTGTACCGACCTGGAGTCAGTGGCTCTGTACAGGCCGGGTGTCAGTGACGCTGTGCAGACCGGGTGTCAGTGAGTCTTCAAAGATCGGGAGTCAGTAAGTCTGTACAAACCGGAAGTCAATGACTCGGTACAGGCCGGGGAGTCAGTGACTCTGTACAGATCGGAAACATTGACTCTGAAAAGAGAGGGATTCAGTGACTCTGTACAGACCTGTAGTCAGTGGCTCCGTAAGACCGGGAATCAGTAACTCTGGACAGTCCTGCAGTCAGTGACTCTCTACGGACCGGGAGTCAGTGACTTCGTACGGACGGGGTGTCAGTGACTCTCTACAGAGTCACTGCCTACCGAGAGTTCGTGACTCTGTACAGACAGGGATTCAGTGAATCTATACATACCGAGAGTCAGTGAATCTGTACAGACCGGGAGTCAGTGACTCTGTAGGACCGGGAGTCACTGACTCTGTACGGACCTGGAGTCAGTGACTCTGTACAGACCGGTAGTCAGTGGCTCTGTAAGACCGGGAATCAGTAACTCTGTACAGTCCTGCAGTCAGTGACTCTGTGCGGACCGGGAGTCAGTGACTTTGCACAGACGGAGTGTCAGTGACTCTCGACAGAGCCACTGCCTTCCGGACTGTACAGAGTCACTGACACCGTGTGTTCCTGACTCTGTACAGACCTGGAGTCAGTGATTCTGCACAGACAGGGAGTCAGTGAATCTGTGCATACCGGGAGTCAGTGAATCTGTACAGACCTGGAGTCAGTGACTATGTAGGACCGGGAGTCAGTGAGGCTGTAGGACCGGGAGCACCTGACGCTGTACGGACCTGGATTCAGTGTCTCTGTACAGACAGTTAGTCAGTCAATCTGTACAGACCTGGCGTCAGTGGCTCTGGACGGACCGGGTTTCAGTGAGTCTTCATAGATCAGGTGTCAGTGACTCTCTACAGGCCGGAAGTCAGTTACTGTGTACAGGCTGGGGAGTCAATGACTCTGTACAGACCTGGAGACAGTGACTCTGTACGGACCGGGAGTCAGTGTCTCTGTGCATACAGTTAGTCAGTGAATCTGTACAGACCTGGAGTCAGTGGCTCAGTACAGACCGGGTGTCAGTGACTCTGCACAGACCTGGAATCAGTGTCCCTGTGCAGACCTGGATTCAATGGCTCTGTGCAGACCGGGAGTCGGTGATTCTGTGCAGACTTGAAGTCGGTGACTCTGTGCAGACCGGAAGTCAGTGACTCTGCAGAGACCGGAAGTCAGTTACTCTGTACAGACCGGGAGTTAGGGGCTCTGTGAAGACCGGGAGTCAGTGACTCTGTACACACCGGAATCAGTCACTCTGTGCATACAGGGAGTGATTGAATCTGAACATCCCGAGAGTCAGTGGCTCTGTACAGCCCGGTTTTCAGTATCGCTGTAGGATCCGGAGTCAGTGACTCTGTACAGACCAGGAGTCACTGACGCTGTACAGACCTGGAGTCAGTTACTCTGTACAGACCGGGAGTCAGTGAGACTGTACAGACCGGGAGTCAGTGACTATGTACAATCGGGGAGTCATTGATTCTGTGCAGACCTGGAGTTAGTGACGCTGTGCGGACAGGGATTCAGTGACTCTGTCGAGACCTGGAGTGAGTGAGTCTGCAGAGATCGGGAATCACTGCCCTTTACAGACAGGGAATCATTGAACCTGTACAGACCGAGAGTTAGTGGCTTTGCACAGACAGGATATGCGTGGCTTCTTTAGACCGTGTGTCATTGACTCTGTGCAGACCAGCAATCAGTGAGTCTGCACAGACCGTGAGTCAGTGACAGTGCTTAGACCGGAAGTCAGTTTCGCTGCACGGACCGGAAATCAGTGACTCTGTGCAGACCTGGCGACAGTGACTCTGCACAGAGCGGGAGTCAGTGACACTGTGTAGACCGGGAGTCAGTGGCCCTGTACAGACCGGGTTTCAGTATCTCTGTTGGACCGCGAGTCAGTGACTCAGTACAGATCAGGAGTCACTGACTCTGTACAGACCTGGAGTCAGTTACTCTGTACAGACCGGGAGTCAGTGAGACTGTAAAGTCGGGAATTCAGTGAACCTGTGCAGGACGGGTGTCAGTCAATTTCTACTGACCTGGAGTCATTTACACTGGATAGAACGGGAGTCATTGATTCTGTACAGACCTGGAGTCAGTGACGCTGTCCAGACCGGGTTTCAGTTACTCTGTACAGACCTGCAGTGAGTGAGTCTGCACAGACTTGGCGGAAGTGACGCAGTACAGACCGGAAGTCAGTGATACTGTACAAACCGGGAGTCAGTGACTCTGTGCAGACCTGGAGTCAGCGAGACTGTACAGACCGGGATTCAGTGACTATGTACAATTGGGGAGTCATTGATTCTGTGCAGATCTGGAGTAAGCGACGGTGTGCGGACAGGGATTCAGTGACTCTGTGGAGATCTGGAGTGAGTGAGTCTGCAAAGACCGGGAATCACTGACCCTGTACAGACCGAGAGTTAGTGGCTTTGCACAGACAGGATATGCGTGGCTTCTTTAGACCGTGTGTCATTGACTCTGTGCAGACCAGCAATCAAAGAGTCTGCACAGACCGTGAGTCAGTGACAGTGCTTGGACCGGAAGTCAGTTTCGCTGCACGGACCGGAAGTCATTGACTCTGGACAGACCGGGAGTCAGTGACTCTGTACAGACCTGGCGACAGTGACTCTGCACAGAGCGGGAGTCAGTGACACTGTGTAGATCGGGAGTCAGTGGCTCTGCACAGACCAGGAGTCAGTGAGACTGTAAAGTCGGGGAGTCAGTGAATCTGTGCAGGACGGGTGACCTGGAGTCAGTTACACTGGATAGAACGGGAGTCATTGATTCTGTACAGACCAGGAGTCAGTAACGCTGTCCAGCGCGGGTTTCAGTTACTCTGGGCAGACCTGCAGTGAGTGAGTCTGCACAGACTTTGAGCAAGTGGCGCTGTACGGACCGGAAGTCAGTGACACTTTACAAACCGGGAGTCAGTGACCCTGTACAGACCTGGAGTCAGCGAGTCTGTACAGACCGGGAATAAGTGACACTGTGAAGACCAGATTCAGTGTCTCTGTACAGACCACGAGTCAGTGGCTCTAGACAGGTCGGTAGTCAGTCATTCTGCACCGAGGGGGAGTCACTGATTCGGTACAGACCGGGAGTCATTGATTCTGTATGGACCTGGAGTCATTGACTCTGTACAGAAATGAAATCAGTGACGCTGTGCAGACCGACAGCAAGTGACTCTGTACGGACCGGAATCAGTGATTCTGTACAGACCGGGAGTCAGTGGTTCTGTACAGAACGGTAGTCTCTGATTCTGTATGGATCGGGAGTCAGTGAATCGTTACAAACGGGGAGTCATTGATTCTGTACAAACCTGGAGTCAGTGACTCTGTACAAAACCTGGAGTCAGTGAATCTGTGCCGACCTGGAGCAAGTGACGATGTACAGACCGCGATTCAGTGAGTCTGTCCAGACCGGGATTCACTGACCCTGTACAGACAGGGAATCATTGACCTGCACAGACAGGGAGTCAGTGACTTATTTAGACCGTGTGCCATTGACTCTGGGCAGACCAGCAACAGAGTGAGTCTGCACAGACCGGGAGTCAGTGACAGTGCTTCGACCGGAAGACAGTTTCGCTGCACGGACCGGAAGTCAGTGAATCTGGACAGACCGGGAGTCAGTGACTCTCTACGACCGGGAGTCAGTGAATCTGAACAGACCAAGCGACAGTGACTCTGCATAGAGCGGGAGTCAGTGATACTGTGTAGACCGGCAGACAGTGATTCTGCACAGACCGGAATCAGTCACTGTGTGCATACAGCGAGTGAGTGAATCTGAACATACCGAGAGTCAGTTGCTCTGTACAGCCCGGGTTTCAGTATCTCTGTAGCACCGGGAGGCAGTGACTCTGTACAGACCAGGAGTCACTGACTCTGTACAGACCTGGAGTCAGTTACTCTGTACAGACCGGGAGTCAGTGAGACTGTACAGACCGGGAGTCAGTAAATCTGTACAGTCGGGGAGTCATTGATTCTGTGCAGACCTGGAGTAAGTGATGCTGTCCGGACAGGGTTTAAGTAACTCTGCAGAGACCTGGAGTGAGTGAGTCTGCACAGACCTGGAGCAAGTGACGCTGTTCAGACCGGAAGTCAGTGACTCTGTGAAGAACTGGAGTCATGACTATGTACCGACCTGGAATCCGCGACTCTTTGAAGACGGGAGTAAGTGACTCTGAAGAGACCGGGAGTCAGTGATTCTGTACCATCCGGGAGTCGGTGACTCTGTACAGGCCTGATGTGGAGATGCCGGTGATGGACTGGGGTTGACAATTGTAAACAATTTTACAACACCAAGTTATAGACCAGCAATTTTATTTTAAATTCACAAGCTTTCGGAGACTTCCTCCTTCCTCAGGTAAATGTTCAGGAGCTCCTTGAAGCCTACGCATTTATACATATAGAACAATACATGGTGTTTACAGACTGCCCCTGCAACTGCCCGTTGCCAAGGCAATCACCGTGTTCAGACAGAGAGGTGTCACCTGCAGAACCCCCGGATACACATTCAACAAAAAAACAAGCAGGGAAAAAGAACAGAGACTTGAGTGGGTTCGTGATCTGGAGTCCTTTCGGGATCTTGTCTGCTTTCTTGCAGCTCTGTAAAAACTTGATGTCTGTGTCTAAATGCGCGATCTTCTTGGATATCCTTTCCACTTTGAGCCGGCAGTTTGTGGTGTCGATGGTAGTCATGATGTGGAGATGCCGGTGATGGACTGGGGTTGACAATTGTAAACAATTTTACAACACCAAGTTATAGTCCAGCAATTTTATTTTAAATTCACAAGCTTTCGGAGACTTCCTCCTTCCTCAGGTAAATGTTCAGGAGCTCCTTGAAGCCTACGCATTTATACATATAGAACAATACATGGTGTTTACAGACTGCCCCTGCAACTGCCCGTTGCCAAGGCAATCACTGTGTTCAGACAGTGAGGTGTCACCTGCAGAACCCGCGGATACACATTCAACATCTGTACAGGCCGGCAGTTAGTGACTCTGTACGGACCGGAATCAGTGACTCTGTAGAGAAAGGGAGTCAGTGGCTCTGCACAGACCTGCAGTCAGTGAATCTGTACAAAACTTGGAGTCAGTGACGCTGTCCAGATCGGGTCCCAGTGACTCCGTACAGACCGGGAGTCAGTGAGTCTGTTCAGAGCGGCAATCACTGATACTGTACTGACAGGGAATCATTGACCCTGTACATACCGAGAGTTGGTGACTTTGTGCAGACAGGCGTCAGTTACTCTGTATGGACCGTGAGTCATTGACTCTGTGCAGACCAGAAATCAGTGACTCTGTGCAGACCGGGAGTCAGTGACACTGCATAGACCGGAAGTCAGTTTTGCTGCACGGACCGGATTTTAGTGACTCTGCACGACTGCGAGTCAGTGACTCTGTGCTGACCTGGAGTCAATGACACTGTGTAGACCGGGAGTCATTGAATCTGTACAGACCGGAATCAATGACTCTGTAAAGACAGGGAGTCGGTGAATCTGAACATTAGAGGAGCCGAGCCGAGCGGAGGGAGCGTCCGATAAAAGGCGGGATTTCAGAGCGCTGAGAGGAGCCGAGCCGAGCGGAGGGAGCGTCCGATAAAAGGCGGGATTTCAGAGCGCTGAGAACAGCTGAGAGGAGCCGAGCGGAGGGAGCGTCCCATAAAAGGCGGGATTTCAGAGCGCTGAGAACAGCTGAGAGGAGCCGAGCCGAGCGGAGGGAGCGTCCGATAAAAGGCGGGATTTCAGAGCGCTGAGAACAGCTGAGAGGAGCCGAGCCGAGCGGAGGGAGCGTCCGATAAAAGGCGGGATTTCAGAGCGCTGAGAACAGCTGAGAGGAGCCGAGCCCAGCGGAGGGAGCGTCCGATAAAAGGCGGGATTTCAGAGCGCTGAGAACAGCTGAGAGGAGCCGAGCGGAGGGAGCGTCCCATAAAAGGCGGGATTTCAGAGCGCTGAGAACAGCTGAGAGGAGCCGAGCCGAGCGGAGGGAGCGTCCGATAAAAGGCGGGATTTCAGAGCGCTTAGAGGAGCCGAGCCGAGCGGAGGGAGCGTCCGATAAAAGGCGGGATTTCAGAGCGCTGAGAACAGCTGAGAGGAGCCGAGCCGAGCGGAGGGAGCGTCCGATAAAAGGCGGGATTTCAGAGCGCTGAGAACAGCTGAGAGGAGCCGAGCCGAGCGGAGGGAGCGTCCGATAAAAGGCGGGATTTCAGAGCGCTGAGAACAGCTGAGAGGAGCCGAGCCGAGCGGAGGGAGCGTCCGATAAAAGGCGGGATTTCAGAGCGCTGAGAACAGCTGAGAGGAGCCGAGCCGAGCGGAGGGAGCGTCCGATAAAAGGCGGGATTTCAGAGCGCTGAGAACAGCTGAGAGGAGCCGAGCCGAGCGGAGGGAGCGTCCGATAAAAGGCGGGATTTCAGAGCGCTGAGAACAGCTGAGAGGAGCCGAGCCGAGCGGAGGGAGCGTCCGATAAAAGGCGGGATTTCAGAGCGCTGAGAACAGCTGAGAGGAGCCGAGCCGAGCGGAGGGAGCGTCCGATAAAAGGCGGGATTTCAGAGCGCTGAGAGGAGCCGAGCCGAGCGGAGCTGCGACCGAGTTCGAAGTGACGTCAGGAATCAGATCGGGACGCGACACAGGGGAGGCACCTGATTGGTGAGTAGGTTCAGGTGAGTATTTCTCCTTATCTACAGTAACTGAAGTAAAAGGAAAGGGAAGGTCTGCAGGTCTTATAGGAAGTAGCGTTTATTTTTTAGTGAATCAAGGTCCCTAGTGTAGTTAACATTCTCTAAATTGAGAACAATTTAAAGGAGTAAACTCCTTAAAGGGAGTGGTAAGTAGTTTTTCTTTCCTTTTTTTTTCTCTTGACATTGTAGTTGTTCTTAAGCTAATTTAAGGGTTAAGTCATGGCAGGAGATCCCAGCGCCGTGTCATGTTCCTCTTGTGGGATGTGGGAATTCAGGGCTCCTTCCTGTATCCCTGATTCCTTCACCTGCGGGAAGTGTGTCCAGCTGCAGCTATTGTTTGACCGCTTGACGGCTCTGGAGCTGCGGATGGACTCACTTTGGAGCATCCGCGATGCTGAGAAAGTTGTGGATAGCACGTTCAGTGAGTTGGTCACACCGCAGATAAAAATTACTGAGGGAGATAGTGAATGGGTGACCAACAGACAGAGGAAGAGTAGGAAGGCAGTGCAGGGGTCCCCTGCGGTCATCTCCCTCCAAAACAGGTATACCGTTTTGGATACTGTTGGCGGAGATGGCTCACCAGGGGAAGGTGGCAGTGGCCAGGTTCATGGCACCGTGGCTGGCTCTGCTGCACAGGAGGGCAGGAAAAAGAGTGGCAGAGCTATAGTGATAGGGGACTCGATTGTAAGGGGAATAGACAGGCGTTTCTGCGGACGCAACCGAGACTCCAGGATGGTATGTTGCCTCCCTGGTGCAAGGGTCAAGGATGTCTCGGAGCGGCTGCAGGACATTCTGGAGGGGGAGGGTGAACAGCCAGTTGTCGTGGTGCATATAGGCACCAACGATATAGGTAAAAAACAGGATGAGGTCCTACAAGCTGAATTTAGGGAGTTAGGAGTTAAACTAAAGAGTAGGACCTCAAAGGTAGTAATCTCAGGATTGCTACCAGTGCCACGGGCTAGTCAGAGTAGGAATGACAGGATAGCTAAGATGAATACGTGGCTTGAGAGATGGTGCAAGAGGGAGGGATTCAAATTCCTGGGCCATTGGAACCGGTTCTGGGGGAGGTGGGACCAGTACAAATTGGACGGTCTGCATCTGGGCAGGACTGGAACCAATGTCCTAGGGGGAGTGTTTGCCAGTGCTGTTAGGGAGGGTTTAAACTAATGTGGCAGGGGGATGGGAACCGATGCAGGAAGTCAGTGGGAAATAAAGTGGTGACAGAAACAAAAGGCAGTAAGGGAGAGTGTACAGAACATGACCGGACAGATGGTCTGAGAAAGCAGGGCAAAGACCAAGGGAAGACTAGATTAAACTGCATTTATTTCAATGCAAGAAGTCTGATGGGCAAGGCAGATGAACTCAGGGCATGGATGGGTACATGGGACTGGGATGTTATAGCTATTACTGAAACATGGCTAAGGGAGGGGCAGGACTGGCAGCTCAATATTCCAGGGTACAGATGCTATGGGAAAGATAGAGCAGGAGGTAAGAGAGGAGGGGGAGTTGCGTTCTTGATTAGGGAGAACATCACGGCAGTAGTGAGAGGGGATATATCCGAGGGTTCGCCCACTGAGTCCATATGGGTAGAACTGAAAAATAAGAAGGGAGAGATCACTTTGATAGGATTGTACTACAGACCCCCAAATAGTCAACGGGAAATTGAGGAGCAAATATGTAAGGAGATTACAGACAGCTGCAAGAAAAATAGGGTGGTAATAGTAGGGGACTTTAACTTTCCCAACATTGACTGGGACAGCCATAGCATTAGGGGCTTGGATGGAGAGAAATTTGTTGAGTGTATTCAGGAGGAATTTCTCATTCAGTATGTGGATGGCCCGACTAGAGAGGGGGCAAAACTTGACCTCCTCTTGGGAAATAAGGAAGGGCAGGTGACAGAAGTGTTAGTGAGGGATCACTTTGGGACCAGTGATCATAATTCCATTAGTTTTAAGATAGCTATGGAGAAGGATAGGTCTGGCCCAAAAGTTAAAATTCTAAATTGGGGAAAGGCCAATTTTGATGGTATTAGACAGGAACTTTCAGAAGTTGATTGGGAGAGTCTGTTGGCAGGCAAAGGGACGTCTGGTAAGTGGGAGGCTTTCAAAAGTGTGTTAACCAGGGTTCAGTGTAAGCACATTCCTTATAAAGTGAAGGGCAAGGCTGGTAGAAGTAGGGAACCTTGGATGACTCGGGAGATTGAGGCACTAGTCAAAAATAAGAAGGAGGCATATGACATGCATAGGCAGCTGGGATCAAGTGGATCCCTTGAAGAGTATAGAGATTGCCGGAGTAGAGTTAAGAGAGAAATCAGGAGGGCAAAAAGGGGATATGAGATTGCTTTGGCAGATCAGGCAAAGGTGAATCCAAAGAGCTTCTACAAATACATAAAGGGCAAAAGGGTAACTAGGGAGAGAGTAGGGCCTCTTAAGGATCAACAAGGTCATCTATGTGCGGAACCACAAGAGATGGGTGAGATCCTGAATGAATATTTCACATCGGTATTTACGGTTGAGAAAGGCATGGATGTTAGGGAACTTGGGGAAATAAATAGTGATGTCTTGAGGAGTGTACATATTACAGAGAGGGAGGTGCTGGAAGTCTTAACGCGCATCAAGGTAGATAAATCTCCGGGACCTGATGAAATGTATCCCAGGACGCTATGGGAGGTTAGGGAGGAAATTGCGGGTCCCCTAGCAGAGATATTTGAATCATCCACCGCTACAGGTGAGGTGCCTGAAGATTGGAGGGTAGCAAATGTTGTGCCTTTGTTTAAGAAGGGCGGCAGGGAAAAGCCTGGGAACTACAGACCAGTGAGCCTGACATCTGTAGTGGGTAAGTTGTTAGAGGGTATTCTCAGGGACAGAATCTCCAGGCATTTGGAGAGGCAGGGACTAATTAGGAACAGTCAGCATGGTTTTGTGAGAGGAAAATCATGTCTCACGAATTTGATTGAGTTTTTTGAAGGGGTAACCAAGAAGATAGATGAGGGCTGTGCAGTAGACGTGGTCTACATGGACTTCAGCAAAGCATTTGACAAGGTACCGCATGGTAGGTTGTTACATAAGGTTAAATCTCATGGGATCCAAGGTGAGGTAGCCAATTGGATACAAAATTGGCTTGACGACAGAAGACAGAGGGTGGTTGTCGAGGGTTGTTTTTCAAACTGGATGCCTGTGTCCAGCGGTGTGCCTCAGGGATCGGTGCTGGGTCCGCTGTTATTTGTTATTTATATTAATGATTTGGATGAGAATTTAGGAGGCATGGTTAGTAAGTTTGCAGATGACACCAAGATTGGTGGCATTGTGGACAGTGAAGAAGGTTATCTAGGATTGCAACGGGATCTTGATAAATTGGGCCAGTGGGCCGATGAATGGCAGATGGAGTTTAATTTAGATAAATGTGAGGTGATGCATTTTGGTAGATCGAATCGGGCCAGGACCTACTCCGTTAATGGTAGGGCGTTGGGGAGAGTTATAGAACAAAGAGATCTAGGAGTACAGATTCATAGCTCCTTGAAAGTGGAGTCACAGGTGGATAGGGTGGTGAAGAAGGCATTCAGCATGCTTGGTTTCATTGGTCAGAACATTGAATGCAGGAGTTGGGATGTCTTGTTGAAGTTGTACAGGGCATTGGTTAGGCCACACTTGGAGTACTGTGTACAGTTCTGGTCACCCTATTATAGAAAGGATATTATTAAACTAGAAAGAGTGCAGAAAAGATTTACTAGGATGCTACCGGGACTTGATGGTTTGACTTACAGGGAGAGGTTAGACAGACTGGGACTTTATTCCCTGGAGAGTAGGAGGTTAAGGGGTGATCTTATAGAAGTCTATAAAATAATGAGGGGCATAGATAAGGTCGATAGTCAAAATCTTTTCCCAAAGGTAGGGGAGTCTATAACGAGGGGGCACAGATTTAAGGTGAGAGGGGAGAGATACAAAAGGATCCAGAGGGGCAATTTTTTCACTCAAAGGGTGGTGAGTGTCTGGAACGAGCTGCCAGAGGCAGTAGTAGAGGCGGGTACAATTTTGTCTTTTAAAAAGCATTTGGACAGTTACATGGGTAAGATGGGTATCGAGGGATATGGGCCAAGTGCAGGCAATTGGGACTAGCTTAGTGGTATAAACTGGGCGACATGGACATGTTGGGCCGAAGGGCCTGTTTCCATGTTGTAACTTCTATGATTCTATACCGAGAGTCAGTGGCTCTGCACAGACCGGTTGTTAGTGTCTCTGTAGGACCGGGAGTCAGTGACTCTTTACAGACCGGATTCAGTGACTCTCCACAGAGCAGGATTCAGTGACTGTAGACCAGGAGGCAGTGACTCTGTGCAGACCGGGAGTCAGTGACGCTGTACAGACTCGAGTCAGTGACTCTGTACCGATCGGGAGTCAGTGACTCTGTAAAGACCAGAGTCAGTGTCTCTGCACCGACCACGAGTCAGTGACTCTGTGCAGGTCGGTAGTCAGTGATTCTGTACAGACCGGGAATCAATGAGCCTGTACTGAAAGGGAATCATTTACCTTGTAGCGACCGAGAGTTAGTGACTTTGTACAGACAGGGAATCAGTCACTTTGTGCAGACCGGGAGTTAGTGACTCTGTACAGACCTGCAGTCAGTGAACCTGTACAGATCGGGGGTCAGGCATTCTGTAAAGACCAGAGTCAGTGTCTCTGCACCGTCCACGAGTCAGTGACTCTGTACAGAAATGAAATCAGTGACGCTGTGCAGACCGACATTAAGTTTATCTGTACGGACCGGAATCAGTGATTCTTTACAAACCGGGAGTCAGTGGTACAGTACAGAACGGTAGTCTGTGATTCTGTATGGACCGGGAGTCAGTGAATCGGTACAAACGGGGAGTCATTGATTCTGTACAAACCTGGAGTCAGTGACGCTGTCCAGACTGGGTTTCAGTTACTCTGTACAGACCTGCAGTGAGTGTGTCTGCACAGACTTGGAGCAAGTGACGCTGTACAGACCGGAAATCAGTGACACTGTACAGACCTGGAGTCTTGACTCTGTGCGGACCTGGAGTCGGTAACTCTGTACAGATCGGGCGTCATTGACTGCGTACAGACCGGGAGTCAGTGACACTGCACAGTCGGGGAGTCATTGATTCTGTACAGACCTGGAGTAGTAACGCTGTCCAGACCGGGTTTCAGTTACTCTGTACAGACCTGCAGTGAGGGAGTCTGCACAGACTTGGAGCAAGTTACATTGTACAGACCGGAAGTCAGTGACTCTGTACAGAAAGGGAGTCAGTGGCTCTGCACAGACCTGCAGTCAGTCAATCTGTACAAAACTTGGAGTCAGTGACGCTGTACAGACCGGGTTCCAGTGACTCCGTACAGACCTGGAGTCAGTGAGTCTGTGCAGACCTGGAGCAAGTGACGATTTTCAGACGGGGAGTCAGTGAGTCTGTACAGACAGGGAATCACTGACCCTGTACAGACAGGGAATCATTGACCCTGTACAGACCGAGAGTTAGTGGCTTTGCACAGACAGGGTGTCAGTGACATCTTTAGACCGTGTGTCATTGACTCTGTGCAGACCAGCAATCAGTGAGTCTGCACAGACCGGGAGTCAGTGACAGTGCTTAGTCCGGAAGTCAGTTTCGCTGCACGGACCGGAAGCCAGTGACTCTGGAAAGACCGGGAGTCAGTGACTCTCTGCGACCGGGATTCAGTGTCTCTGTACAAATCTGGCGACAGTGACTCTGCACAGAGCGGGAGTCAGTGACACTGTGTAGACCGGGAGTCAGTGGCTCTGTACAGCCCGGGTTTTAGTATCTCTGTAGGACCGGGAGTCAGTGACTCTGTACAGATCTGGAGTCAGTTACTCTGTACAGACCGGGAGTCAGTGAGACTGAACAGACCTGGAGTCAGTGAATCTGTACAATCGGGGAGTCATTGATTCTTTGCAGACATGGAATAAGTGACGCTGTGCGGACAGGGATTCAGTGACTCTGCAGAGACCTGGGGTGAGTGAGTCTGCACAGACCGGGAATCACTGACCCTGTACAGACAGGTAATCATTGACCCTGTACAGACCGAGAGTTAGTGGCTTTGCACAGACAGGGTGTCAGTGATTTCTTTAGACCGTGTGTCATTGAATCTGTGCAGCCCAGCAATCAGTGAGTCTGCACAGACCGGGAGTCAGTGACAGTGCTTAGACCGGAAGTCAATTTCGCTGCAAGGACCGGAAGTCAGTGACTCTGGACAGACCGGGAGTCAGTGACTCTCTACGACCGGGAATCAGTGACTCTGTACAGACCTGGCGACAGTGACTCTGCACAGAGCGGGAGTCAATGACACTGTGTAGACCGGGAGTCAGTGGAACTGTACAGACCGGGTTTCAGTATCTCTGTAGCACCGGGAGGCAGTGACTCTGTACAGACCAGGAGTCACTGACTCTGTACAGACCTGGAGTCAGTTACTCTGTACAGACCGGGAGTCAGTGCGACTGTACACACCGGGAGTCAGTGAATCTGTACAGTCGGGGAGTCATTGATTCTGTGCAGACCTGGAGTAAGTGATGCTGTCCGGACAGGGTTTCAGTGACTCTGTACAGACCTGGAGTGAGTGAGTCTGCAGTGACCTGGAGCAAGTGACGCTCTACAGACCGGAAGTCAGTGACTCTGTGAAGACCTGGAGTCATGACTATGTACAGTCCTGGAATCAGCGACTCTGTGCAGACGGGAGTAAGTGACTCTGAAGAGACCGGGAGTCAGTGATTCTGTACCATCCGGGAGTCGGTGACTCTGTACAGGCCGGCAGTTAGTGACTCAGTCCGGACCGGAATCAGTGACTCTGTACAGAAAGGGAGTCAGTGGCTCTGCACAGACCTGCAGTCAGTGAATCTGTACAAAACTTGGAGTCAGTGACGCTGTACAGACCGGGTTCCAGTGACTCCGTACAGACCGGGAGTCAGTGAGTCTGTTCAGAGTGGCAATCACTGATACTGTACTGACAGGGAATGATTGACCCTGTACATACCGAGAGTTGGTGACTTTGTGCAGACAGGCGTCAGTTACTCTGTATGGACCGTGAGTCATTGACTCTGTGCAGACCAGAAATCAGTGACTCTGTGCAGACCGGGAGTCAGTGACACTGCATAGACCGGAAGTCAGTTTTGCTGCACGGACCGGATTTTAGTGACTCTGCACGACTGCGAGTCAGTGACTCTGTGCTGACCTGGAGTCAATGACACTGTGTAGACCGGGAGTCATTGAATCTGTACAGACCGGAATCAATGACTCTGTAAAGACAGGGAGTCGGTGAATCTGAACATACCGAGAGTCAGTGGCTCTGTACAGACCGGTTGTTCGTGTCGCTGTTGGAACGGGAGTCAGTGTCTCTGTACAGACCGGGATCAGTGTCTCTGTGCAAACCGGGAGTCAGTGACTCTTTACAGACCGGATTCAGTGAATCTGCACAGAGCGGGATTCAGTGACTGTAGACCAGGAGGCAGTGACTCTGTGCAGACCGGGAGTCAGTGACGCTGTACAGACAGGAGTCAGTGACTCTGTACAGATCGGGAGTCAGTGACTCTGTGCAGGTCGGTAGTCAGTGATTCTGTACAGACGGGGAGTCATTGATTCTGTACAGACCTGGAGTCGATTTCTCTGTACAGACCGGGAGTCAGTGGTTCTGCACAGAACTGGAGACAGTGACTCTGTACAAAACCTGGAGTCAGTGACGCTGTGCAGACCGGCATCCAGTGACTCCGTACAGACCTGGAGTCAGTGAGTCTGTGCAGACCTGAAGCAAGTGACGACGTACAGACCGGTAGTCAGTGAGTCTGTGCAGACCTGGAATCAATGAGCCTGTACTGAAAGGGAATCATTTACCTTGTACCGACCGAGAGTTAGTGACTTTGTACAGACAGGGAATCAGTCACTTTGTGCAGACCGGGAGTTAGTGACTCTGTACAGACCTGCAGTCAGTGAATCTGTACAGATCGTGAGTCAGGGATTCTGTAAAGACCAGAGTCAGTGTCTCTGCACCGTCCACGAGTCAGTGACTCTGTGCAGGTCGGTGGTCATTGACTCTGTATAGAACTGGAGTCAGTGACTCTGCACAGAAATGAAATCAGTGACGCTGTGCAGACCGACAGTAAGTGACTCTGTACGGACCGGAATCAGTGATTCTGTACAGACCGGGAGTCAATAGTACAGTACAGAATGGTAGTCTGTGATTCTGTGTGGACCGGAAGTCAGTGAAGCGGTACAAACGGGGAGTCATTGATTCTGTACAAACCTGGAGTCAGTGACGCTGTCCAGACTGGGTTTCAGTTATTCTGTACAGACCTGCAGTGAGTGTGTCAGCACAGACTTGGAGCAAGAAATTAGGAGATCAAGGAGGGGCCATGAAATAACACTGGCGAGCAAAATAAAGGAAAATCCTAAGATGTTTTATAAGTATATTAAGGGTAAGAGGATGACTAGGGAAAAAATAGGGCCCATTAGGGACAAAAATGGCAATGTGTGTGTGGAGCCGGCAGATGTAGGAGGGGTTCTGAATGATTTTTTTGCATCTGTTTTCACTGTGGAGAAGGACGATGTAGACATAGAAATACGGCAGGGGGACTGTGATATACTCGAACATATTAACATCGAGCGGGAGGAGGTATTGGCGGTTTTAGCAGGCCTAAAAATGGATAAATCCCCAGGCCCGGACGAAATGTATCCCAGGCTACTTAGTGAGGCAAAGGAGGAGATTGCGGGGGCTCTAACACATATATTCAGAACCTCTCTGGCCACAGGGGATCTGCCAGAGGACTGGAGAACGGCTAATGTAGTACCATTATTCCAGAAGGGGAGTAGGGAAAAACTGGGGAACTGCAGGCCAGTGAGCCTAACATCAGTGGTAGGAAAATTATTGGAAAAACTTCTGAAGGACAAAATTAGTCTCCACTTGGAGAAGCAAGGATTAATCATCGATAGTCAACATGGCTTTGTCAAGGGAAGATCATGTCTGACTAATTTGATTGAATTTTTTGAGGGGTTGACGAGGCGTGTGGATGAGGGTAACGCAGTGGATGTGGTATACATGGATTTCAGTAAGGCCTTCGATAAATTCCCGCACAGGAGACTGGTCAAGAAGGTACGAGCCCATGGAATCCAGGGTGCCATGGCACTTTGGATACAAAACTGGCTTAGTGGCAGAAGGCAGAGGGTGATGGTCGAAGGTTGTTTTTGTGACTGGAAGCCTGTGGCCAGTGGGGTACCACAGGGATCGGTGCTGGGTCCCTTGCTGTTTGTGGTCCACATTAACGACTTGGATATGAATGTAAAAGGTATGATCAGTAAGTTCGCTGATGATACAAAAATTGGTAGGGTGGTAAATAGCGAGGAGGATAGCCTCAGTCTGCAGGACGATATCGATGGGTTGGTCAGATTGTCGGAACATTGGCAAATGGAATTTAACCCGGAAAATTGCGAGGTGATGCACCTTGGAGGGACTAACAAGGCAAGGGAATACACAATGAATGGGAGGACCCTCGGCAAGACAGAGGGTCAGAGGGATCTTGGTGTGCAAGTTCACAGATTCCTGAAGGCGGCGGAACAGGTAGATAAGGTGGTAAAGAAGGCATATGGGATACTTGCCTTTATTAGCCGAGGCATAGAATATAAGAGCAAGGAGGTTATGATAGAGCTGTATAAAACACTGGTTAGGCCACAGCTGGAGTACTGTGTGCAGTTCTGGTCGCCACACGACAGGAAGGATGTGATCGCTTTGGAGAGGGTGCAGAGGAGATTCACCAGGATGTTACCAGGGCTGGAGCGCTTCAGCTATGAAGAGAGACTGGGAAGATTGGGTTTGTTTACCTTGGAGCAGAGGAGGCTGAGGGGGGACATGATTGAGGTGTACAAAATTATGAGGGGCACAGATAGGATGGATACTAAGGAGCTTTTTCCCTTCGTTGAGGGTTCCATAACAAGGGGACCTAGATTCAAGGTAAAAGGCGGGAGGTTTAGAGGGGATTTGAGAAAGAACTTTTTCTCCCAGAGGGTGGTTGGAGTCTGGAACTCACTGCCTGAAAGGGTTGTGGAGGCAGGAACCCTCACAACATTCAAGAAGCATTTGGATGAGCACTTGAAATGCCATAGCATACAAGGCTACGGACCAAATGCTGGAATATGGGATTCGAGTAGACAGGGCTTGATGGCCGGCGCGGACACGATGGGCCGAAGGGCCTCTATCCGTGTTGTATAACTCTATGACTCTATGACTCTCTGAGATAGGAATCATTGACTCTGTAAAGAGAGCGAGTCAGTGACTCTGTGCAGATCGGTAGTCAGTGGCTCTGTCAGTCCGGGAATCAGCAACTGTGTACAGTCCTGCAGTCAGTGACTCTGTGCAGACCGGAATCAGTGAATCTGTGCAGACATGGAGTCACTGAATCTGTACCAGCCGGGAGTCCGTGACTCTGTATGTACCGGAATCAGCGACTCTTTTCAGACATTAAGTCAGTGAAACTGTGCAGACCTAGAGTCAGTGGCTCTCCACAGATCGGGTGTCAGTGACTCTGTACAGACCGGAAATCAGTGACACTGTCGAGACCAGGAATCAGTGGCTCTGTAAGACCGGGAGTCAGTAACTCTGTACAGACCGGGCGTCAGTGACTCCGTACAGACCCGGAGTCTGTGAGTCTGTACAGACCGGGAGTCAGTGACTCTGTGCAGTCGGGGAGTCATTGATTCTGTACAGACCTGGAGTTTGTGACTCTGTACAAGCCGAGAGTCAGTGACTCTGTACTGTTCGGAATCATTGATTATGTCCGGACCTAGAGTCAGCGACTCTGTACAGACCGGGAGTCAGTGATTCTGTACGTACCGCAAGTCGGTGACTCTGTCCAGACCGGCAGTCAGTGATTCTGTCCGGCCTGGGAGTCAGTTACTCTGTCCAGACCGGGAGTCAGTGAATCTGCATCGACCGGAAGTCAATTACTATGTACAGACCGGGAGACAGTGACTCTGTTCAGGCCGGGTGCCAGTGCCATTGTACAGACTGGGTATCAATGACTCTCTGCAGACCGGGAGTCAGTGAGTCTTCATAGACCGGGAGTCAAAAACTTTGAGCGGAACGAGAGTTCTTGACTCTGTGCTGACCTGGAGTCAGTGACACTGCACAGACCGGGAGTCAGTGACTCTTTACAGACCTGGATTCAGTGAATCTGTACAGACCGGGAGTTAGTGGCTCTGTGCAGACCGGGAGTCAGTGTTTCTGTCCAGACCGGGTGTCAGTGAGTCTTTACAGACCGGCATGCAGTATCTCTGAACAGACCGAGTGTTAGTGACTCTTTCCAACCGGGAGTCAGTGACGCTGTACGACCAGGAATCAGTGATGCTGTGCAGACCTGGAGTCCGTGACTCTGCACAGACCGGGAGTCTGTAACTCTGTATAGAACGGGAGTCAATTACTCTTTGCAGGCCGGGAGTCAGTGAATCTGCATCGACCGGAAGTCAATTACCATCTACAGACCGGGAGTTAGTGACTCCGTTCAGACCGCGAGTCTGTGACTTTGTACAGAATGGGTATCAATGACTCTCTGCAGACCGGGTGTCTGTGAGTCTTCATAGACCGGGAGTCAATAACTTTGAACGGAACGAGAGTTAGTGAGTCTGTGCTGATCTGGAGTCAGTGACACTGCACAGACCGGGAGTCAGTGACTCTGTCCATGCCGGGAGTCAGTGAAACTGTGCAGACCTGGAGTCAGTGCCTCTGTACAGATCGGGTGTCAGTGACTCTGTACAGACCGGAAGTCGGTGACTGTGTACAGGCCGGGGAATCAGTGAATCTGTACATACCGAGAGTCAGTGAATCTGTACAGACCGGGAGTCAGTGTCTCTGTACAGACAGTTCGTCAGTAAATCTGTACAGATCTGGCGTCAGTGGCTCTGTACAGACCGGGTGTCAGTGACTCTGTACAGACTTGGAGTCAGTGTTTCCTGTGCAGACCGGGACGAAATGGCTCTGTGCAGACTGGGAGTCGGTGATTCTGTACGGACTTGATGTCGGTGACTCTGCGCAGGCCTGGAATTCAGTGACTCTGCATAGACCGGAAGTCAGTTACTCTGTACAGACCGGGAGTCAGTGATGCTGTACAAACCGGAAGTCGGTTGCTCTGTACAGACTGGAATCAGTGACTCTGTACAGACAGCGAGTCAGTGAATCTGCACAGACCTGGATTCAGTGGCTCTGTGCAGGCCGGGTGTCAGTGACTCTGTACAGACCGGTTGTCAGTGAGTCTTCATAGATCTGGATTCAGTCGGTCTGTGCAGACCAGGAGTCAGTGACTCGGTACAGGCCGGGGAGTCAGTGACTCTGTACAGATCGGGATCATTGACTCGATCAAGAGAGGGAGTACAGACCGGTAGTCAGTGGCTCTGTAAGACCAGGAATCAGTAACTCTGTACAGTCCTGCAATCAGTGACTCTGTACGGACCGGAAGTCAGTGACGTTGTACAGACGGGGTGTCAGTGGCTCTGTACAGACCGGTATCAGGGACTCTGTATAGACAGGGAATCCGTGAATCTGAACATGCCGAGAGTCACTGGCTCTGTACAGACCGGGTGTCAGTGTGTCTGTAGGACCGGTAGTAACTGACTCTGTACTGACCGGGAGTCAGTGACTCTGTTCAGACGGGGAATTATTGATTATGTGCACACCTGGAGTCAGCGACTCTGTGCAGACCTGGAGTCAGTGAATATGTACAGACCGAGAGTCAGTAACTCTGAACAGACCAAGACTTACTGATTCTGTACGACCGGGTGTCAGTGACGCTGTCCGACGGGAGTCAGTGACTCTGTGCAGATCTGGAGGCAGTGACTCTGCACAGACCGGGAGACAGTTACTCTGTATAGAATCGGAGTCAGTGTCTCTGTACAGGCCAGGAGTTAGTGACTTTGTACGGACCGGAATCAGTGATTCTGTACAGACAGGGATTCCGTGAATATGTACAGGACGGGAGTCAGTCAACCTGTGCAGACCTGGAGTCAGTTACTCTGTAGAGAAAGGGAGTCAGTGTCTCTGTACAGGCCGGGAGTTTGCGACGCTGTACGGACCGGAATCAATGATTCTGTAAAGAAATGGAGTCAGTGGCTCTGTGCAGACCTGGAGTCAGTGATTCTGTACAGACCGGGAGTTAGTGCCTCTGTGCAGACCGGGAGTCAGTGATTCTGTACAGATCGGGTGTCAGTGAGACTTTACAGACCGGGAGTCAGTAACTCTGAACAGACTGAGTGTTAGTGACTCTGTTCAAACCGGGAGTTAGTGACGCTGTACGACCGGGAGTCAGTGATGCTGTGCAGACCTGGAGTCAGTGACTCTGCACAGACCGGGAGTCAGTTACCCTGTATAGAACGGGAGTCAATTACCCTGTACAGGCCGGGAGTCAGCGACTCTGTGCAGTTCGGTATCATTGATTATGTACAGACCTGGTGTCAGCGACTCTGTACAGAGCGGGAGGCAGTGAGTTTGTGCAGACCTGGAGCAAGTGACAATGCACAGACTGGGATTCAGTGCGTTTGTCCAGACCGGGAATCACTGACCCTGTACAGCCAGGGAATTATTGACCCTGTACAGAAGGAGAGTTAGTGACTTTGCACAGACAGGGAGTCAGTGACTTCTTTAGACCGTGTGTCATTGACTCTGTGCAGACCAGCAATCAGTGAATCTGCACAGACCGGGAGTCAGTGACAGTGCTTAGACCGGAAGTCAGTTTCGCTGCATGGACCGGAATACAGTGACTCTATGCAGACTGGGAGTCAGTGAATCTCCAGGACCGGGAGTCAGTGAATCTCTACGACCGGGAGTCAATGACATTTAATTTTAATTTATTTTAAATCAATTCGTCATGGCAGGACAGCTCAGCCCCGTGCCATGCTCCTCCTGCTCTATGTGCGAAATCAGGGACACTTTCTGTGTCTCTGACGACCATGTGTGCGGGAAGTGTGTCCAGCTGCAGCTACCGACATTGGAGTTCAGAAGAATGAGAGGCGATCTTATTGAAACATAAAAGATTGTGAAGGGGCTTGATCGGGTGGATGCGGTAAGGATGTTCCCAAGGATGCCCCAGGAAGCTGTGGAAGCTACATCATTAAATAAATTTAAAACAGAAATAGATAGTTTCCTAGAAGTGAAGGGAATTATGGGATACGGGGAGCGGGCAGGAAATTGGAAATGAAGCTGAGTTCGCATCGGTCAAGGCCCTGTGGGTGGCGGAGCGGGCCCATGGGCTGAGTAGCCGGTTCCTGCTCCTACTTCTTGTGTTCTTTAGATTTGAGGTTAGGATCAGACCAGCCATGATCTTATTGAATGTCGGAACTCGACGGGCCGATTGGCCTATTCCTGCTCCTATTTCTTATGTTCTTTGGGACCAGAAGGAGAACTTGTTGTTTCGGCAGAGGGCATTGCTGAGGTACTAAATTAACACTTTGCATCGGCCTTCACTAGAGGAGAGGATGCTGCCAATGCAGCAGTGAAGGAGGAGGTAGTAGCGATATTGGATAGGATTAAAAAAGATAGAGGAGGTACTTAAAAGATTGGCAGTACTCAAAGTCAAAAAGTTACCCGGTCCAGATGGGATGCATCCTCGCTTCCTGAGGGAAGTAAGGGCGGAAATTGCAGCGGGTCTGGCCACAATCTTCCAATCATCTTTAGATAGGAGGATGGTGGCAGAGGACTGGAGGATTGCAAAGGTTACACCCCTGTTCAAAAAAGAGGGGAGGGTTAAACTCGGCAATTGCAGGTTTGTCAGCCTACCGTCGGTGCTGGGGAAACTTTTAGGGACTAATTAATTGGAACTTGGAAAATTATGGGCTTATAAATGGAAGTCAGCACGGATTTGTTAAAGTAAAATCATGTCTGACTAACTTGATTGAGTTCTTTGATGAAGTAATGGAGATGGTTGATGAGGGGAGTGCGGTTGATGTTGTGTATATGGACTTTGAAAAGGCGTTTGACAAAGTACCATATAATAGACTGGTAAGCAAAATTAAAGTCCATGGGATTAAAGGGAGAATGGTCGCGTCAATACAAAATTCGCTAAGGGACAGAAAGCAGAGAGTTGTGGTGAACGGTTGTTTTTCAGAATGTAGGGAAGTATAACGTGGTGTTCCCCGGGGGTTGGTGTTAGAACCACTGCTCTTTTGATACATATTAATGAATTGGTTATTCAGGATATAATTTCAAATTTGCAGACGACACAAAACTCGAAAATGCAGTAAACAAGAGGAGGATAGTAATAGGCTTCAAGAGGACATGCACAGACTGGTGAAGTGCGCAGAGATATGGCAGATTTAATTTAACGCAGAAAAATGCGAAGTGATACAGTTCGGTCGGAAGAATGAGGAGAGGCAATATGAACTCAAGGTCACAACTCTAAAAGGGGTACAGGAACAGAGAGATCAGGTAGTATATGTGCACAAATCATTGAAGGTGGCAAGGCAGGTTAAGAAAACTGTTAAAAAAGCATACGGGATCCTCTGCTTTATAAATAGAGGCGTACATTACAAATGTATGGAAGTCATGATGAACCTTTGTAAAGCACTGTTTCAGCCACAACAGGAGTATTATGTCCAGTTCTGGGCACCGCACTTTAGGAAAGATGTGAAAGCCTTCGAGAGGGTGCAGAAGAGACTTACTAGAATGATTCTAGAAAGGATATTATTAAACTAGAAAGAGTGCAGAAAAGATTTACTAGGATGCTACCGGGACTTGATGGTTTGACTTACAGGGAGAGGTTAGACAGACTGGGACTTTTTTCCCTGGAGAGTAGGAGGTTAAGGGGTGATCTTATAGAAGTCTATAAAATAATGAGGGGCATAGATAAGGTCGATAGTCAAAATCTTTTCCCAAAGGTAGGGGAGTCTATAACGAGGGGGCATAGATTTAAGGTGAGAGGGGAGAGATACAAAAGGGTCCAGAGGGGCATTTTTTTCACTCAAAGGGTGGTGAGTGTCTGGAACGAGCTGCCAGAGGCAGTAGTAGAGGCGGGTACAATTTTGTCTTTTAAAAAGCATTTGGACAGTTACATGGGTAAGATGGGTATAGAGGGATATGAGCCAAGTGCAGGCAATTGGGACTAGCTTAGTGGTATAAACTGGGCGACATGGACATGTTGGGCCGAAGGGCCTGTTTCCATGTTGTAACTTCTATGATTCTATGATTCTATGATTCCAGGGATGAGGGACTTTAGTTACGTGGATAGGCTGAAGATGCTGGAGTTATTCTCCTTGTAACAGAGACGGTTGCGAGGAGATTTGATAAAGATATGCAAAATCATGAAGGGTCTAGACTGAGTAGATAGAGAAAAACTGTTCCCATTGGCGGAAGGGTCAAGAAACAGAGGACATAGATTTAAGGTGATTGGCAAAAGTACCAAAGGCGACATGAGGAAAAACTTTTTTAGACAGCGAATGGTTAAGATCTAGAAAGCACTGCCCGAGGGGATGGCGGAGGCAGGTTCAATCATGGCCTTCAAAAGAGAACTGGATAAGTACTTGAAAGGAAAAAAAATGCAGGGCTACGGGGACAGGGCGAGGGAGTGGGACTAGCTGGATTGCTCTTGCATAGATCCGGTGTGGACTCGATGGGCCGAATGGCATCCGTCCTTGCTGTAACCTTTCTATCATTCTAAATCAGTCGACAGGTTTGGTGAATGTCGTCCAAGTGATTTCTTGCCGTTTTTTTTCCATCTCTACAAAAGTATGGCACTTCCCAACGATTATTTACAACTCAAATAATTTATTTTGGATACTAGGATAGAATTTATGCCATGGCTTCCAAATTTCCCGGTGTAACTTTGGCGGGAGAATAGTAGAAACTCTGGAGGAACAGCCGTTTAGACTGTGCCCTCTACTCCTAGAATCCCCAACCAGCGGAAATAGTTTCTCCCTATCCAACATATCTGTTCCCCTTAATGTCTTTTAAACTTCGATCAGATCACCCTTTAACCGTCTAAACTCGAGAGAATACAACCCCAATTTGTGTAATCTCTCCTCGTAACTTAACCCTTGAAGTCCGGGTATCATTCTAGTAAACATACGCTGCACTCCATTCCAAGGCCAAAACTGCTCACAGTACTCCAGGTGCGGTCTAACCAGTGTTTTGTTTAGCTGCAGCATAACTTCTGCCCCCTTGTACTCCAGTCCTCTCGATATAAAGGCCAGCATTCAATTCGCCTTATTGATTATTTTCTGCACCATGTCATTTTGATAAAGATTTTGGCATGCGCACCTAACGACCACTGGCAGCGTGTAGAGTGGAGTGATTATGATGTGAATCAGTCTGCAACGCTGATTTGTAGCAGCCGACGACATTTTGGAACTCCACGCTCCAGCACACTCTTAACCTCGCACAGCTGAACAGGACTTAAACGACATGAGGGAACCCCTCCCGTCCCACAACCAGCGCTATTTAAAGGGATCGTGCAGGAGTTACAGGTTAGTTGCTGGATTATTTATTCTGGCTGCTGGTGCAATTGTACGTGTTTTTAGATGTTTCCTATACTTGTCTCAAGTTGCAAAGTGAAACCCATTATCAGCTATTACCGCCATTGCCTAGATGACGTAACCCCGAAAGGCGGGGAACAAAATCAAGGAGGGCCATCAAAATCTCAGATTGGTTGGAAGCAAAAGGACATCACTGTAAAATTATTGACTACACAAGAACAGCAGGCTGCAAGAACTGCACCGCAGGAAAAGGAACGTTTCATTTTTTTGGCGCGAAGAAGTATGGAACTTTGGGGGGTATAAGAGGAGGCAGTTTTAGGACTTTTCGCTCTCTTGCTTCCTTGCCTGCTCTCGTCTTCACTTGTCCTCACCTTCACAACAAGAACCGAGCACTCCGACTAGGGCGGAGAGAAGAAACCACCACGAGAAGCAGAGCCTCTCTCTTCATCTGTATGGACGAACCCCAAGCTGATACTTGAATACTGCATCGGCGGTACGGAACCAGGAGACACGTTTCATACAAAGGGAAACAACGAGAAAGTCAAGGGACAATCGGAGTGAGCATTGTCCATGTCCACATCCTTAAGATTTGTGTGAAGGGGTGTTGTGTGTTCCCAACCAAGCCAATGTTTAGTGGCAAGGTTCTGCGGGTGGGGGTATAGCGTATACTCTACTGTGGGTAGTAACGTAGTATTGTCTTACGCCTTCGTTTTTTTTTGATATATTGAAGACGGCGGTGTGTGTTAATCTTAATAAACACTGTACGATTGAGTCCGTGAAACTTGTCCGTGAGTCAATTCTGTTCACCGTAATTACCGTCATCTAGAACTGTGTAAGGGGTGGGGGGGGGGGTGATTCGAACCACCATGGCAAACCACTTACACCTGGCAACATCCTCGTAAATCTCCTCTGTTCCCTCTCTGGTGCAGACGCATCTTTCCTGTAATGTTGTGACCAGAACTGTACGCAGTACTCAAGCTGTGGCCTAACTAGTGTTTTATACAGTTCTAGCATAACCTCCCTGCTCTTATATTCTATGCCTCAGCACTAAAGGAAAGTATTCCGTATGCCTTTTCAACCACCTTACCTACCTGTCCTGCTACATTCAGGTATATATGGACATGCACTCCGAGGTTCCCCTGTTCCTCTAGTCTTCTCAGCCTCATCCCATATATTGTGTATCCCCTTGTCTTGTTTGCCCTCTCCAAATGCATTACCTCACACTTCTCCAGATTCCATTTGCCACTTTCCTGCCCACCTGACCAGTCCATTGATATCTTCCTGCATTCTACAGATTTCTTCCTCACTATCAACCATACTGCAAATTTCTTAATCATGCCCCCTATGTTTAAGTCCAAATCATTGATACATACCACAAAAAGCATGGGACCGAGTACTGAGCCTTATGGAGCCCAACTGGAAACAGCCCTCCAACCACAAAAATACTCGTCGACCATTACCCTTTGCTTCCTGCCAACTGAGCCAATTCTGGATCCAATTTGGCACTTTCCCTTGGACTTTAACTTCTCTGACCAGTCTGCCATCTGGGACCATGTCAAAAGCCATGCTGAAATCCATGCAGACTACATGAAACGCACTACCCTCAACGACCCCCCTTGTTATTTTCTCAAAAAAATCAATCAAGTTAGTCAGACATGACCTTCTCCAAACTAATCCAACCTACTGCGCTTAATTAATCCATGCCTTTCTAAATGACAATTAATACTGTCCCTCAGAATTCTTTACAATAATTTGCCACCACTTTATATATTGACTCACTCTCACAGACCACTGTAATACTGACTCAGTCTGCCGACAACCTGTATATCTGCAGTCCTTCGTTCCACTTTATATATTGACTCACTATCATAGACCCTTGTACATACTGACACAGTCTAGGGATTCCCTGAATCTTTATAGTCCTTTTCACCACTTCATTTATTGAATCACTCTAAGAATACACATACTGACACAGTCTGGGCACTCCCTGAATCTCTATTGTCCTTGGCACCCCTTTATAGACTGACACACTTGCATCGACCCGTATCCATACTGACACCGTCTGGGGGCTCCCTGAATATCTACAGTGCTTGGTACCCCTTTATATATTGAATTTTTATCACAGACCTCTGTATAGACTGATAAAATCTGGGGACACACGGATTTTCCACAATCCTTTTTACCCCTTTATAGATTGAAACGCCCTCATGGACCCCGGTACAGATTCACACAGTCTAGGAGTCCCTGAATGTCTACACGTTAGTTCCCCTTAACGTAATGAGCAGACTCAAGATATAAAACAGCGGGACTAGGCGATCTGAGTCGGTGACAAAAGGATCAGGAGTCGGAGGCCTGAGTCGCTGATAAAAGGAGAGGGATTCGGAGGCCCGAGTCAGTCCTGGTAAACCTCATAGAATCATAAAAGTTACAACATGGAAACAGGCCCTTCGGCCCAAAATGTCCATGTCGCCCAGTTTATACCACTAAGCTAGTCCCAATTGCCTGCACTTGACCCATATCCCTCGATACCCATCTTACCCATGTAACTGTCCAAATGCTTTTTAAAAGACAAAATTGTACCCGCCTCTACTACTGCCTCTGGCAGCTCGTTCCAGACACTCACCACCCTTTGAGTGAAAAAATTGCCCCTCTGGACCCTTTTGTATCTCTCCCCTCTCACCTTAAATCTATGCCCCCTCGTTATAGACTCCCCTACCTTTGGGAAAAGATTTTGACTATCGTCCTTATCTATGCCCCTCATTATTTTATAGACTTCTATAAGATCACCCCTTAACCTCCTACTCTCCAGGGAATAAAGTCCCAGTCTGTCTAACCTCTCCCTGTAAGTCAAACCATCAAGTCCCGGTAGCATCCTAGTAAATCTTTTCTGCACTCTTTCTAGTTTAATAATATCCTTTCTATAATAGGGTGACCAGAACTGTAAACAGTACTCCAAGTGTGGCCTCACCAATGCCCTGTACAACTTCAACAAGACATCCCAACTCCTGCATTCAATGTTCTGACCAATGAAACCAAGCATGCTGAATGCCTTCTTCACCACCCTATCCACCTGTGACTCCACTTTCAAGGAGCTATGAATCTGTACTCCTAGATCTCTTTGTTCTATAACTCTCCCCAACGCCCTACCATTAACGGAGTAGGTCCTGGCCCGATTCGATCCACCAAAATGCATCAGCTCACATTTATCTAAATTAAACTCCATCTGCCATTCATCGGCCCACTGGCCCAATTGATCAAGATCCCGTTGCAATCCTAGATAACCTTCTTCACTGTCCACAATGCCACCAATCTTGGTGTCATCTGCCAACTTACTAACCATGCCTCCTAAATTCTCATCCAAATCATTAATATAAATAACAAATAACAGCGGACCCAGCACCGATTCCTGAGGCACACCGCTGGACACAGGCATCCAGTTTGAAAAACAACCCTCGACAACCACCCTCTGTCTTCTGTCGTCAAGCCAATTTTGTATCCAATTGGCTACCTCACCTTGGATCCCATGAGATTTAACCTTATGTAACAACCTACCATGCGGTACCTTGTCAAATGCTTTGCTGAAGTCCATGTAGATCACGTCTACTGCACAGCCCTCATCTATCTTCTTGGTTACCCCTTCAAAAAACTCAATCAAATTCGTGAGACATGATTTTCCTCTCACAAAACCATGCTGACTGTTCCTAATTAGTCCCTCCCTCTCCAAGGGTTCACAGCATTGCTAACGCGTGGCCCCAGAATTGTACACAATACTCCAGCTGAGGCCTAACCAGTGATTTGTGAAGATTTAGTGTGATCTCCTTGTTTTTGTATTCAATGTCCCTATTCAAAAAGCCAAGTATCCCATACGCTTCCTCAACCGCGTTATCAAATTGCCTTCAAAGATTTGTGAATATGCATCCCCAGGTCCCTCTGTTCTTGCTTCTCCCTCAAAGTAGTATAATTTCGATTTTATTGCTTTTGCATGTTGGGAGGGGTGTGGGGGTATGGGGGGGGGGGTGGCGGGGTGGTGGGCGTATCCCCAGTAATAAATGATGAGATACAGGCAGTAATGAGAAACGACCTTTGCTCAAAAAATCAGGATGTAGAATCAGTATGGGTGGAGCTAAGAAATAACAAGGGCAGAAAACACTGGTGGAAGTAATTTATAGGCCCCCGAACAGTAGCTATACTGCTGGGCAGAGTATTGATTAAGAAATAATAGCAGCTTGCAACAAAGGTAATGCAATAATCGTGGGGGACTTTAATCTTCATCTCGAATGGACAAATCAAATTGCCAAAAGTAGTTTGGAGGACGACTTCATTGAATGCATTCAAGAGAGCTTCCTCGAACAATACGTCGTGGAACCAACCAGAGAAGAGGCTACTTCAGATCTTGTGTTGTGTAATGAGACAGGGTTAATTAGTAATCTCACAATGAGGGTTCTTCTGGGGAAGAGTGATAATAACATGATAGAATTTCAGATTGAGTTGAGAGTTACATACTAAAATCTGAAACTAGAGTCTTAAACTTAAATAAAGCCAATTACATAGGTATGAGGGGCGAGTTGGCTAATGTAGGTTGGGAAATTAGATTGAAATGCGTGACGGTAGATAAGCAATGGCAAATATTTAAATAGATGTTTCATAATTATCAACGAATAAACATTCCATTTAGAAATAAAGCTCCATGGGAAAAGTGATCCATCCGTGGCTAACTAAAGAAGTTAAGGATAGTATTAGATTAAAAGAAGAGGCTTATAGTAGTGCCAAGAAGAGTGGTAAGCCTGAGGATTGAGACAGTTTTAGATGACTAAATAAATTAATCAAGGGGGAAAAAATAGAATACCAGGGTAAACTAGCAAGAAATATAAAAACAGATTGTAAGAGCTTCTACAAGCTTTGAAAAAGGGAGAGAGTAGCGAAAGTAAACGTGGGTCCTTTAGAGACTGAGACAGGAGAAATTATAATGGGGAATAAAGAAATTATAGAGACGTGAGACAAATATTCTGTATCTATCTTCACAGCAGAAAACACAAAAAATACCAGAAATAGTGGGGAACCAACGGTCTAATGAGAGTGAAGAACTTAAAGTAATAATTTTAGTAAAGGAAGTGTACTGGAGAAATTAATGGGACTAAAATTCTTCAAATCTCCTGGACCTGATGGCCGACATCCTGGAGTTCCAAAAGAGGTGGCTGCATAATAGTGGATGCATTGGTTTTGATTTTCCAAACTTCCCTAGATTCTAGAACGGTCCCAATGTATTGGAAGGTAGCAAATGTAACCGCGCTATTCAAGAAAAGAAGAGAGAAAACAAACAACTATAGGCCACTCAGCCTGACATCAATCGTCGGGAAAATGGCAGAACCCATTATTGAGGAAGTGGTAACAAGGCACTTAGAAAATCATAGTATGATTAGGCAGAGTCAGCATGGTTTAATGAAATGGAAGTCGTGTTTGACAAATTTATCAGAGTTTTTTGAGGATGTAACTAGTAGGGTCGATAAAGGAGAACCAGTGGGTGTAGTAGATTTGAATTTTCAAAAGGTATTTGAGAGGCACCTCATTGAAACATATAAAATTCTGACAGGGCTAGACAGGCTGGATGCAGGGTAGATGTTTCCCCTGGCTGGGGAGTCCAGAACTAGGCATTGCAGTCTCAGGATACAGGGTAGGACATTGAGGACTGAGATGCGGTGAAATTTCTTTACTCAGAGCGTGATTAACCTTTGGAATTCTCTACCACAGAAGCTGTGGAGGCCAAATCACTGAATATATTTAAGAAGGAACTAGATAGATTTCTGGACACAAATGGCATCAAGGCGTATGGGGAGAGCGCGGGAATATTGTATTGAGATAGAGGATCAGCCATGAACATATTGAATGGCGGAGTAGGTTCGAAGGGCCGAATTGCCTACTCCTGCTACTATTTTTTATGTTTCTCTGTTTCTATGAGAAGGTGCCACACGAAAGTTTGTTACACAAAATAAGGGCTTATGAGGTTAGCAGTAATATGTTACCATGGATAGAAGATTGGTTAAAGAACAGAAAACAGACAGTCGTGATAAACGGGTCATTTTCAGGTTGGCAGGCTGTAACTAATGGGGTGCCGCAAGGATCAGTGATGGGGCCTCAGCTATTTACAATCTCTATTAATAACTTAGATGAGGGGACCGAGTGCAATGTATCCAAGTTTGCTGACGATACAAAGCTAAGTGGGAAAGTAAGCTGTGAGGAGGATGCAAAGAATCTGCAATGGGATATAGACAGGTGAATTCAATGGGAAAGAAGGTGGTAGATGGCGTATAATGTGGGGAAAGGGAATGATTTTCACTTTGGTAGGAAGAATAGAAAAGCAGAATATTTTTTAAGTGGTGTGAAAGTTTTGAATGTTGGTGTTCAGAAGGACTTGGGTGTTCTTTACACGAAACACAGAAAATTAATAGGCAGGTACAGCAAACAATTAGGAACGTAAAAGGTATTTTAGCCTTTATTGCAAGGAGGTTGGAGCACAAGAGTAGGAACATCTTGCTGCAACTGTACAGGGCTTTGGTGAGACCATACCTAGAGTACTGCGTACAGGTTCGGTCTCCCTACCGAAGGAAGGATATAATTGCCTTAGAGTCGGTGCAACGAAGGTTAACTAGATTGATTCCTAGGATGACAGCGTGGCCCTTTGAGGAGCGATTGAGTGGAATGGGTACACACTCTCAGGATTTTGAAGAATGAGAGGTGATCTTATTGAAACATATTCGATTTTAAGATAGCTTGACAGGGTAGACGCTGAGAGGCTGGTTCCTCTGGCTGTAGAGTCAAGAACTAGGGTGTATAGTCTCAGGATAAGGGGTCGGCCATTCAAGACTGCGATGAGGAGAGGGTTGTAAATCTTTGGAGTTCTCTACCCCAGAGGGCTGTAGATGCTGAGCAGTTGAGTATATTCAAGGCTGAGATCGATAGATTTTTGGACTCCAGGGGAATCAAGGGATATGGGGATCGGGCGGGAAAGTGGAATTGAGGTCGAAGATCAGCCATGATCTGTCTGAATTAGGAGCAGGCTCGAGGGGCCGAACGGCCTATTCCTGTCCTATTCGTTGTGCACTTATGTTCTGAGGGAGTTGGGTAAACTTCAGTGCTGCAAGATTGGGGACAAAGGTCAGGCTCACCTTCAGTACTGGGGGTGTAGAGTTACCAATAGTGCTGTAAGAGTAGGGTCAAGAGACAAGGTTACATCCATTGCATGGGGATGAGAGTTACCATCAGTGATGAAAGAGTGGAATAAAGGGACAGTGTCACTTCCATTACTGGGGGAGTAGAGTTGCCATCAGGACTGTAAAGGTAGGGTAAAAGGGCAGGGTGTCCTCCAGTACTGGGGAGTAGAGTTACCGTCAGTGCTGTAAGAGTAGGGTCAGCGTGCATGTCACCTCCAGTACTGAGGGATTCGGGTCTCCATCAGTGCTGTCAAGATAGGGTAACGGGGCAGGGTCACCTCCAGCAATTGGGGGAGTGGAGTTATCATCAGTGCTGTAAGAGTAGGGTAATTTACCATAGTCACCACCAGTATTGCAGGCGTAGAGTTACTATCAGAGCTGTAAGAGTAGGTCAACGGGACAAGTGTCGCCTCCAGTACTGGGGGAGTAGAATTACCATCGGTGATGTAATAGTAGGGTCACTGGGCAGGGTCTCCTACAGCACTGGGAGAGTAGAGTTATCATCAGTGCTGTAGGAGTTGGGTCACTGGGCAGGGTCACCTCCAGCACTGAGGGAGTAGAGTTATTATCAATGCTATGAGATTAGGGTCACGGGGCAGGGTCGCCTCCAGTACTGGGGGGGTAGAGTTACTATCAGTGCTGCCAGGGTTGGGTCACAGGGTAGGCTCATCTTCAGTACCGGGGCAGTAGTTTTAAATTCAATGCTGCAAATCTTGAGTCATGGGGCATGGTCTACCCTTGTACAGGGGGAGTAGAGATACCATCAGTGCTGTAAGAGCAGGTTCACGGGACGGGGTCATCTCCAGTACTGGGGAGTACATTTACCATCAGTATTTTCAGAGTATGGTCACGGGACAGGGTCAGTTTCTGTAGTGGGGAGTAGAGATACATTGGTACTGTAAGAGTAGCGTCACGGGACAGGGTTACCTCCAGTACTGAGGAGTAGAGATACCATCAGTGTTGCAGAGTATGGTCACGGAGCAGGGTAACCTCCAGCACTGGGGGGTGTAGAGCTATCATCGGAGCTGTAAGAGTCGGGCCACGGGGCAGAGTCACTTCCAGTGCTGGGGATGTAGAGTTATCCTCAGTGCTGTAAGATAGTGTCACGAGGCAAGTTCACGTCCTGTACTGGGAGAGTAGAGCTAGCATCAGTTCGTTAAGAATAGGGTCACGTGGCTGCGTCATCTCCAGCACTGGGTGGGTAGAGTTACCATCAGTGTGTAAGAGAAGTGACATCTCCAGAACTGGGAGAGTAGAGTTACCATCAGTGCTGTAAGAGTATGGTCGATGCAGGGTCATCTCCAGGATTGAGGAAGTAGGGTTACCATCAGTTTGGTAACAGTAGGGTAACTGGGCAGGGTCACCTCCAGTACTGGGGAAATAGAATTACCATCAGTGCTGCAAGAGTAGGATTACGGGCCAGTGTCGCCTCCAGTACTTTTGGAACAGAGCTATCATTAGTGCTGTAAGATTTGGGTCAGGAGGCAGGGTCACCTCCTATACATGGGGTGTAATGTTAACATCCTTGTGTAAGAGTAGTCACACGGTCGAGAGTCACCTCCAGTACTGGGAGAGTAGAGTTACCGTTAGAACTGTAAGAATAGGGTCAAGGTGCAGGGACATCACCACTATTGGGGGATTGGAGTTACCATCAGTGATATAAGAGTAGTGTCACTAGGCAGTGTCACCTCCAGTAAAGAGAGAGTAGAGTTACCATCAGTGCGGTAAGAGCAGGATCATGAGGCAGCCTCACCTCCGATACTGGCTGAGTAGAGTTACCATTAGTGCTATGAGTAGGATCAGGGGCACGGTCATCTTCAGTATTGGCGAAGTACAGCTACCATCAGTGAGGTAAGATTAGGGTCACGGGGCAGAGACACCTCCAGTACTGCAGGTCTTATAGGAAGTAGCGTTTATTTTTTAGTGAATCAAGGTCCCTAGTGTAGTTAACATTCTCTAAATTGAGAACAATTTAAAGGAGTAAACTCCTTAAAGGGAGTGGTAAGTAGTTTTTCTTTCCTTTTTTTTTCTCTTGACATTGTAGTTGTTCTTAAGCTAATTTAAGGGTTAAGTCATGGCAGGAGATCCCAGCGCCGTGTCATGTTCCTCTTGTGGGATGTGGGAATTCAGGGCTCCTTCCTGTATCCCTGATTCCTTCACCTGCGGGAAGTGTGTCCAGCTGCAGCTATTGTTTGACCGCTTGACGGCTCTGGAGCTGCGGATGGACTCACTTTGGAGCATCCGCGATGCTGAGAAAGTCGTGGATAGCACGTTCAGTGAGTTGGTCACACCGCAGATAAAAATTACTGAGGGAGATAGTGAATGGGTGACCAACAGTCAGAGGAAGAGTAGGAAGGCAGTGCAGGGGTCCCCTGCGGTCATCTCCCTCCAAAACAGGTATACCGTTTTGGATACTGTTGGCGGAGATGGCTCACCAGGGGAAGGTGGCAGTGGCCAGGTTCATGGCACCGTGGCTGGCTCTGCTGCACAGGAGGGCAGGAAAAAGAGTGGCAGAGCTATAGTGATAGGGGACTCGATTGTAAGGGGAATAGACAGGCGTTTCTGCGGACGCAACCGAGACTCCAGGATGGTATGTTGCCTCCCTGGTGCAAGGGTCAAGGATGTCTCGGAGCGGCTGCAGGACATTCTGGAGGGGGAGGGTGAACAGCCAGTTGTCGTGGTGCATATAGGCACCAACGATATAGGTAAAAAACAGGATGAGGTCCTACAAGCTGAATTTAGGGAGTTAGGAGTTAAACTAAAGAGTAGGACCTCAAAGGTAGTAATCTCAGGATTGCTACCAGTGCCACGGGTTAGTCAGAGTAGGAATGACAGGATAGCTAAGATGAATACGTGGCTTGAGAGATGGTGCAAGAGGGAGGGATTCAAATTCCTGGGCCATTGGAACCGGTTCTGGGGGAGGTGGGACCAGTACAAATTGGACGGTCTGCATCTGGGCAGGACTGGAACCAATGTCCTAGGGGGAGTGTTTGCCAGTGCTGTTGGGGAGGGTTTAAACTAATGTGGCAGGGGGATGGGAACCGATGCAGGAAGTCAGTGGGAAATAAAGTGGTGACAGAAACAAAAGGCAGTAAGGGAGAGTGTACAGAACATGACCGGACAGATGGTCTGAGAAAGCAGGGCAAAGACCAAGGGAAGTCTAGATTAAACTGCATTTATTTCAATGCAAGAAGTCTGATGGGCAAGGCAGATGAACTCAGGGCATGGATGGGTACATGGGACTGGGATGTTATAGCTATTACTGAAACATGGCTAAGGGAGGGGCAGGACAGGCAGCTCAATGTTCCAGGGTACAGATGCTATAGGAAAGATAGAGCAGGAGGTAAGAGAGGAGGGGGAGTTGCGTTCTTGATTAGGGAGAACATCACGGCAGTGGTGAGAGGGGATATATCCGAGGGTTCGCCCACTGAGTCCATATGGGTAGAACTGAAAAATAAGAAGGGAGAGATCACTTTGATAGGATTGTACTACAGACCCCCAAATAGTCAACGGGAAATTGAGGAGCAAATATGTAAGGAGATTACAGACAGCTGCAAGAAAAATAGGGTGGTAATAGTAGGGGACTTTAACTTTCCCAACATTGACTGGGACAGGAATAGCATTAGGGGCTTGGATGGAGAGAAATTTGTTGAGTGTATTCAGGAGGAATTTCTCATTCAGTATGTGGATGGCCCGACTAGAGAGGGGGCAAAACTTGACCTCCTCTTGGGAAATGAGGAAGGGCAGGTGACAGAAGTGTTAGTGAGGGATCACTTTGGGACCAGTGATCATAATTCCATTAGTTTTAAGATAGCTATGGAGAAGGATAGGTCTGGCCCAAAAGTTAAAATTCTAAATTGGGGAAAGGCCAATTTTGATGGTATTAGACAGGAACTTTCAGAAGTTGATTGGGAGAGTCTGTTGGCAGGCAAAGGGACGTCTGGTAAGTGGGAGGCTTTCAAAAGTGTGTTAACCAGGGTTCAGGGTAAGCACATTCCTTATAAAGTGAAGGGCAAGGCTGGTAGAAGGAGGGAACCTTGGATGACTCGGGAGATTGAGGCACGAGTCAAAAATAAGA